>NW_027640677.1:0-585683 GCF_949752795.1 Hyperoodon ampullatus | reverse complement strand
CCAAAATTTTGGTTCAGGATCTATACTGATTCCCGGTGGGTGGCTGAGACTTTGGTTAATTCTTCTTCCTGCCGGGAAATTACAGTGATATGTGCCCGTCCAAATGCCTAACAGCTACTCTCTCATTGGTTCTCCCTCTTCCCTTTCATCCTCTGCCAAATTGGCAACCTGTGCGAACCAGGAGGTTAAAGGGGCTGTCTCTCCAAGTTGGGAGGTTGATAATAAAGCAGATGGAAAGTCAAACCGGAGCACCAGGAGAGGGACTATTCGTTGAGTTTTAGAAACCTTTCGTATTCACAGTGTGTCTGTTCTCTAGGATTCCCGTACATGTTATATCTGTAGTAATATTCCCTTCAACCTGGAGAGTTGGGACCCATGGAATGTGTGCCATGCATTATTGCTTTAAAGGGTCTGCATTTGCTCACCCAATCTCACCAATCCTCTCAGTCCCAAGTGTCCAGCCTTATGCCACATCCAGCTGTCATTGTAGATAGGGTCATTTCAGGTTTCATCAGAGACCCTGAAGGAATTGTAAAGAATTTCCCAGTTTTTTTGTTTTGTTTTTGAAATTCCTTTTTATAGTGGGTTTGAGCTGATTCTCGCTGCCATATTTATCCCAGTCTAGACACATTTGATTCCCTTACGGAGACATATCAATACATAGGTTTTAAGATTCTTACTAGTCAGGTATATTCCTCTGCGGGAAATATGGGGTTTTGAGTCCCTTTCACTGAGGAAGGTGTAGGTCTTGTCTATTCCATAGTTGGTTTTTGGAACGGTACCTGTGCTTATATCAAACTCTGGTTTTATGCATCACCCCACCTCTCCTTCCCCCTTAAGCAGGCATAAGAGTGTTTTCTAAATGTGAGACACTGTTCTCTTTCCTAACTCAGTTCAAGTGTAGCCATGTTTACAGGATCTTCATAAGTGATATCTTATGATAAGTTTCTTTTTCTGTGTGACTTATTTCACTTAGAATCATCGTACCTGAATCCACCCATTTTGCTGCTACTGGTCTTATGACATTGATTTCATGGCTGAGGGATATTCCATCGTACGTAAGTACCACAATTTTTTGAACCATTTTTATATTTCCTGGGATATTTAAGGTGTACCCAAGTTGAGGTCCTTGTAAGCAGTGCAGCCCTAAATTTTGGGGTGGCTGTGTCTTTTTGATTTTCAGTTTTCCCAAGGTATATTCCCTAGACTGGAAGTGCCCTTGGCTCTGTAGCTCTGTTGTTTACTTGTTTTAGGGAACACAATGCACGCCTCCAGAGAGGCAGTTGGCAATTTACATCCCGCCCATCAGCATAACAAGGCTCCCTGTTCTCCAGGACCTGTCTTGCCTTTCTGGTTTTTACACATTTTGTGGATGTCCCTTTTGACTGGTGGGAAGTGATACTTCTTTGTAGTGCAGATTTGCATTGCCCGCTTGCTTGCTTGGCCAAAAAGGGCGTATGCGTTTTCTCCTGAATATATTCAGGAGAAAACGCATACGCCCTTTTTGGCCAAGTGCATCATTGTCGAAGTTGTGCCCCTCTTCCTGTGCTTTAAAGGCGATTCCAACGTACCTCTTGAAATCTGTTTCCTGCTATTCTGCCTCGCTTTCAAGTCCGCCTCGTTGCCTTCCCTCAACAGATTTTTGGACGATAGTTGTCCTTTATTACTCGGCCAGTTTGTGAATTGCTGTGCCCCTGAGCTCCATTTTTCAACTCGTTTTTGGTGAGCTGACCGCAAGTCCAAAATTTTGGTTCAGGATCTATACTGATTCCCGGTGGGTGGCTGAGACTTTGGTTAATTCTTCTTCCTGCCGGGAAATTACAGTGATATGTGCCCGTCCAAATGCCTAACAGCTACTCTCTCATTGGTTCTCCCTCTTCCCTTTCATCCTCTGCCAAATTGGCAACCTGTGCGAACCAGGAGGTTAAAGGGGCTGTCTCTCCAAGTTGGGAGGTTGATAATAAAGCAGATGGAAAGTCAAACCGGAGCACCAGGAGAGGGACTATTCGTTGAGTTTTAGAAACCTTTCGTATTCACAGTGTGTCCGTTCTCTAGGATTCCCGTACATGTTATATCTGTAGTAATATTCCCTTCAACCTGGAGAGTTGGGACCCATGGAATGTGTGCCATGCATTATTGCTTTAAAGGGTCTGCATTTGCTCACCCAATCTCACCAATCCTCTCAGTCCCAAGTGTCCAGCCTTATGCCACATCCAGCTGTCATTGTAGATAGGGTCATTTCAGGTTTCATCAGAGACCCTGAAGGAATTGTAAAGAATTTCCCAGTTTTTTTGTTTTATTTTTGAAATTCCTTTTTATAGTGGGTTTGAGCTGATTCTCGCTGCCATATTTATCCCAGTCTAGACACACTTGATTCCCTTACGGAGACATATCAATACATAGGTTTTAAGATTCTTACTAGTCAGATATATTCCTCTGCGGGAAATATGGGGTTTTGAGTCCCTTTCACTGAGGAAGGTGTAGGTCTTGTCTATTCCATAGTTGGTTTTTGGAACGGTACCTGTGCTTATATCAAACTCTGGTTTTATGCATCACCCCACCTCTCCTTCCCCCTTAAGCAGGCATAAGAGTGTTTTCTAAATGTGAGACACTGTTCTCTTCCCTAACTCAGTTCAAGTGTAGCCATGTTTACAGGATCTTCATAAGTGATATCTTATGATAAGTTTATTTTTCTGTGTGACTTATTTCACTTAGAATCATCGTACCCGAAACCACCCATTTTGCTGCTACTGGTCTTATGACATTGATTTCATGGCTGAGGGATATTCCATCATACGTAAGTACCACAATTTTTTGAACCATTTTTATATTTCCTGGGATATTTAAGGTGTACCCAAGTTGAGGTCCTTGTAAGCAGTGCAGCCCTAAATTTTGGGGTGGCTGTGTCTTTTTGATTTTCAGTTTTCCCAAGGTATATTCCCTAGACTGGAAGTGCCCTTGGCTCTGTAGCTCTTTTGTTTACTTGTTTTAGGGAACACAATGCACGCCTCCAGAGAGGCAGTTGGCAATTTACATCCCGCCCATCAGCATAACAAGGCTCCCTGTTCTCCAGGGCCTGTCTTGCCTTTCTGGTTTTTACACATTTTGTGGATGTCCCTTTTGACCGGTGGGAAGTGATACTTCTTTGTATTGCAGATTTGCATTGCCCGCTTGCTTGCTTGGCCAAAAAGGGCGTATGCGTTTTCTCCTGAATATATTCAGGAGAAAACGCATACGCCCTTTTTGGCCAAGTGCATCATTGTCGAAGTTGTGCCCCTCTTCCTGTGCTTTAAAGGCAATTCCAACGTACCTCTTGAAATCTGTTTCCTGCTATTCTGCCACGCTTTGAAGTCCGCCTCGTTGCCTTCCCTCAACAGACTTTTGGACGATAGTTGTCCTTTATTACTCGGCCAGTTTGTGAATTGCTGTGCCCCTGAGCTCCATTTTTCAACTCGTTTTTGGTGAGCTGACCGCAAGTCCAAAATTTTGGTTCAGGATCTATACTGATTCCCGGTGGGTGGCTGAGACTTTGGTTAATTCTTCTTCCTGCCGGGAAATTACAGTGATATGTGCCCGTCCAAATGCCTAACAGCTACTCTCTCATTGGTTCTCCCTCTTCCCTTTCATCCTCTGCCAAATTGGCAACCTGTGCGAACCAGGAGGTTAAAGGGGCTGTCTCTCCAAGTTGGGAGGTTGATAATAAAGCAGATGGAAAGTCAAACCGGAGCACCAGGAGAGGGACTATTCGTTGAGTTTTAGAAACCTTTCGTATTCACAGTGTGTCTGTTCTCTAGGATTCCCGTACATGTTATATCTGTAGTAATATTCCCTTCAACCTGGAGAGTTGGGACCCATGGAATGTGTGCCATGCATTATTGCTTTAAAGGGTCTGCATTTGCTCACCCAATCTCACCAATCCTCTCAGTCCCAAGTGTCCAGCCTTATGCCACATCCAGCTGTCATTGTAGATAGGGTCATTTCAGGTTTCATCAGAGACCCTGAAGGAATTGTAAAGAATTTCCCAGTTTTTTTGTTTTATTTTTGAAATTCCTTTTTATAGTGGGTTTGAGCTGATTCTCGCTGCCATATTTATCCCAGTCTAGACACACTTGTTTCCCTTACGGAGACATATCAGTACATAGGTTTTAAGATTCTTACTAGTCAGATATATTCCTCTGCGGGAAATATGGGGTTTTGAGTCCCTTTCACTGAGGAAGGTGTAGGTCTTGTCTATTCCATAGTTGGTTTTTGGAACGGTACCTGTGCTTATATCAAACTCTGGTTTTATGCATCACCCCACCTCTCCTTCCCCCTTAAGCAGGCATAAGAGTGTTTTCTAAATGTGAGACACTGTTCTCTTTCCTAACTCAGTTCAAGTGTAGCCATGTTTACAGGATCTTCATAAGTGATATCTTATGATAAGTTTCTTTTTCTGTGTGACTTATTTCACTTAGAATCATCGTACCTGAATCCACCCATTTTGCTGCTACTGGTCTTATGACATTGATTTCATGGCTGAGGGATATTCCATCGTACGTAAGTACCACAATTTTTTGAACCATTTTTATATTTCCTGGGATATTTAAGGTGTACCCAAGTTGAGGTCCTTGTAAGCAGTGCAGCCCTAAATTTTGGGGTGGCTGTGTCTTTTTGATTTTCAGTTTTCCCAAGGTATATTCCCTAGACTGGAAGTGCCCTTGGCTCTGTAGCTCTGTTGTTTACTTGTTTTAGGGAACACAATGCACGCCTCCAGAGAGGCAGTTGGCAATTTACATCCCGCCCATCAGCATAACAAGGCTCCCTGTTCTCCAGGGCCTGTCTTGCCTTTCTGGTTTTTACACATTTTGTGGATGTCCCTTTTGACCGGTGGGAAGTGATAGTTCTTTGTAGTGCAGATTTGCATTGCCCGCTTGCTTGCTTGGCCAAAAAGGGCGTATGCGTTTTCTCCTGAATATATTCAGGAGAAAACACATACGCCCTTTTTGGCCAAGTGCATCATTGTCGAAGTTGTGCCCCTCTTCCTGTGCTTTAAAGGCGATTCCAACGTACCTCTTGAAATCTGTTTCCTGCTATTCTGCCACGCTTTGAAGTCCGCCTCGTTGCCTTCCCTCAACAGATTTTTGGACGATAGTTGTCCTTTATTACTCGGCCAGTTTGTGAATTGCTGTGCCCCTGAGCTCCATTTTTCAACTCGTTTTTGGTGAGCTGACCGCAAGTCCAAAATTTTGGTTCAGGATCTATACTGATTCCCGGTGGGTGGCTGAGACTTTGGTTAATTCTTCTTCCTGCCGGGAAATTACAGTGATATGTGCCCGTCCAAATGCCTAACAGCTACTCTCTCATTGGTTCTCCCTCTTCCCTTTCATCCTCTGCCAAATTGGCAACCTGTGCGAACCAGGAGGTTAAAGGGGCTGTCTCTCCAAGTTGGGAGGTTGATAATAAAGCAGATGGAAAGTCAAACCGGAGCACCAGGAGAGGGACTATTCGTTGAGTTTTAGAAACCTTTCGTATTCACAGTGTGTCCGTTCTCTAGGATTCCCGTACATGTTATATCTGTAGTAATATTCCCTTCAACCTGGAGAGTTGGGACCCATGGAATGTGTGCCATGCATTATTGCTTTAAAGGGTCTGCATTTGCTCACCCAATCTCACCAATCCTCTCAGTCCCAAGTGTCCAGCCTTATGCCACATCCAGCTGTCATTGTAGATAGGGTCATTTCAGGTTTCATCAGAGACCCTGAAGGAATTGTAAAGAATTTCCCAGTTTTTTTGTTTTATTTTTGAAATTCCTTTTTATAGTGGGTTTGAGCTGATTCTCGCTGCCATATTTACCCCAGTCTAGACACACTTGATTCCCTTACGGAGACATATCAATACATAGGTTTTAAGATTCTTACTAGTCAGATATATTCCTCTGCGGGAAATATGGGGTTTTGAGTCCCTTTCACTGAGGAAGGTGTAGGTCTTGTCTATTCCATAGTTGGTTTTTGGAACGGTACCTGTGCTTATATCAAACTCTGGTTTTATGCATCACCCCACCTCTCCTTCCCCCTTAAGCAGGCATAAGAGTGTTTTCTAAATGTGAGACACTGTTCTCTTCCCTAACTCAGTTCAAGTGTAGCCATGTTTACAGGATCTTCATAAGTGATATCTTATGATAAGTTTCTTTTTCTGTGTGACTTATTTCACTTAGAATCATCGTACCCGAAACCACCCATTTTGCTGCTACTGGTCTTATGACATTGATTTCATGGCTGAGGGATATTCCATCATACGTAAGTACCACAATTTTTTGAACCATTTTTATATTTCCTGGGATATTTAAGGTGTACCCAAGTTGAGGTCCTTGTAAGCAGTGCAGCCCTAAATTTTGGGGTGGCTGTGTCTTTTTGATTTTCAGTTTTCCCAAGGTATATTCCCTAGACTGGAAGTGCCCTTGGCTCTGTAGCTCTTTTGTTTACTTGTTTTAGGGAACACAATGCACGCCTCCAGAGAGGCAGTTGGCAATTTACATCCCGCCCATCAGCATAACAAGGCTCCCTGTTCTCCAGGGCCTGTCTTGCCTTTCTGGTTTTTACACATTTTGTGGATGTCCCTTTTGACCGGTGGGAAGTGATACTTCTTTGTATTGCAGATTTGCATTGCCCGCTTGCTTGCTTGGCCAAAAAGGGCGTATGCGTTTTCTCCTGAATATATTCAGGAGAAAACGCATACGCCCTTTTTGGCCAAGTGCATCATTGTCGAAGTTGTGCCCCTCTTCCTGTGCTTTAAAGGCAATTCCAACGTACCTCTTGAAATCTGTTTCCTGCTATTCTGCCACGCTTTGAAGTCAGCCTCGTTGCCTTCCCTCAACAGACTTTTGGACGATAGTTGTCCTTTATTACTCGGCCAGTTTGTGAATTGCTGTGCCCCTGAGCTCCATTTTTCAACTCGTTTTTGGTGAGCTGACCGCAAGTCCAAAATTTTGGTTCAGGATCTATACTGATTCCCGGTGGGTGGCTGAGACTTTGGTTAATTCTTCTTCCTGCCGGGAAATTACAGTGATATGTGCCCGTCCAAATGCCTAACAGCTACTCTCTCATTGGTTCTCCCTCTTCCCTTTCATCCTCTGCCAAATTGGCAACCTGTGCGAACCAGGAGGTTAAAGGGGCTGTCTCTCCAAGTTGGGAGGTTGATAATAAAGCAGATGGAAAGTCAAACCGGAGCACCAGGAGAGGGACTATTCGTTGAGTTTTAGAAACCTTTCGTATTCACAGTGTGTCTGTTCTCTAGGATTCCCGTACATGTTATATCTGTAGTAATATTCCCTTCCACCTGGAGAGTTGGGACCCATGGAATGTGTGCCATGCATTATTGCTTTAAAGGGTCTGCATTTGCTCACCCAATCTCACCAATCCTCTCAGTCCCAAGTGTCCAGCCTTATGCCACATCCAGCTGTCATTGTAGATAGGGTCATTTCAGGTTTCATCAGAGACCCTGAAGGAATTGTAAAGAATTTCCCAGTTTTTTTGTTTTATTTTTGAAATTCCTTTTTATAGTGGGTTTGAGCTGATTCTCGCTGCCATATTTATCCCAGTCTAGACACACTTGTTTCCCTTACGGAGACATATCAATACATAGGTTTTAAGATTCTTACTAGTCAGATATATTCCTCTGCGGGAAATATGGGGTTTTGAGTCCCTTTCACTGAGGAAGGTGTAGGTCTTGTCTATTCCATAGTTGGTTTTTGGAACGGTACCTGTGCTTATATCAAACTCTGGTTTTATGCATCACCCCACCTCTCCTTCCCCCTTAAGCAGGCATAAGAGTGTTTTCTAAATGTGAGACACTGTTCTCTTTCCTAACTCAGTTCAAGTGTAGCCATGTTTACAGGATCTTCATAAGTGATATCTTATGATAAGTTTCTTTTTCTGTGTGACTTATTTCACTTAGAATCATCGTACCTGAATCCACCCATTTTGCTGCTACTGGTCTTATGACATTGATTTCATGGCTGAGGGATATTCCATCGTACGTAAGTACCACAATTTTTTGAACCATTTTTATATTTCCTGGGATATTTAAGGTGTACCCAAGTTGAGGTCCTTGTAAGCAGTGCAGCCCTAAATTTTGGGGTGGCTGTGTCTTTTTGATTTTCAGTTTTCCCAAGGTATATTCCCTAGACTGGAAGTGCCCTTGGCTCTGTAGCTCTGTTGTTTACTTGTTTTAGGGAACACAATGCACTCCTCCAGAGAGGCAGTTGGCAATTTACATCCCGCCCATCAGCATAACAAGGCACCCTGTTCTCCAGGGCCTGTCTTGCCTTTCTGGTTTTTACACATTTTGTGGATGTCCCTTTTGACTGGTGGGAAGTGATACTTCTTTGTAGTGCAGATTTGCATTGCCCGCTTGCTTGCTTGGCCAAAAAGGGCGTATGCGTTTTCTCCTGAATATATTCAGGAGAAAACACATACGCCCTTTTTGGCCAAGTGCATCATTGTCGAAGTTGTGCCCCTCTTCCTGTGCTTTAAAGGCGATTCCAACGTACCTCTTGAAATCTGTTTCCTGCTATTCTGCCTCGCTTTCAAGTCCGCCTCGTTGCCTTCCCTCAACAGATTTTTGGACGATAGTTGTCCTTTATTACTCGGCCAGTTTGTGAATTGCTGTGCCCCTGAGCTCCATTTTTCAACTCGTTTTTGGTGAGCTGACCGCAAGTCCAAAATTTTGGTTCCGGATCTATACTGATTCCCGGTGGGTGGCTGAGACTTTGGTTAATTCTTCTTCCTGCCGGGAAATTACAGTGATATGTGCCTGTCCAAATGCCTAACAGCTACTCTCTCATTGGTTCTCCCTCTTCCCTTTCATCCTCGGCCAAATTGGCAACCTGTGCGAACCAGGAGGTTAAAGGGGCTGTCTCTCCAAGTTGGGAGGTTGATAATAAAGCAGATGGAAAGTCAAACCGGAGCACCAGGAGAGGGACTATTCGTTGAGTTTTAGAAACCTTTCGTATTCACAGTGTGTCCGTTCTCTAGGATTCCCGTACATGTTATATCTGTAGTAATATTCCCTTCAACCTGGAGAGTTGGGACCCATGGAATGTGTGCCATGCATTATTGCTTTAAAGGGTCTGCATTTGCTCACCCAATCTCACCAATCCTCTCAGTCCCAAGTGTCCAGCCTTATGCCACATCCAGCTGTCATTGTAGATAGGGTCATTTCAGGTTTCATCAGAGACCCTGAAGGAATTGTAAAGAATTTCCCAGTTTTTTTGTTTTATTTTTGAAATTCCTTTTTATAGTGGGTTTGAGCTGATTCTCGCTGCCATATTTATCCCAGTCTAGACACACTTGATTCCCTTACGGAGACATATCAATACATAGGTTTTAAGATTCTTACTAGTCAGATATATTCCTCTGCGGGAAATATGGGGTTTTGAGTCCCTTTCACTGAGGAAGGTGTAGGTCTTGTCTATTCCATAGTTGGTTTTTGGAACGGTACCTGTGCTTATATCAAACTCTGGTTTTATGCATCACCCCACCTCTCCTTCCCCCTTAAGCAGGCATAAGAGTGTTTTCTAAATGTGAGACACTGTTCTCTTTCCTAACTCAGTTCAAGTGTAGCCATGTTTACAGGATCTTCATAAGTGATATCTTATGATAAGTTTCTTTTTCTGTGTGACTTATTTCACTTAGAATCATCGTACCTGAATCCACCCATTTTGCTGCTACTGGTCTTATGACATTGATTTAATGGCTGAGGGATATTCCATCGTACGTAAGTACCACAATTTTTTGAACCATTTTTATATTTCCTGGGATATTTAAGGTGTACCCAAGTTGAGGTCCTTGTAAGCAGTGCAGCCCTAAATTTTGGGGTGGCTGTGTCTTTTTGATTTTCAGTTTTCCCAAGGTATATTCCCTAGACTGGAAGTGCCCTTGGCTCTGTAGCTCTGTTGTTTACTTGTTTTAGGGAACACAATGCACTCCTCCAGAGAGGCAGTTGGCAATTTACATCCCGCCCATCAGCATAACAAGGCACCCTGTTCTCCAGGGCCTGTCTTGCCTTTCTGGTTTTTACACATTTTGTGGATGTCCCTTTTGACTGGTGGGAAGTGATACTTCTTTGTAGTGCAGATTTGCATTGCCCGCTTGCTTGCTTGGCCAAAAAGGGCGTATGCGTTTTCTCCTGAATATATTCAGGAGAAAACGCATACGCCCTTTTTGGCCAAGTGCATCATTGTCGAAGTTGTGCCCCTCTTCCTGTGCTTTAAAGGCGATTCCAACGTACCTCTTGAAATCTGTTTCCTGCTATTCTGCCACGCTTTCAAGTCCGCCTCGTTGCCTTCCCTCAACAGATTTTTGGACGATAGTTGTCCTTTATTACTCGGCCAGTTTGTGAATTGCTGTGCCCCTGAGCTCCATTTTTCAACTCGTTTTTGGTGAGCTGACCGCAAGTCCAAAATTTTGGTTCAGGATCTATACTGATTCCCGGTGGGTGGCTGAGACTTTGGTTAATTCTTCTTCCTGCCGGGAAATTACAGTGATATGTGCCCGTCCAAATGCCTAACAGCTACTCTCTCATTGGTTCTCCCTCTTCCCTTTCATCCTCTGCCAAATTGGCAACCTGTGCGAACCAGGAGGTTAAAGGGGCTGTCTCTCCAAGTTGGGAGGTTGATAATAAAGCAGATGGAAAGTCAAACCAGAGCACCAGGAGAGGGACTATTCATTGAGTTTTAGAAACCTTTCGTATTCACAGTGTGTCCGTTCTCTAGGATTCCCGTACATGTTATATCTGTAGTAATATTCCCTTCAACCTGGAGAGTTGGGACCCATGGAATGTGTGCCATGCATTATTGCTTTAAAGGGTCTGCATTTGCTCACCCAATCTCACCAATCCTCTCAGTCCCAAGTGTCCAGCCTTATGCCACATCCAGCTGTCATTGTAGATAGGGTCATTTCAGGTTTCATCAGAGACCCTGAAGGAATTGTAAAGAATTTCCCAGTTTTTTTGTTTTATTTTTGAAATTCCTTTTTATAGTGGGTTTGAGCTGATTCTCGCTGCCATATTTATCCCAGTCTAGACACACTTGATTCCCTTACGGACACATATCAATACATAGGTTTTAAGATTCTTACTAGTCAGATATATTCCTCTGCGGGAAATATGGGGTTTTGAGTCCCTTTCACTGAGGAAGGTGTAGGTCTTGTCTATTCCATAGTTGGTTTTTGGAACGGTACCTGTGCTTATATCAAACTCTGGTTTTATGCATCACCCCACCTCTCCTTCCCCCTTAAGCAGGCATAAGAGTGTTTTCTAAATGTGAGACACTGTTCTCTTTCCTAACTCAGTTCAAGTGTAGCCATGTTTACAGGATCTTCATAAGTGATATCTTATGATAAGTTTCTTTTTCTGTGTGACTTATTTCACTTAGAATCATCATACCTGAATCCACCCATTTTGCTGCTACTGGTCTTATGACATTGATTTCATGGCTGAGGGATATTCCATCGTACGTAAGTACCACAATTTTTTGAACCATTTTTATATTTCCTGGGATATTTAAGGTGTACCCAAGTTGAGGTCCTTGTAAGCAGTGCAGCCCTAAATTTTGGGGTGGCTGTGTCTTTTTGATTTTCAGTTTTCCCAAGGTATATTCCCTAGACTGGAAGTGCCCTTGGCTCTGTAGCTCTGTTGTTTACTTGTTTTAGGGAACACAATGCACTCCTCCAGAGAGGCAGTTGGCAATTTACATCCCGCCCATCAGCATAACAAGGCTCCCTGTTCTCCAGGGCCTGTCTTGCCTTTCTGGTTTTTACACATTTTGTGGATGTCCCTTTTGACCGGTGGGAAGTGATAGTTCTTTGTAGTGCAGATTTGCATTGCCCGCTTGCTTGCTTGGCCAAAAAGGGCGTATGCGTTTTCTCCTGAATATATTCAGGAGAAAACACATACGCCCTTTTTGGCCAAGTGCATCATTGTCGAAGTTGTGCCCCTCTTCCTGTGCTTTAAAGGCGATTCCAACGTACCTCTTGAAATCTGCTTCCTGCTATTCTGCCACGCTTTGAAGTCCGCCTCGTTGCCTTCCCTCAACAGATTTTTGGACGATAGTTGTCCTTTATTACTCGGCCAGTTTGTGAATTGCTGTGCCCCTGAGCTCCATTTTTCAACTCGTTTTTGGTGAGCTGACCGCAAGTCCAAAATTTTGGTTCCGGATCTATACTGATTCCCGGTGGGTGGCTGAGACTTTGGTTAATTCTTCTTCCTGCCGGGAAATTACAGTGATATGTGCCTGTCCAAATGCCTAACAGCTACTCTCTCATTGGTTCTCCCTCTTCCCTTTCATCCTCGGCCAAATTGGCAACCTGTGCGAACCAGGAGGTTAAAGGGGCTGTCTCTCCAAGTTGGGAGGTTGATAATAAAGCAGATGGAAAGTCAAACCGGAGCACCAGGAGAGGGACTATTCGTTGAGTTTTAGAAACCTTTCGTATTCACAGTGTGTCCGTTCTCTAGGATTCCCGTACATGTTATATCTGTAGTAATATTCCCTTCAACCTGGAGAGTTGGGACCCATGGAATGTGTGCCATGCATTATTGCTTTAAAGGGTCTGCATTTGCTCACCCAATCTCACCAATCCTCTCAGTCCCAAGTGTCCAGCCTTATGCCACATCCAGCTGTCATTGTAGATAGGGTCATTTCAGGTTTCATCAGAGACCCTGAAGGAATTGTAAAGAATTTCCCAGTTTTTTTGTTTTATTTTTGAAATTCCTTTTTATAGTGGGTTTGAGCTGATTCTCGCTGCCATATTTATCCCAGTCTAGACACACTTGATTCCCTTACGGAGACATATCAATACATAGGTTTTAAGATTCTTACTAGTCAGATATATTCCTCTGCGGGAAATATGGGGTTTTGAGTCCCTTTCACTGAGGAAGGTGTAGGTCTTGTCTATTCCATAGTTGGTTTTTGGAACGGTACCTGTGCTTATATCAAACTCTGGTTTTATGCATCACCCCACCTCTCCTTCCCCCTTAAGCAGGCATAAGAGTGTTTTCTAAATGTGAGACACTGTTCTCTTTCCTAACTCAGTTCAAGTGTAGCCATGTTTACAGGATCTTCATAAGTGATATCTTATGATAAGTTTCTTTTTCTGTGTGACTTATTTCACTTAGAATCATCGTACCTGAATCCACCCATTTTGCTGCTACTGGTCTTATGACATTGATTTCATGGCTGAGGGATATTCCATCGTACGTAAGTACCACAATTTTTTGAACCATTTTTATATTTCCTGGGATATTTAAGGTGTACCCAAGTTGAGGTCCTTGTAAGCAGTGCAGCCCTAAATTTTGGGGTGGCTGTGTCTTTTTGATTTTCAGTTTTCCCAAGGTATATTCCCGAGACTGGAAGTGCCCTTGGCTCTGTAGCTCTGTTGTTTACTTGTTTTAGGGAACACAATGCACTCCTCCAGAGAGGCAGTTGGCAATTTACATCCCGCCCATCAGCATAACAAGGCTCCCTGTTCTCCAGGGCCTGTCTTGCCTTTCTGGTTTTTACACATTTTGTGGATGTCCCTTTTGACCGGTGGGAAGTGATACTTCTTTGTATTGCAGATTTGCATTGCCCGCTTGCTTGCTTGGCCAAAAAGGGCGTATGCGTTTTCTCCTGAATATATTCAGGAGAAAACGCATACGCCCTTTTTGGCCAAGTGCATCATTGTCGAAGTTGTGCCCCTCTTCCTGTGCTTTAAAGGCAATTCCAACGTACCTCTTGAAATCTGTTTCCTGCTATTCTGCCACGCTTTGAAGTCCGCCTCGTTGCCTTCCCTCAACAGACTTTTGGACGATAGTTGTCCTTTATTACTCGGCCAGTTTGTGAATTGCTGTGCCCCTGAGCTCCATTTTTCAACTCGTTTTTGGTGAGCTGACCGCAAGTCCAAAATTTTGGTTCAGGATCTATACTGATTCCCGGTGGGTGGCTGAGACTTTGGTTAATTCTTCTTCCTGCCGGGAAATTACAGTGATATGTGCCCGTCCAAATGCCTAACAGCTACTCTCTCATTGGTTCTCCCTCTTCCCTTTCATCCTCTGCCAAATTGGCAACCTGTGCGAACCAGGAGGTTAAAGGGGCTGTCTCTCCAAGTTGGGAGGTTGATAATAAAGCAGATGGAAAGTCAAACCGGAGCACCAGGAGAGGGACTATTCGTTGAGTTTTAGAAACCTTTCGTATTCACAGTGTGTCCGTTCTCTAGGATTCCCGTACATGTTATATCTGTAGTAATATTCCCTTCAACCTGGAGAGTTGGGACCCATGGAATGTGTGCCATGCATTATTGCTTTAAAGGGTCTGCATTTGCTCACCCAATCTCACCAATCCTCTCAGTCCCAAGTGTCCAGCCTTATGCCACATCCAGCTGTCATTGTAGATAGGGTCATTTCAGGTTTCATCAGAGACCCTGAAGGAATTGTAAAGAATTTCCCAGTTTTTTTGTTTTATTTTTGAAATTCCTTTTTATAGTGGGTTTGAGCTGATTCTCGCTGCCATATTTATCCCAGTCTAGACACACTTGATTCCCTTATGGAGACATATCAATACATAAGTTTTAAGATTCTTACTTTACTAGTCAGATATATTCCTCTGCGGGAAATATGGGGTTTTGAGTCCCTTTCACTGAGGAAGGTGTAGGTCTTGTCTATTCCATAGTTGGTTTTTGGAACGGTACCTGTGCTTATATCAAACTCTGGTTTTATGCATCACCCCACCTCTCCTTCCCCCTTAAGCAGGCATAAGAGTGTTTTCTAAATGTGAGACACTGTTCTCTTTCCTAACTCAGTTCAAGTGTAGCCATGTTTACAGGATCTTCATAAGTGATGTCTTATGATAAGTTTCTTTTTCTCTGTGACTTATTTCACTTAGAATCATCGTACCTGAATCCACCCATTTTGCTGCTACTGGTCTTATGACATTGATTTCATGGCTGAGGGATATTCCATCGTACGTAAGTACCACAATTTTTTGAACCATTTTTATATTTCCTGGGATATTTAAGGTGTACCCAAGTTGAGGTCCTTGTAAGCAGTGCAGCCCTAAATTTTGGGGTGGCTGTGTCTTTTTGATTTTCAGTTTTCCCAAGGTATATTCCCTAGACTGGAAGTGCCCTTGGCTCTGTAGCTCTGTTGTTTACTTGTTTTAGGGAACACAATGCACTCCTCCAGAGAGGCAGTTGGCAATTTACATCCCGCCCATCAGCATAACAAGGCTCCCTGTTCTCCAGGGCCTGTCTTGCCTTTCTGGTTTTTACACATTTTGTGGATGTCCCTTTTGACCGGTGGGAAGTGATACTTCTTTGTAGTGCAGATTTGCATTGCCCGCTTGCTTGCTTGGCCAAAAAGGGCGTATGCGTTTTCTCCTGAATATATTCAGGAGAAAACGCATACACCCTTCTTGGCCAAGTGCATCATTGTCGAAGTTGTGCCCCTCTTCCTGTGCTTTAAAGGCGATTCCAACGTACCTCTTGAAATCTGTTTCCTGCTATTCTGCCTCGCTTTCAAGTCCGCCTCGTTGCCTTCCCTCAACAGATTTTTGGACGATAGTTGTCCTTTATTACTCGGCCAGTTTGTGAATTGCTGTGCCCCTGAGCTCCATTTTTCAACTCGTTTTTGGTGAGCTGACCGCAAGTCCAAAATTTTGGTTCAGGATCTATACTGATTCCCGGTGGGTGGCTGAGACTTTGGTTAATTCTTCTTCCTGCCGGGAAATTACAGTGATATGTGCCCGTCCAAATGCCTAACAGCTACTCTCTCATTGGTTCTCCCTCTTCCCTTTCATCCTCTGCCAAATTGGCAACCTGTGCGAACCAGGAGGTTAAAGGGGCTGTCTCTCCAAGTTGGGAGGTTGATAATAAAGCAGATGGAAAGTCAAACCGGAGCACCAGGAGAGGGACTATTCGTTGAGTTTTAGAAACCTTTCGTATTCACAGTGTGTCCGTTCTCTAGGATTCCCGTACATGGTATATCTGTAGTAATATTCCCTTCAACCTGGAGAGTTGGGACCCATGGAATGTGTGCCATGCATTATTGCTTTATAGGGTCTGCATTTGCTCACCCAATCTCACTAATCCTCTCAGTCCCAAGTGTCCAGCCTTATGCCACATCCAGCTGTCATTGTAGATTGGGTCATTTCAGGTTTCATCAGAGACCCTGAAGGAATTGTAAAGAATTTCCCAGTTTTTTTGTTTTATTTTTGAAATTCCTTTTTATAGTGGGTTTGAGCTGATTC
The DNA here is from genome assembly GCF_949752795.1 of Hyperoodon ampullatus. Classification (NCBI taxonomy): domain Eukaryota; kingdom Metazoa; phylum Chordata; class Mammalia; order Artiodactyla; family Ziphiidae; genus Hyperoodon; species Hyperoodon ampullatus. The sequence continues at coordinate 569,428 of NW_027640677.1, read as the reverse complement.
TCGCTGCCATATTTATCCCAGTCTAGACACACTTGATTCCCTTACGGAGACATATCAATACCTAGGTTTTAAGATTCTTACTAGTCAGATATATTCCTCTGCGGGAAATATGGGGTTTTGAGTCCCTTTCACTGAGGAAGGTGTAGGTCTTGTCTATTCCATAGTTGGTTTTTGGAACGGTACCTGTGCTTATATCAAACTCTGGTTTTATGCATCACCCCACCTCTCCTTCCCCCTTAAGCAGGCATAAGAGTGTTTTCTAAATGTGAGACACTGTTCTCTTTCCTAACTCATTTCAAGTGTAGCCATGTTTACAGGATCTTCATAAGTGATATCTTATGATAAGTTTCTTTTTCTGTGTGACTTATTTCACTTAGAATCATCGTACCTGAATCCACCCATTTTGCTGCTACTGGTCTTATGACATTGATTTCATGGCTGAGGGATATTCCATCGTACGTAAGTACCACAATTTTTTGAACCATTTTTATATTTCCTGGGATATTTAAGGTGTACCCAAGTTGAGGTCCTTGTAAGCAGTGCAGCCCTAAATTTTGGGGTGGCTGTGTCTTTTTGATTTTCAGTTTTCCCAAGGTATATTCCCTAGACTGGAAGTGCCCTTGGCTCTGTAGCTCTGTTGTTTACTTGTTTTAGGGAACACAATGCACTCCTCCAGAGAGGCAGTTGGCAATTTACATCCCGCCCATCAGCATAACAAGGCTCCCTGTTCTCCAGGGCCTGTCTTGCCTTTCTGGTTTTTACACATTTTGTGGATGTCCCTTTTGACCGGTGGGAAGTGATACTTCTTTGTAGTGCAGATTTGCATTGCCCGCTTGCTTGCTTGGCCAAAAAGGGCGTATGCGTTTTCTCCTGAATATATTCAGGAGAAAACGCATACGCCCTTTTTGGCCAAGTGCATCATTGTCGAAGTTGTGCCCCTCTTCCTGTGCTTTAAAGGCGATTCCAACGTACCTCTTGAAATCTGTTTCCTGCTATTCTGCCTCGCTTTCAAGTCCGCCTCGTTGCCTTCCCTCAACAGATTTTTGGACGATAGTTGTCCTTTATTACTCGGCCAGTTTGTGAATTGCTGTGCCCCTGAGCTCCATTTTTCAACTCGTTTTTGGTGAGCTGACCGCAAGTCCAAAATTTTGGTTCAGGATCTATACTGATTCCCGGTGGGTGGCTGAGACTTTGGTTAATTCTTCTTCCTGCGGGGAAGTTAGAGTGAGATGTGCCCGTCCAAATGCCTAACAGCTACTCTCTCATTGGTTCTCCCTCTTCGCTTTCATCCTCTGCCAAATTGGCAACCTGTGTGAACCAGGAGGTTAAAGGGGCTGTCTCTCCAAGTTGGGAGGTTGATAATAAAGCAGATGGAAAGTCAAACCGGAGCACCAGGAGAGGGACTATTCGTTGAGTTTTAGAAACCTTTCGTATTCACAGTGTGTCCGTTCTCTAGGATTCCCGTACATGTTATATCTGTAGTAATATTCCCTTCAACCTGGAGAGTTGGGACCCATGGAATGTGTGCCATGCATTATTGCTTTAAAGGGTCTGCATTTGCTCACCCAATCTCACCAATCCTCTCAGTCCCAAGTGTCCAGCCTTATGCCACATCCAGCTGTCATTGTAGATAGGGTCATTTCAGGTTTCATCAGAGACCCTGAAGGAATTGTAAAGAATTTCCCAGTTTTTTTGTTTTATTTTTGAAATTCCTTTTTATAGTGGGTTTGAGCTGATTCTCGCTGCCATATTTATCCCAGTCTAGACACACTTGATTCCCTTACGGAGACATATCAATACCTAGGTTTTAAGATTCTTACTAGTCAGATATATTCCTCTGCGGGAAATATGGGGTTTTGAGTCTCTTTCACTGAGGAAGGTGTAGGTCTTGTCTATTCCATAGTTGGTTTTTGGAACGGTACCTGTGCTTATATCAAACTCTGGTTTTATGCATCACCCCACCTCTCCTTCCCCCTTAAGCAGGCATAAGAGTGTTTTCTAAATGTGAGACACTGTTCTCTTTCCTAACTCATTTCAAGTGTAGCCATGTTTACAGGATCTTCATAAGTGATATCTTATGATAAGTTTCTTTTTCTGTGTGACTTATTTCACTTAGAATCATCGTACCTGAATCCACCCATTTTGCTGCTACTGGTCTTATGACATTGATTTCATGGCTGAGGGATATTCCATCGTACGTAAGTACCACAATTTTTTGAACCATTTTTATATTTCCTGGGATATTTAAGGTGTACCCAAGTTGAGGTCATTGTAAGCAGTGCAGCCCTAAATTTTGGGGTGGCTGTGTCTTTTTGATTTTCAGTTTTCCCAAGGTATATTCCCTAGACTGGAAGTGCCCTTGGCTCTGTAGCTCTGTTGTTTACTTGTTTTAGGGAACACAATGCACTTCTCCAGAGAGGCAGTTGGCAATTTACATCCCGCCCATCAGCATAACAAGGCTCCCTGTTCTCCAGGGCCTGTCTTGCCTTTCTGGTTTTTACACATTTTGTGGATGTCCCTTTTGACCGGTGGGAAGTGATACTTCTTTGTAGTGCAGATTTGCATTGCCCGCTTGCTTGCTTGGCCAAAAAGGGCGTATGCGTTTTCTCCTGAATATATTCAGGAGAAAACGCATACGCCCTTTTTGGCCAAGTGCATCATTGTCGAAGTTGTGCCCCTCTTCCTGTGCTTTAAAGGCGATTCCAACGTACCTCTTGAAATCTGTTTCCTGCTATTCTGCCACGCTTTCAAGTCCGCCTCGTTGCCTTCCCTCAACAGATTTTTGGACGATAGTTGTCCTTTATTACTCGGCCAGTTTGTGAATTGCTGTGCCCCTGAGCTCCATTTTTCAACTCGTTTTTGGTGAGCTGACCGCAAGTCCAAAATTTTGGTTCAGGATCTATACTGATTCCCGGTGGGTGGCTGAGACTTTGGTTAATTCTTCTTCCTGCCGGGAAATTACAGTGATATGTGCCCGTCCAAATGCCTAACAGCTACTCTCTCATTGGTTCTCCCTCTTCCCTTTCATCCTCTGCCAAATTGACAACCTGTGCGAACCAGGAGGTTAAAGGGGCTGTCTCTCCAAGTTGGGAGGTTGATAATAAAGCAGATGGAAAGTCAAACCGGAGCACCAGGAGAGGGACTATTCGTTGAGTTTTAGAAACCTTTCGTATTCACAGTGTGTCCGTTCTCTAGGATTCCCGTACATGTTATATCTGTAGTAATATTCCCTTCAACCTGGAGAGTTGGGACCCATGGAATGTGTGCCATGCATTATTGCTTTAAAGGGTCTGCATTTGCTCACCCAATCTCACCAATCCTCTCAGTCCCAAGTGTCCAGCCTTATGCCACATCCAGCTGTCATTGTAGATAGGGTCATTTCAGGTTTCATCAGAGACCCTGAAGGAATTGTAAAGAATTTCCCAGTTTTTTTTGTTTTGTTTTTGAAATTCCTTTTTATAGTGGGTTTGAGCTGATTCTCGCTGCCATGTTTGTGCCAGTCTAGACACACTTGATTCCCTTACGGAGACATATCAATACATAGGTTTTAAGATTCTTACTAGTCAGATATATTCCTCTGCGGGAAATATGGGGTTTTGAGTCCCTTTCACTGAGGAAGGTGTAGGTCTTGTCTATTCCATAGTTGGTTTTTGGAACGGTACCTGTGCTTATATCAAACTCTGGTTTTATGCATCACCCCACCTCTCCTTCCCCCTTAAGCAGGCATAAGAGTGTTTTCTAAATGTGAGACACTGTTCTCTTTCCTAACTCAGTTCAAGTGTAGCCATGTTTACAGGATCTTCATAAGTGATATCTTATGATAAGTTTCTTTTTCTGTGTGACTTATTTCACTTAGAATCATCGTACCTGAATCCACCCATTTTGCTGCTACTGGTCTTATGACATTGATTTCATGGCTGAGGGATATTCCATCGTACGTAAGTACCACAATTTTTTGAACCATTTTTATATTTCCTGGGATATTTAAGGTGTACCCAAGTGGAGGTCCTTGTAAGCAGTGCAGCCCTAAATTTTGGGGTGGCTGTGTCTTTTTGATTTTCAGTTTTCCCAAGGTATATTCCCTAGACTGGAAGTGCCCTTGGCTCTGTAGCTCTGTTGTTTACTTGTTTTAGGGAACACAGTGCACTCCTCCAGAGAGGCAGTTGTCAATTTACATCCCGCCCATCAGCATAACAAGGCACCCTGTTCTCCAGGGCCTGTCTTGCCTTTCTGGTTTTTACACATTTTGTGGATGTCCCTTTTGACCGGTGGGAAGTGATACTTCTTTGTAGTGCAGATTTGCATTGCCCGCTTGCTTGCTTGGCCAAAAAGGGCGTATGCGTTTTCTCCTGAATATATTCAGGAGAAAACACATACGCCCTTTTTGGCCAAGTGCATCATTGTCGAAGTTGTGCCCCTCTTCCTGTGCTTTAAAGGCGATTCCAACTTACCTCTTGAAATCTGTTTCCTGCTATTCTGCCACGCTTTCAAGTCCGCCTCGTTGCCTTCCCTCAACAGATTTTTGGACGATAGTTGTCCTTTATTACTCGGCCAGTTTGTGAATTGCTGTGCCCCTGAGCTCCATTTTTCAACTCGTTTTTGGTGAGCTGACCGCAAGTCCAAAATTTTGGTTCAGGATCTATACTGATTCCCGGTGGGTGGCTGAGACTTTGGTTAATTCTTCTTCCTGCCGGGAAATTACAGTGATATGTGCCCGTCCAAATGCCTAACAGCTACTCTCTCATTGGTTCTCCCTCTTCCCTTTCATCCTCTGCCAAATTGGCAACCTGTGCGAACCAGGAGGTTAAAGGGGCTGTCTCTCCAAGTTGGGAGGTTGATAATAAAGCAGATGGAAAGTCAAACCGGAGCACCAGGAGAGGGACTATTCGTTGAGTTTTAGAAACCTTTCGTATTCACAGTGTGTCCGTTCTCTAGGATTCCCGTACATGTTATATCTGTAGTAATATTCCCTTCAACCTGGAGAGATGGGACACATGGAATGTGTGCCATGCATTATTGCTTTAAAGGGTCTGCATTTGCTCACCCAATCTCACCAATCCTCTCAGTCCCAAGTGTCCAGCCTTATGCCACATCCAGCTGTCATTGTAGATAGGGTCATTTCAGGTTTCATCAGAGACCCTGAAGGAATTGTAAAGAATTTCCCAGTTTTTTTGTTTTATTTTTGAAATTCCTTTTTATAGTGGGTTTGAGCTGATTCTCGCTGCCATATTTATCCCAGTCTAGACACACTTGATTCCCTTACGGAGACATATCAATACCTAGGTTTTAAGATTCTTACTAGTCAGATATATTCCTCTGCGGGAAATATGGGGTTTTGAGTCCCTTTCACTGAGGAAGGTGTAGGTCTTGTCTATTCCATAGTTGGTTTTTGGAATGGTACCTGTGCTTATATCAAACTCCGGTTTTATTCATCACCCCACCTCTCCTTCCCCCTTAAGCAGGCATAAGAGTGCTTTCTAAATGTGAGACACTGTTCTCTTTCCTAACTCATTTCAAGTGTAGCCATGTTTACAGGATCTTCATAAGTGATATCTTATGATAAGTTTCTTTTTCTGTGTGACTTATTTCACTTAGAATCATCGTACCTGAATCCACCCATTTTGCTGCTACTGGTCTTATGACATTGATTTCATGGCTGAGGGATATTCCATCGTACGTAAGTACCACAATTTTTTGAACCATTTTTATATTTCCTGGGATATTTAAGGTGTACCCAAGTTGAGGTCCTTGTAAGCAGTGCAGCCCTAAATTTTGGGGTGGCTGTGTCTTTTTGATTTTCAGTTTTCCCAAGGTATATTCCCTAGACTGGAAGTGCCCTTGGCTCTGTAGCTCTGTTGTTTACTTGTTTAAGGGAACACAATGCACTCCTCCAGAGAGGCAGTTGGCAATTTACATCCCGCCCATCAGCATAACAAGGCTCCCTGTTCTCCAGGGCCTGTCTTGCCTTTCTGGTTTTTACACATTTTGTGGATGTCCCTTTTGACCGGTGGGAAGTGATACTTCTTTGTAGTGCAGATTTGCATTGCCCGCTTGCTTGCTTGGCCAAAAAGGGCGTATGCGTTTTCTCCTGAATATATTCAGGAGAAAACGCATACGCCCTTTTTGGCCAAGTTCATCATTGTGGAAGTTGTGCCCCTCTTCCTGTGCTTTAAAGGCGATTCCAACGTACCTCTTGAAATCTGTTTCCTGCTATTCTGCCTCGCTTTCAAGTCCGCCTCGTTGCCTTCCCTCAACAGATTTTTGGACGATAGTTGTCCTTTATTACTCGGCCAGTTTGTGAATTGCTGTGCCCCTGAGCTCCATTTTTCAACTCGTTTTTGGTGAGCTGACCGCAAGTCCAAAATTTTGGTTCAGGATCTATACTGATTCCCGGTGGGTGGCTGAGACTTTGGTTAATTCTTCTTCCTGCCGGGAAATTAGAGTGATATGTGCCCGTCCAAATGCCTAACAGCTACTCTCTCATTGGTTCTCCCTCTTCCCTTTCATCCTCTGCCAAATTGGCAACCTGTGCGAACCAGGAGGTTAAAGGGGCTGTCTCTCCAAGTTGGGAGGTTGATAATAAAGCAGATGGAAAGTCAAACCGGAGCACCAGGAGAGGGACTATTCGTTGAGTTTTAGAAACCTTTCGTATTCACAGTGTGTCCGTTCTCTAGGATTCCCGAACATGGTATATCTGTAGTAATATTCCCTTCAACCTGGAGAGTTGGGACCCATGGAATGTGTGCCATGCATTATTGCTTTAAAGGGTCTGCATTTGCTCACCCAATCTCACCAATCCTCTCAGTCCCAAGTGTCCAGCCTTATGCCACATCCAGCTGTCATTGTAGATAGGGTCATTTCAGGTTTCATCAGAGACCCTGAAGGAATTGTAAAGAATTTCCCAGTTTTTTTGTTTTATTTTTGAAATTCCTTTTTATAGTGGGTTTGAGCTGATTCTCGCTGCCATATTTATCCCAGTCTAGACACACTTGATTCCCTTACGGAGACATATCAATACGTAGCTTTTAAGATTCTTACTAGTCAGATATATTCCTCTGTGGGAAATATGGGGTTTTGAGTCCCTTTCACTGAGGAAGGTGTAGGTCTTGTCTATTCCATAGTTGGTTTTTGGAACGGTGCCTGTGCTTATATCAAACTCTGGTTTTATGCATCACCCCACCTCTCCTTCCCCCTTAAGCAGGCATAAGAGTGTTTTCTAAATGTGAGACACTGTTCTCTTTCCTAACTCAGTTCAAGTGTAGCCATGTTTACAGGATCTTCATAAGTGATATCTTATGATAAGTTTCTTTTTCTGTGTGACTTATTTCACTTAGAATCATCGTACCTGAATCCACCCATTTTGCTGCTACTGGTCTTATGACATTGATTTCATGGCTGAGGGATATTCCATCGTACGTAAGTACCACAATTTTTTGAACCAATTTTATATTTCCTGGGATATTTAAGGTGTACCCAAGTTGAGGTCCTTGTAAGCAGTGCAGCCCTAAATTTTGGGGTGGCTGTGTCTTTTTGATTTTCAGTTTTCCCAAGGTATATTCCCTAGACTGGAAGTGCCCTTGGCTCTGTAGCTCTGTTGTTTACTTGTTTTAGGGAACACAATGCACTCCTCCAGAGAGGCAGTTGGCAATTTACATCCCGCCCATCAGCATAACAAGGCTCCCTGTTCTCCAGGGCCTGTCTTGCCTTTCTGGTTTTTACACATTTTGTGGATGTCCCTTTTGACCGGTGGGAAGTGATACTTCTTTGTAGTGCAGATTTGCATTGCCCGCTTGCTTGCTTGGCCAAAAAGGGCGTATGCGTTTTCTCCTGAATATATTCAGGAGAAAACGCATACGCCCTTTTTGGCCAAGTGCATCATTGTCGAAGTTGTGCCCCTCTTCCTGTGCTTTAAAGGTGATTCCAACGTACCTCTTGAAATCTGTTTCCTGCTATTCTGCCTCGCTTTCAAGTCCGCCTCGTTGCCTTCCCTCAACAGATTTTTGGACGATAGTTGTCCTTTATTACTCAGCCAGTTTGTGAATTGCTGTGCCCCTGAGCTCCATTTTTCAACTCGTTTTTGGTGAGCTGACCGCAAGTCCAAAATTTTGGTTCAGGATCTATACTGATTCCCGGTGGGTGGCTGAGACTTTGGTTAATTCTTCTTCCTGCCGGGAAATTACAGTGATATGTGCCCGTCCAAATGCCTAACAGCTACTCTCTCATTGGTTCTCCCTCTTCCCTTTCATCCTCTGCCAAATTGGCAACCTGTGCGAACCAGGAGGTTAAAGGGGCTGTCTCTCCAAGTTGGGAGGTTGATAATAAAGCAGATGGAAAGTCAAACCGGAGCACCAGGAGAGGGACTATTCGTTGAGTTTTAGAAACCTTTCGTATTCACAGTGTGTCCGTTCTCTAGGATTCCCGTACATGTTATATCTGTAGTAATATTCCCTTCAACCTGGAGAGTTGGTACCCATGGAATGTTTGCCATGCATTATTGCTTTAAATGGTCTGCATTTGTTCACCCAATCTCACCAATCCTCTCAGTCCAAAGTGTCCAGCCTTATGCCACATCCAGCTGTCATTGTAGATAGGGTCATTTCAGGTTTCATCAGAGACCCTGAAGGAATTGTAAAGAATTTCCCAGTTTTTTTGTTTTATTTTTGAAATTCCTTTTTATAGTGGGTTTGAGCTGATTCTCGCTGCCATATTTATCCCAGTCTAGACACACTTGATTCCCTTACGGAGACATATCAATACGTAGCTTTTAAGATTCTTACTAGTCAGATATATTCCTCTGCGGGAAATATGGGGTTTTGAGTCCCTTTCACTGAGGAAGGTGTAGGTCTTGTCTATTCCATAGTTGGTTTTTGGAACGGTACCTGTGCTTATATCAAACTCTGGTTTTATGCATCACCCCACCTCTCCTTCCCCCTTAAGCAGGCATAAGAGTGTTTTCTAAATGTGAGACACTGTTCTCTTTCCTAACTCAGTTCAAGTGTAGCCATGTTTACAGGATCTTCATAAGTGATATCTTATGATAAGTTTCTTTTTCTGTGTGACTTATTTCACTTAGAATCATCGTACCTGAATCCACCCATTTTGCTGCTACTGGTCTTATGACATTGATTTCATGGCTGAGGGATATTCCATCGTACGTAAGTACCACAATTTTTTGAACCATTTTTATATTTCCTGGGATATTTAAGGTGTACCCAAGTTGAGGTCCTTGTAAGCAGTGCAGCCCTAAATTTTGGGGTGGCTGTGTCTTTTTGATTTTCAGTTTTCCCAAGGTATATTCCCTAGACTGGAAGTGCCCTTGGCTCTGTAGCTCTGTTGTTTACTTGTTTTAGGGAACACAATGCACTCCTCCAGAGAGGCAGTTGGCAATTTACATCCCGCCCATCAGCATAACAAGGCTCCCTGTTCTCCAGGGCCTGTCTTGCCTTTCTGGTTTTTACACATTTTGTGGATGTCCCTTTTGACCGGTGGGAAGTGATACTTCTTTGTAGTGCAGATTTGCATTGCCCGCTTGCTTGCTTGGCCAAAAAGGGCGTATGCGTTTTCTCCTGAATATATTCAGGAGAAAACGCATACGCCCTTTTTGGCCAAGTGCATCATTGTCGAAGTTGTGCCCCTCTTCCTGTGCTTTAAAGGTGATTCCAACGTACCTCTTGAAATCTGTTTCCTGCTATTCTGCCTCGCTTTCAAGTCCGCCTCGTTGCCTTCCCTCAACAGATTTTTGGACGATAGTTGTCCTTTATTACTCAGCCAGTTTGTGAATTGCTGTGCCCCTGAGCTCCATTTTTCAACTCGTTTTTGGTGAGCTGACCGCAAGTCCAAAATTTTGGTTCAGGATCTATACTGATTCCCGGTGGGTGGCTGAGACTTTGGTTAATTCTTCTTCCTGCCGGGAAATTACAGTGATATGTGCCCGTCCAAATGCCTAACAGCTACTCTCTCATTGGTTCTCCCTCTTCCCTTTCATCCTCTGCCAAATTGGCAACCTGTGCGAACCAGGAGGTTAAAGGGGCTGTCTCTCCAAGTTGGGAGGTTGATAATAAAGCAGATGGAAAGTCAAACCGGAGCACCAGGAGAGGGACTATTCGTTGAGTTTTAGAAACCTTTCGTATTCACAGTGTGTCCGTTCTCTAGGATTCCCGTACATGTTATATCTGTAGTAATATTCCCTTCAACCTGGAGAGTTGGTACCCATGGAATGTTTGCCATGCATTATTGCTTTAAATGGTCTGCATTTGTTCACCCAATCTCACCAATCCTCTCAGTCCAAAGTGTCCAGCCTTATGCCACATCCAGCTGTCATTGTAGATAGGGTCATTTCAGGTTTCATCAGAGACCCTGAAGGAATTGTAAAGAATTTCCCAGTTTTTTTGTTTTATTTTTGAAATTCCTTTTTATAGTGGGTTTGAGCTGATTCTCGCTGCCATATTTATCCCAGTCTAGACACACTTGATTCCCTTACGGAGACATATCAATACGTAGCTTTTAAGATTCTTACTAGTCAGATATATTCCTCTGCGGGAAATATGGGGTTTTGAGTCCCTTTCACTGAGGAAGGTGTAGGTCTTGTCTATTCCATAGTTGGTTTTTGGAACGGTACCTGTGCTTATATCAAACTCTGGTTTTATGCATCACCCCACCTCTCCTTCCCCCTTAAGCAGGCATAAGAGTGTTTTCTAAATGTGAGACACTGTTCTCTTTCCTAACTCAGTTCAAGTGTAGCCATGTTTACAGGATCTTCATAAGTGATATCTTATGATAAGTTTCTTTTTCTGTGTGACTTATTTCACTTAGAATCATCGTACCTGAATCCACCCATTTTGCTGCTACTGGTCTTATGACATTGATTTCATGGCTGAGGGATATTCCATCGTACGTAAGTACCACAATTTTTTGAACCATTTTTATATTTCCTGGGATATTTAAGGTGTACCCAAGTTGAGGTCCTTGTAAGCAGTGCAGCCCTAAATTTTGGGGTGGCTGTGTCTTTTTGATTTTCAGTTTTCCCAAGGTATATTCCCTAGACTGGAAGTGCCCTTGGCTCTGTAGCTCTGTTGTTTACTTGTTTTAGGGAACACAATGCACTCCTCCAGAGAGGCAGTTGGCAATTTACATCCCGCCCATCAGCATAACAAGGCTCCCTGTTCTCCAGGGCCTGTCTTGCCTTTCTGGTTTTTACACATTTTGTGGATGTCCCTTTTGACCGGTGGGAAGTGATACGTCTTTGTAGTGCAGATTTGCATTGTCCGCTTGCTTGCTTGGCCAAAAAGGGCGTATGTGTTTTCTCCTGAATATATTCAGGAGAAAACGCATACGCCCTTTTTGGCCAAGTGCATCATTGTCGAAGTTGTGCCCCTCTTCCTGTGCTTTAAAGGCGATTCCAACGTACCTCTTGAAATCTGTTTCCTGCTATTCTGCCTCGCTTTCAAGTCCGCCTCGTTGCCTTCCCTCAACAGATTTTTGGACGATAGTTGGCCTTTATTACTCGGCCAGTTTGTGAATTGCTGTGCCCCTGAGCTCCATATTTCAACTCGTTTTTGGTGAGCTGACCGCAAGTTCAAAATTTTGGTTCAGGATCTATACTGATTCCCGGTGGGTGGATGAGACTTTGGTTAATACTTCTTCCTGCCGGGAAATTACAGTGATATGTGCCCGTCCAAATGCCTTACAGCTACTCTCTCATTGGTTCTCCCTCTTCCCTTTCATCCTCTGCCAAATTGGCAACCTGTGCGAACCAGGAGGTTAAAGGGGCTGTCTCTCCAAGTTGGGAGGTTGATAATAAAGCAGATGAAAGTCAAACCGGAGCACCAGGAGAGGGACTATTCATTGAGTTTTAGAAACCTTTCGTATTCACAGTGTGTCCGTTCTCTAGGATTCCCGTACATGTTATATCTGTAGTAATATTCCCTTCAACCTGGAGAGTTGGGACCCATGGAATGTGTGCCATGCATTATTGCTTTAAAGGGTCTGCATTTGCTCACCCAATCTCACCAATCCTCTCAGTCCCAAGTGTCCAGCCTTATGCCACATCCAGCTGTCATTGTACATAGGGTCATTTCAGGTTTCATCAGAGACCCTGAAGGAATTGTAAAGAATTTCCCAGTTTTTTTGTTTTATTTTTGAAATTCCTTTTTATAGTGGGTTTAAGCTGATTCTCGCTGCCATATTTATCCCAGTCTAGACACACTTGATTCCCTCACGGAGACATATCAATACAGAGGTTTTAAGATTCTTACTAGTCAGATATATTCCTCTGCGGGAAATATGGGGTTTTGAGTCCCTTTCACTGAGGAAGGTGTAGGTCTTGTCTATTCCATAGTTGGTTTTTGGAACGGTACCTGTGCTTATATCAAACTCTGGTTTTATGCATCACCCCACCTCTCCTTCCCCCTTAAGCAGGCATAAGAGTGTTTTCTAAATGTGAGACACTGTTCTCTTTCCTAACTCAGTTCAAGTGTAGCCATGTTTACAGGATCTTCATAAGTGACATCTTATGATAAGTTTCTTTTTCTGTGTGACTTATTTCACTTAGAATCATCGTACCTGAATCCACCCATTTTGCTGCTACTGGTCTTATGACATTGATTTCATGGCTGAGGGATATTCCATCGTACGTAAGTACCACAATTTTTTGAACCATTTTTATATTTCCTGGGATATTTAAGGTGTACCCAAGTTGAGGTCCTTGTAAGCAGTGCAGCCCTAAATTTTGGGGTGGCTGTGTCTTTTTGATTTTCAGTTTTCCCAAGGTATATTCCCTAGACTGGAAGTGCCCTTGGCTCTGTAGCTCTGTTGTTTACTTGTTTTAGGGAACACAATGCACTCCTCCAGAGAGGCAGTTGGCAATTTACATCCCGCCCATCAGCATAACAAGGCTCCCTGTTCTCCAGGGCCTGTCTTGCCTTTCTGGTTTTTACACATTTTGTGGATGTCCCTTTTGACCGGTGGGAAGTGATACTTCTTTGTAGTGCAGATTTGCATTGCCCGCTTGCTTGCTTGGCCAAAAAGGGCGTATGCGTTTTCTCCTGAATATATTCAGGAGAAAATGCGTACGCCCTTTTTGGCCAAGTGCATCATTGTCGAAGTTGTGCCCCTCTTCCTGTGCTTTAAAGGCGTTTCCAACGTACCTCTTGAAATCTGTTTCCTGCTATTCTGCCTCGCTTTCAAGTCTGCCTCGTTGCCTTCCCTCAACAGATTTTTGGACGATAGTTGTCCTTTATTACTCGGCCAGTTTGTGAATTGCTGTGCCCCTGAGCTCCATTTTTCAACTCGTTTTTGGTGAGCTGACCGCAAGTCCAAAATTTTGGTTCAGGATCTATACTGATTCCCGGTGGGTGGCTGAGACTTTGGTTAATTCTTCTTCCTGCCGGGAAATTACAGTGATATGTGCCTGTCCAAATGCCTAACAGCTACTCTCTCATTGGTTCTCCCTCTTCCCTTTCATCCTCTGCCAAATTGGCAACCTGTGCGAACCAGGAGGTTAAAGGGGATGTCTCTCCAAGTTGGGAGGTTGATAATAAAGCAGATGGAAAGTCAAACCGGAGCACCAGGACAGGGACTATTCGTTGAGTTTTAGGAACCTTTCGTATTCACAGTGTGTCCGTTCTCTAGGATTCCCGTACATGTTATATCTGTAGTAATATTCCCTTCAACCTGGAGAGTTGGGACCCATGGAATGTGTGCCATGCATTATTGCTTTAAAGGGTCTGCATTTGCTCACCCAATCTCACCAATCCTCTCAGTCCCAAGTGTCCAGCCTTATGCCACATCCAGCTGTCATTGTAGATAGGGTCATTTCAGGTTTCATCAGAGACCCTGAAGGAATTGTAAAGAATTTCCCAGTTTTTTTATTTTATTTTTGAAATTCCTTTTTATAGTGGGTTTGAGCTGATTCTCGCTGCCATATTTATCCCAGTCTAGACACACTTGATTCCCTTACGGAGACATATCAATACATAGGTTTTAAGATTCTTACTAGTCAGATATATTCCTCTGCGGGAAATATGGGGTTTTGAGTCCCTTTCACTGAGGAAGGTGTAGGTCTTGTCTATTCCATAGTTGGTTTTTGGAACGGTACCTGTGCTTATATCAAACTCTGGTTTTATGCATCACCCCACCTCTCCTTCCCCCTTAAGCAGGCATAAGAGTGTTTTCTAAATGTGAGACACTGTTCTCTTTCCTAACTCAGTTCAAGTGTAGCCATGTTTACAGGATCTTCATAAGTGACATCTTATGATAAGTTTCTTTTTCTGTGTGACTTATTTCACTTAGAATCATCGTACCTGAATCCACCCATTTTGCTGCTACTGGTCTTATGACATTGATTTCATGGCTGAGGGATATGCCATCGTACGTAAGTACCACAATTTTTTGAACCATTTTTATATTTCCTGGGATATTTAAGGTGTACCCAAGTTGAGGTCCTTGTAAGCAGTGCAGCCCTAAATTTTGGGGTGGCTGTGTCTTTTTGATTTTCAGTTTTCCCAAGGTTTATTCCCTAGACTGGAAGTGCCCTTGGCTCTGTAGCTCTGTTGTTTACTTGTTTTAGGGAACACAATGCACTCCTCCAGAGAGGCAGTTGGCAATTTACATCCCGCCCATCAGCATAACAAGGCTACCTGTTCTCCAGGGCCTGTCTTGCCTTTCTGGTTTTTACACATTTTGTGGATGTACCTTTTGACCGGTGGGAAGTGATACTTCTTTGTAGTGCAGATTTGCATTGTCCGCTTGCTTGCTTGGCCAAAAAGGGCGTATGTGTTTTCTCCTGAATATATTCAGGAGAAAACGCATACGCCCTTTTTGGCCAAGTGCATCATTGTCGAAGTTGTGCCCCTCTTCCTGTGCTTTAAAGGCGATTCCAACGTACCTCTTGAAATCTGTTTCCTGCTATTCTGCCTCGCTTTCAAGTCCGCCTCGTTGCCTTCCCTCAACAGATTTTTGGACGATAGTTGTCCTTTATTACTCGGCCAGTTTGTGAATTGCTGTGCCCCTGAGCTCCATTTTTCAACTCGTTTTTGGTGAGCTGACCGCAAGTCCAAAATTTTGGTTCAGGATCTATACTGATTCCCGGTGGGTGGCTGAGACTTTGGTTAATTCTTCTTCCTGCCGGGAAATTACAGTGATATGTGCCCGTCCAAATGCCTTACAGCTACTCTCTCATTGGTTCTCCCTCTTCCCTTTCATCCTCTGCCAAATTGGCAACCTGTGCGAACCAGGAGGTTAAAGGGGCTGTCTCTCCAAGTTGGGAGGTTGATAATAAAGCAGATGAAAGTCAAACCGGAACACCAGGAGAGGGACAATTCATTGAGTTTTAGAAACCTTTCGTATTCACAGTGTGTCCGTTCTCTAGTATTCCCGTACATGTTATATCTGTAGTAATATTCCCTTCAACCTGGAGAGTTGGGACCCATGGAATGTGTGCCATGCATTATTGCTTTAAAGGGTCTGCATTTGCTCACCCAATCTCACCAATCCTCTCAGTCCCAAGTGTCCAGCCTTATGCCACATCCAGCTGTCATTGTAGATAGGGTCATTTCAGGTTTCATCAGAGACCCTGAAGGAATTGTAAAGAATTTCCCAGTTTTTTTGTTTTATTTTTGAAATTCCTTTTTATAGTGGGTTTGAGCTGATTCTCGCTGCCATATTTATCCCAGTCTAGACACACTTGATTCCCTCACGGAGACATATCAATACAGAGGTTTTAAGATTCTTACTAGTCAGATATATTCCTCTGCGGGAAATATGGGGTTTTGAGTCCCTTTCACTGAGGAAGGTGTAGGTCTTGTCTATTCCATAGTTGGTTTTTGGAACGGTACCTGTGCTTATATCAAACTCTGGTTTTATGCATAACCCCACCTCTCCTTCCCCCTTAAGCAGGCATAAGAGTGTTTTCTAAATGTGAGACACTGTTCTCTTTCCTAACTCAGTTCAAGTGTAGCCATGTTTACAGGATCTTCATAAGTGACATCTTATGATAAGTTTCTTTTTCTGTGTGACTTATTTCACTTAGAATCATCGTACCTGAATCCACCCATTTTGCTGCTACTGGTCTTATGACATTGATTTCATGGCTGAGGGATATTCCATCGTACGTAAGTACCACAATTTTTTGAACCATTTTTATATTTCCTGGGATATTTAAGGTGTACCCAAGTTGAGGTCCTTGTAAGCAGTGCAGCCCTAAATTTTGGGGTGGCTGTGTCTTTTTGATTTTCAGTTTTCCCAAGGTATATTCCCTAGACTGGAAGTGCCCTTGGCTCTGTAGCTCTGTTGTTTACTTGTTTTAGGGAACACAATGCACTCCTCCAGAGAGGGAGTTGGCAATTTACATCCCGCCCATCAGCATAACAATGCTCCCTGTTCTCCAGGGCCTGTCTTGCCTTTCTGGTTTTTACACATTTTGTGGATGTCCCTTTTGACCGGTGGGAAGTGATACTTCTTTGTAGTGCAGATTTGCATTGCCCGCTTGCTTGCTTGGCCAAAAAGGGCGTATGCGTTTTCTCCTGAATATATTCAGAAGAAAACGCATACGCCCTTTTTGGCCAAGTGCATCATTGTCGAAGTTGTGCCCCTCTTCCTGTGCTTTAAAGGCGATTCCAACGTACCTCTTGAAATCTGTTTCCTGCTATTCTGCCTCGCTTTCAAGTCCGCCTCGTTGCCTTCCCTCAACAGATATTTGGACGATAGTTGTCCTTTATTACTCGGCCAGTTTGTGAATTGCTGTGCCCCTGAGCTCCATTTTTCAACTCGTTTTTGGTGAGCTGACCGCAAGTCCAAAATTTTGGTTCAGGATCTATACTGATTCCCGGTGGGTGGCTGAGACTTTGGTTAATTCTTCTTCCTGCCGGGAAATTACAGTGATATGTGCCTGTCCAAATGCCTAACAGCTACTCTCTCATTGGTTCTCCCTCTTCCATTTCATCCTCTGCCAAATTGGCAACCTGTGCGAACCAGGAGGTTAAAGGGGCTGTCTCTCCAAGTTGGGAGGTTGATAATAAAGCAGATGGAAAGTCAAACCGGAGCACCAGGAGAGGGACTATTCGTTGAGTTTTAGAAACCTTTCATATTCACAGTGTGTCCGTTCTCTAGGATTCCCATACATGTTATATCTGTAGTAATATTCCCTTCAACCTGGAGTGTTGGGACCCATGGAATGTGTGCCATGCATTATTGCTTTAAAGGGTCTGCATTTGCTCACCCAATCTCACCAATCCTCGCAGTCCCAAGTGTCCAGCCTTATGCCAAATCCAGCTGTCATTGTAGATAGGGTCATTTCAGGTTTCATCAGCGACCCTGAAGGAATTGTAAAGAATTTCCCAGTTTTTTTGTTTTATTTTTGAAATTCCTTTTTATAGTGGGTTTGAGCTGATTCTCGCTGCCATATTTATCCCAGTCTAGACACACTTGATTCCCTTACGGACACATATCAATACATAGGTTTTAAGATTCTTACTAGTCAGATATATTCCTCTGCGGGAAATATGGGGTTTTGAGTCCCTTTCACTGAGGAAGGTGTAGGTCTTGTCTATTCCATAGTTGGTTTTTGGAACGGTACCTCTGCTTATATCAAACTCTGGTTTTATGCATCACCCCACCTCTCCTTCCCCCTTAAGCAGGCATAAGAGTGTTTTCTAAATGTGAGACACTGTTCTCTTTCCTAACTCAGTTCAAGTGTAGCCATGTTTACAGGATCTTCATAAGTGACATCTTATGATAAGTTTCTTTTTCTGTGTGACTTATTTCACTTAGAATCATCGTACCTGAATCCACCCATTTTGCTGCTACTGGTCTTATGACATTGATTTCATGGCTGAGGGATATTCCATCGTACGTAAGTACCACAATTTTTTGAACCATTTTTATATTTCCTGGGATATTTAATGTGTACCCAAGTTGAGGTCCTTGTAAGCAGTGCAGCCCTAAATTTTGGGGTGGCTGTGTCTTTTTGATTTTCAGTTTTCCCAAGGTATATTCCCTAGACTGGAAGTGCCCTTGGCTCTGTAGCTCTGTTGTTTACTTGTTTTAGGGAACACAATGCACTCCTCCAGAGAGGCAGTTGGCAATTTACATCCCGCCCATCAGCATAACAAGGCTCCCTGTTCTCCAGGGCCTGTCTTGCCTTTCTGGTTTTTACACATTTTGTGGATGTCCCTTTTGACCGGTGGGAAGTGATACTTCTTTGTAGTGCAGATTTGCATTGCCCGCTTGCTTGCTTGGCCAAAAAGGGCGTATGCGTTTTCTCCTGAATATATTCAGGAGAAAACGCATACGCCCTTTTTGGCCAAGTGCATCATTGTCGAAGTTGTGCCCCTCTTCCTGTGCTTTAAAGACGATTCCAACGTACCTCTTGAAATCTCTTTCCTGCTATTCTGCCTCGCTTTCAAGTCCGCCTCGTTGCCTTCCCTCAACAGATTATGGACGATAGTTGTCCTTTATTACTCGGCCAGTTTGTGAATTGCTGTGGCCCTGAGCTCCATTTTTCAACTCGTTTTAGATGAGCTGACCGCAAGTCCAAAATTTTGGTTCAGGACCTATACTGGTTCCCGGTGGGTGGCTGAGACTTTGGTTAATTCTTCTTCCTGCCGGGAAATTACAGTGATATGTGCCCGTCCAAATGCCTAACAGATACTCTCTCATTGGTTCTCCCTCTTCCCTTTCATCCTCTGCCAAATTGGCAACCTGTGCGAACCAGGAGGTTAAAGGGGCTGTCTCTCCAAGTTGGGAGGTTGATAGTAAAGCAGATGGAAAGTCAAACCGGAGCACCAGGAGAGGGACTATTCGTTGAGTTTTAGAAACCTTTCGTATTCACAGTGTGTCCGTTCTCTAGGTTTCCCGTACATGTTATATCTGTAGTAATATTCCCTTCAACCTGGAGAGTTGGGACCCATGGAATGTGTGCCATGCATTATTGCTTTAAATGGTCTGCATTTGTTCACCCAATCTCACCAATCCTCTCAGTCCAAAGTGTCCAGCCTTATGCCACATCCAGCTGTCGTTGTAGATAGGGTCATTCCAGGTTTCATCAGAGACCCTGAAGGAATTGTAAAGAATTTCCCAGTTTTTTTGTTTTGTTTTAGAAATTCCTTTTTATAATGGGTTTGATCTGATTCTCGCTGCCATGTTTATGCCATTCTAGACACACTTGATTCCCTTACGGAGACATATCAATACATAGGTTTTAAGATTCTTACTAGTCAGATATATTCCTCTGCGGGAAATATGGGGTTTTGAGTCCCTTTCACTGAGGAAGGTGTAGGTCTTGTCTATTCCATAGTTGGTTTTTGGAACGGTACCTGTGCTTATATCAAACTCTGGTTTTATGCATCACCCCACCTCTCCTTCCCCCTTAAGCAGGCATAAGAATGTTTTCTAAATGTGAGGCACTGTTCTCTTTCCTAACTCAGTTCAAGTGTAGCCATGTTTACAGGATCTTCATAAGTGATAACTTATGATAAGTTTCTTTTTGTCTGTGACTTATTTCACTTAGAATCATCGTACCTGAATCCACCCATTTTGCTGCTACTGGTGTTATGACATTGATTTCATGGCTGAGGGATATTCCATCGTACGTAAGTACCACAAATTTTTGAACCATTTTTATATTTCCTGGGATATTTAAGGTGTACCCAAGTTGAGGTCCTTGTAAGCAGTGCAGCCCAAAATTTTGGGGTGGCTCTGTCTTATTGATTTTCAGTTTTTCCCAGGTATATTCCCTAGACTGGAAGTGCCCTTGGCTCTGTAGCTCTGTTGTTTACTTGTTTTAGGGAACAAAATGCACTCCTCCAGAGAGGCAGTTGGCAATTTACATCCCGTCCATCAGCATAACAAGGCTCCCTGTTCTCCAGGACCAGTCTTGCCTTTCTGGTTTTTACACATTTTGTGGATGTCCCTTTTGACCAGTGGGAAGTGATACTTCTTTGTAGTGGAGATATGCATTGCCCGCTTGCTTGCTTGGCCAAAAAGGGCGTATGCGTTTTCTCCTGAATATATTCAGGAGAAAACGCATACGCCCTTTTTGGCCAAGTGCATCATTGTCGAAGTTGTGCCCCTCTTCCTGTGCTTTAAAGGCGATTCCAACGTACCTCTTGAAATCTGTTTCCTGCTATTCTGCCTCGCTTTCAAGTCTGCCTCGTTGCCTTCCCTCAACAGATTTTTGGACGATAGTTGTCCTTTATTACTCGACCAGTTTGTGAATTGCTGTGCCCCTGAGCTCCATTTTTCAACTCGTTTTTGGTGAGCTGACCGCAAGTCCAAAATTTTGGTTCAGGACTTCTGCTGGTTCCCGGTGGGGGGCTGAGACTTTGGTTAATTCATCTTCCTGCCGGGAAATTACAGTGATATGTGCCCGTCCAAATGCCTAACAGCTACTCTCTCATTGGTTCTCCCTCTTCCCTTTCATCCTCTGCCAAATTGGCAACCTTTGCGAACCAGGAGGTTAAAGAGGCTGTCTCTCCAAGTTGGGAGGTTGATAGTAAAGCAGGTGGAAAGTCAAACCGGAGCACCAGGAGAGGGACTATTCGTTGAGTTTTAGAAACCTTTCATATTCACAGTGTGTCCGTTCTCTAGGTTTCCCGTACATGTTATAACTGTAGTAATATTCCCTTCAACCTGGAGAGTTCGGACCCATGGAATGGGTGCCATGCATTAATGCTTTAAAGGTTCTGCATTTGTTCACCCAATCTCACCAATCCTCTCAGTCCAAGTGTCCCGCCTTATGCCACATCAAGCTGTCATTGTAGATAGGGTCATTCCAGGTTTCATCAGAGACTCTGAAGGAATTGTAAAGAATTTCCCAGTTTTTTTGTTTTGTTTTTGAAATTCCTTTTTATAGTGTGTTTGAGCTGATTCTCGCTGCCATGTTTATGCCAGTCTAGACATACTTGATTCCCTTACAGAGACATATCAAGACATAGGTTTTAAGATTCTTACTAGTCAGATATATTCCTCTGCTTGAAATATGGGGTTTTGAGTACCTTTCACTGAGGAAGGTGTAGGTCTTGCCTATTCCATAGTTGGTTTTTGGAACGGTACCTCTGCTTATATCAAACTCTGGTTTTATGCAGCACCCCACCTCTCCTTCCCCCTTAAGCAGGCATAAGAGTGTTTTCTAAATGTGAGACACTGTTCTCTTTCCTAACTCAGTTCAAGTGTAGCCATGTTTACAGGATCTTCATGAGTGATATCTTATGATAAGTTTCTTTTTCTCTGTGACTTATTTCACTTAGAATCATCGTACCTGAATCCACCCATTTTGCTGCTACTGGTCTTATGACATTGATTTCATGGCCGAGGGATATTCCATCGTACGTAAGTAGCATAATTTTTTGAACCATTTTTATATTTCCTGGGATATTTAAGGTGTACCCAAGTTGAGGTCCTTGTAAGCAGTGCAGCCCTAAATTTTGGGGTGGCTGTGTCTTTTTGATTTTCAGTTTTCCCAAGGTATATTCCCTAGACTGGAAGTGCCCTTGGCTCTGTAGCTCTGTTGTTTACTTGTTTTAGGGAACACAATGCACTCCTCCAGAGAGGCAGTTGGCAATTTACATCCCGCCCATCAGCATAACAAGGCTCCCTGTTCTCCAGGGCCTGTCTTGCCTTTCTGGTTTTTACACATTTTGTGGATGTCCCTTTTGACCGGTGGGAAGTGATACTTCTTTGTAGTGCAGATTTGCATTGCCCGCTTGCTTGCTTGGCCAAAAAGGGCGTATGCGTTTTCTCCTGAATGTATTCAGGAGAAAACGCATACGCCCTTTTTGGCCAAGTGCATCATTGTCGAAGTTGTGCCCCTCTTCCTGTGCTTTAAAGGCGATTCCAACGTACCTCTTGAAATCTGTTTCCTGCTATTCTGCCTCGCTTTCAAGTCCGCCTCGTTGCCTTCCCTCAACAGATTTTTGGACGATAGTTGTCCTTTATTACTCGGCCAGTTTGTGAATTGCTGTGCCCCTGAGCTCCATTTTTCAACTCGTTTTTGGTGAGCTGACCGCAAGTCCAAAATTTTGGTTCAGGACCTATACTGGTTCCCGGTGGGGGCCTGAGACTTTGGTTAATTCTTCTTCCTGCCGGGAAATTACAGTGATATGTGTCTGTCCAAATGCCTAACAGCTACTCTCTCATTGGTTCTCCCTCTTCCCTTTCATCCTCTGCCAAATTGGCAACCTGTGCGAACCAGGAGGTTAAAGGGGCTGTCTCTCCAAGTTGGGAGGTTGATAGTAAAGCAGATGGAAAGTCAAACCGGAGCACCAGGAGAGGGACTATTCGTTGAGTTTTAGAAACCTTTCGTATTCACAGTGTGTCCGTTCTCTAGGTTTCCCGTACATGTTATAACTGTAGTAATATTCCCTTCAACCTGGAGAGTTGGGACCCATGGAATGGGTGCCATGCATTATTGCTTTAAAGGGTCTGCATTTGTTCACCCAATCTCACCAATCCTCTCAGTCCCTAGTGTCCAGCCTTATGCCACATCCAGCTGTCGTTGTAGATAGGGTCATTCCAGGTTTCATCAGAGACCCTGAAGGAATTGTAAAGAATTTCCCAGTTTTTTTGTTTTGTTTTTGAAATTCCTTTTTATAGTGGGTTTGAGCTGATTCTCGCTGCCATGTTTCTGCCAGTCTAGACACACTTGATTCCCTTACGGAGACATATCAATACATAGGTTTTAAGATTCTTACTAGTCAGATATATTCCTCTGCGGGAAATATGGGGTTTTGAGTCCCTTTCACTGAGGAAGGTGTAGGTCTTGTCTATTCCATAGTTGGTTTTTGGAATGGTACCTGTGCTTATATCAAACTCTGTTTTTATGCATCACCCCACCTCTCCTTCCCCCTTAAGCAGGCATAAGAGTACTTTCTAAATGTGAGACACTGATCTCTTTCCTAACTCAGTTCAAGTGTAGCCATGTTTACAGGATCTTCATAAGTGATATCTTATGATAAGTTTCTTTTTCTCTGTGACTTATTTCACTTAGAATCATCGTACCTGAATCCACCCATTTTGCTGCTACTGGTCTTATGACATTGATTTCATGGGTGAGGGATATTCCATCGTACGTAAGTACCACAATTTTTTGAACCATTTTTATATTTCCTGGGATATTTAAGGTGTACCCAAGTTTAGGTCCTTATAAGCAGTGCAGCCCTAAATTTTGGGGTGGCTGTGTCTTTTTGATTTTCAGTTTTCCCAAGGTATATTCCCTAGACTGGAAGTGCCCTTGGCTCTGTAGCTCTGTTGTTTACATGTTTTAGGGAACACAATGCACTCCTCCAGAGAGGCAGTTGGCAATTTACATCCCGCCCATCAGCATAACAAGGCTCCCTGTTCTCCAGGGCCTGTCTTGCCTTTCTGGTTTTTACACATTTTGTGGATGTCCCTTTTGACCGGTGGGAAGTGATACTTCTTTGTAGTGCAGATTTGCATTGCCTGCTTGCTTGCTTGGCCAAAAAGGGCGTATGCGTTTTCTCCTGAATGTATTCAGGAGAAAACGCATACGCCCTTTTTGGCCAAGTGCATCATTGTCGAAGTTGTGCCCCTCTTCCTGTGCTTTAAAGGCGATTCCAACGTACCTCTTGAAATCTGTTTCCTGCTATTCTGCCTCGCTTTCAAGTCCGCCTCGTTGCCTTCCCTCAACAGATTTTTGGACGATAGTTGTCCTTTATTACTCGGCCAGTTTGTGAAATGCTGTGCCCCTGAGCTCCATTATTCAACTCGTTTTTGGTGAGCTGACCGCAAGTCCAAAATTTTGGTTCTGGACCTATACTGGTTCCCGGTGGGGGCCTGAGACTTTGGTTAATTCTTCTTCCTGCCGGGAAATTACAGTGATATGTGTCTGTCCAAATGCCTAACAGCTACTCTCTCATTGGTTCTCCCTCTTCCCTTTCATCCTCTGCCAAATTGGCAACCTGTGCGAACCAGGAGGTTAAAGGGGCTGTCTCTCCAAGTTGGGAGGTTGATAGTAAAGCAGATGGAAAGTCAAACCGGAGCACCAGGAGAGGGACTATTCGTTGAGTTTTAGAAACCTTTCGTATTCACAGTGTGTCCATTCTCTAGGTTTCCCGTACATGTTATAACTGTAGTAATATTCCATTCAACCTGGAGAGTTGGGACCCATGGAATGGGTGCCATGCATTATTGCTTTAAATGGTCTGCATTTGTTCACCCAATCTCACCAATCCTCTCAGTCCCAAGTGTCCAGCCTTATGCCACATCCAGCTGTCGTTGTAGATAGGGTCATTCCAGGTTTCATCAGAGACCCTGAAGGAATTGTAAAGAATTTCCCAGTTTTTTTGTTTTGTTTTTGAAATTCCTTTTTATAGTGGGTTTGAGCTGATTCTCGCTGCCATGTTTCTGCCAGTCTAGACACACTTGATTCCCTTACGGAGACATATCAATACATAGGTTTTAAGATTCTTACTAGTCAGATATATTCCTCTGCGGGAAATATGGGGTTTTGAGTCCCTTTCACTGAGGAAGGTGTAGGTCTTGTCTATTCCATAGTTGGTTTTTGGAACGGTACCTGTGCTTATATCAAACTCTGGTTTTATGCATCACCCCACCTCTCCTTCCCCCTTAAGCAGGAATAAGAGTGTTTTCTAAATGTGAGACACTGTTCTCTTTCCTAACTCAGTTCAAGTGTAGCCATGTTTACAGGATCTTCATAAGTGATATCTTATGATAAGTTTCTTTTTCTGTGTGACTTATTTCACTTAGAATCATCGTACCTGAATCCACCCATTTTGCTGCTACTGGTCTTATGACATTGATTTCATGGCTGAGGGATATTCCATCGTACGTAAGTACCACAATTTTTTGAACCATTTTTATATTTCCTTGGATATTTAAGGTGTACCCAAGTTGAGGTCCTTGTAAGCAGTGCAGCCCTAAATTTTGGGGTGGCTGTGTCTTTTTGATTTTCAGTTTTCCCAAGGTATATTCCCTAGACTGGAAGTGCCCTTGGCTCTGTAGCTCTGTTGTTTACTTGTTTTAGGGAACACAATGCACTCCTCCAGAGAGGCAGTTGGCAATTTACATCCCGCCCATCAGCATAACAAGGCACCCTGTTCTCCAGGGCCTGTCTTGCCTTTCTGGTTTTTACACATTTTGTGGATGTCCCTTTTGACTGGTGGGAAGTGATACTTCTTTGTAGTGCAGATTTGCATTGCCCGCTTGCTTGCTTGGCCAAAAAGGGCGTATGCGTTTTCTCCTGAATATATTCAGGAGAAAACGCATACACCCTTTTTGGCCAAGTGCATCATTGTCGAAGTTGTGCCCCTCTTCCTGTGCTTTAAAGGTGATTCCAACGTACCTCTTGAAATCTGTTTCCTGCTATTCTGCCACGCTTTCAATTCCGCCTCATTGCCTTCCCTCAACAGATTTTTGGATGATAGTTGTCCTTTATTACTCGGCCAGTTTGTGAATTGCTGTGCCCCTGAGCTCCATTATTCAACTCGTTTTTGGTGAGCTGACCGCAAGTCCAAAATTTTGGTTCAGGATCTATACTGATTCCCGGTGGGTGGCTGAGACTTTGGTTAATTCTTCTTCCTGCTGGGAAATTACAGTGATATGTGCCCGGCCAAATGCCTAACAGCTACTCTCTCATTGGTTCTCCCTCTTCCCTTTCATCCTCTGCCAAATTGGCAACCTGTGCGAACCAGGAGGTTAAAGGGGCTGTCTCTCCAAGTTGGGAGGTTGATAATAAAGCAGATGGAAAGTCAAACCGGAGCACCAGGAGAGGGACTATTCGTTGTGTTTTAGAAACCTTTCTTATTCACAGTGTGTCCGTTCTCTAGGATTCCCGTACATGTTATATCTGTAGTAATATTCCCTTCAACCTGGAGAGTTGGGACCCATGGAATGTGTGCCATGCATTATTGCATTAAAGGGTCTGCATTTGCTCACCCAATCTCACCAATCCTCTCAGTCCCAAGTGTCCAGCCTTATGCCACATCCAGCTGTCATTGTAGATAGGGTCATTTCAGGTTTCATCAGAGACCCTGAAGGAATTGTAAAGAATTTCCCAGTTTTTTTTGTTTTGTTTTTGAAATTCCTTTTTATAGTGGGTTTGAGCTGCTTCTCGCTGCCATGTTTATGCCTGTCTAGACACACTTGATTCCCTTACGGAGACATATCAATACATAGGTTTTAAGATTCTTACTAGTCAGATATATTCCTCTGCGGGAAATATGGGGTTTTGAGTCCCTTTCACTGAGGAAGGTGTAGGTCTTGTCTATTCCATAGTTGGTTTTTGGAACGGTACCTGTGCTTATATCAAACTCTGGTTTTATGCATCACCCCACCTCTCCTTTCCCCTTAAGCAGGCATAAGAGTGTTTTCTAAATGTGAGACACTGTTCTCTTTCCTAACTCAGTTCAAGTGTAGCCATGTTTACAGGATCTTCATAAGTGATAACTTATGATAACTTTCTTTTTCTCTGTGACTTATTTCACTTAGAATCATCGTACCTGAATCCACCCATTTTGCTGCTACTGGTCTTATGACATTGATTTCATGGCTGAGGGATATTCCATCGTACGTAAGTACCACAATTTTTTGAACCAATTTTATATTTCCTGGGATATTTAAGGTGTACCCAAGTTGAGGTCATTGTAAGCAGTGCAGCCCTAAATTTTGGGGTGGCTCTGTCTTATTGATTTTCTGTTTTTCCCAGGTATATTCCCTAGACTGGAAGTGCCATTGGCTCTGTAGCTCTGTTGTTTACTTGTTTTAGGGAACACAATGCACTCCTCCAGAGAGGCAGTTGGCAATTTACATCCCGCCCATCAGCATAACAAGGCTCCCTGTTCTCCAGGGCCTGTCTTGCCTTTCTGGTTTTTACACATTTTGTGGATGTCCCTTTTGACCGGTGGGAAGTGATACTTCTTTGTAGTGCAGATTTGCATTGCCCGCTTGCTTGCTTGGCCAAAAAGGGCGTATGCGTTTTCTCCTGAATATATTCAGGAGAAAACGCATACGCCCTTTTTGGCCAAGTGCATCATTGTCGAAGTTGTGCCCCTCATCCTGTGCTTTAAAGGCGATTCCAACGTACCTCTTGAAATCTGTTTCCTGCTATTCTGCCTCGCTTTCAAGTCCGCCTCGTTGCCTTCCCTCAACAGATTTTTGGACGATAGTTGTCCTTTATTACTTGGCCAGTTTGTGAATTGCTGTGCCCCTGAGCTCCATTTTTCAACTCGTTTTTGGTGAGCTGACCGCAAGTTCAAAATTTTGGTTCAGGATCTATACTGATTCCCGGTGGGTGGCTGAGACTTTGGTTAATTCTTCTTCCTGCTGGGAAATTACAGTGATATGTGCCCGTCCAAATGCCTAACAGCTACTCTCTCATTGGTTCTCCCTCTTCCCTTTCGTCCTCTGCCATATTGGCAACCTGTGCGAACCAGGAGGTTAAAGGGGCTGTCTCTCCAAGTTGGGAGGTTGATAATAAAGCAGATGGAAAGTCAAACCGGAGCACCAGGAGAGGGACTATTCGTTGAGTTTTAGAAACCTTTCGTATTCACAGTGTGTCCGTTCTCTAGGATTCCCGTACATGTTATATCTGTAATAATATTCCCTTCAACCTGGAGAGTTGGGACCCATGGAATGTGTGCCATGCATTATTGCTTTAAAGGGTCTGCATTTGCTCACCCAATCTCACCAATCCTCTCAGTCCCAGGTGTCCAGCCTTATGCCACATACAGCTGTCATTGTAGATAGGGTCATTTCAGGTTTCATCAGAGACCCTGAGGGAATTGTAAAGAATTTCCCAGTTTTTTTATTTTATTTTTGAAATTTCTTTTTATAGTGGGTTTGAGCTGATTCTCGCTGCCATATTTTTCCCAGTCTAGACACACTTGATTCCCTTACGGAGACATATCAATACATAGGTTTTAAGATTCTTACTAGTCAGATATATTCCTCTGCGGGAAATATGGGGTTTTGAGTCCCTTTCACTGAGGAAGGTGTAGGTCTTGTCTATTCCATAGTTGGTTTTTGGAACGGTACCTGTGCTTATATCAAACTCTGGTTTTATGCATCACCCCACCTCTCCTTCCCCCTTAAGCAGGCATAAGAGTGTTTTCTAAATGTGAGACACTGTTCTCTTTCCTAACTCAGTTCAAGTGTAGCCATGTTTACAGGATCTTCATAAGTGATATCTTATGATAAGTTTCTTTTTCTGTGTGACTTATTTCACTTAGAATCATCGTACCTGAATCCACCCATTTTGCTGCTACTGGTCTTATGACATTGATTTCATGGCTGAGGGATATTCCATCGTACGTAAGTACCACAATTTTTTGAACCATTTTTATATTTCCTGGGATATTTAAGGTGTACCCAAGTTGAGGTCCTTGTAAGCAGTGCAGCCCTAAATTTTGGGGTGGCTGTGTCTTTTTGATTTTCAGTTTTCCCAAGGTATATTCCCTAGACTGGAAGTGCCCTTGGCTCTGTAGCTCTGTTGTTTACTTGTTTTAGGGAACACAATGCACTCCTCCAGAGAGGCAGTTGGCAAATTACATCCTGCCCATCAGCATAACAAGGCTCCCTGTTCTCCAGGGCCTGTCTTGCCTTTCTGGTTTTTACACATTTTGTGGATGTCCCTTTTGACCGGTGGGAAGTGATACTTCTTTGTAGTGCAGATTTGCATTGCCCGCTTGCTTGCTTGGCCAAAAAGGGCTTATGCGTTTTCTCCTGAATATATTCAGGAGAAAACGCATATGCCCTTTTTGGCCAAGTGTATCATTGTCGAAGTTGTGCCCCCTTCCTGTGCTTTAAAGGCGATTCCAACGTACCTCTTGAAATCTGTTTCCTGCTATTCTG
The DNA here is from genome assembly GCF_949752795.1 of Hyperoodon ampullatus. Taxonomy (NCBI): domain Eukaryota; kingdom Metazoa; phylum Chordata; class Mammalia; order Artiodactyla; family Ziphiidae; genus Hyperoodon; species Hyperoodon ampullatus. Next base: position 540,607 of record NW_027640677.1, on the reverse strand, counting down.
CCTCGCTTTCAAGTCCGCCTCATTGCCTTCCCTCAACAGATTTTTGGACGATAGTTGTCCTTTATTACTCGGCCAGTTTGTGAATTGCTGTGCCCCTGAGCTCCATTTTTCAACTCGTTTTTGGTGAGCTGACCGCAAGTCCAAAATTTTGGTTCAGGATCTATACTGATTCCCGGTGGTTGGCTGAGACTTTGGTTAATTCTTCTTCTTGCCGGGAAATTACAGTGATATGTGCCCGTCCAAATGCCTAACAGCTACTCTCTCATTGGTTCTCCCTCTTCCCTTTCATCCTCTGCCAAATTGGCAACCTGTGCGAACCAGGAGGTTAAAGGGGCTGTCTCTCCAAGTTGGGAGGTTGATAATAAAGCAGATGGAAAGTCAAACCGGAGCACCAGGAGAGGGACTATTCGTTGAGTTTTAGAAACCTTTCGTATTCACAGTGTGTCCGTTCTCTAGGATTCCCGTACATGTTATATCTGTAATAATATTCCCTTCAACCTGGAGAGTTGGGACCCATGGAATGTGTGCCATGCATTATTGCTTTAAAGGGTCTGCATTTGCTCACCCAATCTCACCAATCCTCTCAGACCCAGGTGTCCAGCCTTATGCCACATACAGCTGTCATTGTAGATAGGGTCATTTCAGGTTTCATCAGAGACCCTGAAGGAATTGTAAAGAATTTCCCAGTTTTTTTGTTTTATTTTTGAAATTTCTTTTTATAGTGGGTTTGAGCTGATTCTCGCTGCCATATTTATGCCATTCTAGACACACTTGATTCCCTTACGGAGACATATCAATACATAGGTTTTAAGATTCTTACTAGTCAGATATATTCCTCTGCGGGAAATATGGGGTTTTGAGTCCCTTTCACTGAGGAAGGTGTAGGTCTTGTCTATTCCATAGTTGGTTTTTGGAACGGTACCTGTGCTTATATCAAACTCTGGTTTTATGCATCACCCCACCTCTCCTTCCCCCTTAAGCAGGCATAAGAGTGTTTTCTAAATGTGAGACACTGTTCTATTTCCTAACTCAGTTCAAGTGTAGCCATGTTTACAGGATCTTCATAAGTGATAACTTATGATAAGTTTCTTTTTCTGTGTGACTTATTTCACTTAGAATCATCGTACCTGAATCCACCCATTTTGCTGCTACTGGTCTTATGACATTGATTTCATGGCTGAGGGATATTCCATCGTATGTAAGTACCACAATTTTTTGGACCATTTTTATATTTCCTGGGATATTTAAGGTGTACCCAAGTTGAGGTCCTTGTAAGCAGTGCTGCCCAAAATTTTGGGGTGGCTCTGTCTTATTGATTTTCAATTTTTCCCAGGTATATTCCCTAGACTGGAAGTGCCCTTGGCTCTGTAGCTCTGTTGTTTACTTGTTTTAGGGAACACAATGCACTCCTCCAGAGAGGCAGTTGGCAATTTACATCCCGTCCATCAGCATAACAAGGCTCCCTGTTCTCCAGTACCAGTCTTGCCTTTCTGGTTTTTACACATTTTGTGGATGTCCCTTTTGACCGGTGGGAAGTGATACTTCTTTGTAGTGGAGATTTGCATTGCCCGCTTGCTTGCTTGTCCAAAAAGGGCGTATGCGTTTTCCCCTGAATATATTCAGGAGAAAACGCATACGCCCTTTTTGGCCAAGTGCATCATTGTCGAAGTTGTGCCCCTCTTCCTGTGCTTTAAAGGCGATTCCAACGTACCTCTTGAAATCTGTTTCCTGCTATTCTGCCTCGCTTTCAAGTCCGCCTCGTTGCCTTCCCTCAACAGATTTTTGGACGATAGTTGTCCTTTATTACTCGGCCAGTTTGTGAATTGCTGTGCCCCTGAGCTCCATTTTTCAACTCGTTTTTGGTGAGCTGACCGCAAGTTCAAAATTTTGGTTCAGGATCTATACTGATTCCCGGTGGTTGGCTGAGACTTTGGTTAATTCTTCTTCCTGCTGGGAAATTACAGTGATATGTGCCCGTCCAAATGCCTAACAGCTACTCTCTCATTGGTTCTCCCTCTTCCCTTTCATCCTCTGACATATTGGCAACCTGTGCGAACCAGGAGGTTAAAGGGGCTGTCTCTCCAAGTTGGGAGGTTGATAATAAAGCAGATGGAAAGTCAAACCGGAGCACCAGGAGAGGGACTATTCGTTGAGTTTTAGAAACCTTTCGTATTCACAGTGTGTCCGTTCTCTAGGATTCCCGTACATGTTATATCTGTAGTAATATTCCCTTCAACCTGGAGAGTTGGGACCCATGGAATGTGTGCCATGCATTATTGCTTTAAAGGGTCTGCATTTGCTCACCCAATCTCACCAATCCTCTCAGTCCCAAGTGTCCAGCCTTATGCCACATCCAGCTGTCATTGTAGATAGGGTCATTTCAGGTTTCATCAGAGACCCTGAAGGAATTGTAAAGAATTTCCCAGTTTTTTTGTTTTATTTTTGAAATTCCTTTTTATAGTGGGTTTGAGCTGATTCTCGCTGCCATATTTATCCCAGTCTAGACACACTTGATTCCCTTACGGAGACATATCAATACATAGGTTTTAAGATTCTTACTAGTCAGATATATTCCTCTGCGGGAAATATGGGGTTTTGAGTCCCTTTCACTGAGGAAGGTGTAGGTCTTGTCTATTCCATAGTTGGTTTTTGGAACGGTACCTGTGCTTATATCAAACTCTGGTTTTATGCATCACCCCACCTCTCCTTCCCCCTTAAGCAGGCATAAGAGTGTTTTCTAAATGTGAGACACTGTTCTCTTTCCTAACTCAGTTCAAGTGTAGCCATGTTTACAGGATCTTCATAAGTGATATCTTATGATAAGTTTCTTTTTCTGTGTGACTAATTTCACTTAGAATCATCGTACCTGAATCCACCCATTTTGCTGCTACTGGTCTTATGACATTGATTTCATGGCTGAGGGATATTCCATCGTACGTAAGTACCACAATTTTTTGAACCATTTTTATATTTCCTGGGATATTTAAGGTGTACCCAAGTTGAGGTCCTTGTAAGCAGTGCAGCCCTAAATTTTGGGGTGGCTGTGTCTTTTTGATTTTCAGTTTTCCCAAGGTATATTCCCTAGACTGGAAGTGCCCTTGGCTCTGTAGCTCTGTTTTTTACTTCTTTTAGGGAACACAATGCACTCCTCCAGAGAGGCAGTTGGCAATTTACATCCCGCCCATCAGCATAACAAGGCTCCCTGTTCTCCAGGGCCTGTCTTGCCTTTCTGGATTTTACACATTTTGTGGATGTCACTTTTGACCGGTGGGAAGTGATACTTCTTTGTAGTGCAGATTTGCATTGCCCGCTTGCTTGCTTGGCCAAAAAGGGCGTATGCGTTTTCTCCTGAATATATTCAGGAGAAAATGCATACGCCCTTTTTGGCCAAGTGCATCATTGTCGAAGTTGTGCCCCTCTTCCTGTGCTTTAAAGGCGATTCCAACGTACCTCTTGAAATCTGTTTCCTGCTATTCTGCCTCGCTTTCAAGTCCGCCTCATTGCCTTCCCTCAACAGATTTTTGGACGATAGTTGTCCTTTATTACTCGGCCAGTTTGTGAATTGCTGTGCCCCTGAGCTCCATTTTTCAACTCGTTTTTGGTGAGCTGACCGCAAGTCCAAAATTTTGGTTCAGGATCTATACTGATTCCCGGTGGGTGGCTGAGACTTTGTTTAGTTCTTCTTCCTCCCGGGAAATTACAGTGATATGTGCCCGTCCAAATGCCTAACAGCTACTCTCTCATTGGTTCTCCCTCTTCCCTTTCATCCTCTGCCAAATTGGCAACCTGTGCGAACCAGGAGGTTAAAGGGGCTGTCTCTCCAAGTTGGGAGGTTGATAATAAAGCAGATGGAAAGTCAAACCGGAGCACCAGGAGAGGGACTATTCGTTGAGTTTTAGAAACCTTTCGTATTCACAGTGTGTCCGTTCTCTAGGATTCCCGTACATGTTATATCTGTAGTAATATTCCCTTCAACCTGGAGAGTTGGTACCCATGGAATGTGTGCCATGCATTATTGCTTTAAATGGTCTGCATTTGTTCTCCCAATCTCACCAATCCTCTCAGTCCAAAGTGTCTAGCCTTATGCCACATCCAGCTGTAATTGTAGATAGGGTCATTCCAGGTTTCATCAGAGACCCTGAAGGAATTGTAAAGAATTTCCCAGTTTTTTTGTTTTGTTTTTGAAATTCCTTTTTATAGTGGGTTTGAGCTGATTCTCGCTGCCATGTTTATGCCAGTCTAGACACACTTGATTCCCTTACGGAGACATATCAATACATAGGTTTTAAGATTCTTACTAGTCAGATATATTCCTCTGCGGGAAATATGGGGTTTTGAGTCCCTTTCACTGAGGAAGGTGTAGGTCTTGTCTATTCCATAGTTGGTTTTTGGAACGGTACCTGTGCTTATATCAAACTCTGGTTTTATGCATCACCCCACCTCTCCTTCCCCCTTAAGCAGGCATAAGAGTGTTTTCTAAATGTGAGACACTGTTCTCTTTCCTAACTCAGTTCAAGTGTAGCCATGTTTACAGGATCTTCGTAAGTGATATCTTATGATAAGTTTCTTTTTCTGTGTGACTTATTTCACTTAGAATCCTCGTACCTGAATCCACCCATTTTGCTGCTACTGGTCTTATGACATTGATTTCATGGCTGAGGGATATTCCATCGTATGTAAGTACCACAATTTTTTGAACCATTTTTATATTTCCTGGGATATTTAAGGTGTACCCAAGTTGAGGTCCTTGTAAGCAGTGCAGCCCTAAATTTTGGGGTGGCTGTGTCTTTTTGATTTTCAGTTTTCCCAAGGTATATTCCCTAGACTGGAAGTGCCCTTGGCTCTGTACCTCTGTTCTTTACTTGTTTTAGGGAACACAATGTACTCCTCCAGAGAGGCAGTTGATAATTTACATCCCGCCCGTCAGCATAACAAGGCTCCCTGTTCTCCAGAGCCTGTCTTGCCTTTCTGGTTTTTACACATTTTGTGGATGTCCCTTTTGACCGGTGGGAAGTGATACTTCTTTGTAGTGCAGATTTGCATTGCCCGCTTGCTTTCTTGGCCAAAAAGGGCTTATGTGTTTTCTCTTGAATATATGCAGGAGAAAACGCATACGCCCTTTATGGCCACGTGCATCATTGTCGAAGTTGTGCCCCTCTTCCTGTGCTTTAAAGGCGATTCCAACGTACCTCTTGAAATCTGTTTCCTGCTATTCCGTCTCGCTTCCAAGTCCGCCTCGTTGCCTTCCCTCAACAGATTTTTGGACGATAGTTGTCCTTTATTACTCGGCCAGTTTGTGAATTGCTGTGCCCCTGATCTCCATTTATCCAGTCGTTTTTGGTGAGCTGACCGCAGGTCCAAAATTTTGGTTCAGGACCTATACTGGTTCCCGGTAGGTGGCTGAGACTTTGGTTAATTCTTCTTCCTGCCGGGAAATTACAGTGATATGTGCCCGTCCAAATGCCTATCAGGTACTCTCTCATTGGTTCTCCCTCTTGCCTTTCATCCTCTGCCAAATTGGCAACCTGTGCGAACCAGGAGGTTAAAGGGTCTGTCTCTCCAAGTTGGGAGGTTGATAGTAAAGCAGATGGAAAGGCAAACCGGAGCTCCAGGAGAGGGACTATTCGTTGAGTTTTAGAAACCTTTCGTATTCACAGTGTGTCCGCTCTCTAGGTTTCCCGTACATGTTATAACTGTAGTAATATTCCCTTCAACCTGGAGAGTTGGGACCCATAGAATGGGTGCCATGCATTATTGCTTAAAACGGTCTGCATTTGTTCACCCAATCTCACCAATCTTCTCAGTCCCAAGTGTCCAGCCTTATGCCACATCCAGCTGTCGTTGTAGATAGGGTCATTCCAGGTTTCATCAGAGACCCTGAAGGAATTGTAAAGAATTTCCCAGTTTTTTTGTTTTGTATTTGAAATTCCTTTTTATAGTGGGTTTGAGCTGATTCTCGCTGCCATGTTTATGCCAGTCTAGACACACTTGATTCCCTTACGGAGACATATCAATACATAGGTTTTAAGATTCTTACTAGTCAGATATATTCCTCTGCGGGAAATATGGGGTTTTGAGTCCCTTTCACTGAGGAAGGTGTAGGTCTTGTCTATTCCATAGTTGGTTTTTGGAATGGTCCCTTTGCTTATATCAAACTCTGTTTTTATGCATCACCCCACCTCTCCTTCCCGCTGAAGCAGGCTTAAGAGTACTTTCTAAATGTGAGACACTGATCTCTTTCCTAACTCAGTTCAAGTGTAGCCATGTTTACAGGATCTTCATAAGTGATATCTTATGATAAGTTTCTTTTTCTCTGTGACTTATTTCACTTAGAATCATCGTACCTGAATCCACCCATTTTGCTGCTACTGGTCTTATGACATTGATTTCATGGCTGAGGGATATTCCATCGTACGTAAGTACCACAATTTTTTGAACCATTTTTATATTTCCTGGGATATTTAAGGTGTACCCAAGTTGAGGTCCTTGTAAGCAGTGCAGCCCTAAATTTTGGGGTGTCTGTGTCTTTTTGATTTTCAGTTTTCCCAAGGTATATTCCCTAGACTGGAAGTGCCCTTGGCTCTGTAGCTCTGTTGTTTATTTGTTTTAGGGAACACAATGCACTCCTCCAGAGAGGCAGGTGGCAATTTACATCCCGCCCATCAGCATAACAAGGCTCCCTGTTCTCCAGGGCCTGTCTTGCCTTTCTGGTTTTTACACATTTTGTGGATGTCCCTTTTGACTGGTGGGAAGTGATACTTCTTTGTAGTGCAGATTTGCATTGCGCGATTGCTTGCTTGGCCAAAAAGGGCGTATGCGTTTTCTCTTGAATATATTCAGGAGAAAACGCATACGCCCTTTATGGCCACGTGCATCATTGTCGAAGTTGTGCCTCTCTTCCTGTGCTTTAAAGGCGATTCCAACGTACCTCTTGAAATCTGTTTCCTGCTATTCTGCCTCGCTTCCAAGTCCGTCTCGTTGCCTTCCCTCAACAGATTTTTGGACGATAGTTGTCCTTTATTACTCGGCCAGTTTGCGAATTGCTGTGCCCCTGAGCTCCATATTTCCACTCATTTTTGGTGAGCTGACGGCAGGTCCAAAATTTTGGTTCAGGACCTATACTGGTTCCCGGTGGTTGGCTGAGACTTTGGTTAATTCTTCTTCCTGCCGGGAAATTACAGTGATATGTGCCCGTCCAAATGCCTAACAGCTACTCTCTCATTGGTTCTCCCTCTTCCCTTTCATCCTCTGCCAAATTGGCAACCTGTGCGAACCAGGAGGTTAAAGGGGCTGTCTCTCCAAGTTGGGAGGTTGATAGTAAAGCAGATGGAAAGTCAAACCTGAGCACCAGGAGAGGGACTATACGTTGAGTTTTAGAAACCTTTCGTATTCACAGTGTGTCCGTTCTCTAGGTTTCCCGTACATGTTATAGCTGTAGTAATATTCCCTTCAACCTGGAGAGTTGGGACCCATGGAATGGGTGCCATGCATTATTGCTTTAAAGGCTCTGCATTTGCTCACCCAATCTCACCAATCCTCTCAGTCCCAAGTGTCCAGCCTAATGCCACATCCAGCTGTCGTTGTAGATAGGGTCATTCCAGGTTTCATCAGAGACCCTGAAGGAATTGTAAAGAATTTCCCAGTTGTTTTGATTTATTTTTGAAATTCCTTTTTATAGTGGGTTCGAGCTGATTCTCGCTGATATGTTTATGCCAGTCTAGACACACTTGATTCCCTTACGGAGACATATCAATACATAGGTTTTAAGATTCTTACTAGTCAGATATATTCCTCTGCGGGAGATATGGTGTTTTGAGTCCCTTTCACTGAGGAAGGTGTAGGTCTTGTCTATTCTATAGTTGGCTTTTGGAACGGTACCTGTGCTTATATCAAACTCTGTTTTTATGCATCACCTCACCTCTCCTTCCCCCTTAAGCAGGCATAAGAGTGTTTTCTAAATGTGAGACACTGTTCTCTTTCCTAACTCAGTTCAAGTGTAGCCATGTTTACAGGATCTTCATAAGTGATATCTTATGATAAGTTTCTTTTTCTGTGTGACTTATTTTACTTAGAATCATCGTACCTGAATCCACCCATTTTGCTGCTACTGGTCTTATGACATTGATTTCATGGCTGAGGGATATTCCATCGAACATAAGTACCACCATTTTTTGAACCATTTTTATATTTCCTGGGATATTTAAGGTGTACCCAAGTTGAGGTCCTTGTAAGCAGTGCAACCCTAAATTTTGGGGTGGCTGTGTCTTTTTGATTTTCAGTTTTCCCAAGGTATATTCCCTAGACTGGATGTGCCCTTGGCTCTGTAGCTCTGTTGTTTAATTGTTTTAGGGAACACAATGCACTCCTCCAGAGAGGCAGTTGGCAATTTACATCCCGCCCATCAGCATAACAAGGCTCCCTCTTCTCCAGGGCCTGTCTTGCCTTTCTGGTTTTTACACATTTTGTGGATGTCCCTTTTGACCGGTGGGAAGTGATACTTCTTTGTAGTGCAGATTTGCATTGCCCGCTTGCTTGCTTGGCCAAAAAGGGCGTATGCGTTTTCTCCTGAATATATTCAGGAGAAAACGCATACGCCCTTTTTGGCCAAGTGCATCATTGTCGAAGTTGTGCCCCTCTTCCTGTGCTTTAAAGGTGATTCCAACGTACCTCTTGAAATCTGTTTCCTGCTATTCTGCCTCGCTTTCAAGTCTGCCTCGTTGCCTTCCCTCAACAGATTTTTGGACGATAGTTGTCCTTTATTACTCGGCCAGTTTGTGAATTGCTGTGCCCCTGAGCTCCATTTTTCAACTCGTTTTAGGTGAGCTGACCGCAAGTCCAAAATTTTGGTTCAGGACCTATACTGGTTCCCGGTGGGTGGCTGAGATTTTGGTTAATTCTTCTTCCTGCCGGGAAATTACCGTGATATGTGCCCGTCCAAATGCCTAACAGCTACTCTCTCATTGGTTCTCCCTCTTCCCTTTCATCCTCTGCCAAATTGGCAACCTGTGCGAACCAGGAGGTTAAAGGGGCTGTCTCTCCAAGTTCGGAGGTTGATAGTAAAGCAGGTGGAAAGTCAAACCGGAGCACCAGGAGAGGGACTATTCGTTGAGTTTTAGAAACCTTTCGTATTCACAGTGTGTCCGTTCTCTAGGTTTCCCGTACATGTTATAACTGTAGTAATATTCCCTTCAACCTGGAGAGTTGGGACCCATGGAATGGGTGCCATGCATTATTGCTTTAAAGGGTCTGCAATTGCTCACCCAATCTCACCAATCCTCTCAGTCCCAAGTGTCCAGCCTTATGCCACATCCAGCTGTCGTTGTAGATAGGGTCATTCCAGGTTTCATCAGAGATTCTGAAGGAATTGTAAAGAATTTCCCAGTTTTTTTGTTTTGTTTTTGAAATTCCTTTTTATAGTGGGTTTGAGCTGATTCTCGCTGCGATGTTTATGCCAGTCTAGACAAACTTGATTCCCTTACGGAGACATATCAGTACATAGGTTTTAAGATTCTTACTAGTCAGATATGTTCCTCTGCGGGAAATATGATGTTTTGAGTCCCTTTCACTGAGGAAGGTGTAGGTCTTGTCTATTCCATAGTTGGTTTTTGGAACGGTACCTGTGCTTATATCAAACTCTGGTTTTATGCATCACCCCACCTCTCTTCCCCCTTAAGCAGGCATAAGAGTGTTTTCTAAATGTGAGACACTCTTCTCTTTCCTAACTCAGTTCAAGTGTAGCCATGTTTACAGGATCTTCATAAGTGATATCTTATGATAAGTTTCTTTTTCTGTGTGACTTATTTCATTTAGAATCATCGTACCTGAATCCACCCATTTTACTGCTACTGGTCTTATGTCATTGATTTCATGGCTGAGGTATATTCCATCGTACGTAAGTACCACAATTTTTTGAACCATTTTTATATTTCCTGGGATATTTAAGGTGTACCCAAGTTGAGGTCCTTGTAAGCAGTGCAGCCCTAAATTTTGGGGTGGCTCTGTCTTATTGATTTTCAGTTTTCCCTAGGTATATTCCCTAGACTGGAAGTGCCCTTGGCTCTGTAGCTCTGTTGTTTACTTGTTTTAGGGAACACAATGCACTCCTCCAGAGAGGGAGTTGGCAATTTACATCCCGCCCATCAGCATAACAAGGCTCCCTGTTCTCCAGGGCCTGTCTTGCCTTTCTGGTTTTTACACATTTTGTGGATGTCCCTTTTGACCGGTGGGAAGTGATACTTCTTTGTAGTGCAGATTTGCATTGCCCGCTTGCTTGCTTGGCCAAAAAGGGCGTATGCGTTTTCTCCTGAATATATTCAGGAGAAAACGCATACGCCCTTTTTGGCCAAGTGCATCATTGTCGAAGTTGTGCCCCTCTTCCTGTGCTTTAAAGGCGATTCCAACGTACCTCTTGAAATCTGTTTCATGCTATTCTGCCTCGCTTTGAAGTCCGCCTCGTTGCCTTCCCTCAACAGATTTTTGGATGATAGTTGTCCTTTATTACTCGGCCAGTTTGTGAATTGCTGTGCCCCTGAGCTCCATTTTTCAACTCGTTTTTGGTGAGCTGACCGCAAGTCCAAAATTTTGGTTCAGGACCTATACTGGTCCCGGTGGGTGGCTGAGACTTTGGTTAATTCTTCTTCCTGCCGGGAAATTACAGTGATATGTGCCCGTCCAAATGCCTAACAGCTACTCTCTCATTGGTTCTCCCTCTTCCCTTTCATCCTCTGCCAAATTGGCAACCTGTGTGAAACAGGAGGACAAAGGGTCTGTCTCTCCAAGATGGGAGGTTGATAGTAAAGCAGATGAAAAGTCAAACCGGAGCACCAGGAGAGGGACTATTCGTTGAGTTTTAGAGACCTTTCGTATTCACAGTGTGTCCGTTCTCTAGGTTTCCCGTACATGTTATAGCTGGAGTAATATTCCCTTCAACCTGCAGAGTTGGCGCCCATGGAATGGGTGCCAGGCATTTGTGATTTAAAGGGTCTGCATTTGCTCACCCAATCTCACCAATCCTCTCAGTCCCAAGTGTCCCTCCTTATGCCACATCCAGCTGTCGTTGTAGATAGGGTCGTTCCAGGTTTCATCAGGGACCCTGAACGAATTGTAAAGAATTTCCCAGTTTTTTGGTTTTGTTTTTGAAATTCCTTTTTATAGTGGGCTTGAGCTGATTCTCGCTGCCATGTTTATGCCAGTCTAGACACACTTGATTCCCTTACGGAGACATATCAATACATAAGTTTTAAGATTCTTACTAGTCAGATATATTCCTCTGCGGGAAATATGGGGTTTTGAGTCCCTTTCACTGAGGAAGGTGTAGGTCTTGTCTATTCCATAGTTGGTTTTTGGAACGGTACCTGTGCTTATATCAAACTCTGGTTTTATGCATCACCCCACCTCTCCTTCCCCCTTAAGCAGGCATAAGAGTGTTTTCTAAATATGAGACACTGTTCTCTTTCCTAACTCAGTTCAAGTGTAGCCATGTTTACAGGATCTTCATAAGTGATATCTTATGATAAGTTTCTTTTTCTGTGTGACTTATTTCACTTAGAATGATCGTACCTGAATCCACCCATTTTGCTGCTACTGGTCTTATGACATTGATTTCATGGCTGAGGGATATTCCATCATACGTAGGTACCACAATATTTTGAACCATTTTTATATTTCCTGGGATATTTAAGGTGTACCCAAGTTGAGGTCCTTGTTAGCAGTGCAGCCCTAAATTTTGGCGTGGGTCTGTTTTATTGATTTTCAGTTTCCCCAAAGTATATTCCCTAGACTGGAAGTGCCCTTGGCTCTGTAGCTCTGTTCTTTACTTGTTTTAGGGAACACAATGTACTCCTCCAGTTAGGCAGTTGGCAATTTACATCCCGCCCATCAGCATAACAAGGCTCCCTGTTCTCCAGGGCCTGTCTTGCCTTTCTGGTTTTTACATATTTTGTGGATGTCCCTTTTGACTGGTGGGAAGTGATACTTCTTTGTAGTGCAGATTTGCATTGCCCGCCTGCTTGCTTGGCCAAAATGTGCGTATGCATTTTCTCCTGAATATATTCAGGAGAAAACACATACGACCTTTTTGGCCAAGTGCATCATTGTCGAAGTTGTGCCCCTCTTCCTGTGCTTTAAAGGCGATTCCAACGTACCTCTTAAAATCTGTTTCCTGCTATTCTGCCTTGCTTTCAAGTCCGCCTCGTTGCCTTCCCTCAACAGATTTTTGACGATAGTTGTCCTTTATTACTCGGCCAGTTTGTGAATTGCTGTGCCCCTGAGCTCCATTTTTCAACTCGTTTTTGGTGAGCTGACCGCAAGTCCAAAATTTTGGTTCAGGACCTATGCTGGTTTCCGGTGGGGGGCTGAGACTTTGGTTAATTCTTCTTCCTGCCGGGAAGTTAGAGTGATATATGCCCGTCCAAATGCCTAACAGCTATTCTCTCATTGGTTCTCCCTCTTCCCTTTCATCCTCTGCCAAATTGGCAACCTGTGTGAACCAGGAGGTTAAAGGGGCTGTCTCTCCAAGTTGGGAGGTTGATAGTAAAGCAGATGGAAAGTCAAACCGGAGCACCAGGACAGGGACTATTCGTTGAGTTTTAGAAACCTTTCGTATTCACAGTGTGTCCGTTCTCTAGGTTTCCCGTACATGTTATAGCTGTAGTAATATTCCCTTCAACCTGGAGAGTTGGGACTCATGGAATGGGTGCCAAGCATTTGTGCTTTAAAGGGTCTGCATTTGCTCACCCAATCTCACCAATCGTCTCAGTCCCAAGTGTCCAGCCTTATGCCACATCCAGCTGTCATTGTAGATAGGGTCATTCCAGTTTCATCAGAGACCCTGAAGGAATTGTAAAGAATTTCCCAGTTTTTTGGTTTTGTTTTTCAAATTCCTTTTTATACTGGGTTTGAGCTGATTCTCGCTGCCATGTTTATGCCAGTCTAGACACACTTGATTCCCTTACGGAGACATATCAATACATAGGTTTTAAGATTCTTACTAGTCAGATATATTCCTCTGCGGGAAATATGGTGTTTTGAGTCCCTTTCACTGAGGAAGGTTTAGGTCTTGTCTATTCCATAGTTGGTTTTTGGAACGGTACGTGTGCTTATATCAAACTCTGGTTGTATGCATCACCCCACCTCTCCTTCCCCCATAAGCAGGCATAAGAGTGTTTTCTAAATGAGAGACACTGTTCTATTTCCTAACTCAGTTCAATTGTAGCCATGTTTACAGGATCTTCATAAGTGATATCTTATGATATTTTCTTTTTCTGTGTGACTTATTTCACTTAGAATCATCGTACCTGAATCCACCCATTTTGCTGCTACTGGTCTTATGGCATTGATTTCATGGCTGAGGGATATTCCATCGTACGTAAGTACCACAATTTTTTGAACCATTTTTATATTTCCTGGGATACTTAAGGTGTATCCAAGTTGAGGTCTTTGTAAGCAGTGCAGCCCTAATTTTGGGGTGGCTCTGTATTATTGATTTTCAGTTTTCCCAAGGTATATTCCCTAGACTGGAAGTGCCCTTGGCTCTGTAGCTCTGTTCTTTACTTGTTTTAGGGAACACAATGCACTCCTCCAGAGAGGCAGTTGGCAATTTACATCCCGCCCATCAGCATAACAAGGCTCCCTGTTCTCCAGGGCCTGCCTTGCCTTTCTGGTATTTACACATTTTGTGGATGTCCCTTTTGACCGGTGGGAAGTGATACTTCTTTGTAGTGCAGATTTGCATTGCCCGCTTGCTTGCTTGGCCAAAAAGGGCGTATGCGTTTTCTCCTGAATATATTCAGGAGAAAACGCATACGCCCTTTTTGGCCAAGGGCATCATTGTCGAAGTTGTGCCCTTCTACCTGTGCTTTAAAGGCGATTCCAACGTACCTCTTGAAATCTGTTTCCTGCTATTCTGCCTCGCTTTCAAGTCCGCCTCGTTGCCTTCCCTCAATAGATTTTTGGACGATAGTTGTCCTTTATTACTCGGCCAGTTTGTGAATTGCTGTGCCCCTGAGCTCCATTTTTCAACTCGTTTTTGGTGAGCTGACTGCAAGTCCAAAATTTTGGTTCAGGACCTATACTGGTTCCCGGTGGGTGGCTCAGACTTTGGTTAATTCTTCTTCCTGCCGGGAAATTACAGTGATATGTGCCCGTCCAAATGCCTAACAGCTACTCTCTCATTGGTTCTCCCTCTTCACTTTCATCCTCTGCCAATTTGGCAACGTGTGTGAAGCAGGAGGTTAAAGGGGCGGTCTCTCCGAGTTGGGAGGTTGATAGTAAAGCAGATGGAAAGTCAAACCGGAGCACCAGCAGAGGGACTATTCGTTGAGTTTTAGAAACCTTTCGTATTCACAGTGTGTCCGTTCTCTAGGTTTCCCGTACATGTTATAGCTGGAGTAATATTCCCTTCAACCTGGAGAGTTGGGGCCCATGGAACGGGTGCCAGGCATTTGTGATTTGAAGGGTCTGCATTTGCTCACCCAATCTCACCAATTCTCTCAGTCCCAAGTGTCCAGCCTTATGCCACATCCAGCTGTCGTTGTAGATAGGGTCATTCCAGGTTTCATCAGATACCCTGAAGGAATTGTAAAGAATTTCCCAGTTTTTTTGTTTTGTTTTTGAAATTCCTTTTTATAGTGCGTTTGAGCTGATTCTCGCTGCCATGTTTATGCCAGTCTAGACACACTTGTTTCCCTTATGGAGAAATATCAATACATAGGTTTTAATATTCTTACTAGTCAGATATATTCCTCTGCGGGAAATATGGTGTTTTAAGTCCCTTTCACTGAGGAAGGTGTAGGTCTTGTCTATTCCATAGTTGGTTTTTGGAACGGTACCTGTGCTTATATCAAACTCTGGTTTTATGCATCACCCCACCTTTCCTTCCCCCTTAAGCAGGCATAAGAGTGTTTTCTAAATATGAGACACTGTTCTCTTTCCTATCTCAGTTCAAGTGTCGCCATGTTTATAGGATCTTCATAAGTGATATCTTATGATAAGTTTCTTTTTCTGTGTGACTTATTTCACTTAGAATCATCGTACCTGAATCCACCCATTTTGCTGCTACTGGTCTTATGACATTGATTTCATGGTTGAGGGATATTCCATCGTATGTAAGTACCACAATTTTTTGAACCATTTTTATATTTCCTGGGATACTTAATGTGTATCCAAGTTGAGGTCCTTGTAAGCAGTGCAGCCCTAAATTTTGGGGTCTCTCTGTCTTATTGATTTTCAGTTTTCCCAAGGTATATTCCCTAGACTGGAAGTTCCCTTGGCTCTGTAGCTCTGTTGTTTACTTGTTTTAGGGAACACAATGCACTCCTCCAGAGAGGCAGTTGGCAATTTACATCCCGCCCATCAGCATAACAAGGCTCCCTGTTCTCCAGGGCCTGTCTTGCCTTTCTGGTTTTTACACATTTTGTGGATGTCCCTTTTGACCGGTGGGAAGTGATACTTCTTTGTAGTGCAGATTTGCATTGCCCGCTTGCTTGCTTGGCCAAAAAGGGCGTATGCGTTTTCTCCTGAATATATTCAGGAGAAAACGCATACGCCCTTTTTGGCCAAGTGCATCATTGTCGAAGTTGTGCCCCACTTCCTGTGCTTTAAAGGCGATTCCAACGTACCTCTTGAAATCTGTTTCTTGCTATTATGCCTTGCTTTCAAGTCCGCCTCGTTGCCTTCGCTCAACAGATTTTTGGACGATAGTTGTCTTTTATTACTCGGCCAGTTTGTGAATTGCTGTGCCCCTGAGCTCCATTTTTCAACTCGATTTTGGTGAGCTGACAGCAAGTCCAAAATTTTGGTTCAGGACCTATACTGGTTCCCGGTGGGTGTCTGAGACTTTGTTTAATTCTTCTTCCTGCCGGGAAATTACAGTGATATGTGCCCGTCCAAATGCCTAACAGCTACTCTCTCATTGGTTCTCCCTCTTCCCTTTCATCCTCTGCCAAATTGGCAACCTGTGCGAACCAGGAGGTTAAAGGGGCTGTCTCTCCAAGTTGGGAGGTTGATAATAAAGCAGATGGAAAGTCAAACCGGAGCACCAGGAGAGGGACTATTCGTTGAGTTTTAGAAACCTTTCGTATTCACAGTGTGTCCGTTCTCTAGGATTCCCGTACATGTTATATCTGTAGTAATATTCCCTTCAACCTGGAGAGTTGGTACCCATGGAATGTGTGCCATGCATTATTGCTTTAAATGGTCTGCATTTGTTCTCCCAATCTCACCAATCCTCTCAGTCCAAAGTGTCTAGCCTTATGCCACATCCAGCTGTAATTGTAGATAGGGTCATTCCAGGTTTCATCAGAGACCCTGAAGGAATTGTAAAGAATTTCCCAGTTTTTTTGTTTTGTTTTTGAAATTCCTTTTTATAGTGGGTTTGAGCTGATTCTCGCTGCCATGTTTATGCCAGTCTAGACACACTTGATTCCCTTACGGAGACATATCAATACATAGGTTTTAAGATTCTTACTAGTCAGATATATTCCTCTGCGGGAAATATGGGGTTTTGAGTCCCTTTCACTGAGGAAGGTGTAGGTCTTGTCTATTCCATAGTTGGTTTTTGGAACGGTACCTGTGCTTATATCAAACTCTGGTTTTATGCATCACCCCACCTCTCCTTCCCCCTTAAGCAGGCATAAGAGTGTTTTCTAAATGTGAGACACTGTTCTCTTTCCTAACTCAGTTCAAGTGTAGCCATGTTTACAGGATCTTCGTAAGTGATATCTTATGATAAGTTTCTTTTTCTGTGTGACTTATTTCACTTAGAATCCTCGTACCTGAATCCACCCATTTTGCTGCTACTGGTCTTATGACATTGATTTCATGGCTGAGGGATATTCCATCGTATGTAAGTACCACAATTTTTTGAACCATTTTTATATTTCCTGGGATATTTAAGGTGTACCCAAGTTGAGGTCCTTGTAAGCAGTGCAGCCCTAAATTTTGGGGTGGCTGTGTCTTTTTGATTTTCAGTTTTCCCAAGGTATATTCCCTAGACTGGAAGTGCCCTTGGCTCTGTACCTCTGTTCTTTACTTGTTTTAGGGAACACAATGTACTCCTCCAGAGAGGCAGTTGATAATTTACATCCCGCCCGTCAGCATAACAAGGCTCCCTGTTCTCCAGAGCCTGTCTTGCCTTTCTGGTTTTTACACATTTTGTGGATGTCCCTTTTGACCGGTGGGAAGTGATACTTCTTTGTAGTGCAGATTTGCATTGCCCGCTTGCTTTCTTGGCCAAAAAGGGCTTATGTGTTTTCTCTTGAATATATGCAGGAGAAAACGCATACGCCCTTTATGGCCACGTGCATCATTGTCGAAGTTGTGCCCCTCTTCCTGTGCTTTAAAGGCGATTCCAACGTACCTCTTGAAATCTGTTTCCTGCTATTCCGTCTCGCTTCCAAGTCTGCCTCGTTGCCTTCCCTCAACAGATTTTTGGACGATAGTTGTCCTTTATTACTCGGCCAGTTTGTGAATTGCTGTGCCCCTGATCTCCATTTATCCAGTCGTTTTTGGTGAGCTGACCGCAGGTCCAAAATTTTGGTTCAGGACCTATACTGGTTCCCGGTAGGTGGCTGAGACTTTGGTTAATTCTTCTTCCTGCCGGGAAATTACAGTGATATGTGCCCGTCCAAATGCCTATCAGGTACTCTCTCATTGGTTCTCCCTCTTGCCTTTCATCCTCTGCCAAATTGGCAACCTGTGCGAACCAGGAGGTTAAAGGGTCTGTCTCTCCAAGTTGGGAGGTTGATAGTAAAGCAGATGGAAAGGCAAACCGGAGCTCCAGGAGAGGGACTATTCGTTGAGTTTTAGAAACCTTTCGTATTCACAGTGTGTCCGATCTCTAGGTTTCCCGTACATGTTATAACTGTAGTAATATTCCCTTCAACCTGGAGAGTTGGGACCCATAGAATGGGTGCCATGCATTATTGCTTAAAACGGTCTGCATTTGTTCACCCAATCTCACCAATCTTCTCAGTCCCAAGTTTCCAGCCTTATGCCACATCCAGCTGTCGTTGTAGATAGGGTCATTCCAGGTTTCATCAGAGACCCTGAAGGAATTGTAAAGAATTTCCCAGTTTTTTTGTTTTGTATTTGAAATTCCTTTTTATAGTGGGTTTGAGCTGATTCTCGCTGCCATGTTTATGCCAGTCTAGACACACTTGATTCCCTTACGGAGACATATCAATACATAGGTTTTAAGATTCTTACTAGTCAGATATATTCCTCTGCGGGAAATATGGGGTTTTGAGTCCCTTTCACTGAGGAAGGTGTAGGTCTTGTCTATTCCATAGTTGGTTTTTGGAATGGTCCCTTTGCTTATATCAAACTCTGTTTTTATGCATCACCCCACCTCTCCTTCCCGCTGAAGCAGGCTTAAGAGTACTTTCTAAATGTGAGACACTGATCTCTTTCCTAACTCAGTTCAAGTGTAGCCATGTTTACAGGATCTTCATAAGTGATATCTTATGATAAGTTTCTTTTTCTCTGTGACTTATTTCACTTAGAATCATCGTACCTGAATCCACCCATTTTGCTGCTACTGGTCTTATGACATTGATTTCATGGCTGAGGGATATTCCATCGTACGTAAGTACCACAATTTTTTGAACCATTTTTATATTTCCTGGGATATTTAAGGTGTACCCAAGTTGAGGTCCTTGTAAGCAGTGCAGCCCTAAATTTTGGGGTGTCTGTGTCTTTTTGATTTTCAGTTTTCCCAAGGTATATTCCCTAGACTGGAAGTGCCCTTGGCTCTGTAGCTCTGTTGTTTATTTGTTTTAGGGAACACAATGCACTCCTCCAGAGAGGCAGGTGGCAATTTACATCCCGCCCATCAGCATAACAAGGCTCCCTGTTCTCCAGGGCCTGTCTTGCCTTTCTGGTTTTTACACATTTTGTGGATGTCCCTTTTGACTGGTGGGAAGTGATACTTCTTTGTAGTGCAGATTTGCATTGCGCGATTGCTTGCTTGGCCAAAAAGGGCGTATGCGTTTTCTCTTGAATATATTCAGGAGAAAACGCATACGCCCTTTATGGCCACGTGCATCATTGTCGAAGTTGTGCCTCTCTTCCTGTGCTTTAAAGGCGATTCCAACGTACCTCTTGAAATCTGTTTCCTGCTATTCTGCCTCGCTTCCAAGTCCGTCTCGTTGCCTTCCCTCAACAGATTTTTGGACGATAGTTGTCCTTTATTACTCGGCCAGTTTGCGAATTGCTGTGCCCCTGAGCTCCATATTTCCACTCATTTTTGGTGAGCTGACGGCAGGTCCAAAATTTTGGTTCAGGACCTATACTGGTTCCCGGTGGTTGGCTGAGACTTTGGTTAATTCTTCTTCCTGCCGGGAAATTACAGTGATATGTGCCCGTCCAAATGCCTAACAGCTACTCTCTCATTGGTTCTCCCTCTTCCCTTTCATCCTCTGCCAAATTGGCAACCTGTGCGAACCAGGAGGTTAAAGGGGCTGTCTCTCCAAGTTGGGAGGTTGATAGTAAAGCAGATGGAAAGTCAAACCTGAGCACCAGGAGAGGGACTATACGTTGAGTTTTAGAAACCTTTCGTATTCACAGTGTGTCCGTTCTCTAGGTTTCCCGTACATGTTATAGCTGTAGTAATATTCCCTTCAACCTGGAGAGTTGGGACCCATGGAATGGGTGCCATGCATTATTGCTTTAAAGGCTCTGCATTTGCTCACCCAATCTCACCAATCCTCTCAGTCCCAAGTGTCCAGCCTAATGCCACATCCAGCTGTCGTTGTAGATAGGGTCATTCCAGGTTTCATCAGAGACCCTGAAGGAATTGTAAAGAATTTCCCAGTTGTTTTGATTTATTTTTGAAATTCCTTTTTATAGTGGGTTCGAGCTGATTCTCGCTGATATGTTTATGCCAGTCTAGACACACTTGATTCCCTTACGGAGACATATCAATACATAGGTTTTAAGATTCTTACTAGTCAGATATATTCCTCTGCGGGAGATATGGTGTTTTGAGTCCCTTTCACTGAGGAAGGTGTAGGTCTTGTCTATTCTATAGTTGGTTTTTGGAACGGTACCTGTGCTTATATCAAACTCTGTTTTTATGCATCACCTCACCTCTCCTTCCCCCTTAAGCAGGCATAAGAGTGTTTTCTAAATGTGAGACACTGTTCTCTTTCCTAACTCAGTTCAAGTGTAGCCATGTTTACAGGATCTTCATAAGTGATATCTTATGATAAGTTTCTTTTTCTGTGTGACTTATTTTACTTAGAATCATCGTACCTGAATCCACCCATTTTGCTGCTACTGGTCTTATGACATTGATTTCATGGCTGAGGGATATTCCATCGAACATAAGTACCACCATTTTTTGAACCATTTTTATATTTCCTGGGATATTTAAGGTGTACCCAAGTTGAGGTCCTTGTAAGCAGTGCAACCCTAAATTTTGGGGTGGCTGTGTCTTTTTGATTTTCAGTTTTCCCAAGGTATATTCCCTAGACTGGATGTGCCCTTGGCTCTGTAGCTCTGTTGTTTAATTGTTTTAGGGAACACAATGCACTCCTCCAGAGAGGCAGTTGGCAATTTACATCCCGCCCATCAGCATAACAAGGCTCCCTCTTCTCCAGGGCCTGTCTTGCCTTTCTGGTTTTTACACATTTTGTGGATGTCCCTTTTGACCGGTGGGAAGTGATACTTCTTTGTAGTGCAGATTTGCATTGCCCGCTTGCTTGCTTGGCCAAAAAGGGCGTATGCGTTTTCTCCTGAATATATTCAGGAGAAAACGCATACGCCCTTTTTGGCCAAGTGCATCATTGTCGAAGTTGTGCCCCTCTTCCTGTGCTTTAAAGGTGATTCCAACGTACCTCTTGAAATCTGTTTCCTGCTATTCTGCCTCGCTTTCAAGTCTGCCTCGTTGCCTTCCCTCAACAGATTTTTGGACGATAGTTGTCCTTTATTACTCGGCCAGTTTGTGAATTGCTGTGCCCCTGAGCTCCATTTTTCAACTCGTTTTAGGTGAGCTGACCGCAAGTCCAAAATTTTGGTTCAGGACCTATACTGGTTCCCGGTGGGTGGCTGAGATTTTGGTTAATTCTTCTTCCTGCCGGGAAATTACCGTGATATGTGCCCGTCCAAATGCCTAACAGCTACTCTCTCATTGGTTCTCCCTCTTCCCTTTCATCCTCTGCCAAATTGGCAACCTGTGCGAACCAGGAGGTTAAAGGGGCTGTCTCTCCAAGTTCGGAGGTTGATAGTAAAGCAGGTGGAAAGTCAAACCGGAGCACCAGGAGAGGGACTATTCGTTGAGTTTTAGAAACCTTTCGTATTCACAGTGTGTCCGTTCTCTAGGTTTCCCGTACATGTTATAACTGTAGTAATATTCCCTTCAACCTGGAGAGTTGGGACCCATGGAATGGGTGCCATGCATTATTGCTTTAAAGGGTCTGCAATTGCTCACCCAATCTCACCAATCCTCTCAGTCCCAAGTGTCCAGCCTTATGCCACATCCAGCTGTCGTTGTAGATAGGGTCATTCCAGGTTTCATCAGAGATTCTGAAGGAATTGTAAAGAATTTCCCAGTTTTTTTGTTTTGTTTTTGAAATTCCTTTTTATAGTGGGTTTGAGCTGATTCTCGCTGCGATGTTTATGCCAGTCTAGACAAACTTGATTCCCTTACGGAGACATATCAGTACATAGGTTTTAAGATTCTTACTAGTCAGATATGTTCCTCTGCGGGAAATATGATGTTTTGAGTCCCTTTCACTGAGGAAGGTGTAGGTCTTGTCTATTCCATAGTTGGTTTTTGGAACGGTACCTGTGCTTATATCAAACTCTGGTTTTATGCATCACCCCACCTCTCTTCCCCCTTAAGCAGGCATAAGAGTGTTTTCTAAATGTGAGACACTCTTCTCTTTCCTAACTCAGTTCAAGTGTAGCCATGTTTACAGGATCTTCATAAGTGATATCTTATGATAAGTTTCTTTTTCTGTGTGACTTATTTCATTTAGAATCATCGTACCTGAATCCACCCATTTTACTGCTACTGGTCTTATGTCATTGATTTCATGGCTGAGGTATATTCCATCGTACGTAAGTACCACAATTTTTTGAACCATTTTTATATTTCCTGGGATATTTAAGGTGTACCCAAGTTGAGGTCCTTGTAAGCAGTGCAGCCCTAAATTTTGGGGTGGCTCTGTCTTATTGATTTTCAGTTTTCCCTAGGTATATTCCCTAGACTGGAAGTGCCCTTGGCTCTGTAGCTCTGTTGTTTACTTGTTTTAGGGAACACAATGCACTCCTCCAGAGAGGGAGTTGGCAATTTACATCCCGCCCATCAGCATAACAAGGCTCCCTGTTCTCCAGGGCCTGTCTTGCCTTTCTGGTTTTTACACATTTTGTGGATGTCCCTTTTGACCGGTGGGAAGTGATACTTCTTTGTAGTGCAGATTTGCATTGCCCGCTTGCTTGCTTGGCCAAAAAGGGCGTATGCGTTTTCTCCTGAATATATTCAGGAGAAAACGCATACGCCCTTTTTGGCCAAGTGCATCATTGTCGAAGTTGTGCCCCTCTTCCTGTGCTTTAAAGGCGATTCCAACGTACCTCTTGAAATCTGTTTCATGCTATTCTGCCTCGCTTTGAAGTCCGCCTCGTTGCCTTCCCTCAACAGATTTTTGGATGATAGTTGTCCTTTATTACTCGGCCAGTTTGTGAATTGCTGTGCCCCTGAGCTCCATTTTTCAACTCGTTTTTGGTGAGCTGACCGCAAGTCCAAAATTTTGGTTCAGGACCTATACTGGTCCCGGTGGGTGGCTGAGACTTTGGTTAATTCTTCTTCCTGCCGGGAAATTACAGTGATATGTGCCCGTCCAAATGCCTAACAGCTACTCTCTCATTGGTTCTCCCTCTTCCCTTTCATCCTCTGCCAAATTGGCAACCTGTGTGAAACAGGAGGACAAAGGGTCTGTCTCTCCAAGATGGGAGGTTGATAGTAAAGCAGATGAAAAGTCAAACCGGAGCACCAGGAGAGGGACTATTCGTTGAGTTTTAGAGACCTTTCGTATTCACAGTGTGTCCGTTCTCTAGGTTTCCCGTACATGTTATAGCTGGAGTAATATTCCCTTCAACCTGCAGAGTTGGCGCCCATGGAATGGGTGCCAGGCATTTGTGATTTAAAGGGTCTGCATTTGCTCACCCAATCTCACCAATCCTCTCAGTCCCAAGTGTCCCTCCTTATGCCACATCCAGCTGTCGTTGTAGATAGGGTCGTTCCAGGTTTCATCAGGGACCCTGAACGAATTGTAAAGAATTTCCCAGTTTTTTGGTTTTGTTTTTGAAATTCCTTTTTATAGTGGGCTTGAGCTGATTCTCGCTGCCATGTTTATGCCAGTCTAGACACACTTGATTCCCTTACGGAGACATATCAATACATAAGTTTTAAGATTCTTACTAGTCAGATATATTCCTCTGCGGGAAATATGGGGTTTTGAGTCCCTTTCACTGAGGAAGGTGTAGGTCTTGTCTATTCCATAGTTGGTTTTTGGAACGGTACCTGTGCTTATATCAAACTCTGGTTTTATGCATCACCCCACCTCTCCTTCCCCCTTAAGCAGGCATAAGAGTGTTTTCTAAATATGAGACACTGTTCTCTTTCCTAACTCAGTTCAAGTGTAGCCATGTTTACAGGATCTTCATAAGTGATATCTTATGATAAGTTTCTTTTTCTGTGTGACTTATTTCACTTAGAATGATCGTACCTGAATCCACCCATTTTGCTGCTACTGGTCTTATGACATTGATTTCATGGCTGAGGGATATTCCATCATACGTAGGTACCACAATATTTTGAACCATTTTTATATTTCCTGGGATATTTAAGGTGTACCCAAGTTGAGGTCCTTGTTAGCAGTGCAGCCCTAAATTTTGGCGTGGGTCTGTTTTATTGATTTTCAGTTTCCCCAAAGTATATTCCCTAGACTGGAAGTGCCCTTGGCTCTGTAGCTCTGTTGTTTACTTGTTTTAGGGAACACAATGTACTCCTCCAGTTAGGCAGTTGGCAATTTACATCCCGCCCATCAGCATAACAAGGCTCCCTGTTCTCCAGGGCCTGTCTTGCCTTTCTGGTTTTTACATATTTTGTGGATGTCCCTTTTGACTGGTGGGAAGTGATACTTCTTTGTAGTGCAGATTTGCATTGCCCGCCTGCTTGCTTGGCCAAAATGTGCGTATGCATTTTCTCCTGAATATATTCAGGAGAAAACACATACGACCTTTTTGGCCAAGTGCATCATTGTCGAAGTTGTGCCCCTCTTCCTGTGCTTTAAAGGCGATTCCAACGTACCTCTTAAAATCTGTTTCCTGCTATTCTGCCTTGCTTTCAAGTCCGCCTCGTTGCCTTCCCTCAACAGATTTTTGACGATAGTTGTCCTTTATTACTCGGCCAGTTTGTGAATTGCTGTGCCCCTGAGCTCCATTTTTCAACTCGTTTTTGGTGAGCTGACCGCAAGTCCAAAATTTTGGTTCAGGACCTATGCTGGTTTCCGGTGGGGGGCTGAGACTTTGGTTAATTCTTCTTCCTGCCGGGAAGTTAGAGTGATATATGCCCGTCCAAATGCCTAACAGCTATTCTCTCATTGGTTCTCCCTCTTCCCTTTCATCCTCTGCCAAATTGGCATCCTGTGTGAACCAGGAGGTTAAAGGGGCTGTCTCTCCAAGTTGGGAGGTTGATAGTAAAGCAGATGGAAAGTCAAACCGGAGCACCAGGACAGGGACTATTCGTTGAGTTTTAGAAACCTTTCGTATTCACAGTGTGTCCGTTCTCTAGGTTTCCCGTACATGTTATAGCTGTAGTAATATTCCCTTCAACCTGGAGAGTTGGGACTCATGGAATGGGTGCCAAGCATTTGTGCTTTAAAGGGTCTGCATTTGCTCACCCAATCTCACCAATCGTCTCAGTCCCAAGTGTCCAGCCTTATGCCACATCCAGCTGTCATTGTAGATAGGGTCATTCCAGTTTCATCAGAGACCCTGAAGGAATTGTAAAGAATTTCCCAGTTTTTTGGTTTTGTTTTTCAAATTCCTTTTTATACTGGGTTTGAGCTGATTCTCGCTGCCATGTTTATGCCAGTCTAGACACACTTGATTCCCTTACGGAGACATATCAATACATAGGTTTTAAGATTCTTACTAGTCAGATATATTCCTCTGCGGGAAATATGGTGTTTTGAGTCCCTTTCACTGAGGAAGGTGTAGGTCTTGTCTATTCCATAGTTGGTTTTTGGAACGGTACGTGTGCTTATATCAAACTCTGGTTGTATGCATCACCCCACCTCTCCTTCCCCCATAAGCAGGCATAAGAGTGTTTTCTAAATGAGAGACACTGTTCTATTTCCTAACTCAGTTCAATTGTAGCCATGTTTACAGGATCTTCATAAGTGATATCTTATGATATTTTCTTTTTCTGTGTGACTTATTTCACTTAGAATCATCGTACCTGAATCCACCCATTTTGCTGCTACTGGTCTTATGGCATTGATTTCATGGCTGAGGGATATTCCATCGTACGTAAGTACCACAATTTTTTGAACCATTTTTATATTTCCTGGGATACTTAAGGTGTATCCAAGTTGAGGTCTTTGTAAGCAGTGCAGCCCTAATTTTGGGGTGGCTCTGTATTATTGATTTTCAGTTTTCCCAAGGTATATTCCCTAGACTGGAAGTGCCCTTGGCTCTGTAGCTCTGTTCTTTACTTGTTTTAGGGAACACAATGCACTCCTCCAGAGAGGCAGTTGGCAATTTACATCCCGCCCATCAGCATAACAAGGCTCCCTGTTCTCCAGGGCCTGCCTTGCCTTTCTGGTATTTACACATTTTGTGGATGTCCCTTTTGACCGGTGGGAAGTGATACTTCTTTGTAGTGCAGATTTGCATTGCCCGCTTGCTTGCTTGGCCAAAAAGGGCGTATGCGTTTTCTCCTGAATATATTCAGGAGAAAACGCATACGCCCTTTTTGGCCAAGGGCATCATTGTCGAAGTTGTGCCCTTCTACCTGTGCTTTAAAGGCGATTCCAACGTACCTCTTGAAATCTGTTTCCTGCTATTCTGCCTCGCTTTCAAGTCCGCCTCGTTGCCTTCCCTCAATAGATTTTTGGACGATAGTTGTCCTTTATTACTCGGCCAGTTTGTGAATTGCTGTGCCCCTGAGCTCCATTTTTCAACTCGTTTTTGGTGAGCTGACTGCAAGTCCAAAATTTTGGTTCAGGACCTATACTGGTTCCCGGTGGGTGGCTCAGACTTTGGTTAATTCTTCTTCCTGCCGGGAAATTACAGTGATATGTGCCCGTCCAAATGCCTAACAGCTACTCTCTCATTGGTTCTCCCTCTTCACTTTCATCCTCTGCCAATTTGGCAACGTGTGTGAAGCAGGAGGTTAAAGGGGCGGTCTCTCCGAGTTGGGAGGTTGATAGTAAAGCAGATGGAAAGTCAAACCGGAGCACCAGCAGAGGGACTATTCGTTGAGTTTTAGAAACCTTTCGTATTCACAGTGTGTCCGTTCTCTAGGTTTCCCGTACATGTTATAGCTGGAGTAATATTCCCTTCAACCTGGAGAGTTGGGGCCCATGGAACGGGTGCCAGGCATTTGTGATTTGAAGGGTCTGCATTTGCTCACCCAATCTCACCAATTCTCTCAGTCCCAAGTGTCCAGCCTTATGCCACATCCAGCTGTCGTTGTAGATAGGGTCATTCCAGGTTTCATCAGATACCCTGAAGGAATTGTAAAGAATTTCCCAGTTTTTTTGTTTTGTTTTTGAAATTCCTTTTTATAGTGCGTTTGAGCTGATTCTCGCTGCCATGTTTATGCCAGTCTAGACACACTTGTTTCCCTTATGGAGAAATATCAATACATAGGTTTTAATATTCTTACTAGTCAGATATATTCCTCTGCGGGAAATATGGTGTTTTAAGTCCCTTTCACTGAGGAAGGTGTAGGTCTTGTCTATTCCATAGTTGGTTTTTGGAACGGTACCTGTGCTTATATCAAACTCTGGTTTTATGCATCACCCCACCTTTCCTTCCCCCTTAAGCAGGCATAAGAGTGTTTTCTAAATATGAGACACTGTTCTCTTTCCTATCTCAGTTCAAGTGTCGCCATGTTTATAGGATCTTCATAAGTGATATCTTATGATAAGTTTCTTTTTCTGTGTGACTTATTTCACTTAGAATCATCGTACCTGAATCCACCCATTTTGCTGCTACTGGTCTTATGACATTGATTTCATGGTTGAGGGATATTCCATCGTATGTAAGTACCACAATTTTTTGAACCATTTTTATATTTCCTGGGATACTTAATGTGTATCCAAGTTGAGGTCCTTGTAAGCAGTGCAGCCCTAAATTTTGGGGTCTCTCTGTCTTATTGATTTTCAGTTTTCCCAAGGTATATTCCCTAGACTGGAAGTTCCCTTGGCTCTGTAGCTCTGTTGTTTACTTGTTTTAGGGAACACAATGCACTCCTCCAGAGAGGCAGTTGGCAATTTACATCCCGCCCATCAGCATAACAAGGCTCCCTGTTCTCCAGGGCCTGTCTTGCCTTTCTGGTTTTTACACATTTTGTGGATGTCCCTTTTGACCGGTGGGAAGTGATACTTCTTTGTAGTGCAGATTTGCATTGCCCGCTTGCTTGCTTGGCCAAAAAGGGCGTATGCGTTTTCTCCTGAATATATTCAGGAGAAAACGCATACGCCCTTTTTGGCCAAGTGCATCATTGTCGAAGTTGTGCCCCACTTCCTGTGCTTTAAAGGCGATTCCAACGTACCTCTTGAAATCTGTTTCTTGCTATTATGCCTTGCTTTCAAGTCCGCCTCGTTGCCTTCGCTCAACAGATTTTTGGACGATAGTTGTCTTTTATTACTCGGCCAGTTTGTGAATTGCTGTGCCCCTGAGCTCCATTTTTCAACTCGATTTTGGTGAGCTGACAGCAAGTCCAAAATTTTGGTTCAGGACCTATACTGGTTCCCGGTGGGTGTCTGAGACTTTGTTTAATTCTTCTTCCTGCCGGGAAATTACAGTGATATGTGCCCGTCCAAATGCCTAACAGCTACTCTCTCATTGGTTCTCCCTCTTCCCTTTCATCCTCTGCCAAATTGGCAACCTGTGTGAACCAGGAGGACAAAGGGGCTGTCTCTCCAAGATGGGAGGTTGATAGTAAAGCAGATGAAAAGTTAAACCGGAGCACCAGGAGAGGGACTATTCGTTGAGTTTTAGAAACCTTTCGTATTCACAGTGTGTCCGTTCTCTAGTTTTCCCGTACATGTTATAGCTGTAGTAATATTCCCTTCAACCAGGAGAGTTGGGGCCCATGGAATGGGTGCCAGGCATTTGTGATTTAAAGGGTCTGCATTTGCTCACCCAATCTCACCAATCGTCTCTGTCCCAAGTGTCCCTCCTTATGCCACATCCAGCTGTCGTTGTAGATAGGGTCATTCCAGGTTTCATCAGAGACCCTGAAGGAATTGTAAAGAATTTCCCAGTTTTTTTGTTTTGTTTTTGAAATTCCTTTTTAGAGTGGGTTTGAGCTGATTCTCGCTGCCATGTTTATGCCTGTCTAGACACACTTGTTTCCCTTACACAGACATATCAATACATAGGTTTTAAGATTCTTACTAGTCAGATATATTCCTCTGCGGGAAATTGGGATTTTGAGTCCCTTTCACTGAGGAAGGTGTAGGTCTTGTCTATTCCATAGTTGGTTTTTGGAACGGTACCTGTGCTTATATCAAACTCTGGTTTTATGCATCACCCCACCTCTCCTTCCCCCTTAACCAGGGATAAGAGTGTTTTCTAAATATGAGACACTGTTCTCTTTCCTAACTCAGTTCAAGTGTAGCCATGTTTATAGGATCTTCATAAGTGATATCTTATGATAAGTTTCTTTTTCTGTGTGACTTATTTCACTTAGAATCATCGTACCTGAATCCACCCATTTTGCTGCTAATGGTCTTATGACATTGATTTCATGGCTGAGGGATATTCCATCGTACGTAAGTACCACAATTTTTTGAACCATTTTTATATTTCTTGGGATACTTAAGGTGTATCCAAGTTGAGGTCTTTGTAAGCAGTGCAGCCCTTATTTTGGGGTGGCTCTGTATTATTGATTTTCAGATTTCCCAAGGTATATTCCCTAGACTGGAAGTGGCCTTGGCTCTGTAGCTCTGTTCTTTACTTCTTTTAGGGAACACAATGCATTCCTCCAGAGAGGCAGTTGGCAATTTACATCCCGCCCATCAGCATAACAAGGCTCCCAGTTCTCCAGGGCCTGTCTTGCCTTTCTGGTTTTTACACATTTTGTGGATGTCCCTTTTGACCTGTGGGAAGTGATACTTCTTTGTAGTGCAGATTTGCATTGCCCGCTTGCTTGCTTGGCCAAAAAGGGCGTATGCGTTTTCTCCTGAATATATTCAGGAGAAAACGCATACGCCCTTTTTGGCCAAGGGCATCATTGTCGAAGTTGTGCCCTTCTACCTGTGCTTTAAAGGCGATTCCAACGTACCTCTTGAAATCTGTTTCCTGCTATTCTGCCTCGCTTTCAAGTCCGCCTCGTTGCCTTCCCTCAATAGATTTTTGGACGATAGTTGTCCTTTATTACTCGGCCAGTTTGTGAATTGCTGTGCCCCTGAGCTCCATTTTTCAACTCGTTTTTGGTGAGCTGACTGCAAGTCCAAAATTTTGGTTCAGGACCTATACTGGTTCCCGGTGGGTGGCTCAGACTTTGGTTAATTCTTCTTCCTGCCGGGAAATTACAGTGATATGTGCCCGTCCAAATGCCTAACAGCTACTCTCTCATTGGTTCTCCCTCTTCACTTTCATCCTCTGCCAATTTGGCAACGTGTGTGAAGCAGGAGGTTAAAGGGGCGGTCTCTCCGAGTTGGGAGGTTGATAGTAAAGCAGATGGAAAGTCAAACCGGAGCACCAGCAGAGGGACTATTCGTTGAGTTTTAGAAACCTTTCGTATTCACAGTGTGTCCGTTCTCTAGGTTTCCCGTACATGTTATAGCTGGAGTAATATTCCCTTCAACCTGGAGAGTTGGGGCCCATGGAACGGGTGCCAGGCATTTGTGATTTGAAGGGTCTGCATTTGCTCACCCAATCTCACCAATTCTCTCAGTCCCAAGTGTCCAGCCTTATGCCACATCCAGCTGTCGTTGTAGATAGGGTCATTCCAGGTTTCATCAGATACCCTGAAGGAATTGTAAAGAATTTCCCAGTTTTTTTGTTTTGTTTTTGAAATTCCTTTTTATAGTGCGTTTGAGCTGATTCTCGCTGCCATGTTTATGCCAGTCTAGACACACTTGTTTCCCTTATGGAGAAATATCAATACATAGGTTTTAATATTCTTACTAGTCAGATATATTCCTCTGCGGGAAATATGGTGTTTTAAGTCCCTTTCACTGAGGAAGGTGTAGGTCTTGTCTATTCCATAGTTGGTTTTTGGAACGGTACCTGTGCTTATATCAAACTCCGGTTTTATGCATCACCCCACCTTTCCTTCCCCCTTAAGCAGGCATAAGAGTGTTTTCTAAATATGAGACACTGTTCTCTCTCCTATCTCAGTTCAAGTGTCGCCATGTTTATAGGATCTTCATAAGTGATATCTTATGATAAGTTTCTTTTTCTGTGTGACTTATTTCACTTAGAATCATCGTACCTGAATCCACCCATTTTGCTGCTACTGGTCTTATGACATTGATTTCATGGTTGAGGGATATTCCATCGTATGTAAGTACCACAATTTTTTGAACCATTTTTATATTTCCTGGGATACTTAATGTGTATCCAAGTTGAGGTCCTTGTAAGCAGTGCAGCCCTAAATTTTGGGGTCTCTCTGTCTTATTGATTTTCAGTTTTCCCAAGGTATATTCCCTAGACTGGAAGTTCCCTTGGCTCTGTAGCTCTGTTGTTTACTTGTTTTAGGGAACACAATGCACTCCTCCAGAGAGGCAGTTGGCAATTTACATCCCGCCCATCAGCATAACAAGGCTCCCTGTTCTCCAGGGCCTGTCTTGCCTTTCTGATTTTTACACATTTTGTGGATGTCCCTTTTGACCGGTGGGAAGTGATACTTCTTTGTAGTGCAGATTTGCATTGCCCGCTTGCTTGCTTGGCCAAAAAGGGCGTATGCGTTTTCTCCTGAATATATTCAGGAGAAAACGCATACGCCCTTTTTGGCCAAGTGCATCATTGTCGAAGTTGTGCCCCACTTCCTGTGCTTTAAAGGCGATTCCAACGTACCTCTTGAAATCTGTTTCCTGCTATTATGCCTTGCTTTCAAGTCCGCCTCGTTGCCTTCGCTCAACAGATTTTTGGACGATAGTTGTCTTTTATTATTCGGCCAGTTTGTGAATTGCTGTGCCCGTGAGCTCCATTTTTCAACTCGATTTTGGTGAGCTGACAGCAAGTCCAAAATTTTGGTTCAGGACCTATACTGGTTCCCGGTGGGTGTCTGAGACTTTGTTTAATTCTTCTTCCTGCCGGGAAATTACAGTGATATGTGCCCGTCCAAATGCCTAACAGCTACTCTCTCATTGGTTCTCCCTCTTCCCTTTCATCCTCTGCCAAATTGGCAACCTGTGTGAACCAGGAGGACAAAGGGGCTGTCTCTCCAAGATGGGAGGTTGATAGTAAAGCAGATGAAAAGTTAAACCGGAGCACCAGGAGAGGGACTATTCGTTGAGTTTTAGAAACCTTTCGTATTCACAGTGTGTCCGTTCTCTAGTTTTCCCGTACATGTTATAGCTGTAGTAATATTCCCTTCAACCAGGAGAGTTGGGGCCCATGGAATGGGTGCCAGGCATTTGTGATTTAAAGGGTCTGCATTTGCTCACCCAATCTCACCAATCGTCTCTGTCCCAAGTGTCCCTCCTTATGCCACATCCAGCTGTCGTTGTAGATAGGGTCATTCCAGGTTTCATCAGAGTCCCTGAAGGAATTGTAAAGAATTTCCCAGTTTTTTTGTTTTGTTTTTGAAATTCCTTTTTAGAGTGGGTTTGAGCTGATTCTCGCTGCCATGTTTATGCCTGTCTAGACACACTTGTTTCCCTTACACAGACATATCAATACATAGGTTTTAAGATTCTTACTAGTCAGATATATTCCTCTGCGGGAAATTGGGATTTTGAGTCCCTTTCACTGAGGAAGGTGTAGGTCTTGTCTATTCCATAGTTGGTTTTTGGAACGGTACCTGTGCTTATATCAAACTCTGGTTTTATGCATCACCCCACCTCTCCTTCCCCCTTAAGCAGGGATAAGAGTGTTTTCTAAATATGAGACACTGTTCTCTTTCCTAACTCAGTTCAAGTGTAGCCATGTTTATAGGATCTTCATAAGTGATATCTTATGATAAGTTTCTTTTTCTGTGTGACTTATTTCACTTAGAATCATCGTACCTGAATCCACCCATTTTGCTGCTACTGGTCTTATGACATTGATTTCATGGCTGAGGGATATTCCATCGTACGTAAGTACCACAATTTTTTGAACCATTTTTATATTTCCTGGGATACTTAAGGTGTATCCAAGTTGAGGTCTTTGTAAGCAGTGCAGCCCTTATTTTGGGGTGGCTCTGTATTATTGATTTTCAGATTTCCCAAGGTATATTCCCTAGACTGGAAGTGGCCTTGGCTCTGTAGCTCTGTTCTTTACTTCTTTTAGGGAACACAATGCATTCCTCCAGAGAGGTAGTTGGCAATTTACATCCCGCCCATCAGCATAACAAGGCTCCCTGTTCTCCAGGGCCTGTCTTGCCTTTCTGGTTTTTACACATTTTGTGGATGTCCCTTTTGACCTGTGGGAAGTGATACTTCTTTGTAGTGCAGATTTGCATTGCCCGCTTGCTTGCTTGGCCAAAAAGGGCGTATGCGTTTTCTCCTGAATATATTCAGGAGAAAACGCATACGCCCTTTTTGGACAAGGGCATCATTTTTGAAGTTGTGCCCCTCTTCCTGTGCTTTAAACGCAATTCCATCGTACCTCTTGAAATCTGTTTCCTGCTATTAAGCCTCGCATTCAAGTCCGCCTAATTGCCTTCCCTCAACTGATTTTGGGACGATAGTTGTCCTTTATTACTCGGCCAGTTTGTGAATTGCTGTGCCCCTGAGCTCCATTTTTCAACTCGTTTTTGGTGAGCTGACCTCAAGTCCAAAATTTTGGTTCAGGACCTATACTGGTTCCCGGTGGGTGGCTGAGACTTTGGTTAATTCTTCTTCCTGCAGGGAAATTACAGTGATATGTGCCCGTCCAAATGACTACCAGCTACTCTCTCATTGGTTCTCCCTCTTCCCTTTCATCCTCTGCCAAATTGGCATCCTGTGTGAACCAGGAGGTTAAATGGGCTGTCTCTCCACGTTGGTTGGTTGATAGTAAAGCAGATGGAAAGTCAAACCGGAGCACCAGGAGAGGGACTATTCGTTGAGTTTTAGAAACCTTTCGTGTTCACAGTGTGCCCGTTCTCTAGGTTTCCCGTACATGTTATAGCTGGAGTAATATTCCCTTCAACCTGGAGAGTTGGGGCCCATGGAATGGGTGCCAGGCATTTGTGATTTAAAGGGTCTGCATTTGCAAACCCAATCTCACCAATCCTCTCAGTCCCAAGTGTCCCTCCTTATGCCACATCCAGCTGTCGTTGTAGATAGAGTCATTCCAGGTTTCATCAGGGACCCTGAAGGAATTGTAAAGAATTTCCCAGTTTTTTTGTTTTGTTTTTGAAATTCCTTTTTATAGTGGGCTTGAGCTGATTCTCGCTGCCATGTTTATGCCAGTCTAGACACACTTGATTCCCTTATGGAGACATATCAATACATAGGTTTTAAGATTCTTACTAGTCAGATATATTCCTCTGCGGGAAATATGGGGTTTTGAGTCCCTTTCACTGAGGAAGGTGTAGGTCTTGTCTATTCCATAGTTGGTTTTTGGAACGGTACCTGTGCTTATATCAAACTCTGGTTTTATGCATCACCCCACCTCTCCTTCCCCCTTAAGCAGGCATAAGAGTGTTTTATAATTGTGAGACACTTCTCTCTTTCCTAACTCAGTTCAAGTGTAGCCATGTTTACAGGATCATCATAAGTGATATCTTATGATAAGTTTCTTTTTCTGTGTGACTTATTTCACTTAGAATCATCGTACCTGAATCCACCCATTTTGCTGCTACTGGTCTTATGACATTGATTTCATGGCTGAGGGATATTCCATCGTACGTAAGTACCACAATTTTTTGAACCATTTTTATATTTCCTGGGATACTTAAGGTGTATCCAAGTTGAGGTCTTTGTAAGCAGTGCAGCCCTTATTTTGGGGTGGCTCTGTATTATTGATTTTCAGATTTCCCAAGGTATATTCCCTAGACTGGAAGTGCCCTTGGCTCTGTAGCTCTGTTCTTTACTTCTTTTAGGGAACACAATGCATTCCTCCAGAGAGGCAGTTGGCAATTTACATCCCGCCCATCAGCATAACAAGGCTCCCTGTTCTCCAGGGCCTGTCTTGCCTTTCTGGTTTTTACACATTTTGTGGATGTCCCTTTTGACCTGTGGGAAGTGATACTTCTTTGTAGTGCAGATTTGCATTGCCCGCTTGCTTGCTTGGCCAAAAAGGGCGTATGCGTTTTCTCCTGAATATATTCAGGAGAAAACGCATACGCCCTTTTTGGCCAAGTGCATCATTGTCGAAGTTGTGCCCCTCTTCCTGTGCTTTAAATGCAATTCCATCGTACCTCTTGAAATCTGTTTCCTGCTATTAAGCCTCGCATTCAAGTCCGCCTCGTTGCCTTCCCTCAACAGATTTTTGGACGATAGTTGTCCTTTATTACTCGGCCAGTTTGTGAATTGCTGTGCCCCTGAGCTCCATTTTTCAACTTGTTTTTGGTGAGCTGACCGCAAGTCCAAAATTTTGGTTCAGGACCTATACTGGTTCCCGGTGGGTGGCTGAGACTTTGGTTAATTCTTCTTCCTGCCGGGAAATTACAGTGATATTTGCCCGTCCAAATGCCTACCAGCTACTCTCTCATTGGTTCTCCCTCTTCCCTTTCATCCTCTGCCAAATTGGCAACCTGTGTGAACCAGGAGTTTAAATGGGCTGTCTCTCCAAGTTGGTTGGTTGATGGTAAAGCAGATGGAAAGTCAAACCGGAGCACCAGGAGAGGGACTATTCGTTGAGTTTTAGAAACCTTTCGTATTCAGAGTGTGCCCGTTCTCTAGGTTTCCCGTACATGTTATAGCTGTAGTAATATTCCCTTCAACCTGGAGAGTTGGGGCCCATGGAATGGGTGCCAGGCATTTGTGATTTAAAGGGTCTGCATTTGCTCACCCAATCTCACCAATCGTCTCAGTCCCAACTGTCCCTCCTTATGCCACATCCAGCTGTCATTGTAGATAGGGTCATTCCAGGTTTCATCAGAGACCCTGAAGGAATTGTAAAGAATTTCCCAGTTTTTTGGTTTTGTTTTTGAAATTCCTTTTTATAGTGGGTTTGAGCTGATTCTCGCTGCCATGTTTATGCCAGTCTAGACACACTTGATTCCCTTACGGAGACATATCAATACATAGGTTTTAAGATTCTTACTAGTCAGATATATTCCTCTGCGGGAAATATGGTGTTTTGAGTCCCTTTCACTGAGGAAGGTGTAGGTCTTGTCTATTCCATAGTTGGTTTTTGGAACGGTACGTGTGCTTATATCAAACTCTGGTTGTATGCATCAGCCCACCTCTCCTTCCCCCATAAGCAGGCATAAGAGTGTTTTCTAAATGAGAGACACTGTTCTATTTCCTAACTCAGTTGAATTGTAGCCATGTTTACAGGATCTTCATAAGTGATATCTTATGATAAGTTTCTTTTTCTGTGTGACATATTTCACTTAGAATCATCGTACCTGAATCCACCCATTTTGCTGCTACTGGTCTTATGACATTGATTTCATGGCTGAGGGATATTCCATCGTACGTAAGTACCACAATTTTTTGAACCATTTTTATATTTCCTGGGATATTTAAGGTGTACCCAAGTTGAGGTCCTTATAAGCAGTGCAGCCCTAAATTTTGGGGTGGCTCTGTCTTATTGATTTTCAGTTTTCCCAAAGTATATTCCCTAGACTGGAAGTGCCCTTGGCTCTGTAGCTCTGTTCTTTACTTGTTTTAGGGAACACAATGTACTCCTCCAGAGAGGCAGTTGGCAATTTACATCCCACCCATCAGCATAACAAGGCTCCCTGTTCTCCAGGGCCTGTCTTGCCTTTCTGGTTTTTACACATTTTGTGGATGTCCCTTTTGACCGGTGGGAGGTGATACTTCTTTGTAGTGCAGATTTGCATTGCCCGCTTGCTTGCTTGGCCAAAAAGGGCGTATGCGTTTTCTCCTGAATATATTCAGGAGAAAACGCATACGCCCTTTTTGGCCAAGTGCATCATTGTCGAAGTTGTGCCCCTCTTCCTGTGCTTTAAAGGCGATTCCAACATACCTCTTGAAATCTGTTTCCTGCTATCCTGCCTCGCTTTCAAGTCTGCCGCGTTGCCTTCCCTCAACAGATTTTTGGACGATAGTTGTTCTTTATTACTCGGCCAGTTTGTGAATTGCTGTGCCCCTGAGCTCCATTTTTCAACTCGATTTGGTGAGCTGACCGCAAGTCCAACATTTTGGTTCAGGACCTATGCTGATTCCCGGTGGGGGGCTGAGACTTTGGTTAATTCTTCTTCCTGCCGGGAAATTAGAGTGATATGTGCCCGTCCAAATGCCTAACAGCTTCTGTCTCATTGGTTCTCCCTCTTCCCTTTCATCCTCTGCCAAATTGGCAACCTGTGCGAACCAGGAGTTTAAAGGGGCTGTCTCTCCAAGTTGGGAGGTTGATAGTAAAGCAGATGGAAAGTCAAACTGGAGCACCAGGAGAGGGACTATTCGTTCAGTTTTAGAAACCTTTCGTATTCACAGTGTGTCCGTTCTCTTGTTTTCCCGTACATGTTATAGCTGTAGTAATATTCCCTTCAACCTGGAGAGTTCGGACCCATGAAATGGGTGCCATCCATTATTGCTTTAAAGGGTCTGCATTTGCTCACCCAATCTCACCAATCGTCTCAGTCTCAAGTTTCCCTCCTTATGCCACATCCAGCTGTCGTTGTAGATAGGGTCATTCCAGGTTTCATTAGAGTCTCTGAAGGAATTGTAAAGAATTTCCCAGTTTTTTTATTTTGTTTTTGAAATTCCTTTTTATAGTGGGTTTGAGCTGATTCTCACTGCCATGTTTATGCCAGTCTAGACACACTTGATTCCCTAACGGAGACATATCAATACATAGGTTTTAAGATTCTTACTAGTCAGATATATTCCTCTACGGGAAATATGGGTTTTTAAGTCCCTTTCACTTAGGAAGGTGTAGGTCTTGTCTAATCCATAGTTGGTTTTTGGAACGGTACCTGTGCTTATATCAAACTCTGGTTTTATGCATCACCCCACCTCTCCTTCCCCCTTAAGCAGGCATAAGAGTGTTTTCTAAATGTGAGACACTATTCTCTTTCCTAACTCAGTTCAAGTGTAGCCATGTTTACAGGATCTTCATAAGTGATATCTTATGATAAGTTTCTTTTTCTGTGTGACTTATTTCACTTAGAATCATCGTACCTGAATCCACCCATTTTGCTGCTACTGGTCTTATGACATTGATTTCATGGCTGAGGGATATTCCATCGTACATAAGTACAACAATTTTTGAACCATTTTTATATTTCCTGGGATACTTAAGGTGTATCCAAGTTGAGGTCTTTGTAAGCAGTGCAGCCCTAATTATGGGGTGGCTCTGTCTTATTGATTTTCACTTTTCCCAAGGTATATTCCCTAGACTGGAAGTGCCCTTGGCTCTGTAGCTCTGTTGTTTACTTGTTTTAGGGAACACAATGCACTCCTCCAGAGAGGCAGTTGGCAATTTACATCCCGCCCATCAGCATAACAAGGCTCCCTGTTCTCCAGGGCCTGTCTTGCCTTTCTGGTTTTTACACATTTTGTGGATGTCCCTTTTGACCAGTGGGAAGTGATACTTCTTTGTAGTGCAGATTTGCATTGCCCGCTTGCTTGCTTGGCCAAAAAGGGCGTATGCGTTTTCTCCTGAATATATTCAGGAGAAAACGCATACGCCCTTTTTGGTCAAGTGCATCATTGTCGAAGTTGTGCCCCTCTTCCTGTGCTTTAAAGGCGATTCCAATGTACCTCTTGAAATCTGTTTCCTGCTATTCTGCCTCGCTTTGAAGTCCGCCTCGTTGCCTTCCCTCAACAGATTTTTGGACGATAGTTGTCTTTTATTACTCGGCCAGTTTGTGAATTGCTGTGCCCCTGAGCTCCATTTTTCAACTCGTTTTTGGTGAGCTGACCGCAAGTCCAAAATTTTGGTTCAGGACCTATACTGGTTCCCGGTGGGTGGCTGAGACTTTGGTTAATTCTTCTTCCTGCCGGGAAATTACAGTGATATGTGCCCGTACAAATGCCTAACAGCTACTCTCTCATTGGTTCTCCCTCTTCCCTTTCATCCTCTGCCAAATTGGCAACCTGTGTGAAACAGGAGGACAAAGGGGCTGTCTCTCCAAGATGGGAGGATGATAGTAAAGCAGATGAAAAGTCAAACCGGAGCACCAGGAGAGGGACTATTCGTTGAGTTTTAGAAACCTTTCGTATTCACAGTGTGTCCGTTCTCTAGGTTTCCCGTACATGTTATAGCTGGAGTAATATTCCCTTCAACCTGCAGAGTTGGCGCCCATGGAATGGGTGCCAGGCATTTGTGATTTAAAGGGTCTGCATTTGCTCAACCAATCTCACCAATCCTCTCAGTCCCAAGTGTCCCTCCTTATGCCACATCCAGCTGTCGTTGTAGATAGGGTCGTTCCAGGTTTCATCAGGGACCCTGAACGAATTGTAAAGAATTTCCCAGTTTTTTTGTTTTGTTTTTGAAATTCCTTTTTATAGTGGGCTTGAGCTGATTCTCGCTGCCATGTTTATGCCAGTCTAGACACACTTGATTCCCTTACGGAGACATATCAATACATAAGTTTTAAGATTCTTACTAGTCAGATATATTCCTCTGCGGGAAATATGGGGTTTTGAGTCCCTTTCACTGAGGAAGGTGTAGGTCTTGTCTATTCCATAGTTGGTTTTTGGAACGGTACCTGTGCTTATATCAAACTCTGGTTTTATGCATCACCCCACCTCTCCTTCCCCCTTAAGCAGGCATAAGAGTGTTTTCTAAATATGAGACACTGTTCTCTTTCCTAACTCAGTTCAAGTGTAGCCATGTTTATACGATCTTCATAAGTGATATCTTATGATAAGTTTCTTTTTCTGTGTGACTTATTTCACTTAGAATGATCGTACCTGAATCCACCGATTTTGCTGCTACTGGTCTTATGACATTGATGTCATGGCTGAGGGATATTCCATCATACGTAGGTACCACAATATTTTGAACCATTTTTATATTTCCTGGGATATTTAAAGTGTACCCAAGTTGAGGTCCTTGTTAGCAGTGCAGCCCTAAATTTTGGCGTGGGTCTGTTTTATTGATTTTCAGTTTCCCCAAAGTATATTCCCTAGACTGGAAGTGCCCTTGGCTCTGTAGCTCTGTTCTTTACTTGTTTTAGGGAACACAATGTACTCCTCCAGTTAGGCAGTTGGCAATTTACATCCCGCCCATCAGCATAACAAGGCTCCCTGTTCTCCAGGGCCTGTCTTGCCTTTCTGGTTTTTACATATTTTGTGGATGTCCCTTTTGACTGGTGGGAAGTGATACTTCTTTGTAGTGCAGATTTGCATTGCCCGCCTGCTTGCTTGGCCAAAATGTGCGTATGCATTTTCTCCTGAATATATTCAGGAGAAAACGCATACGACCTTTTTGGCCAAGTGCATCATTGTCGAAGTTGTGCCCCTCTTCCTGTGCTTTAAAGGCGATTCCAACGTACCTCTTGAAATCTGTTTCCTGCTATTCTGCCTTGCTTTCAAGTCCGCCTCGTTGCCTTCCCTCAACAGATTTTTGACGATAGTTGTCCTTTATTACTCGGCCAGTTTGTGAATTGCTGTGCCCCTGAGCTCCATTTTTTCAACTCGTTTTTGGTGAGCTGACCGCAAGTCCAAAATTTTGGTTCAGGACCTATGCTGGTTTCCGGTGGGGGGCTGAGACTTTGGTTAATTCTTCTTCCTGCCGGGAAGTTAGAGTGATATATGCCCGTCCAAATGCCTAACAGCTATTCTCTCATTGGTTCTCCCTTTTCCCTTTCATCCTCTGCCAAATTGGCAACCTGTGCGAACCAGGAGGTTAAAGGGGCTGTCTCTCCAAGTTGGGAGGTTGATAGTAAAGCAGATGGAAAGTCAAACCGGAGCACCAGGACAGGGACTATTCGTTGAGTTTTAGAAACCTTTCGTATTCACAGTGTGTCCGTTCTCTAGGTTTCCCGTACATGTTATAGCTGTAGTAATATTCCCTTCAACCTGGAGAGTTGGGACTCATGGAATGGGTGCCAAGCATTTGTGCTTTAAAGGGTCTGCATTTGCTCACCCAATCTCACCAATCGTCTCAGTCCCAAGTGTCCAGCCTTATGCCACATCCAGCTGTCGTTGTACATAGGGTAATTCCGGTTTCATCAGAGACCCTGAAGGAATTGTAAAGAATTTCCCAGTTTTTTGGTTGTGTTTTTGAAATTCCTTTTTATACTGGGTTTGAGCTGATTCTCGCTGCCATGTTTATGCCAGTCTAGACACACTTGATTCCCTTACGGAGACATATCAATACATAGGTTTTAAGATTCTTACTAGTCAGATATATTCCTCTGCGGGAAATATGGTGTTTTGAGTCCCTTTCACTGAGGAAGGTGTAGGTCTTGTCTATTCCATAGTTGGTTTTTGGAACGGTACGTGTGCTTATATCAAACTCTGGTTGTATGCATCACCCCACCTCTCCTTCCCCCATAAGCAGGCATAAGAGTGTTTTCTAAATGAGAGACACTGTTCTATTTCCTAACTCAGTTCAATTGTAGCCATGTTTACAGGATCTTCATAAGTGATATCTTATGATATTTTCTTTTTCTGTGTGACTTATTTCACTTAGAATCATCGTACCTGAATCCACCCATTTTGCTGCTACTGGTCTTATGGCATTGATTTCATGGCTGAGGGATATTCCATCGTACATAAGTACCACAATTTTTTGAACCATTTTTATATTTCCTGGGATACTTAAGGTGTATCCAAGTTGAGGTCTTTGTAAGCAGTGCAGCCCTAATTTTGGGGTGGCTCTGTATTATTGATTTTCAGTTTTCCCAAGGTATATTCCCTAGACTGGAAGTGCCCTTGGCTCTGTAGCTCTGTTCTTTACTTGTTTTAGGGAACACAATGCACTCCTCCAGAGAGGCAGTTGGCAATTTACATCCCGCCCATCAGCATAACAAGGCTCCCTGTTCTCCAGGGCCTGCCTTGCCTTTCTGGTTTTTACACATTTTGTGGATGTCCCTTTTGACCGGTGGGAAGTGATACTTCTTTGTAGTGCAGATTTGCATTGCCCGCTTGCTTGCTTGGCCAAAAAGGGCGTATGCGTTTTCTCCTGAATATATTCAGGAGAAAACGCATACGCCCTT
Source organism: Hyperoodon ampullatus (assembly GCF_949752795.1). Classification (NCBI taxonomy): domain Eukaryota; kingdom Metazoa; phylum Chordata; class Mammalia; order Artiodactyla; family Ziphiidae; genus Hyperoodon; species Hyperoodon ampullatus. Next base: position 498,990 of record NW_027640677.1, on the reverse strand, counting down.
TTTGGCCAAGGGCATCATTGTCGAAGTTGTGCCCTTCTTCCTGTGCTTTAAAGGCGATTCCAACGTACCTCTTGAAATCTGTTTCCTGCTATTCTGCCTCGCTTTCAAGTCCGCCTCGTTGCCTTCCCTCAATAGATTTTTGGACGATAGTTGTCCTTTATTACTCGGCCAGTTTGTGAATTGCTGTGCCCCTGAGCTCCATTTTTCAACTCGTTTTTGGTGAGCTGACTGCAAGTCCAAAATTTTGGTTCAGGACCTATACTGGTTCCCGGTGGGTGGCTGAGACTTTGGTTAATTCTTCTTCCTGCCGGGAAATTACAGTGATATGTGCCCGTCCAAATGCCTAACAGCTACTCTCTCATTGGTTCTCCCTCTTCACTTTCATCCTCTGCCAAATTGGCAACGTGTGTGAAGCAGGATGTTAAAGGGGCGGTCTCTCCGATTTGGGAGGTTGATAGTAAAGCAGATGGAAAGTCAAACCGGAGCACCAGGAGAGGGACTATTCGTTGAGTTTTAGAAACCTTTCGTATTCACAGTGTGTCTGTTCTCTAGGTTTCCCGTACATGTTATAGCTGGAGTAATATTCCCTTCAACCTGGAGAGTTGGGGCCCATGGAACGGGTGCCAGGCATTTGTGATTTGAAGGGTCTGCATTTGCTCACCCAATCTCACCAATTCTCTCAGTCCCAAGTGTCCAGCCTTATGCCACATCCAGCTGTCGTTGTAGATAGGGTCATTCCAGGTTTCATCAGATACCCTGAAGGAATTGTAAAGAATTTCCCAGTTTTTTTGTTTTGTTTTTGAAATTCCTTTTTATAGTGCGTTTGAGCTGATTCTCGCTGCCATGTTTATGCCAGTCTAGACACACTTGTTTCCCTTATGGAGAAATATCAATACATAGGTTTTAATATTCTTACTAGTCAGATATATTCCTCTGCGGGAAATATGGTGTTTTAAGTCCCTTTCACTGAGGAAGGTGTAGGTCTTGTCTATTCCATAGTTGGTTTTTGGAACGGTACCTGTGCTTATATCAAACTCTGGTTTTATGCATCACCCCACCTTTCCTTCCCCCTTAAGCAGGCATAAGAGTGTTTTCTAAATATGAGACACTGTTCTCTTTCCTATCTCAGTTCAAGTGTCGCCATGTTTATAGGATCTTCATAAGTGATATCTTATGATAAGTTTCTTTTTCTGTGTGACTTATTTCACTTAGAATCATCGTACCTGAATCCACCCATTTTGCTGCTACTGGTCTTATGACATTGATTTCATGGTTGAGGGATATTCCATCGTATGTAAGTACCACAATTTTTTGAACCATTTTTATATTTCCTGGGATACTTAATGTGTATCCAAGTTGAGGTCCTTGTAAGCAGTGAAGCCCTAAATTTTGGGGTCTCTCTGTCTTATTGATTTTCAGTTTTCCCAAGGTATATTCCCTAGACTGGAAGTTCCCTTTGCTCTGTAGCTCTGTTGTTTACTTGTTTTAGGGAACACAATGCACTCCTCCAGAGAGGCAGTTGGCAATTTACATCCCGCCCATCAGCATAACAAGGCTCCCTGTTCTCCAGGGCCTGTCTTGCCTTTCTGGTTTTTACACATTTTGTGGATGTCCCTTTTGACCGGTGGGAAGTGATACTTCTTTGTAGTGCAGATTTGCATTGCCCGCTTGCTTGCTTGGCCAAAAAGGGCGTATGCGTTTTCTCCTGAATATATTCAGGAGAAAACGCATACGCCCTTTTTGGCCAAGTGCATCATTGTCGAAGTTGTGCCCCACTTCCTGTGCTTTAAAGGCGATTCCAACGTACCTCTTGAAATCTGTTTCCTGCTATTATGCCTTGCTTTCAAGTCCGCCTCGTTGCCTTCGCTCAACAGATTTTTGGACGATAGTTGTCTTTTATTACTCGGCCAGTTTGTGAATTGCTGTGCCCCTGAGCTCCATTTTTCAACTCGATTTTGGTGAGCTGACAGCAAGTCCAAAATTTTGGTTCAGGACCTATACTGGTTCCCGGTGGGTGTCTGAGATTTTGTTTAATTCTTCTTCCTGCCGGGAAATTACAGTGATATGTGCCCGTCCAAATGCCTAACAGCTACTCTCTCATTGGTTCTCCCTCTTCCCTTTCATCCTCTGCCAAATTGGCAACCTGTGTGAACCAGGAGGACAAAGGGGCTGTCTCTCCAAGATGGGAGGTTGATAGTAAAGCAGATGAAAAGTTAAACTGGAGCACCAGGAGAGGGACTATTCGTTGAGTTTTAGAAACCTTTCGTATTCACAGTGTGTCCGTTCTCTAGGTTTCCCGTACATGTTATAGCTGTAGTAATATTCCCTTCAACCAGGAGAGTTGGGGCCCATGGAATGGGTGCCAGGCATTTGTGATTTAAAGGGTCTGCATTTGCTCACCCAATCTCACCAATCGTCTCTGTCCCAAGTGTCCCTCCTTATGCCACATCCAGCTGTCGTTGTAGATAGGGTCATTCCAGGTTTCATCAGAGACCCTGAAGGAATTGTAAAGAATTTCCCAGTTTTTTTGTTTTGTTTTTGAAATTCCTTTTTAGAGTGGGTTTGAGCTGATTCTCGCTGCCATGTTTATGCCTGTCTAGACACACTTGTTTCCCTTACACAGACATATCAATACATAGGTTTTAAGATTCTTACTAGTCAGATATATTCCTCTGCGGGAAATTGGGATTTTGAGTCCCTTTCACTGAGGAAGGTGTAGGTCTTGTCTATTCCATAGTTGGTTTTTGGAACGGTACCTGTGCTTATATCAAACTCTGGTTTTATGCATCACCCCACCTCTCCTTCCCCCTTAAGCAGGGATAAGAGTGTTTTCTAAATATGAGACACTGTTCTCTTTCCTAACTCAGTTCAAGTGTAGCCATGTTTATAGGATCTTCATAAGTGATATCTTATGATAAGTTTCTTTTTCTGTGTGACTTATTTCACTTAGAATCATCGTACCTGAATCCACCCATTTTGCTGCTACTGGTCTTATGACATTGATTTCATGGCTGAGGGATATTCCATCGTACGTAAGTACCACAATTTTTTGAACCATTTTTATATTTCCTGGGATACTTAAGGTGTATCCAAGTTGAGGTCTTTGTAAGCAGTGCAGCCCTTATTTTGGGGTGGCTCTGTATTATTGATTTTCAGATTTCCCAAGGTATATTCCCTAGACTGGAAGTGGCCTTGGCTCTGTAGCTCTGTTCTTTACTTCTTTTAGGGAACACAATGCATTCCTCCAGAGAGGCAGTTGGCAATTTACATCCCGCCCATCAGCATAACAAGGCTCCCTGTTCTCCAGGGCCTGTCTTGCCTTTCTGGTTTTTACACATTTTGTGGATGTCCCTTTTGACCTGTGGGAAGTGATACTTCTTTGTAGTGCAGATTTGCATTGCCCGCTTGCTTGCTTGGCCAAAAAGGGCGTATGCGTTTTCTCCTGAATATATTCAGGAGAAAACGCATACGCCCTTTTTGGACAAGGGCATCATTTTTGAAGTTGTGCCCCTCTTCCTGTGCTTTAAACGCAATTCCATCGTACCTCTTGAAATCTGTTTCCTGCTATTAAGCCTCGCATTCAAGTCCGCCTCATTGCCTTCCCTCAACAGATTTTGGGACGATAGTTGTCCTTTATTACTCGGCCAGTTTGTGAATTGCTGTGCCCCTGAGCTCCATTTTTCAACTCGTTTTTGGTGAGCTGACCTCAAGTCCAAAATTTTGGTTCAGGACCTATACTGGTTCCCGGTGGGTGGCTGAGACTTTGGTTAATTCTTCTTCCTGCCGGGAAATTACAGTGATATGTGCCCGTCCAAATGACTACCAGCTACTCTCTCATTGGTTCTCCCTCTTCCCTTTCATCCTCTGCCAAATTGGCATCCTGTGTGAACCAGGAGGTTAAATGGGCTGTCTCTCCAAGTTGGTTGGTTGATAGTAAAGCAGATGGAAAGTCAAACCGGAGCACCAGGAGAGGGACTATTCGTTGAGTTTTAGAAACCTTTCGTGTTCTCAGTGTGCCCGTTCTCTAGGTTTCCCGTACATGTTATAGCTGGAGTAATATTCCCTTCAACCTGGAGAGTTGGGGCCCATGGAATGGGTGCCAGGCATTTGTGATTTAAAGGGTCTGCATTTGCAAACCCAATCTCACCAATCCTCTCAGTCCCAAGTGTCCCTCCTTATGCCACATCCAGCTGTCGTTGTAGATAGAGTCATTCCAGGTTTCATCAGCGACCCTGAAGGAATTGTAAAGAATTTCCCAGTTTTTTTGTTTTGTTTTTGAAATTCCTTTTTATAGTGGGCTTGAGCTGATTCTCGCTGCCATGTTTATGCCAGTCTAGACACACTTGATTCCCTTATGGAGACATATCAATACATAGGTTTTAAGATTCTTACTAGTCAGATATATTCCTCTGCGGGAAATATGGGGTTTTGAGTCCCTTTCACTGAGGAAGGTGTAGGTCTTGTCTATTCCATAGTTGGTTTTTGGAACGGTACCTGTGCTTATATCAAACTCTGGTTTTATGCATCACCCCACCTCTCCCTCCCCCTTAAGCAGGCATAAGAGTGTTTTCTAAATATGAGACACTGTTCTCTTTCCTAACTCAGTTCAAGTGTAGCCATGTTTACAGGATCATCATAAGTGATATCTTATGATAAGTTTCTTTTTCTGTGTGACTTATTTCACTTAGAATCATCGTACCTGAATCCACCCATTTTGCTGCTACTGGTCTTATGACATTGATTTCATGGCTGAGGGATATTCCATCGTACGTAAGTACCACAATTTTTTGAACCATTTTTATATTTCCTGGGATACTTAAGGTGTATCCAAGTTGAGGTCTTTGTAAGCAGTGCAGCCCTTATTTTGGGGTGGCTCTGTATTATTGATTTTCAGATTTCCCAAGGTATATTCCCTAGACTGGAAGTGCCCTTGGCTCTGTAGCTCTGTTCTTTACTTCTTTTAGGGAACACAATGCATTCCTCCAGAGAGGCAGTTGGCAATTTACATCCCGCCCATCAGCATAACAAGGCTCCCTGTTCTCCAGGGCCTGTCTTGCCTTTCTGGTTTTTACACATTTTGTGGATGTCCCTTTTGACCTGTGGGAAGTGATACTTCTTTGTAGTGCAGATTTGCATTGCCCGCTTGCTTGCTTGGCCAAAAAGGGCGTATGTGTTTTCTCCTGAATATATTCAGGAGAAAACGCATACGCCCTTTTTGGCCAAGTGCATCATTGTCGAAGTTGTGCCCCTCTTCCTGTGCTTTAAATGCAATTCCATCGTACCTCTTGAAATCTGTTTCCTGCTATTAAGCCTCGCATTCAAGTCCGCCTCGTTGCCTTCCCTCAACAGATTTTTGGACGATAGTTGTCCTTTATTACTCGGCCAGTTTGTGAATTGCTGTGCCCCTGAGCTCCATTTTTCAACTCATTTTTGGTGAGCTGACCGCAAGTCCAAAATTTTGGTTCAGGACCTATACTGGTTCCCGGTGGGTGGCTGAGACTTTGGTTAATTCTTCTTCCTGCCGGGAAATTACAGTGATATGTGCCCGTCCAAATGCCTACCAGCTACTCTCTCATTGGTTCTCCCTCTTCCCTTTCATCCTCTGCCAAATTGGCAACCTGTGTGAACCAGGAGTTTAAATGGGCTGTCTCTCCAAGTTGGTTGGTTGATGGTAAAGCAGATGGAAAGTCAAACCAGATCACCAGGAGAGGGACTATTCGTTGAGTTTTAGAAACCTTTCGTATTCAGAGTGTGCCCGTTCTCTAGGTTTCCCGTACATGTTATAGCTGTAGTAATATTCCCTTCAACCTGGAGAGTTGGGGCCCATGGAATGGGTGCCAGGCATTTGTGATTTAAAGGGTCTGCATTTGCTCACCCAATCTCACCAATCGTCTCAGTCCCAACTGTCCCTCCTTATGCCACATCCAGCTGTCATTGTAGATAGGGTCATTCCAGGTTTCATCAGAGACCCTGAAGGAAATGTAAAGAATTTCCCAGTTTTTTTGTTTTGTTTTTGAAATTCCTTTTTATAGTGGGTTTGAGCTGATTCTCGCTGCCATGTTTATGCCAGTCTAGACACACTTGATTCCCTTACGGAGACATATCAATACATAGGTTTTAAGATTCTTACTAGTCAGATATATTCCTCTGCGGGAAATATGGTGTTTTGAGTCCCTTTCACTGAGGAAGGTGTAGGTCTTGTCTATTCCATACTTGGTTTTTGGAACGGTACGTGTGCTTATATCAAACTCTGGTTGTATGCATCAGCCCACCTCTCCTTCCCCCATAAGCAGGCATAAGAGTGTTTTCTAAATGAGAGACACTGTTCTATTTCCTAACTCAGTTGAATTGTAGCCATGTTTACAGGATCTTCATAAGTGATATCTTATGATAAGTTTCTTTTTCTGTGTGACTTATTTCACTTAGAATCATCGTACCTGAATCCACCCATTTTGCTGCTACTGGTCTTATGACATTGATTTCATGGCTGAGGGATATTCCATCGTACGTAAGTACCACAATTTTTTGAACCATTTTTATATTTCCTGGGATACTTAAGGTGTATCCAAGTTGAGGTCTTTGTAATCAGTGCAGCCCTAATTTTGGGGTGGCTCTGTATTATTGATTTTCTGTTTTCCCAAGGTATATTCCCTAGACTGGAAGTGCCCTTGGCTCTGTAGCTCTGTTCTTTACTTGTTTTAGGGAACACAATGCACTCCTCCAGAGAGGCAGTTGGCAATTTACATCCCGCCCATCAGCATAACAAGGCTCCCTCTTCTCCAGGGCCTGTCTTGCCTTTCTGGTTTTTACACATTTTGTGGATGTCCCTTTTGACCTGTGGGAAGTGATACTTCTTTGTAGTGCAGATTTGCATTGCCCGCTTGCTTGCTTGGCCAAAAAGGGCGTATGTTTTCTCCTGTATATATTCAGGAGAAAACGCATACGCCCTATTTGGCCTAGGGCATCATTGTCGAAGTTGTGCCCTCTTCCTGTGCTTTAAAGGCGATTCCAACGTACCTCTTGAAATCTGTTTCCTGCTATTCTGCCTCGCTTTCAAGTCCGCCTCGTTGCCTTCCATCAACAGATTTTTGGACGATAGTTGTCCTTTATTACTCGGCCAGTTTGTGAATTGCTGGGCCCCTGAGCTCCATTTTTCAACTCGTTTTTGGTGAGCTGACCGCAAGTCCAAAATTTTGGTTCAGGACCTATACTGGTTCCCGGTGGGTGGCTGAGACTTTGGTTAATTCTTCTTCCTGCCGGGAAATTACAGTGATATGTGCCCGTCCAAATGCCGAACAGCTACTCTCTCATTGGTTCTCCCTCTTCCCTTTCATCCTCTGCCAAATTGGCAACGTGTGTGAACCAGGAGGTTAAAGGGGCTGTCTCTCCAAGTTGGGAGGTTGATAGTAAAGCAGATGGAAAGTCAAAGCGGAGCACCAGGAGAGGGACTATTCGTTGAGTTTTAGAAACCTTTGGTATTCACAGTGTGTCCGTTCTCTAGGTTTCCCGTACATGTTATAGCTGGAGTAATATTCACTTCAACCTGGAGAGTTGGGGCCCATGGAATGGGTGCCAGGCATTTGTGCTTTAAAGGGTCTGCATTTGCAAACCCAATCTCACCAATCCTCTCAGTCCCAAGTGTCCCTCCTTTTGCCACATCCAGCTGTCGTTGTAGATAGGGTCATTCCAGGTTTCATCAGGGACCCTGAAGGAATTGTAAAGAATTTCCCAGTTTTTTTGTTTTGTTTATGAAATTCATTTTTATAGTGGGCTTGAGCTGATTCTCGCTGCCATGTTTATGCCAGTCTAGACACACTTGATTCCCTTACAGAGACATATCAATACATAGGTTTTAAGATTCTTACTAGTCAGATATATTCCTCTGCGGGAAATATGGGGTTTTGAGTCCCTTTCACTGAGGAAGGTGTAGGTCTTGTCTATTCCATAGTTGGTTTTTGGAACGGTACCTGTGCTTATATCAAACTCTGGTTTTATGCATCACCCCACCTCTCCTTCCCACTTAAGCAGGCATAAGAGTGTTTTCTAAATATGAGACATTGTTCTCTTTCCTAACTCAGTTCAAGTGTAGCCATGTTTATAGGATCTTCATAAGTGATATCTTATGATAAGTTTCTTTTTCTGTGTGACTTATTTCACTTAGAATCATCGTACCTGAATCCAACCATTTTGCTGCTACTGGTCTTATGACATTGATTTCAGGGGTGAGGGATATTCCATCGTACGTAAGTACCACAATTTTTTGAACCATTTTTGTATTTCCTGGGATACTTAAGGTGTATCCAAGTTGAGGTCCTTGTAAGCAGTGCAGCCCTAATTTTGGGGTGGCTCTGTCTTATTGATTTTCATTTTTCCCAAGGTATATTCCCTAGACTGGAAGTGCCCTTGGCTCTGTAGCTCTGTTGTTTACTTGTTTTAGGGAACACAATGCACTCCTCCAGAGAGGCAGTTGGCAATTTACATCCCGCCCATCAGCATAACAAGGCTCCCTGTTCTCCAGGGCCTGTCTTGCCTTTCTGGTTTTTACACATTTTGTGGATGTCCCTTTTGACCGGTGGGAAGTGATACATCTTTGTAGTGCAGATTTGCATTGCCCGCTTGCTTGCTTGGCCAAAAAGGGCGTATGCGTTTTCTCCTGAATATATTCAGGAGAAAACGCATACGCCCTTTTTGGCCAAGTGCATCATTGTCGAAGTTGTGCCCCTCTTCCTGTGCTTTAAAGGCGATTCCAACGTACCTCTTGAAATCTGTTTCCTGCTATTCTGCCTCGTTTTCAAGTCCGCCTCGTTGCCTTTCATCAACAGATTTTTGGACGATAGTTGTCCTTTATTACTCGGCCAATTTGTGAATTGCTGTGCCCCTGAGCTCCATTTTTCAACTCGTTTATGGTGAGCTGACGGCAAGTCCAAAATTTTGGTTCAGGATCTATACTGATTCCCGGTGGGTGGCTGAGACTTTGGTTAATTCTTCTTCCTGCCGGGAAATTACAGTGATATGTGCTCGTCCAAATGTCTAACAGCTACTCTCTCATTGGTTCTCCCTCTTCCCTTTCATCCTCTGCCAAATTGGCATCCTGTGCGAACCAGGAGGTTAAAGGGGCTGTCTCTCCAAGTTGGGAGGTTGATAGTAAAGCAGATGTAATGTCAAACCGGAGCACCAGGAGAGGGACTATTCGTTGAGTTTTAGAAACCTTTCGTATTCACAGTGTGTCCGTTCTCTAGGTTTCCCGTACATGTTATAGCTGTAGTAATATTCCTTTCAACCTGGAGATTTGGGACCCATGGAATGGGTGCCATGCATTATTGCTTTGAAGGGTCTGCATTTGCTCACCCAATCTCACCAATTCTCTCAGTCACAAGTGTCCAGCCTTATGCCACATCTAGCTCTCGCTGTAGATAGGGTCATTCCAGATTTCATCAGAGACCCTGAAGGAATTGTAAAGAATTTCCCAGTTTTTTTGTTTTGTTTTTGAAATTCCTTTTTATAGTGGGCTTGAGCTGATTCTCGCTGCCATGTTTATGCCTGTCTACACACACTTGATTCCCTTACGGAGACATATGAATACATAGGTTTTAAGATTCTTACTAGTCAGATATATTCCTCTGTGGGAAATATGGTGTTTTGAGTCTCTTTCACTGAGGAAGGTGTAGGTCTTGTCTATTCCATAGTTGGTTTTTGGAACGGTACCTGGGCTTATATCAAACTCTGGTTTTATGCATCACCCCACCTCTCCTTCCCCCTTAAGCAGGCATAAGAGTGTTTTCTAAATATGAGACACTGTTCTCTTTCCTAACTCAGTTCAAGTGTCGCCAAGTTTATAGGGTCTTCATAAGGGATATCTTATGATAAGTTTCTTTTTCTGTGTGACTTATTTCACTTAGAATCATCGTACCTTAATCCACCCATTTTGCTGCTACTGGTCTTATGACATTGATTTCATGGCTGAGGGATATTCCATCGTACGTAAGTACCACAATTTTTTGAACCATTTTTATATTTCCTGGGATATTTAAGGTGTACCCAAGTTGAGGTCCTTGTAAGCAGTGCAGCCCTAAATTTTGGGGTGTCTCTGTCTTATTGATTTTCAGATTTCCCAAGGTATATTCCATAGATTGGAAGTGCCCTTGGCTCTGTAGCTCTGTTCTTTACTTGTTTTAGGGAACACAATGCACTCCTCCAGAGAGGCAGTTGGCAATTTGCATCCCGCCCATCAGCATAACAAGGCTCCCTGTTCTCCAGGGCCTGTCTTTCCTTTCTGGTTTTTACACATTTTGTGGATGTCCCTTTTGACCGGTGGGAAGTGATACTTCTTTGTAGTGCAGATTTGCATTGCCCGCTTGCTTGCTTGGGCAAAAAGGGCGTATGCGTTTTATCCTGAATATATTCAGGAGAAAACGCATACGCACTTTTTGGCCAATTGCATCATTGTCGAAGTTGTGTCCTTCTTCCTGTGCTTTAAAGGCAATTCCAACGTACCTCTTAAAATCTGTTTCCTGCTATTCTGCCTCGCTTTCAAGTCCGCCTCGTTGCCTTCCCTGAATAGATTTTTGGACGATAGTTGTCCTTTATTACTCGGCCAGTTTGTGAATTGCTGTGCCCCTGAGCTCCATTTTTCAAATCGTTTTTGGTGAGCTGACCGCAAGTCCAAAATTTTGGTTCAGGACCTATACTGGTTCCCGGTGGGTGGCTGAGACTTTGGTTAATTCTTCTTCCTGCCGGGAAATTAGAGTGATATGTGCCCGTCCAAATGCCTAACAGCTACTCTCTCATTGGTTCTCCCTCTTCCCTTTCATCCTCTGCCAAATTGGCAACCTGTGCGAACCAGGAGGTTAAAGGGGCTGTCTCTCCAAGTTGGGAGGTTGATAGTAAAGCAGATGGAAAGTCAAAGCAGAACACCAGGAGAGGTACTATTCGTTGAGTTGTAGAAACCTTTCGTATTCACAGTGTGTCCGTTCTCTAGGTTTCCCGTACATGTTATAGCTGGAGTAATATTCACTTCAACCTGGAGAGTTGGGGCCCATGGAATGGGTGCCAGGCATTTGTGATTTAAATGGTCTGCATTTGCTCACCCAATCTCACCAATCCTCTCAGTCCCAAGTGTCCCTCCTTATGCCACATCCAGCTGTCGTTGTAGATACGGTCATTCCAGGTTTCATCAGGGAACCTGAAGGAATTGTAAAGAATTTCCCAGTTTTTTTGTTTTGTTTTTGAAATTCCTTTTTATAGTGGGCTTGAGCTGATTCTCGCTGCCATGTTTATGCCAGTCTAGACACACTTGTTTCCCTTACTGAGACACATCAATACATAGGTTTTAAGATTCTTACTAGTCAGATATATTCCTCTGTGGGAAATATGGTGTTTTGAGTCTCTTTCACTGAGGAAGGTGAAGGTCTTGCCTATTCCATAGTTGCTTTTTGGAACGGTACCTTTGCTTATATCAAACTCTGGTTTTATGCATCACCCCACCTCTCCTTCCCCCTTAAGCAGGCATAAGAGTGTTTTCTAAATATGAGGCACTGTTCTCTTTCCTAACTCAGTTCAAGTGTAGCCATATTTATAGGATCTTCACAAGTGATATCTTATGATAAGTTTCATTTTCTGTGTGACTTATTTCACTTAGAATCATCGTACCTGAATCCACCCATTTTGCTGCTACTGGTCTTATGACATTGATTTCATGGCTGAGGGATATTCCATCGTACGTAAGTACCACAATTTTTTGACCCATTTTTATATTTCCTGGGATACTTAAGGTGTATCCAAGTTGAGGTCCTTGTAAGCAGTGCAGCCCTAAATTTTGGGGTGGCTCTGTCTTATTGATTTTCATTTTTCCCAAGGTATATTCCGTAGACTGGAAGTGCCCTTCGCTCTGTAGCTCTGTTCTTTACTTGTTTTAGGGAACACAATGCACTCCTCCAGAGAGGCAGTTGGCAATTTACATCCCGCCCATCAGCATAACAAGGCTCCCTGTTCTCCAGGGCCTGTCCTGCCTTTCTGGTTTTTACACATTTTGTGGATGTCCCTTTTGACCGGTGGGAAGTGATACTTCTTTGTAGTGCAGATTTGCATTGCCCGCTTGCTTGCTTGGCCAAAAAGGGCGTAGGCGTTTTCTCCTGAATATATTCAGGAGAAAACGCCTACGCCCTTTTTGGCCAAGTGCATCATTGTCGAAGTTGTGCCCCTCTTCCTGTGCTTTAAAGGTAATTCCAACGTACCTCTTGAAATCTGTTTCCTGCTATTCTGCCTCGCTTTCAAGTCCACCTCGTTGCCTTCCCTCAACAGATTTTTGGACGATAGTTTTCCTTTATTACTCGTCCAGTTTGTGAATTGCTGTGCCCCTGAGCTCCATTTTTCAACTCGTTTTTGGTGAGCTGACCGCAAGTCCAAAATTTTGGTTCAGGACCTATACTGGTTCCCGGTGGGTGGCTGAGACTTTGGTTAATTCTTCTTCCTGCCGGGAAATTACAGTGATATGTGCCCGTCCAAATGCCGAACAGCTACTCTCTCATTGGTTCTCCCTCTTCCCTTTCATCCTCTGCCAAATTGGCAACGTGTGTGAACCAGGAGGTTAAAGGGGCTGTCTCTCCAAGTTGGGAGGTTGATAGTAAAGCAGATGGAAAGTCAAAGCGGAGCACCAGGAGAGGGACTATTCGTTGAGTTTTAGAAACCTTTGGTATTCACAGTGTGTCCGTTCTCTAGGTTTCCCGTACATGTTATAGCTGGAGTAATATTCACTTCAATCTGGAGAGTTGGGGCCCATGGAATGGGTGCCAGGCATTTGTGCTTTAAAGGGTCTGCATTTGCAAACCCAATCTCACCAATCCTCTCAGTCCCAAGTGTCCCTCCTTTTGCCACATCCAGCTGTCGTTGTAGATAGGGTCATTCCAGGTTTCATCAGGGACCCTGAAGGAATTGTAAAGAATTTCCCAGTTTTTTTGTTTTGTTTATGAAATTCATTTTTATAGTGGGCTTGAGCTGATTCTCGCTGCCATGTTTATGCCAGTCTAGACACACTTGATTCCCTTACAGAGACATATCAATACATAGGTTTTAAGATTCTTACTAGTCAGATATATTCCTCTGCGGGAAATATGGGGTTTTGAGTCCCTTTCACTGAGGAAGGTGTAGGTCTTGTCTATTCCATAGTTGGTTTTTGGAACGGTACCTGTGCTTATATCAAACTCTGGTTTTATGCATCACCCCACCTCTCCTTCCCACTTAAGCAGGCATAAGAGTGTTTTCTAAATATGAGACATTGTTCTCTTTCCTAACTCAGTTCAAGTGTAGCCATGTTTATAGGATCTTCATAAGTGATATCTTATGATAAGTTTCTTTTTCTGTGTGACTTATTTCACTTAGAATCATCGTACCTGAATCCAACCATTTTGCTGCTACTGGTCTTATGACATTGATTTCAGGGGTGAGGGATATTCCATCGTACGTAAGTACCACAATTTTTTGAACCATTTTTGTATTTCCTGGGATACTTAAGGTGTATCCAAGTTGAGGTCCTTGTAAGCAGTGCAGCCCTAATTTTGGGGTGGCTCTGTCTTATTGATTTTCATTTTTCCCAAGGTATATTCCCTAGACTGGAAGTGCCCTTGGCTCTGTAGCTCTGTTGTTTACTTGTTTTAGGGAACACAATGCACTCCTCCAGAGAGGCAGTTGGCAATTTACATCCCGCCCATCAGCATAACAAGGCTCCCTGTTCTCCAGGGCCTGTCTTGCCTTTCTGGTTTTTACACATTTTGTGGATGTCCCTTTTGACCGGTGGGAAGTGATACATCTTTTTAGTGCAGATTTGCATTGCCCGCTTGCTTGCTTGGCCAAAAAGGGCGTATGCGTTTTCTCCTGAATATATTCAGGAGAAAACGCATACGCCCTTTTTGGCCAAGTGCATCATTGTCGAAGTTGTGCCCCTCTTCCTGTGCTTTAAAGGCGATTCCAACGTACCTCTTGAAATCTGTTTCCTGCTATTCTGCCTCGTTTTCAAGTCCGCCTCGTTGCCTTTCATCAACAGATTTTTGGACGATAGTTGTCCTTTATTACTCGGCCAATTTGTGAATTGCTGTGCCCCTGAGCTCCATTTTTCAACTCGTTTATGGTGAGCTGACGGCAAGTCCAAAATTTTGGTTCAGGACCTATACTGGTTCCCGGTGGGTGGCTGAGACTTTGGTTAATTCTTCTTCCTGCCGGGAAATTACAGTGATATGTGCTCGTCCAAATGTCTAACAGCTACTCTCTCATTGGTTCTCCCTCTTCCCTTTCATCCTCTGCCAAATTGGCATCCTGTGCGAACCAGGAGGTTAAAGGGGCTGTCTCTCCAAGTTGGGAGGTTGATAGTAAAGCAGATGTAATGTCAAACCGGAGCACCAGGAGAGGGACTATTCGTTGAGTTTTAGAAACCTTTCGTATTCACAGTGTGTCCGTTCTCTAGGTTTCCCGTACATGTTATAGCTGTAGTAATATTCCTTTCAACCTGGAGATTTGGGACCCATGGAATGGGTGCCATGCATTATTGCTTTGAAGGGTCTGCATTTGCTCACCCAATCTCACCAATTCTCTCAGTCACAAGTGTCCAGCCTTATGCCACATCTAGCTCTCGCTGTAGATAGGGTCATTCCAGATTTCATCAGAGACCCTGAAGGAATTGTAAAGAATTTCCCAGTTTTTTTGTTTTGTTTTTGAAATTCCTTTTTATAGTGGGCTTGAGCTGATTCTCGCTGCCATGTTTATGCCTGTCTACACACACTTGATTCCCTTACGGAGACATATGAATACATAGGTTTTAAGATTCTTACTAGTCAGATATATTCCTCTGTGGGAAATATGGTGTTTTGAGTCTCTTTCACTGAGGAAGGTGTAGGTCTTGTCTATTCCATAGTTGGTTTTTGGAACGGTACCTGGGCTTATATCAAACTCTGGTTTTATGCATCACCCCACCTCTCCTTCCCCCTTAAGCAGGCATAAGAGTGTTTTCTAAATATGAGACACTGTTCTCTTTCCTAACTCAGTTCAAGTGTCGCCAAGTTTATAGGGTCTTCATAAGGGATATCTTATGATAAGTTTCTTTTTCTGTGTGACTTATTTCACTTAGAATCATCGTACCTTAATCCACCCATTTTGCTGCTACTGGTCTTATGACATTGATTTCATGGCTGAGGGATATTCCATCGTACGTAAGTACCACAATTTTTTGAACCATTTTTATATTTCCTGGGATATTTAAGGTGTACCCAAGTTGAGGTCCTTGTAAGCAGTGCAGCCCTAAATTTTGGGGTGTCTCTGTCTTATTGATTTTCAGATTTCCCAAGGTATATTCCATAGATTGGAAGTGCCCTTGGCTCTGTAGCTCTGTTCTTTACTTGTTTTAGGGAACACAATGCACTCCTCCAGAGAGGCAGTTGGCAATTTGCATCCCGCCCATCAGCATAACAAGGCTCCCTGTTCTCCAGGGCCTGTCTTTCCTTTCTGGTTTTTACACATTTTGTGGATGTCCCTTTTGACCGGTGGGAAGTGATACTTCTTTGTAGTGCAGATTTGCATTGCCCGCTTGCTTGCTTGGGCAAAAAGGGCGTATGCGTTTTATCCTGAATATATTCAGGAGAAAACGCATACGCACTTTTTGGCCAATTGCATCATTGTCGAAGTTGTGTCCTTCTTCCTGTGCTTTAAAGGCAATTCCAACGTACCTCTTAAAATCTGTTTCCTGCTATTCTGCCTCGCTTTCAAGTCCGCCTCGTTGCCTTCCCTGAACAGATTTTTGGACGATAGTTGTCCTTTATTACTCGTCCAGTTTGTGAATTGCTGTGCCCCTGAGCTCCATTTTTCAACTCGTTTTTGGTGAGCTGACCGCAAGTCCAAAATTTTGGTTCAGGACCTATACTGGTTCCCGGTGGGTGGCTGAGACTTTGGTTAATTCTTCTTCCTGCCGGGAAATTAGAGTGATATGTGCCCGTCCAAATGCCGAACAGCTACTCTCTCATTGGTTCTCCCTCTTCCCTTTCATCCTCTGCCAAATTGGCAACGTGTGTGAACCAGGAGGTTAAAGGGGCTGTCTCTCCAAGTTGGGAGGTTGATAGTAAAGCAGATGGAAAGTCAAAGCAGAACACCAGGAGAGGTACTATTCGTTGAGTTGTAGAAACCTTTGGTATTCACAGTGTGTCCGTTCTCTAGGTTTCCCGTACATGTTATAGCTGGAGTAATATTCACTTCAACCTGGAGAGTTGGGGCCCATGGAATGGGTGCCAGGCATTTGTGATTTAAAGGGTCTGCATTTGCAAACCCAATCTCACCAATCCTCTCAGTCCCAAGTGTCCCTCCTTATGCCACATCCAGCTGTCGTTGTAGATACGGTCATTCCAGGTTTCATCAGGGAACCTGAAGGAATTGTAAAGAATTTCCCAGTTTTTTTGTTTTGTTTTTGAAATTCCTTTTTATAGTGGGCTTGAGCTGATTCTCGCTGCCATGTTTATGCCAGTCTAGACACACTTGTTTCCCTTACTGAGACACATCAATACATAGGTTTTAAGATTCTTACTAGTCAGATATATTCCTCTGCGGGAAATATGGGGTTTTGAGTCCCTTTCACTGAGGAAGGTGAAGGTCTTGCCTATTCCATAGTTGCTTTTTGGAACGGTACCTGTGCTTATATCAAACTCTGGTTTTATGCATCACCCCACCTCTCCTTCCCACTTAAGCAGGCATAAGAGTGTTTTCTAAATATGAGACATTGTTCTCTTTCCTAACTCAGTTCAAGTGTAGCCATGTTTATAGGATCTTCATAAGTGATATCTTATGATAAGTTTCTTTTTCTGTGTGACTTATTTCACTTAGAATCATCGTACCTGAATCCAACCATTTTGCTGCTACTGGTCTTATGACATTGATTTCAGGGGTGAGGGATATTCCATCGTACGTAAGTACCACAATTTTTTGAACCATTTTTGTATTTCCTGGGATACTTAAGGTGTATCCAAGTTGAGGTCCTTGTAAGCAGTGCAGCCCTAATTTTGGGGTGGCTCTGTCTTATTGATTTTCATTTTTCCCAAGGTATATTCCCTAGACTGGAAGTGCCCTTGGCTCTGTAGCTCTGTTGTTTACTTGTTTTAGGGAACACAATGCACTCCTCCAGAGAAGCAGTTGGCAATTTACATCCCGCCCATCAGCATAACAAGGCTCCCTGTTCTCCAGGGCCTGTCTTGCCTTTCTGGTTTTTACACATTTTGTGGATGTCCCTTTTGACCGGTGGGAAGTGATACATCTTTGTAGTGCAGATTTGCATTGCCCGCTTGCTTGCTTGGCCAAAAAGGGCGTATGCGTTTTCTCCTGAATATATTCAGGAGAAAACGCATACGCCCTTTTTGGCCAAGTGCATCATTGTCGAAGTTGTGCCCCTCTTCCTGTGCTTTAAAGGCGATTCCAAGGTACCTCTTGAAATCTGTTTCCTGCTATTCTGCCTCGTTTTCATGTCCGCCTCGTTGCCTTTCATCAACAGATTTTTGGACGATAGTTGTCCTTTATTACTCGGCCAATTTGTGAATTGCTGTGCCCCTGAGCTCCATTTTTCAACTCGTTTATGGTGAGCTGACGGCAAGTCCAAAATTTTGGTTCAGGACCTATACTGGTTCCCGGTGGGTGGCTGAGACTTTGGTTAATTCTTCTTCCTGCCGGGAAATTACAGTGATATGTGCTCGTCCAAATGTCTAACAGCTACTCTCTCATTGGTTCTCCCTCTTCCCTTTCATCCTCTGCCAAATTGGCATCCTGTGCGAACCAGGAGGTTAAAGGGGCTGTCTCTCCAAGTTGGGAGGTTGATAGTAAAGCAGATGTAATGTCAAACCGGAGCACCAGGAGAGGGACTATTCGTTGAGTTTTAGAAACCTTTCGTATTCACAGTGTGTCCGTTCTCTAGGTTTCCCGTACATGTTATAGCTGTAGTAATATTCCTTTCAACCTGGAGATTTGGGACCCATGGAATGGGTGCCATGCATTATTGCTTTGAAGGGTCTGCATTTGCTCACCCAATCTCACCAATTCTCTCAGTCACAAGTGTCCAGCCTTATGCCACATCTAGCTCTCGCTGTAGATAGGGTCATTCCAGATTTCATCAGAGACCCTGAAGGAATTGTAAAGAATTTCCCAGTTTTTTTGTTTTGTTTTTGAAATTCCTTTTTATAGTGGGCTTGAGCTGATTCTCGCTGCCATGTTTATGCCTGTCTACACACACTTGATTCCCTTACGGAGACATATGAATACATAGGTTTTAAGATTCTTACTAGTCAGATATATTCCTCTGTGGGAAATATGGTGTTTTGAGTCTCTTTCACTGAGGAAGGTGTAGGTCTTGTCTATTCCATAGTTGGTTTTTGGAACGGTACCTGGGCTTATATCAAACTCTGGTTTTATGCATCACCCCACCTCTCCTTCCCCCTTAAGCAGGCATAAGAGTGTTTTCTAAATATGAGACACTGTTCTCTTTCCTAACTCAGTTCAAGTGTCGCCAAGTTTATAGGGTCTTCATAAGGGATATCTTATGATAAGTTTCTTTTTCTGTGTGACTTATTTCACTTAGAATCATCGTACCTT
This sequence comes from Hyperoodon ampullatus, assembly GCF_949752795.1. NCBI lineage: Eukaryota > Metazoa > Chordata > Mammalia > Artiodactyla > Ziphiidae > Hyperoodon > Hyperoodon ampullatus. The sequence continues at coordinate 480,384 of NW_027640677.1, read as the reverse complement.
AATCCACCCATTTTGCTGCTACTGGTCTTATGACATTGATTTCATGGCTGAGGGATATTCCATCGTACGTAAGTACCACAATTTTTTGAACCATTTTTATATTTCCTGGGATATTTAAGGTGTACCCAAGTTGAGGTCCTTGTAAGCAGTGCAGCCCTAAATTTTGGGGTGTCTCTGTCTTATTGATTTTCAGATTTCCCAAGGTATATTCCATAGATTGGAAGTGCCCTTGGCTCTGTAGCTCTGTTCTTTACTTGTTTTAGGGAACACAATGCACTCCTCCAGAGAGGCAGTTGGCAATTTGCATCCCGCCCATCAGCATAACAAGGCTCCCTGTTCTCCAGGGCCTGTCTTTCCTTTCTGGTTTTTACACATTTTGTGGATGTCCCTTTTGACCGGTGGGAAGTGATACTTCTTTGTAGTGCAGATTTGCATTGCCCGCTTGCTTGCTTGGGCAAAAAGGGCGTATGCGTTTTATCCTGAATATATTCAGGAGAAAACGCATACGCACTTTTTGGCCAATTGCATCATTGTCGAAGTTGTGTCCTTCTTCCTGTGCTTTAAAGGCAATTCCAACGTACCTCTTAAAATCTGTTTCCTGCTATTCTGCCTCGCTTTCAAGTCCGCCTCGTTGCCTTCCCTGAATAGATTTTTGGACGATAGTTGTCCTTTATTACTCGGCCAGTTTGTGAATTGCTGTGCCCCTGAGCTCCATTTTTCAAATCGTTTTTGGTGAGCTGACCGCAAGTCCAAAATTTTGGTTCAGGACCTATACTGGTTCCCGGTGGGTGGCTGAGACTTTGGTTAATTCTTCTTCCTGCCGGGAAATTAGAGTGATATGTGCCCGTCCAAATGCCTAACAGCTACTCTCTCATTGGTTCTCCCTCTTCCCTTTCATCCTCTGCCAAATTGGCAACCTGTGCGAACCAGGAGGTTAAAGGGGCTGTCTCTCCAAGTTGGGAGGTTGATAGTAAAGCAGATGGAAAGTCAAAGCAGAACACCAGGAGAGGTACTATTCGTTGAGTTGTAGAAACCTTTCGTATTCACAGTGTGTCCGTTCTCTAGGTTTCCCGTACATGTTATAGCTGGAGTAATATTCACTTCAACCTGGAGAGTTGGGGCCCATGGAATGGGTGCCAGGCATTTGTGATTTAAAGGGTCTGCATTTGCTCACCCAATCTCACCAATCCTCTCAGTCCCAAGTGTCCCTCCTTATGCCACATCCAGCTGTCGTTGTAGATACGGTCATTCCAGGTTTCATCAGGGAACCTGAAGGAATTGTAAAGAATTTCCCAGTTTTTTTGTTTTGTTTTTGAAATTCCTTTTTATAGTGGGCTTGAGCTGATTCTCGCTGCCATGTTTATGCCAGTCTAGACACACTTGTTTCCCTTACTGAGACACATCAATACATAGGTTTTAAGATTCTTACTAGTCAGATATATTCCTCTGTGGGAAATATGGTGTTTTGAGTCTCTTTCACTGAGGAAGGTGAAGGTCTTGCCTATTCCATAGTTGCTTTTTGGAACGGTACCTTTGCTTATATCAAACTCTGGTTTTATGCATCACCCCACCTCTCCTTCCCCCTTAAGCAGGCATAAGAGTGTTTTCTAAATATGAGGCACTGTTCTCTTTCCTAACTCAGTTCAAGTGTAGCCATATTTATAGGATCTTCATAAGTGATATCTTATGATAAGTTTCTTTTTCTGTGTGACTTATTTCACTTAGAATCATCGTACCTGAATCCACCCATTTTGCTGCTACTGGTCTTATGACATTGATTTCATGGCTGAGGGATATTCCATCGTACGTAAGTACCACAATTTTTTGACCCATTTTTATATTTCCTGGGATACTTAAGGTGTATCCAAGTTGAGGTCCTTGTAAGCAGTGCAGCCCTAAATTTTGGGGTGGCTCTGTCTTATTGATTTTCATTTTTCCCAAGGTATATTCCGTAGACTGGAAGTGCCCTTCGCTCTGTAGCTCTGTTCTTTACTTGTTTTAGGGAACACAATGCACTCCTCCAGAGAGGCAGTTGGCAATTTACATCCCGCCCATCAGCATAACAAGGCTCCCTGTTCTCCAGGGCCTGTCTTGCCTTTCTGGTTTTTACACATTTTGTGGATGTCCCTTTTGACCGGTGGGAAGTGATACTTCTTTGTAGTGCAGATTTGCATTGCCCGCTTGCTTGCTTGGCCAAAAAGGGCGTAGGCGTTTTCTCCTGAATATATTCAGGAGAAAACGCATACGCCCTTTTTGGCCAAGTGCATCATTGTCGAAGTTGTGCCCCTCTTCCTGTGCTTTAAATGTAATTCCAACGTACCTCTTGAAATCTGTTTCCTGCTATTCTGCCTCGCTTTCAAGTCCACCTCGTTGCCTTCCCTCAACAGATTTTTGGACGATAGTTTTCCTTTATTACTCGTCCAGTTTGTGAATTGCTGTGCCCCTGAGCTCCATTTTTTAACTCGTTTTTGGTGAGCTGACCGCAAGTCCAAAATTTTGGTTCAGGAACTATACTGGTTCCCGTTGGGTGGCTGAGACTCTGGTTAATTCTTCTTCGTGCCGGGAAATTACAGTGATATGTGCCCGTCCAAATGCCTAACAGCTACTCTCTCATTGGTTCTCCCTCTTCCCTTTCATCCTCTGCCAAATTGGCAACCTGTGTGAACCAGGAGGTTAAAGGGGCTGTCTCTGCAAGTTGGGAGGTTGATAGTAAAGCAGATGTAAAGTCAAAGCGCAGCACCAGGAGAGGGACTATTCGTTGAGTTTTAGAAACCATTTGTATTCACAGTATGTCCATTCTCTAGGTTTCCCGTACATGTTATAGCTGTAGTAATATTCCCTTCAACCTGGAGAGTTGGGACACATGGAATGGGTGCCATGCATTATTGCTTTAAAGGGTCTGCATTTGCTCACCCAATCTCACCAATCCTCTCACTCCCAAGTGTCCAGCCTTATGCCACATCCAGCTGTCGTTGTAGATAGGGTCATTCCAGGTTTCATCAGAGACCCTGAAGGAATTGTAAAGAATTTCCATGTTTTTTTGTTTTGTTTTTAAAATTCCTTTTTATAGTGGGTTTGAGCTGATTCTCGCTGCCATGTTTATGCCAGTCTAGACACACTTGATTCCCTTACGGAGACATATCAATACATAGGTTTTAAGATTCTTACTAGTCAGATATATTCCTCTGCGGGAAATATGGGGTTTTGAGTCTCTTTCACTGAGGAAGGTGTAGGTCTTGTCTATTCCATAGTTGGTTTTTGGAACGGTACCTGTGCTTATATCAAACTCTGGTTTTATGCATCACCCCACCTCTCCTTCCCCCTTAAGCAGGCATAAGAGTGTTTTCTAAATGTGAGACACTGTTCTCTTTCCTAACTCAGTTCAAGTGTAGCCATGTTTACAGGATCTTCATAAGTGATATATTATGATAAGTTTCTTTTTCTCTGTGACTTATTTCACTTAGAATCATCGTACCTGAATCCACCCATTTTGCTGCTACTGGTCTTATGACATAGATTTCATGGCTGAGGGATATTCCATCCTACGTAAGTACCACAATTTTTTGAACGATTTTTATATTTCCTGTGATATTTAAGGTGTACCCAAGTTGAGGTCCCTGTAAACAGTGCAGCCCTAAATTTTGGGGTGGCTCTGTCTTATTGATTTTCAGTTTTCCCAAGGTATATTCCCTAGACTGGAAGTGCCCTTGGCTCTGTAGCTCTGTTGTTTACTTGTTTTAGGAAACACAATGCACTCCTCCAGAGAGGCAGTTGGCAATTTACATGCCGCCCATCAGCATAACAAGGCTGCCTGTTCTCCAGGGCCTGTCTTGCCTTTCTGGTTTTTACACATTTTGTGGATGTCCCTTTTGACCGGTGGGAAGTGATACTTCTTTGTAGTGCAGATTTGCATTGCCCGCTTGCTTGATTGGCCAAAAAGGGCGTATGCATTTTCTCCTGAATATATTCAGGAGAAAATGCATACGCCCTTTTTGGGCAAGTGCATCATTGTCGAAGTTGTGCCACTCTTCCTGTGCTTTAAAGGCGATTCCAAGGTACCTCTTGAAATCTGTTTCCTGCTATTCTGCCTCGCTTCCAAGTCCGCCTCGTTGCCTTCCCTCAACAGATTTTTGGACGATAGTTGTCCTTTATTACTCGGCCAGTTTGTGAATTGCTGGACCCCTGAGCTCCATTTTTCAACTCGTTTTCTCTGAGCTGACCGCAAGTCCAAAATTTTGGTTCAGGACCTATACTGGTTCCCGGTGGGAGGCTGAGACGTTGGTTAATTCTTCTTCCTGCCGGGAAGTTAGAGTGATATGTGCCCATCCAAATGCCTAACAGCTACTCTCTCATTGGTTCTTCCTATTCCCTTTCATCCTCTGCCAAATTGGCAACCTGTGCAAACCAGGAGTTTAAAGGGGCTTTCTCTCCAAGTTGGGAGGTTCATAGTAAAGCAGATGGAAATTCAAACCAGAGCACCAGGAGAGGGACTATTCGTTGCATTTTAGAAACCTTTTGTATTCACAGTGTGTCCGTTCTCTAGGTTTCCCATACATGTTATACCTGTAGTAATATTCCCTTCAACCTGGAGAGTTGGGACCCATTGAATGTGTGCCAGGCATTTGTGCTTTAAAGGGTCTGCATTTGCTCACCCAATCTCACAAATCGTCTCAGTCCCAAGTGTCCCTCCTTATGCCACATCCCGCTGTCGTTGTAGATAGGGTCATTCCAGGTTTCTTCAGAGACCCTGAAGGAATTTTAAAGAATATCCCAGTTTTTTTGTTTTGTTTTTGAAATTCCTTTTTAGAGTGGGTTTGAGCTGATTCTCGCTGCCATGTTTATGCCAGTCTAGACACACTTCATTCCCTTACAGAGACATATCAATACATAGGTTTTAAGATTCTTACTAGTCAGATATATTCCTCTGCGGGAAATATGGGATTTTGAGTCCCTTTCACTGAGGAAGGTGTAGGTCTTGTCTATTCCATAGTTGGTTTTTGGAACGGTACCTGTGCTTATATCAAACTCTGGTTTTATGCATCACCCCATCTCTCCTTCCCCCTTAAGCAGTCATAAGTGTGTTTTCTAAATGTGAGACACTGTTCTCTTTCCTAACTCAGTTCAAGTGTAGCCATGTTTATAGGGCCTTCATAAGTGATATCTTATGATAAGTTTCTTTTTCTGTGTGACTTATTTCACTTAGAATCATCGTACCTGAATCCACCCATTTTGCTGCTACTGGTCTTATGACATTGATTTCATGGCTGAGGGATATTCCATCGTACGTAAGTACCACAATTTTTTGACCCATTTTTATATTTCCTGGGATACTTAAGGTGTATCCAAGTTGAGGTCCTTGTAAGCAGTGCAGCCCTAATTTTGGGGTGGCTCTGTCTTATTGATTTTCAGTTTTCTCAAGGTATATTCCCTAGACTGGAAGTGCCCTTGGCTCTGTAGCTCTGTTGTTTACTTGTTTTAGGGAACACAATGCACTCCTCCAGAGAGGCAGTTGGCAATTTACATCCCGCCCATCAGCATAACAAGGCTCCCTGCTCTCCAGGGCCTGTCTTGCCTTTCTGGTTTTTACACATTTTGTGGATGTCTCTTTTGACCGGTGGGAAGTGATACTCCTTTGTAGTGCAGATTTGCATTGCCCGATGGCTTGCTTGGTCAAAAAGGGCGTATGGGTTTTCTCCTGTATATATTCAGGAGAAAACGCATACGCCCTTTTTGTCCAAGTGCATCATTGTCGAAGTTGTGCCCCTCTTCCTGTGCTTTAAAGGCGATTCCAACGTACCTCTTGAAATCTGTTTCCTGCTATTCTGCCTCGCTTTCAAGTCCGCCTCGTTGCCTTCCCTCAACAGATTTTTGGACGATAGTTGTCCTTTATTACTCGGCCAGTTTGTGAATTGCTGTGCCCCTGAGCTCCATTTTTCAACTCGTTTTTGGTGAGCTGACCGCAAGTCCAAAATTTTGGTTCAGGACATATACTGGTTCCCGGTGTGTGGCTGAGACTTTGGTTAATTCTTATTCCTGCCGGGAAATTACAGTGATATGTGCCGGTCCAAATGCCTAACAGCTACTCTCTCATTGTTTCTCCCTCTTCCCTTTCATCCTCTGCCAAATTGGAAACCTGTGCGAACCAGGAGGTTAAAGGGGCTGTCTCTCCAAGTTGGGAGGTTGATAGTAAAGCAGATGGAAAGTCAAACCAGAGCACCAGGATAGGGACTATTCGTTGAGTTTTAGAAACCTTTCGTATTCACAGTGTGTCCGTTCTCTAGGTTTCCCGTACATGTTATAGCTGTAGTAATATTCCCTTCAACCTGGACAGTTGGGACTTATGGAATGGGTGCCAAGCATTTGTGCTTTAAAGGGTCTGCATTTGCTCACCCAATCTCACCAATCGTCTCAGTCCCAAGTGTCCCTCCTTATGCCACATCCAGCTGTCGTATATAGGGTCATTCCAGGTTTCCTCAGAGACCCTGAAGGAATTGTAAAAAATTTCCCATTTTTTTTGTTTTGTTTTTGAAATTCCTTTTTATAGTGGGTTTGAGCTGATTCTCGCTGCCATGTTTATGCCAGTCTAGACACACTTGATTCCCTTACGGAGACATATCAATACATAGGTTTTAAAATTCTTACTAGTCAGATATATTCCTCTGGGGGAAATATGGTGTTTTGAGTCCCTTTCACTGAGAAAGGTGTAGGTCTTGTCTATTCCATAGTTGGTTTTTGGAACGGTACGTGTGCTTATATCAAACACAGGTTTTATGCATCACCCCACCTCTCCATCCCCCTTAAGCAGGCATAAGAGTGTTTTCTAAATGTGAGACACTGTTCTCTTTCCTAACTCAGTTCAAGTGTAGCCATGTTTACAGGATCTTCATAAGTGATATCTTATGATAAGTTTCTTTTTCTGTGTGACTTATTTCACTTAGAATCATCGTACCTGAATCCACCCATTTTGCTGCTGCTGGTCTTATGACATTGATTTCATGGCTGAGGGATAATCCATCGTACGTAATTACCACAATTTTTTGAACCATTTTTATATTTCCTGGGATATTTAAGGTGTACCCAAGTTGAGGTCCTTGTAAGCACTGCAGCCCTAAATATTGGGGTGGCTCTGTATTATTGATTTTCAGTTTTCCCAAGGTATATTCCCTAGACTGGAAGTGCCCTTGGCTCTGTAGCTCTGTTGTTTACTTGTTTTAGTAAACACAGTGCACTCCTCCAGAGAGGCAGTTGGCAATTTACATCCCGCCCATCAGCATAACACGGCTCCCTGTTCTCCAGGGCCCGTCTTGCCTTACTGGTTTTTACACATTTTGTGGATGTCCCTTTTGACCGGTGGGAAGGGATACTTCTTTGTTGTGCCGATTTGCATTGCCCGCTTGCTTGCTTGGCCAAAAAGGGCGTATGCGTTTTCTCCTGAATATATTCAGGAGAAAACGCATACGCCCTTTTTGGCCAAGGGCATCAATGTCGAAGTTGTGCCCCTCTTCCTGTGCTTTAAAGGCGATTCCAACGTACCTCATAAAATCTGTTTCCTGCTATTCTGCCTCGCTTTCAAGTCCGCCTCGTTGCCTTCCCTCAACAGATTTTTGGACGATAGTTGTCCTTTATTACTCGGCCAGTTTGTGAATTGCTGTGCCCCTGAGCTCCATTTTTCAACTCGTTTTTGGTGAGCTGACCGCAAGTCCAAAATTTTGGTTCAGGACCTATACTGGTTCCCAGTGGTTGGCTGAGACTTTGGTTAATTCTTCTTCCTGCCGGGAAATTACAGTGATATGTGCCCGTCCAAATGCCTAACAGCTACTCTCTCATTGGTTCTCCCTCTTCCCTTTCATCCTCTGCCAAATTGGAAACCTGTGCGAACCAGGAGGTTAAAGGGGCTGTCTCTCCAAGTTGGGAGGTTGATAGTAAAGCAGATGGAAAGTCAAACCGGAGCACCAGGATAGGGACTATTCGTTGAGTTTTAGAATCCTTTCGTATTCACAGTGTGTCCGTTCTCTAGGTTTCCCGTACATGTTATAGCTGTAGTAATATTTCCTTCAACCTGGAGAGTTGGGACTCATGGAATGGGTGCCAAGCATTTGTGCTTTAAAGGGTCTGCATTTGCTCACCCAATCTCACCAATCGTCTCAGTCCCAAGTGTCCCTCCTTATGCCACATCCAGCTGTCGTTGTATATATGGTCATTCCAGGTTTCCTCAGAGACCCTGAAGGAATTGTAAAGAATTTCCCATTTTTTTGTTTTGTTTTTGAAATTCCTTTTTATAGTGGGTTTGAGCTGATTCTCGCTGCCATGTTTATGCCAGTCTAGACACACTTGATTCCCTTACGGAGACATATCAATACATAGGTTTTAAGATTCTTACTAGTCAGATATATTCCTCTGCGGGAAATATGGTGTTTTGAGTCCCTTTCACTGAGAAAGGTGTAGGTCTTGTCTATTCCATAGTTGGTTTCTGGAACGGTATGTGTGCTTATATCAAACTCAGGTTTTATGCATCACCCCACCTCTCCTTCCCCCTTAAGCAGGCATAAGAGTGTTTTCTAAATATGAGACACTGTTCTCTTTCCTAACTCAGTTCAAGTGTAGCCATGTTTACAGGATCTTCATAACTGATATCTTATGATAAGTTACTTTTTCTGTGTGACTTATTTCACTTAGAATCATCGTACCTGAATCCACCCATTTTGCTTCTACTTGTCTTATGACATTGATTTCATGGTTGAGGGATATTCCATCGTACGTAAGTACCAGAATTTTTTGAACCATTTTTATATTTCCTGGGATACTTAAGGTGGATCCAAGTTGAGGTCCCTGTAAGCAGTGCAGCCCTATATTTTGGGATGGCTCTGTCTTATTGATTTTCAGTTTTCCCGAGGTATATTCCCTAGACTGGAAAGGCCCTTGGCTCTGTAGATCTGTTCTTTACTTGTTTTAGGGAACACAATGCACTCCTCCAGAGAGGCAGTTGGCAATTTACATCCCGCCCATCAGCATAACAAGGCTCCCTGTTCTCCAGGGCCTGTCTTGCCTTTCTGGTTTTTACACATTTTGTGGATGTCCCTTTTGACAGGTGGGAAGTGATACTTCTTTGTAGTGCAGATTTGCATTGCCCGCTTGCTTGCTTGGCCAAAAAGGGCATATGCGTTTTCTCCTGAAGATATTCAGGGGAAAACGCATACGCCCTTTTTGGCGAAGTGCATCATTTTCGAAGTTGTGCCCCTCTTCCTGTGCTTTAAAGGCGATTCCAACGTACTTCTTGAAATCTGTTTCCTGCTATTCTGCTTCGCTTTCAAGTCCGCCTCGTTGCCTTCCCTCAACAGATTTTTGGACGATAGTTGTCCTTTATTACTCGGCCAGTTTGTGAATTGCTGTGCCCCTGAGCTCCATTTTTCAACTCGTTTTTGGTGAGCTGACCGCAAGTCCAAAATTTTGGTTCAGGACCTATACTGGTTCCCGGTGGGTGGCTGAGACTTTGGTTAATTCTTCTTCCTGCGGGGAAGTTAGAGTGAGATGTGCCCGTCCAAATGCCTAACAGCTACTCTCTCATTGGTTCTCCCTCTTTGCTTTCATCCTCTGCCAAATTGGCAACCTGTGTGAACCAGGAGGTTAAAGGGGCTGTCTCTCCAAGTTGGGAGGTTGATAGTAAAGCAGATGGAAAGTCAAACCGGAGCACCAGGAGAGGGACTATTCGTTGAGTTTTAGAAACCTTTCGTATTCACAGTGTGTCCCTTCTCTAGGTTTCCCGTACATGTTATAGCTGTAGTAATATTCCCTTCAACCTGCAGAGTTGGGACCCATGGAACTGGTGCCATGCATTATTGCTTTAAATGGTCTGCATTTGCTCACCCAATCTCACCAATCGACTCAGTCTCAAGTGTCCCTCCTTATGCCACATCCAGCTGTCGTTATAGATAGGGTCATTCCAGGTTTCATCAGGGACCCGGAAGGAATTGTAAAGAATTTCCCAGTTTTTTTTGTTTTGTTTTTGAAATTCCTTTTTATAGTGGTTTGAGCTGATTCTCGCTGCCATGTTTATGCAGGTCTAGACACACTTGATTCCCTTATGGAGACATATCAATACATAGGTTTTAAGATTCTTACTAGTCAGATATATTCCTCTGCGGGAAATATGGGGTTTTGAGTCCCTTTCACTGAGAAAGGAGTAGGTCTTGTGTATTCCATTGTTGGTTTTTGGAACGGTACCTGTGCTTATATCAAACTCTGGTTTTATGCATCACCCCACCTCTCCTTCCACCTTAAGCAGGCATAAGAATGTTTTCTAAATATGAGATACTGTTCTCTTTCCTAACTCAGTTCAAGTGTAGCCATGTTTACAGGATCTTCATAAGTGATATCTTATGATAAGTTTCTTTTTCTGTGTGACTTATTTCACTTAGAATCATCGTACCTGAATCCACCCATTTTGCTGCTACTGGTCTTATGACATTGATTTTATGGCTGAGGGATATTCCATCGTACGTAAGTACCAGAATTTTTTGAACCATTTTTATATTTCCTGGGATACTTAAGGTGTATCCAAGTTGAGGTCCTTGTAAGCAGTGGAGCCCTAAATTTTGGGGTGGCTCTGTCTTATTGATTTTCAGTTTTCACAAGGTATATTCCCTAGACTGGAAGGGCCCTTGGCTCTGTAGCTCTGTTCTTTACTTGTTTTAGGGAACACAATGCACTCCTCCAGAGAGGCAGTTGGCAATTTACATCCCGCCCATCAGCATAACAAGGCTCCCTGTTCTCCAGGGCCCGTCTTGCCTTTCTTGTTCTTACACATTTTGTGGGTGTCCCTTTTGACCGGTGGGAAGTGATACTTCTTTGTAGTGCAGATTTGCATTGCCCGCTTGCTTGCTTGGCCAAAAAGGGCGTATGCGTTTTCTCCTGAATATATTCAGGAGAAAACGCATACGCCCTTTTTGGCCAAGTGCATCATTGTCGAAGTTGTGCCCTTCTTCCTGTGCTTTAAAGGCGATTCCAATGTACCTCTTGAAATCTGTTTCCTGGTATTCTGCCTCGCTTTCAAGTCCGCCTCGTTGCCTTCCCTCAACAGATTTTTGGACGATACTTGTCCTTTATTACTCTGCCAGTTTGTGAATTGCTGTGCCCCTGAGCTCCATTTTTCAACTCGTTTTTGGAGAGCTGACTGCAAGTCCAAAATTTTGGTGCAGGACCTATACTGGTTCCCAGTGGGTGGCTGAGACTTTATTTAATTCTTCTTCCTGCCGGGAAATTACAGTGTTATGTGCCCGTCCAAATGCCTAACAGCTACTCTCTCATTGGTTCTCCCTCTTCCCTTTCATCCTCTGCCAAATTGGCAACCTGTGCGAACCAGGAGGTTAAAGGGGCTGTCTCTCCAAGTTGGGAGGTTGATAGTTAAGCAGATGGAAAGTCAAACCGGAGCACCAGGAGAGGGACTATTCGTTGAGTTTTAGAAACCTTTCGTATTCACAGCATGTCCGTTCTCTAGGTTTCCCGTACATGTTATAACTGTAGTATTATTCCCTTCAACCTGGAGAGTTGGGACCCATTGAATGGGTGCCTTGCATTTGTGCTTTAAAGTGTCTTCATTTGCTCACCCAAACTCACCAATCGTCTCAGTCCCAAGTGTCCCTCCTTATGCCACATCCAGCTGTCGTTGTAGATAGGGTCATTCCAGGTTTCATCAGAGACACTGAAGGAATTGTAAAGAATTTCCCAGTTTTTTTGTTTTGTTTTTGAAATTCCTTTTTAGAGTGGGTTTGAGCTGATTCTCGCTGCCATGTTTATGTCAGTCTAGACACACTTGATTCCCTTACGGAGACATATCAATACATAGGTTTTAAGATTCTTACTAGTCAGATATATTCCTCTGCGGGAAATATGGGGTTTTGAATCCCTTTCACTGAGGAAGGTGTAGGTCTTGTCTATTCCATAGTTGGTTTTTGGAACGGTACCGGTGCTTATATCAAACTCTGGTTTTATGCATCACCCCACCTCTCCTTCCCTCTTAAGCAGTCATAAGAGTGTTTTCTAAATATGAGACACTGTTCTCTTTCCTAACTCAGTTCAAGTGTAGCCATGTTTATAGGATCTTCTTAAGTGATACCTTATGATAAGTTTCCTTTTCTGTGTGACTTATTTCGCTTAGAATCATCGTACCTGAATACACCCATTTTGCTGCTACTGGTCTTATGACTTTGATTTCATGGCTGAGGGATATTCCATCGTACGTAAGTACCACAATTTTTTGACCCATTTTTATATTTCCTGGGATACTTAAGGTGTATCCAAGTTGAGGTCCTTGTAAGCAGTGCAGCCCTAAATTTTGGGGTGGCTCTGTCTTATTGATTTTCAGTTTTCTCAAGGTATATTCCCTAGACTGGAAGTGCCCTTGGCTCTGTAGCTCTGTTGTTTACTTGTTTTAGGGAACACAATGCACTCCTCCAGAGAGGCAGTTGGCAATTTACATCCCGCCCATCAGCATAACAAGGCTCCCTGTTCTCCAGGGCCTGTCTTGCCTTTCTGGTTTTTACACATTTTGTGGATGTCTCTTTTGACCGGTGGGAAGTGATACTTCTTTGTAGTGCAGATTTGCATTGCCCGCTTGCTTGCTTGGTCAAAAAGGTCGTATGCGTTTTCTCCTGAATATATTCAGGAGACAACGCATACGCCCTTTTTGGACAAGGGCATCATTGTCGAAGTTGTGCCCCTCTTCCTGTGCTTTAAAGGCGATTCCAACGTACCTCTTGAAATCTGTTTCCTGCTATTCTGCCTCGCTTTCAAGTCCGCCTCGTTGCCTTCCCTCAACAGATTTTTGGACGATAGTTGTCCTTTATTACTCGGCCAGTTTGTGAATTGCTGTGCCCCTGAGCTCCATTTTTCAACTCGTTTTTGGTGAGCTGACCGCAAGTCCAAAATTTTGGTTCAGGACCTATACTGGTTCCCAGTGGGTGGCTGAGACTTTGGTTAATTCTTCTTCCTGCCGGGAATTTAGAGTGATATGTGCCCGTCCAAATGCCTAACAGCTACTCTCTCATTGGTTCTCCCTCTTCCCTTTCATCCTCTGCCAAATTGGAAACCTGTGCGAACCAGGAGGTTAAAGGGGCTGTCTCTACAAGTTGGGAGGTTGATAGTAAAGCAGATGGAAAGTCAAACCGGAGCACCAGGATAGGGACTATTCGTTGAGTTTTAGAAACCTTTCGTATTCACAGTGTGTCCGTTCTCTAGGTTTCCTGTACATGTTATAGCTGTAGTAATATTTCCTTCAACCTGGAGAGTTGGGACTCATGGAATGGGTGCCAAGCATTTGTGCTTTAAAGGGTCTGCATTTGCTCACCCAATCTCACCAATCGTCTCAGTCCCAAGTGTCCCTCCTTATGCCACATCCAGCTGTCGTTGTATATATGGTCATTCCAGGTTTCCTCAGAGACCCTGAAGGAATTGTAAAGAATTTCCCATTTTTTTTGTTTTGTTTTTGAAATTCCTTTTTATAGTGGGTTTGAGCTGATTCTCGCTGCCATGTTTATGCCAGTCTAGACACACTTGATTCCCTTACGGAGACATATCAATACATAGGTTTTAAGATTCTTACTAGTCAGATATATTCCTCTGCGGGAAATATGGTGTTTTGAGTCCCTTTCACTGAGAAAGGTGTAGGTCTTGTCTATTCCATAGTTGGTTTTTGGAACGGTATGTGTGCTTATATCAAACTCAGGTTTTATGCATCACCCCACCTCTCCTTCCCCCTTAAGCAGGCATAAGAGTGTTTTCTAAATGTGAGACACTGTTCTCTTTCCTAACTCAGTTCAAGTGTAGCCATGTTTACAGGATCTTCATAACTGATATCTTATGATAAGTTACTTTTTCTGTGTGACTTATTTCACTTAGAATCATCGTACCTGAATCCACCCATTTTGCTTCTACTTGTCTTATGACATTGATTTCATGGTTAAGGGATATTCCATCGTACGTAAGTACCAGAATTTTTTGAACCATTTTTATATATCCTGGGATACTTAAGGTGGATCCAAGTTGAGGTCCCTGTAAGCAGTGCAGCCCTAAAGTTTGGGGTGGCTCTGTCTTATTGATTTTCAGTTTTCCCGAGGTATATTCCCTAGACTGGAAAGGCCCTTGGCTCTGTAGCTCTGTTCTTTACTTGTTTTAGGGAACACAATGCACTCCTCCAGAGAGGCAGTTGGCAATTTACATCCCGCCCATCAGCATAACAAGGCTCCCTGTTCTCCAGGGCCTGTCTTGCCTTTCTGGTTTTTACACATTTTGTGGATGTCCCTTTTGACCGGTGGGAAGTGATACTTCTTTGTAGTGCAGATTTGCATTGCCCGCTTGCTTGCTTGGCCAAAAAGGGCATATGCGTTTTCTCCTGAAGATATTCAGGGGAAAACGCATACACCCTTTTTGGCCAAGTGCATCATTTTCGAAGTTGTGCCCCTCTTCCTGTGCTTTAAAGGCGATTCCAACGTACTTCTTGAAATCTGTTTCCTGCTATTCTGCTTCGCTTTCAAGTCCGCCTCGTTGCCTTCCCTCAACAGATTTTTGGACGATAGTTGTCCTTTATTACTCGGCCAGTTTGTGAATTGCTGTGCCCCTGAGCTCCATTTTTCAACTCGTTTTTGGTGAGCTGACCGCAAGTCCAAAATTTTGGTTCAGGACCTATACTGGTTCCCGGTGGGTGGCTGAGACTTTGGTTAATTCTTCTTCCTGCGGGGAAGTTAGAGTGAGATGTGCCCGTCCAAATGCCTAACAGCTACTCTCTCATTGGTTCTCCCTCTTCGCTTTCATCCTCTGCCAAATTGGCAACCTGTGTGAACCAGGAGGTTAAAGGGGCTGTCTCTCCAAGTTGGGAGGTTGATAGTAAAGCAGATGGAAAGTCAAACCGGAGCACCAGGAGAGGGACTATTCGTTGAGTTTTAGAAACCTTTCGTATTCACAGTGTGTCCGTTCTCTAGGTTTCCCGTACATGTTATAGCTGTAGTAATATTCCCTTCAACCTGGAGAGTTGGGACCCATGGAATTGGTGCCATGCATTATTGCTTTAAATGGTCTGCATTTGCTCACCCAATCTCACCAATCGACTCAGTCTCAAGTGTCCCTCCTTATGCCACATCCAGCTGTCGTTATAGATAGGGTCATTCCAGGTTTCATCAGGGACCCGGAAGGAATTGTAAAGAATTTCCCAGTTTTTTTTGTTTTGTTTTTGAAATTCCTTTTTATAGTGGTTTGAGCTGATTCTCGCTGCCATGTTTATGCCAGTCTAGACACACTTGATTCCCTTATGGAGACATATCAATACATATGTTTTAAGATTCTTACTAGTCAGATATATTCCTCTGCGGGAAATATGGGGTTTTGAGTCCCTTTCACTGAGAAAGGAGTAGGTCTTGTGTATTCCATTGTTGGTTTTTGGAACGGTACCTGTGCTTATATCAAACTCTGGTTTTATGCATCACCCCACCTCTCCTTCCACCTTAAGCAGGCATAAGAATGTTTTCTAAATATGAGATACTGTTCTCTTTCCTAACTCAGTTCAAGTGTAGCCATGTTTACAGGATCTTCATAAGTGATATCTTATGATAAGTTTCTTTTTCTGTGTGACTTATTTCACTTAGAATCATCGTACCTGAATCCACCCATTTTGCTGCTACTGGTCTTATGACATTGATTTCATGGCTGAGGGATATTCCATCGTACGTAAGTACCAGAATTTTTTGAACCATTTTTATATTTCCTGGGATACTTAAGGTGTATCCAAGTTGAGGTCCTTGTAAGCAGTGGAGCCCTAAATTTTGGGGTGGCTCTGTCTTATTGATTTTCAGTTTTCCCAAGGTATATTCCCTAGACTGGAAGGGCCCTTGGCTCTGTAGCTCTGTTCTTTACTTGTTTTAGGGAACACAATGCACTCCTCCAGAGAGGCAGTTGGCAATTTACATCCCGCCCATCAGCATAACAAGGCTCCCTGTTCTCCAGGGCCTGTCTTGCCTTTCTTGTTCTTACACATTTTGTGGATGTCCCTTTTGACCGGTGGGAAGTGATACTTCTTTGTAGTGCAGATTTGCATTGCCCGCTTGCTTGCTTGGCCAAAAAGGGCGTATGTGTTTTCTCCTGAATATATTCAGGAGAAAACACATACGCCCTTTTTGGCCAAGTGCATCATTGTCGAAGTTGTGCCCTTCTTCCTGTGCTTTAAAGGCGATTCCAATGTACCTCTTGAAAACTGTTTCCTGGTATTCTGCCTCGCTTTCAAGTCCGCCTCGTTGCCTTCCCTCAACAGATTTTTGGACGATACTTGTCCTTTATTACTCTGCCAGTTTGTGAATTGCTGTGCCCCTGAGCTCCATTTTTCAACTCGTTTTTGGAGAGCTGACCGCAAGTCCAAAATTTTGGTGCAGGACCTATACTGGTTCCCAGTGGGTGGCTGAGACTTTATTTAATTCTTCTTCCTGCCAGGAAATTACAGTGTTATGTGCCCGTCCAAATGCCTAACAGCTACTCTCTCATTGGTTCTCCCTCTTCCCTTTCATCCTCTGCCAAATTGGCAACCTGTGCGAACCAGGAGGTTAAAGGGGCTGTCTCTCCAAGTTGGGAGGTTGATAGTTAAGCAGATGGAAAGTCAAACCGGAGCACCAGGAGAGGGACTATTCGTTGAGTTTTAGAAACCTTTCGTATTCACAGCATGTCCGTTCTCTAGGTTTCCCGTACATGTTATAACTGTAGTAATATTCCCTTCAACCTGGAGAGTTGGGACCCATTGAATGGGTGCCTTGCATTTGTGCTTTAAAGTGTCTTCATTTGCTCACCCAAACTCACCAATCGTCTCAGTCCCAAGTGTCCCTCCTTATGCCACATCCAGCTGTCGTTGTAGATAGGGTCATTCCAGGTTTCATCAGAGACACTGAAGGAATTGTAAAGAATTTCCCATTTTTTTTGTTTTGTTTTTGAAATTCCTTTTTATAGTGGGTTTGAGCTGATTCTCGCTGCCATGTTTATGCCAGTCTAGACACACTTGATTCCCTTACGGAGACATATCAACACATAGGTTTTAAGATTCTTACTAGTCAGATATATTCCTCTGCGGGAAATATGGGGTTTTGAATCCCTTTCACTGAGGAAGGTGTAGGTCTTGTCTATTCCATAGTTGGTTTTTGGAACGGTACCTGTGCTTATATCAAACTCTGGTTTTATGCATCACCCCACCTCTCCTTCCCTCTTAAGCAGGCATAAGAGTGTTTTCTAAATATGAGACACTGTTCTCTTTCCTAACTCAGTTCAAGTGTAGCCATGTTTATAGGATCTTCTTAAGTGATACCTTATGATAAGTTTCTTTTTCTGTGTGACTTATTTCGCTTAGAATCATCGTACCTGAATACACCCATTTTGCTGCTACTGGTCTTATGACTTTGATTTCATGGCTGAGGGATATTCCATCGTACGTAAGTACCACAATTTTTTGACCCATTTTTATATTTCCTGGGATACTTAAGGTGTATCCAAGTTGAGGTCCTTGTAAGCAGTGCAGCCCTAAATTTTGGGGTGGCTCTGTCTTATTGATTTTCAGTTTTCTCAAGGTATATTCCCTAGACTGGAAGTGCCCTTGGCTCTGTAGCTCTGTTGTTTACTTGTTTTAGGGAACACAATGCACTCCTCCAGAGAGGCAGTTGGCAATTTACATCCCGCCCATCAGCATAACAAGGCTCCCTGTTCTCCAGGGCCTGTCTTGCCTTTCTGGTTTTTACATATTTTGTGGATGTCTCTTTTGACCAGTGGGAAGTGATACTTCTTTGTAGTGCAGATTTGCATTGCCCGCTTGCTTGCTTGGTCAAAAAGGGCGTATGCGTTTTCTCCTGAATATATTCAGGAGAAAACGCATACGCCCTTTTTGGCCAAGTGCATCATTGTCGAAGTTGTGCCCCTCTTCCTGTGCTTTAAAGGCGATTCCAACGTACCTCTTGAAATCTGTTTCCTGCTATTCTGCCTCTCTTTCAAGTCCGCCTCGTTGCCTTCCCTCAACAGATTTTTGGACGATAGTTGTCCTTTATTACTCGGCCAGTTTGTGAATTGCTGTGCCCCTGAGCTCCATTTTTCAACTCGTTTTTGGTGAGCTGACCGCAAGTCCAAAATTTTGGTTCAGGATATATACTGGTTCCCGGTGGGTGGCTGAGACTTTGGTTAATTCTTATTCCTGCCGGGAAATTACAGTGATATGTGCCGGTCCAAATGCCTAACAGCTACTCTGTCATTGTTTCTCCCTCTTCCCTTTCATCCTCTGCCAAATTGGAAACCTGTGCGAACCAGGAGGTTAAAGGGGCTGTCTCTCCAAGTTGGGAGGTTGATAGTAAAGCAGATGGAAAGTCAAACCAGAGCACCAGCATAGGGGCTATTCGTTGAGTTTTAGAAACCTTTCATATTCACAGTGTGTCCGTTCTCTAGGTTTCCCGTACATGTTATAGCTGTAGTAATATTCCCTTCAACCTGGACAGTTGGGACTTATAGAATGGGTGCCAAGCATTTGTGCTTTAAAGGGTCTGCATTTGCTCACCCAATCTCACCAATCGTCTCAGTCCCAAGTGTCCCTCCTTATGCCACATCCAGCTGTCGTATATAGGGTAATTCCAGGTTTCCTCAGAGACCCTGAAGGAATTGTAAAAAATTTCCCATTTTTTTTGTTTTGTTTTTGAAATTCCTTTTTATAGTGGGTTTGAGCTGATTCTCGCTGCCATGTTTATGCCAGTCTAGACACACTTGATTCCCTTACGGAGACATATCAATACATAGGTTTTAAAATTCTTACTAGTCAGATATATTCCTCTGGGGGAAATATGGTGTTTTGAGTCCCTTTCACTGAGAAAGGTGTAGGTCTTGTCTATTCCATAGTTGGTTTTTGGAACGGTACGTGTGCTTATATCAAACTCAGGTTTTATGCATCACCCCACCTCTCCATCCCCCTTAAGCAGGCATAAGAGTGTTTTCTAAATGTGAGACACTGTTCTCTTTCCTAACTCAGTTCAAGTGTAGCCATGTTTACAGGATCTTCATAAGTGATATCTTATGATAAGTTTCTTTTTCTGTGTGACTTATTTCACTTAGAATCATCGTACCTGAATCCACCCATTTTGCTGCTACTGGTCTTATGACATTGATTTCATGGCTGAGGGATATTCCATCGTACGTAAGTACCACAATTTTTTGAACCATTTTTATATTTCCTGGGATATTTAAGGTGTACCCAAGTTGAGGTCCTTGTAAGCACTGCAGCCCTAAATATTGGGGTGGCTCTGTATTATTGATTTTCAGTTTTCCCAAGGTATATTCCCTAGAGTGGAAGTGCCCTTGGCTCTGTAGCTCTGTTGTTTACTTGTTTTAGTAAACACAGTGCACTCCTCCAGAGAGGCAGTTGGCAATTTACATGCCGCCCATCAGCATAACAAGGCTCCCTGTTCTCCAGGGCCCGTCTTGCCTTACTGGTTTTTACACATTTTGTGGATGTCCCTTTTGACCGGTGGGAAGGGATACTTCTTTGTTGTGCCGATTTGCATTGCCCGCTTGCTTGCTTGGCCAAAAAGGGCGTATGCGTTTTCTCCTGAATATATTCAGGAGAAAACGCATACGCCCTTTTTGGCCAAGTGCATCAATGTCGAAGTTGTGCCCCTCTTCCTGTGCTTTAAAGGCGATTCCAACGTACCTCATGAAATCTGTTTCCTGCTATTCTGCCTCGCTTTCAAGTCCGCCTCGTTGCCTTCCCTCAACAGATTTTTGGACGATAGTTTTCCTTTATTACTCAGCCAGTTTGTGAATTGCTGTGCCCCTGAGCTCCATTTTTCAACTCGTTTTTGGTGAGCTGACCGCAAGTCCAAATTTTGGTTCAGGACCTATGCTGCTTCCCGGTGGGGGGCTGAGACTTTGGTTACTTCTTCTTCCTGGCGGGAAGTTAGAGTGATAGGTGCCCGTCCAAATGCCTAACAGCTACTCTCTCATTGGTTCTCCCACTTCCCTTTCACCCTCTGCCAAATTGGAAACCTGTGCGAACCAGGAGGTTAAAGGGGCTGTCTCTCCAACCTGGGAAATTGATAGTAAAGCAGATGGAAAGTCAAACCGGAGCACCAGGAGAGACACTATTCGTTGAGTTTTAGAAACCTTTCGTATTCACAGTGTGTCCGTTCTCTAGGTTTCCCGTACATGTTATAACTGTAGTAATATTCCCTTCAACCTGGAGAGTTGGGACACATGGAATGGGTGCCATGCATTACTGCTTTAAAGGGTCTGCATTTGCTCACCCAATCTCACCAATCCTCTCAGTCCCAAGTGTCCAGCCTTATGCCACATCCAGCTGTCGTTGTACATAGGGACATTCCGGGTTTCATCAGAGACCCTGAAGAAATTGTAAAGAATTTCCCAGTTTTTTTGTTTTGTATTTGATATTCCTTTTTATAGTGGGTTTGAGCTGATTCCCGCTGCCATGTTTATGCCAGTCTAGACACACTTGATTCCCTTACGGTGACATATCAATACATAGGTTTTAAGATTCTTACTAGTCAGATATATTCCTCTGCGGGAAATATGGGGTTTTGAGTCCCTTTCACTGAGGAAGGTGTAGGTCTTGTCTATTCCATAGTTGGTTTTTGGAACGGTACCTGTGCTTATATCAAACTCTGGTTTTATGCATCACCCCACCTCTCCTTCCCCCTTAAGCAGGCATAAGAGTGTTTTCTAAATGTGAGACACTGTTCTCTTTCCTAACTCTGTTCAAGTGTAGCCATGTTTACAGGATCTTCATAAGTGATATCTTATGATAAGTTTCTTTTTCTGTGTGACTTATTTCACTTAGAATCATCGTACCTGAATCCACCCATTTTGCTGCTACTGGTCTTATGACATTGATTTCATGGCTGAGGGATAGTCCATCGTACATAAGTACCACAATTTTTGAACCATTTTTATATTTCCTGGGATATTTAAGGTAGAACCAAGTTGAGGTCCTTATAAGCAGTGCAGACCTAAATTTTGGGGTGGCTCTGTCTTATTGATATTCAGTTTTCCCAAGGTATATTCCCTAGACTGGAAGTGCCCTTGGCTCTGTAGCTCAGTTCTTTACTTGTTTTAGGGAATACAATGTACTCCTCCAGAGAGGCAGTTGGCAATTTACATCCCGCCCTTCAGCATAACAAGGCTCCCTGTTCTCCAGGGCCTGTCTTGCCTTTCTGGTTTTTACACATTTTGTGGATGTCCCTTTTGACCGGTGGGAAGTGATACTTATTTGTAGTGCAGATTTGCATTGCCCGCTTGCTTGCTTGGCCAAAAAGGGCGTATGCGTTTTCTCCTGAATATATTCAGGAGAAAACGCATACGCCCTTTTTGGGCAAGTGCATCATTGTCGAAGTTGTGCGCCTCTTCCTGTGCTTTAAAGGCGATTCCAACGTACCTCTTGAAATCTGTTTCCTGCTATTCTGCCTCGCTTTCAAGTCCGCCTCGTTGCCTGCCCTCAACAGATTTTTGGACGATAGTTGTCCTTTATTATTCGGCCAGTTTGTGAATTGCTGTGCCCCTGAGCTCCATTTTTCAACTCGTTTTTGGTGAGCTGACCGCAAGTCCAACATTTTGGTTCAGGAACTATGCTGGTTCCCGGAGGGAGGCTGAGACTTTGGTTAATTCTTCTTCCTGCCAGGAAGTTAGAGTGATATGTGCCCGTACAAATGCCTAACAGCTACGCTCTCATTGGTTCTCCCTCTTCCCTTTCATCCTCTGCCAAATTGGAAACCTGTGCGAACCAGGAGGTTCAAGAGGCTGTCTCTCCAAGTTGGGAGGTTGATAGTAAAGCAGATGGAAAGTCAAACCAGAGCACCAGGAGAGGGACTATTCGTTGAGTTTTAGAAACCTTTCGTATTCACTGTGTTTCCGTTCTCTAGGTTTCCCGTACATGTTATAGCTGTAGTAATATTCCCTTCAACCTGGAGAGTTGGGACACATGGAATGTGTGCCAGGCATTTGTGCTTTAAAGGGTCTGCATTTGCTCACCCAATCTCACCAATCGTCTCAGTCCCAAGTGTCCCTCCTTATGCCACATCCAGCTGTCATTGCAGATAGGGTCATTCCAGGTTTCATCAGAGACCCTGAAGGAATTGTAAAGAATTTCCCAGTTTTTTTGTTTTGTTTTTGAAATTCCTTTTTATAGTGGGTTTGAGCTGATTCTCGCTGCCATGTTTATGCCAGTCTAGACACACTTGATTCCCTTACGGAGACATATCAATACATAGGTTTTAAGATTCTTACTAGTCAGATATATTCCTCTGCGGGAAATATGGGGTTTTGAGTCCCTTTCACTGAGGAAGGTGTAGGTCTTGTCTATTCCATAGTTGGTTTTTGGAACGGTACCTGTGCTTATATCAAACTCTGGTTTTATGCATCACCCCACCTCTCCTTCCCCCTTAAGCAGGCATAAGAGTGTTTTCTAAATGTGAGACACTGTTCTCTTTCCTAACTCAGTTCAAGTGTAGCCATGTTTACAGGATCTTCATAAGTGATATCTTATGATAAGTTTATTTTTCTGTGTGACTTATTTCACTTAGAATCCTCTTACCTGAATCCACCCATTTTGCTGCTACTGGTCTTATGACATTGATTTCATGGCTGAGGGATATTCCATCGTACATAAGTACCACAATTTTTTGAACCATTTTTATATTTCCTGGGATATTTAAGGTGTACCCAAGTTGAGGTCCTTGTAAGCAGTGCAGCCCTAAATTTTTGGGTGGCTCTGTCTTATTGATTTTCAGTTTTCCCAAGGTATATTCCCTAGACTGGAAGTGCCCTTGGCTCTGTAGCTCTGTTCTTTACTTGTTTTAGGGAACACAATGTACTCCTCCAGAGAGGCAGTTGGCAATTTACATCCCTCCCATCAGCATAACAAGGATCCCTGTTCTGCAGGGCCTGCCTTGCCTTTCTGGTTTCTACACATTTTGTGGATGTCCCTTTTGACCGGTGGGAAGTGATACGTCTTTGTAGTGCAGATTTGCATTGCCCGCTTGCTTTCTTGGGCAAAAAGGGCGTATGCGTTTTCTCCTGAATATATTCAGGAGAAAACGCATACGCCCTTTTTGGCCAAGTGCATCATTGTGGAAGTTGTGCCCCTCTTCCTGTGCTTTAAAGGCGATTTCAACGTACCTCTTGAAATCTGTTTCCTGCTATTCTGCCTCGCTTTCAAGTCCGCCTCGTTGCCTTCCCTCAACAGATTTTTGGACGATAGTTGTCCTTTATTACTCGGCCAGTTTGTGAATTGCTGTGCCCCTGAGCTCCATTTTTCTACTCGTTTTTGGTGAGGTGACCGCAAGTCCAACAATTTGTTTCAGGACCTATGCTGGTTCCCGGTGGGGGGCTGAGACTTTGGTTAATTCTTCTTCCTGCCGGGAAGTTAGAGTGATATGTGCCCGTCCTAATGCCTAACAGCTACCCTCTCATTGGTTCTTCCTCTTCCCTTTCATCCTCTGCCAAATTGGCAACCTGTTTGAACCAGCATGTTAAAGTGGCTGTCTCTTCAAGTTGGAAGACTGAAAATAAAGCAGTTGTAAAGTGAAACCGGAGCACCAGGAGAGGGACTATTCTTTGAGGTTTAGAAACCTTTCGTATTCACAGTGTGTCCGTTCTCTAGGTTTTCCGTACATGTTTTAGCTGTAGTAATAGTTCCTTCAACCTGGAGAGTTGAGACCCATGGAATGGGTGCCACATATTATTGTTTTAAAGGGTCTGCATTTGCTCACCCTCTCTCACCAACCCTCTCAGTCCCAAGTGTCCAGCCTTATGCCACATCCCGGTGTCGTTGTAGATAGGGTCATTCCAGGTTTCATCAGAGACCCTGAAGGAATTGTAAAGAATTTCCCTGTTTTTTTTTTTTTGTTTTTGAATTTCCTTTTCTAGTGGGTTTGATCTGATTCTCGCTGCTATGTTTATGCCAGTCTAGACACACTTGATTCCCTTACGGAGACATATCAATACATAGGTTTTAAGATTCTTACTAGTAAGATATATTCTTCTGCGGGAAATATGGGGTTTTGAGTCCCGTTCACAGAGGAAGTAGTAGGTCTTGTCTATTCTGTATTTGGATTATGGAACCGTACCTGTGCTAATATCAAACTCTGGGTTTATTCATCACCCCACCTCTGCTTTCCCCTTAAGCATGCATAAGAGTGTTTTCTAAATATGAGACTTTGTTCCTTTTCCTAATTCATTCCATGTGTAGCCATTTTTATATACCCTTCATAAGTGATATCTTATGATAAGTTTATTTTTCTGTGTGACTTATTTCAGTTTGAATCATCGTACATGAATACCGTCATTATGCTGCTACTGGCCTTATGACATTGACTTCATGGCTGAGGGATATTCCATCATACGTATGTACCACAATTTCTTTACCATTTTTGTCTTTCCTGGTATTTATAAGGTGTCCGGAAGTCGAGGTTCTTGTAAGCAGTGCTGCCATAAATTTTGGGGTGGCTGTGTCTTATTGATTTTTAATTTTCCCAAGGTATATTCCCGTGACTGGACGTGCCTTAGGTTGTGAAGCACTGTTGTTTACTTCTTTTTGGGAACACAATGCACTCCTCCAGAGTGGCTGTTGGCAATTTACATCCCACCCATCCGTATAACAAGGCTCACTGTTCTCCAGATCCTGTCTTGCCTTTCTTGTTTTTACACATTTTACGGATATCCCTTTTGACCAGTTGGAAGTGATACTTCTTTGTAGTGCAGATTTGCATTGTGCGGTTGCTTGGTTGGCCAAAATTGGCGTATGCGTTTTCTCCTGAATATATTCAGGAGAAAACGCATGTGCCCTTTATGGACAATTCCATAATTGTCGAAGTTGTGATGCTTTTCCTGTGTTTAAAGGCGATTCCAATGTACTTCTGGAAATCTGTTTCGTGCACTTCTGCCTCATTTTCAAATCCGCCTCATGGCTTTCTCTCAACAGATTTTTGGAAGAGAGTAGTCCTTTATAACTCTGCAAGTTAGTGAATTGCTGTGCCCCTGAGCTCCATTTTTCAACTCGCGTTTTTTTGAGCTGACTGCCAATCCACAGTTTTGCTTCAGGACCTATACTGGTTCCATTGGGGGGGCTGGCTCAGAGTTTGTTAATTCTTCTTCGTGACGGGAATTTAGAGTGACATGTGACCATCCAAATGTCTACAGCTACTCTCTAATTGTTTCTCCCTCTTCCCTTATATCCTCTACACCATGTGCCAACTGTGCGAACCAGGAGGTTATAGGTGCTGACTCTCCAATTTGGGAGATTGATACTAAAGCAGTTGGAATGTCAAACTGGTGCACAAGGAGATAAAAAAATTAGTAGAGTTTTAGAAACCTTTCACCATCAGATGGTGTCCATTCTCTAGGTTTCCCATACATGTTATAACTGTAGTGATATTCCCTTCTACCTGGAGAGTTGGGACCCATGGAATGGGTGCCAGGTATTATTGCTTTAAACGGTCTGCATTTTCTCACCCAATCTCACCAATCCTCTCAGTCCCAAGTGACCAGCCTTATGCCACATCCAGCTGTCGTTGTAGATAGGGTCATTCTAAGTTTCATCAGAACCCCTGAAGGTATTGTGTAAGAATTTCACTGTTTATTTGTTTTGTTTTGAAATTCATTTTTATAGTGGGTTTGAGCTGATTCTCTCTGCCGTGTTTATGTCATTCTAGACATACTTAGTTACCTTATGGAGACATATCAATACATAGGTTTTAAGATTCTTACTAGTCAGATATACTACTCTGCGGGGAATAGGGGTGTTGAGCCCCGTTCAGTGAGGAAAGAGTAGGTCTTGTCTATTTTTTATTTGGATTATGCAACCGTACCTGTGCTAATATCAAACTCTGGTTTTATGCATCACCCCACCTCTCCTTTCCTCTTGAGCAGGCATAAGAGTGTTTTCTAAATGTGAGACTCTTCTCTTTCCTAATTCAGTTCATGTGTAGACATGTTTACAAGACCTTCATAAGTGATATCTTATGATAAGTTTCTTTTTCTGTGTGACTTATTTCAGTTAGAATCATCGTACATGAATCCACTCATTATGCTGCTACTTGCCTTATGACATTGATTTCATGGCTGAGGGATATTCCATCGTACGTATGTACCACAATTTCTTTACTATTTTTGTCTTTACTGGGATATTTAAGGTGTCCCGAATTCGAGGTTCTTGTAAGCAGTGCTGCCCTATATTTTGGGTTGGCTGTGTCTTATTGATTTTCAATTTCCCCAAGGTATATTCCCATGACTGGAAGTGCCTTTGGTTGTGAAGCTCTGTTGTTTAATTCTTTTAGGGAACACAATGCACTCCTCCAGAGTGGCTGTTGGCAATCTGCATCCCACCCATCAGCATAACAAGGCTCCCTGTTCTCTAGAGCCCCTCTTGCCTTTCTGGTTTTTACACATTTTACAGATATCCCTTTTGACCGGTGGGAAGTGATACTTCTTTGTAGTGCAGATTTGCATTGTGCGGTTGCTTGGTTGGCTAAAATGGGTGTATGCGTTTTCTCCTGAATATATTCAGGAGAAAACACATGCGCCCTTTATGGACAATTCCCTAATTGTCGAAGTTGTGATGCTTTTCCTGTGTTTAAAGGCGATTCCAATGTACTTCTGGAAATCTGTTTCGTGCAAATCTCCCTCATTTTCAAGTCCGCCTCATGGCTTTTCCTCAACAGATTTTTCGAAGAGAGTAGTCCTGTATAACTCTGCAAGTTAGTGAATTGCTGTGCCCCTGAGCTCCATTTTTCAACTTGTGTTTTTGTGAGCTGACCTTAAACCCACAATTTTGCTTCAGGACCTATACTAGTTATGGGGGTGGGGCAGGCTGAGAGTTTGGTTAATTCTTCTTCATGACGGGAAATTAGAGTGACATGTGGCCGTCCAAATGCCTACAGCTACTCTCTCATTGGTTCTCCCTCTTCCCTTATATCCTCTGCACAATGTGCCAACTGTGCGAACCAGGATGTTATAGGGGCTGACTCTCCAAGTTGGGAGATTGATATTAAAGCAGTTGGAATGTCAAGCTGCAGCACATGGAGGGAAAAAAATTAGTAGAGTTTTAGAAACCTTTCACCATCAGAGGGTGTCCATTCTCTAGGTTTCCCATACATGTTATAACTGTAGTGATATTCCCTTCTACCTGGAGAGTTGGGAACCATGGAATCAGTGGCAGGCATTATTGCTTTAAAGCATCTGCATTTTCTCACCCAATCTCACCAATCCTCTCAGTCCCAGGTGAACAGCCTTATGCCACATCCAGCTGTTGTTGTAGATAGGGTCATTCCAAGTTTCATCAGAACCCCTGAAGGTGTTGTGTAAGAATTTCACTGTTTCTTTGTTTTGTTTTGAAATTCCTTTTTATAGTGGGTTTGAGCTGATTCTCACTGCCGTGTTTATGTCATTCTAGACACACTTGGTTCCCTTATGGAGACATATCAATACATAGGTTTTAAGATCCTTACTAGTCAGATATATTTCTCTGTGGGGAATAGGGGTGTTGAGTCCCATTCACTGAGGAAGGAGTCGGGCTTGTCTCTTCTGTATTTGGATTATGGAACGGTACCTGTGTTAATATCAAACTCTGGTTTTGTGTGTCTCCCCACCTCTCCTTCCCCCTTAAGCAAGCATAAGAGTGTTTTCTAAATCTGAGACTCTGTTCTCTTTCCTAATTCAGTTCATATGTAGCCAGGTTTACAGTCCCTTCATAAGTGATATCTTATATTAGAATGCACCATGGCCCTTGTCATAATAATGCTCCATGACCCCTGTCATCACAATGCTCCATTCCCTGGTTATCACAATGCTCCATGTCCCTTGTCATAACAATTCTCCACGTACTTATCATCACAATGCTACATGACACTTCTCTTCACAAAGTTACATGCTCGTTTCATCACAATTCTCCATGCACTTGTCATTGCAATGTTCCATGACCCCTGTCATAGCAAGCTCCAAGTGTTTGTCATCACAATGCTTCACGACTTTATCATCTAAATTCTCAATGGCACTTTTCATCACAATGTTCCGTACCCTTGTCATCACAATGCTCCATGCCCTTGTCATCACAATGTTCCCTGACACCTATCATCACAATGCTTCATGCCCCTTGTAATTACAGTGCTCCATGATGCTCGTCATCACAATTACCCATGGTCTTCTCATCACAGTGCTCCACGGTTTTGCCATCACAATGCTCCATGCCCTGGTCATCTCAAAGCTCAATGTCCCTTGTCCTCACAATTCTCCACGTCCTTGTCATCACAATGCTCCATGGCACTTCTCATCACAATGTTATATGCTCTTGTCATAACAATACTCCATGCACTTGTCATCGCAATGCTCCATGACCCCTGTCATAGGAAGCTCCATGCGCTTGTCATCATAATGTTTCAGGACATGGACATTAAAATTATCAATGGCCCTTGTCATCTCAATGCTCCATGCGCTTATCATCACAATGCTCCTTTACCTTTGTCACAACAATCCTCCATGACACTTGGCATCACAATGCTCCGTGCTATTGTCATCACAATGGAACATGACATATGTCATCACAATGCTCCCTGACACCTGTCTTCACAATACTCCATGACCTTGTCATCACAATGCTCCATGCCCTTGTCATCACAATGTGCCATGCCCACTGTCATCAAAATAATCCATGAAACTTGTCAGACCAAAGCTCCATGCCACCTTTCATCACAATGCTCCATGAACCCTGTCATCACAATGCACCATGCCCATCATCATAATGCTTCATGCTCTTGTCATCACAATGAAATCAAAATGCTCCATGACCTCTGTCATCACAATGCTCCAAACCCTTGTGATCACAATGTTCCATAACACTTGTCATCACAATACCCCATGACGCTACTCATCACAATTATCCATGGACTTCTCATCACAATGCCCCATGACATTTGTCATCACAATGCGCAATACACATGTCATCACAATTCTCCCTGACTCTTGCCATCAGTATGCTCCCTGAACCCTTTCATGACAAGGCTCCATGCCTTTTTCATCACAATTATCCATGCCATTTTCATCACAATGCGCCAAGACCCCTTTAATCACAATGCTCCATGCCCTTGTCATCACAAAGCTCCATGATGCATGTCATCAGAATGCTCAATGGCCTTCTCATCACAATGCTCCATGCCCTTGTCATCACAATGCTCCAAGACCCCTGTAATCACAATGGTCCATGCCCCTTTTCATCAGAATGCTCCATGAGACTTGTCATCACAAGGCTCCATGGACTTCTCATCACAATGCTCCAGGATATTGTCATCAAAATGCTCCATTCCCTTATCATCACAATGCTCCATGACCCCTGTCATCACAATACTCCATGAACATTTTCAGCCCAATGCTCCATGACCTTCTCATCACAATGCTCCATGACCAATATCATCACAATGCTCCATGACCACAGTCATCACAACGCTCAATATCACCTGACAACACAATGATCCGGGACTCTTGTCATCACAATGTTCCATTCCCTAGTCATCACAATGCTCCATGACCCCTGTCATCACAATACTCCATGAACATTTTCAGCCCAATGCTCCATGACACTTGTCATCACAATGATGCATGCCCTTGTCATCCCAATGCTCCATGACCCCTGTAATCACAATGCTCCGTGACGCTTGTCATCACAGTGCTCCATGACACCTGTCATCACAATGCTCCATGCCTTTGTCAGCAAAATGCTACATGACTTGTCATTACAATGTTCTATGCACTTGTCATCACAATACTCCATTACCATTGCCATCACAATCCTCCATGAACCTTGGGATCACATTGCTCCATGCCCTTGTCATCACAATGCTCCATGCTCCTTGAAATCAAAATGATCCATGACCTCTGTCATCACAATGCTCCAAACCCTTGTGATCACAATGTTCCATAACACTTGTCATCACAATGCTCCATGATGCCTGTCATCACAATACTCCATGCCCTTTTCATCACAATGCTCCATGACCTTTGTCATCACAATTCTCGATACACTTGTCATCACAATGCTCCCTGACACTTGTCATCAGAATTCTCCTTGAACCCTGTCACAAAAAGGCTCCATGCCTTTTTCATCAAAATGCACCATGCCGTTTTCATCACAATGCTCCATGCCATTGTCATCAAAATACTCCACAACCTTGTCATCAGAATGCTCCATGTCCCTTGTCATCACAATTTTCCATGCACTTGTCAGCACAATGCTCCCTGACCCTTGTCATCACAATGCTCCAAGCCATTGTCATCACAATGCTCCATTACCTTTGTCATCAGAATCCTCCATGACACTTGGCATCACAATGCTCCATGGCATTGTCATCACAATGGGCCATTACATATGTCATCACAATGCTCCCTGACACCTGTCTTCACAATAATGAATGACCTGGTCATCACAATGCTCCATGCCCTTGTCATCACAATGCGCCATTCCAACTGTCATCGCAATAAGCCATGAAACTTATTAGACCAATGCTCCATGCCCTTGTCATCACAATGCCCCATGCCCTTGTTATCACAATGCTCCATGACCCCTGTCATCACAATGCTCCGTGACACCAGTCATCACAAGGCTTCATGACCTTTGTCATCACAATGGTCCATGCCCTTGTCATCAACAGTCTCTGTGACCTTTTTAACCACAATGCTTCATGAACTTTTCATCACAATGCTCTTTGACCCTTGTCATCACAATGCTCTATGCCTTTGCAGCACAATGCTCCATGCCCTTGTCATTACAATCCTCCATGACCCATGTATCACTGTGTTCCATGCCCTTTTCATCACAATGCTCCATGCCCACTCTCATCACAATAATCCATGAAACTTTTCAGACAAATGTTCCATGCCCTTGTCATCACAATGCTCCATTACCCCTGTCATAACAATGCTCCATGACCCCTGCCATCACAACGTTCCACGGCCTTGTCATCACATGGCTCCATGACCCTTGTCATCACAATGCTCCAAGACCCCTGTAATCACAGTGCTACATGCTCTTGTCATCACAAAGCTCCATGATGCATGTCATCACAATGCTCCATGCCCTTGCCATCACAATGCTCCATTACCCCTGTGATAACAATGCTCCATGACCCCTGCCATCAAGATGTTCCATGGCCTTGTCATCACAAGGCTCCATGACCCTTCTCATCACAATGCTCCAAGACCCCTGTAATCACAATGCTCCATGTCCCTTTTTATCTCAATGATCCATGAACCCTGTCATCACAATGCACCATGACCATCATCATAATGCTTCAGGCTATTGTCATCACAATGAAATCAAAATTCTCCATGACCTCTGTCATAACACTGCTCCAAACCCTTGTGATCACAATATTCCATAACACCTGTCATCACAATGCCCCATGATGCTCGTCATCACAATTATCTATGGTCTTCTCATCACAATGCTCCATGACCTTTGTCATCACAGTGCTCAATACACTTGTCATCAAAATGCTCCCAGACACTTGTTCTCTGTATGCTCCTTGAACTCTGTCATGACAAGGCTCCATGCCTTTTTCATCACAATGATCCATGCCTTTTTCATCACAATGCTCCAAGACACCTGTAATTACAATGCTCCATGCCCTTGTCATCACAAAGCTCAATGACACATGTCATCAGACTGCTCCTTGGCCTTCTCATCACAATGCTCCATGCCCTTGTCATCACAATTTTCCAAGACACTCTAATCACAATGCTCCATGCCCCTTTTCATCAGTATGCTCCATGAGACTTGTCTCACAAGGCTCCATGGTTTTCTCATCACAATGCTCCAGCACCTTGTCATCACAATGCTTCACGACCTTGTCATGAAAATTATCAATGGCCCTTGTCATCATAATGCTCCAAGCCCTAGTCATCACAATGCTCCATTATATTTGTCATCACAATCCTCCATTACATTTGGCATCACAATGCTCCATGCCATTGTCATCGCAATGGACCATGACATATGTCATCACAATGCTCCCTGACACTTGTCTTCACAATACTCCATGACCTTCTCATCACAATGCCCCATGCCCTTGTCATCACAATGCCCCATGCCCACTGTCATCACAATAATCTATTAAACTTGTCAGACCAATGCTCCATGCCCCTGTCATCACAATGCTCCATGCCCTTGTCATCACAGTGCTCCATGACCCCTGTCATCACAATGCTCTGTGACTCCAGTCATCACAATGCTTCATAACATTTGTCATCACAGTGTTCCATGCCCACATCATCACAAGGCTCTGTGACCTTTGTAACCACAATACTCCATGAACTTTTCATCACAATACTCCGTGACCCTTGTCATCACAATGCTCCATGCCTTTGTCAGAACAATGCTCCATGACCCTTGTCATCACAATGTGCCACGTGATTTTCATCACAACGGTCCACAACTTTGTCATCGTAATGCTCCATAAACCTTGTAATCACAATGCTCCATGCACTTCTCATCAAAATGCTCTCTCAACAGAGATATCACAATGTTCCATCACTAGTCATCACAATACTCCCTCACCCCTGTAATCACAATGTTGCATGACCCCTGTCATCACAATGCTACATCCCCTTATCATCACAATGTTCCATGACCCCTGACATCACAATGTTCCATAACCCCTGTCATCAAAATGCTCCATGACCCTTTTCATCCCAAAGCTCCATGACCCCTGACATCACAATGTTCTATAACCCCTGTCATCAAAATGTTCCATTACACTTTTCATCAAATTGCTGCATGACCCTGTCATCAAAATGCTCCCTGCCCTTCTCATCACAATGCACCACGCCCTTGACATCAAAATGCTCCATGACTTTTGTCATCACAAAGCTCCATAACCCTTGGAATCACAGTGTTCCATGAACCCTCTCATCACATTGTTCCATGCCCTTGTCATCACAAAGCTCCATGACGCTTGTCAAAACAATGTTCGATGCCCTTCTCATCACAATGCTCCATGCCCTTGTCATTACAATCCTCCATGACCCATGGATCACAGTGTTCCGTGACCTTGTCATCACAATGCTCCATGCCCACTCTCATCACAATAATCCATGAAACTTTTCAGACCAATGCTCCATGCCCTTCTCATCACAATGCTCCATTACCCCTGTCATAACAATGCTCCATGACCACTGCCATCACAATGTTCCACACCATTGTCATCACAAGGCTCCATGACCCTTGTCATCACAATGCTCCAAGACCCCTGTAATCACAATGCTCCATGCCCTTGTCATCACAAAGCTCAATGACGCATGTCATCAGAATGCTCCATGGCCTTCTCATCACAATGCTCCTTGCCCTTGTCATCACAATGCTCCAAGACCCCTGTAATCACAATGCTCCATGCCCCTTTTCATCTCAATGCTCCATGAACCCTGTCATCACAATGCACCATGCCCATCACCATAATGCTTCAGGCTATTGTCATCACAATGAAATCAAAATGCTCCATGACCTCTGTCATCACAATGCTCCGAAACCTTGTGATCACAGTGTTCCATAAAACTTATCATCACAACACCCCATGACGCTCATCATCACAATTATCCATGGTCTTCTCATCACAATGCTCCATGAACTTTGTCATCACAATGCTCAATACACTTGTCATCACAATGCTCCGTGACACTTGTCGTCAGTATGCTCCTTGAACCCTGTCATGACAAGGCTCCATGCCTTTTTCATAACAATGATCCATGCCATTTTCATCACAATACTCCATGCCCTTGTCAGCACAAAGCTCCATGACGCACGTCATCAGAATGCTCCATGGCCTTCTCATCACAATGCTCCAAGACCCCTGTAATCACAATGCTCCATGCCCCTTTTCATCAGAATGTTCCATGAGAATTGTCATCACAAGGCTCCATGGACTTCCCATCACAATGCTCCAGGACCTTGTCATCACAGTGCTCAATTCCCTTCTCATTACAATGCTCCATGACCCCTGTCATCACAATACTCCATGAACATTTTCAGCCCAATGCTTCATGACCTTCTCATCACAATGCTCCATGACCCATATCATCACAATCCTCCATGACCACTGTCATCACAACACTCCATGACCCCTGACAACACAATGATCCGGGACTCTTGTCATCACAATGCTCCATTCCCTTGTCATCACAATGCTCCATGAACATTTTCAGCCCAATGCTCCATGACACTTGTCATCACAATGATCCATGCCCTTGTCATCCCAATGCTCCATGACCCCTGTAATCACAATGCTCCATGACGCTTATCATCACAGTGCTCCATGCCATTTATCATCACAATTCTCCATGCCTGTGTCATCAAAATCCTACATGACCTTGTCATCACAATGCTCCATGAGCTTGTCATCATAATACTCCATTACCATTTTCATCACAATCCTCCATGAACCTTGGGATCACATTGCTCCATGCCCTTGTCATCACAATGCTCCATGCTCCTTGAAATCAAAATGGTCCATGACCTCTGTCATCACAATGCTCCAACCCCTTGTGATCACAATGTTCCATAACACTTGTCATCACAACACTCCATGATGACTGTCATGACAATACTCCATGCACTTGTCGTCACAATGCTCCATGACCTTTGTCATCACAATTCTCAATACACTTGTCATCACAAGGCTCCCTGACACTTGTCGTCAGAATACTCCTTGAACACTGTCATGAAAATGCTCCATGCCTTTTTCATAAGAATGCTCCATGCCCTTTTCATCACAACGCTCCATGTCATTGTCATCACAATACTCCACAAGCTTGTCATCAGAATGCTCCCTGATCATTGTCTTCACAATGCTCCATGTCCCCGGTCATCACAATGCTCCATGACCACTGTCATCACAATGCTCTATACCCCTTGTCATTACAGTGCTCCATGACGCTCGTCATCACAATTATCCATGGTCTTCTCATCACAGTGCTCCACGGTCTTGCCATCACAATGCTCCATGCACTGGTCATCACAATGCTCCATGTCCCCTGTCATCACAATTCTCCACGTTCTTGGCATCACTATGCTCCATGATACTTCTCATCACAGTGTTACATGTTTTGTCATAACAATTCTCTATGCACTTGTCATCGTAATGCTCCATGACCCCTGTCATAGCAAGCTCCATGTGATTGTCATCACAATGCTTCATGAACATGTCATCAAAATTCTCAATGGCCC
This sequence comes from Hyperoodon ampullatus, assembly GCF_949752795.1. Classification (NCBI taxonomy): domain Eukaryota; kingdom Metazoa; phylum Chordata; class Mammalia; order Artiodactyla; family Ziphiidae; genus Hyperoodon; species Hyperoodon ampullatus. The sequence continues at coordinate 445,121 of NW_027640677.1, read as the reverse complement.
TTGTTATTACAATGCGCCATGACCCTTGTCATCACAATGCTCCAAGCCCTTGTCATCAAAATGCTCCATTACCTTTGTCATCACAATCCTCCATGACACTTGGCATCACAATGCTACATTCCATTGTCATTGCAATAGACCATGACATATGTCATCACAATGCTCCCTGACACCCTTCTTCACAATACTCCATGACCTTCTCATCACAATGCTCCATGCCCTTGTCATCACAATGCGCCATGCCCACTGTCATCACAATAATCCCTGAAACTTGTCAGAAAAATGCTCCATGACCCTGTCATCACAAGGCTCCATGCCCTTTCATCACAATGCTCTATGACCCCTGTCATCACAATGCTCCGTGACTCCAGTTATCACAATGCTTCATGACCTTTGTCATCACAATGGTCCATGCCCTCGTCATCACAAGACTCTGTGACCTTGGTGACCACAACACTCCATGAACATTTCATCACAATGCTCGGTGACCCTTGTCATCACAATGCTCCATGCCTTTGTCAGCACATTACTCCATGACACATGGCATCAAATGTGCCATGCGCTTGTCATCACAATGCTCCACATCGCTGTCATCACAATGCTCCACAAAACTTGTCATCACAATGCTCCATGCGTTTGTCAGCACAATGATCCATGACCCATGTCATCACAATGTGCCCTGCGTTTCTCGTCACAATGCTCCCCAGCCTTGTCATCACAATGCTCCATGCACCTCTCATCAAAATGCTCTCTAACCACTGATATCACAGTGTTCCACCACTAGTCAACACAATACTCCCTCCACCCTGTCATCCCAATGTTCCATGACCCTTGTCACAACAATGCTACATGCTCTTATCATCACAATGCTCCATGACCCTTTTCATCACAATGCTCCATGACCCCTAACATCACAATGTTCCATAAACACTGTCATCAAAATGTTCCATGACCCTTTTCATCCAATTGCTCCATAACCCTGTCATCACAATGCTCCCTGCCCTTCTCATCACAATGCACCATGCTCTTGTCATCAAAATGCTCCAATGCCTATGTCATCACAAAGCTGCATGACCCTTGGAATCACAATGCTCCATGCCATTGTCATCACAAAGCTCCATGAAACCTCTCATCACATTGCTCCATGCCATTGTCATCACAAAGCTCCATGACGCTTGTCATCACAATGCTCCATGCCCTTGTCATTGCAATCCTCCATGACACATGTATCACTGTGTTCCGTGCCCTTGTCATCACAATGCTCCATGCTCACTCTCATCACAATAATCCATGAAACTTTTCAGACCAATGCTCCATGCCCTTGTCATCACAATGCTCCATTACACCTGTCATAACAATGCTCCATGACCCCTGCCATCACAATGTTCTACGGCCTTGTCATCACAAGACTCCATGGCCCTTGTCATCACAATGCTCCAAGACCCCTGTAATCACAATGCTCCATGCCCATGTCATCACAAAGCTCCCTGACGCATGTCATCAGAATGCTCCATGGCCTTCTCATCACAATACTCCATGCCCTTGTCATCACAATGCTCCAAGACCCTTGTTATTACAATGATCCATGCCTCTTTGCATCTCAATGCTCCATGAACCCTGTCATCACAATGCACCATGCCCATCATCATAATGCTTCATGCTATTGTCATCACAATGAAATCAAAATTCTCCATGACCTCTCTCATCACAATGCTCCAAACCCTTGTGATCACAATGTTCCATAACACTTGTCATCACAACGCCCCATGACGCTGGTCATCACAATTATCCATGGAATTCTCATCACAATGCTCCATGACCTTTGTCATCACAATTCTCAATACACTTGTCATCACAATGCTCCCTGATACTTGTCATCAGTATGCTCATTGAACCCTGTCATGACAAGTCTCCATGCCTTTTTCATCACAATGATCCATGCCCTTTTCATCACAATGCTCCATGCCATTGTCATCACAATACTCCACAAGCTTGTCATCAGAATGCTCCGTGACACTTTTCATCTCAATGATCCATGGGCCCTGTCATCACAATGCTCCATGACACCTGTCATCACAATGCTCCATGCCCCTTGTCATTACAGTGCTCCATGATGTTCGTTATCACAATTATCCATGGTCTTCTCATCACAGTGCTCCACGGTCTTGCCATCACAATGGTCCATGCCCTGGTCATCACAATGCTCCATGTCCCCAGTCATCACAATGCTCCATGACCCCTGTCATCACAATGCTCCATACCGCTTGTCATTACAGTGCTCCATGACACTCGTAATCACAATTGTCCATGGTTTTCTCATCACAATGCTCCACGCCCTTGTCATCAAAATGCTCCATGACCCTTGTCATCACAATGCTCCATGACCACTGTCATAAAAATGCTCCATGACCCCTGTCATCACAAGGCTCCATACCACTTGTCATTACAGTGCTCCATAACGCTCCTCATCACAATTATCCATGGTCTTCTCATCACAATGCTCCACGGTCTTGTCATCACAGTGCTCCATGCCTTGGGCATCACAATGCTCCATGTCCCCGGTCATCACAATGCTCCATGTCCACTGTCATCACAATGCTCTATACCCCTTGTCATTACAGTGCTCCATGACCCTCGTCATCACAATTATCCATGATCTTCTCATCACAGTGCTCCACGACCTTGCCATCACAAGGCTCCATGCCCTGGTCATCACAATGCTCCATGTCCCCAGTCATCACAATGCTCCATGTCCCCGGTCATCACAATGCTCCATGACCACTGTCATCACAATGCTCTATACCCCTTGTCATTACAGTGCTCCAAGACGCTCGTCATCACAATTATCCATGGTCTTCTCATCACAGTGCTCCACGGTCTTGCCATCACAATGCTCCATGCCCTGGTCATCACAATGCTCCATGTCCCCTGTCATCACAATTCTCCACGTTCATGGTATCACTATGCTCCATGATACTTCTCCTCACAGTGTTACATGTTTTGTCATCACAATTCTCTATGCACTTGTCATCGCAATGCTCCATGACCCCTGTCATAGCAAGCTCCATGTGATTGTCATCAGAATGCTTCATGAACATGTCATCAAAATTCTCAATGGCCCTTGTTATCACAATGCTCCATGACCCTTGTCATCACAATGCTCCAAGCCCTTGTCATCAAAATGCTCCATTACCTTTGTCATCACAATCCTCCATGACACTTGGCATCACAATGCTACATTCCATTGTCATTGCAATAGACCATGACATATGTCATCACAATGCTCCCTGACACCCTTCTTCACAATACTCCATGACCTTCTCATCACAATGCTCCATGCCCTTGTCATCACAATGCGCCATGCCCACTGTCATCACAATAATCCCTGAAACTTGTCAGAAAAATGCTCCATGACCCTGTCATCACAATGCTCCATGCCCTTTCATCACAATGCTCCATGACCCCTGTCATCACAATGCTCCGTGACTCCAGTCATCACAATGCTTCATGACCTTTGTCATCACAATGGTCCATGACCTCGTCATCACAAGGCTCTGTGACCTTTGTGACCACAACACTCCATGAACATTTCATCACAATGCTCGGTGACCCTTGTCATCACAATGCTCCATGCCTTTGTCAGCACATTACTCCATGACACATGGCATCAAATGTGCCATGCGCTTGTCATCACAATGCTCCACATCGTTGTCATCACAATGCTCCATAAACCTTGTCATCACAATGCTCCATGCGTTTGTCATCACAATGTTCCATGACCCATGTCATCACAATGTGCCCTGAGTTTCTCATCACAATGCTCCACAGCTTTGTCATCACAATGCTCCATGCACCTCTCATCAAAATGCTCTCTCACCACTGATATCACAATGTTCCATCACTAGTCAACACAATACTCCCTCCACCCTGTCATCCCAATGTTCCATGACCCTTGTCACAACAATGCTACATGCTCTTATCATCACAATGCTCCATGACCCCTGACATCACAATGTTCCATAACCCCTGTCATCACAATGCTCCATGACCCTTTTCATCACAATGCTCCATGACCCCTAACATCACAATGTTCCATAAACACTGTCATCAAAATGTTCCATGACCCTTTTCATCCAATTGCTCCATGACCCTGTCATCACAATTCTCCCTGCCCTTCTCATCACAATGCACCACGCCCTTGTCATCAAAATGCTCCATGGCCTATGTCATCACAAAGCTCCATGACCCATGGAATCACAATGCTCCATGCCATTGTCATCACAAAGCTCCATGAAACCTCTCATCACATTGCTCCATGCCGTTGTCATCACAAAGCTCCATGACGCTTGTCATCACAATGCTCCATGCCCTTGTCATTGCAATCCTCCATGACACATGTATCACTGTGTTCCGTGCCCTTGTCATCACAATGCTCCATGCTCACTCTCATCACAATAATCCATGAAACTTTTCAGACCAATGCTCCATGCCCTTGTCATCACAATGCTCCATTACACCTGTCATAACAATGCTCCATGACCCCTGCCATCACAATGTTCTACGGCATTGTCATCACAAGACTCCATGACCCTTGTCATCACAATGCTCCAAGACCCCTGTAATCACAATGCTCCATGCCCATGTCATCACAAAGCTCCCTGACGCATGTCATCAGAATGCTCCATGGCCTTCTCATTACAATACTCCATGCCCTTGTCATCACAATGCTCCAAGACCCTTGTTATTACAATGATCCATGCCTCTTTGCATCTCAATGCTCCATGAACCCTGTCATCACAATGCACCATGCCCATCATCATAATGCTTCATGCTATTGTCATCACAATGAAATCAAAATTCTCCATGACCTCTCTCATCACAATGCTCCAAACCCTTGTGATCACAATGTTCCATAACACTTGTCATCACAACGCCCATGACGCTGGTCATCACAATTATCCATGGACTTCTCATCACAATGCTCCATGACCTTTGTCATCACAATTCTCAATACACTTGTCATCACAATGCTCCCTGACACTTGTCATCAGTATGCTCATTGAACCCTGTCATGACAAGTCTCCATGCCTTTTTCATCACAATGATCCATGCCCTTTTCATCACAATGCTTCATGCCATTGTCATCACAATACTCCACAAGTTTGTCATCAGAATGCTCCGTGACCCTTGTCATCTCAATGATCCATGACCCCTGTCATCACAATGCTCCATGACACCTGTCATCACAATGCTCCATGCCCCTTGTCATTACAGTGCTCCATGATGTTCGTTATCACAATTATCCATGGTCTTCTCATCACAGTGCTCCACGGTCTTGCCATCACAATGCTCCATGCCCTGGTCATCACAATGCTCCATGTCCCCAGTCATCACAATGCTCCATGACCCCTGTCATCACAATGCTCCATACTGCTTGTCATTACAGTGCTCCATGACACTCGTAATCACAATTGTCCATGGTCTTCTCATCACAATGCTCCATGCCCTTGTCATCAAAATGCTCCATGACCATTGTCATCACAATGCTCCATGACCACTGTCATAACAATGCTCCATGACCCCTGTCATCACAAGGCTCCATACCACTTGTCTTTACAGTGTTCCATGATGCTCCTTATCACAATTATCCATGGTCTTCTCATCACAATGCTCCACGGTCTTGCCATCACAGTGCTCCATGCCTTGGACATCAAAATGCTCCATGTCCCCGGTCAACACAATACTCCCTCACCCCTGTCATCACAATATTCCATGACCCTTGTCACAACAATGCTACATGCCTTTATCATCACAATGCTCCATTCCCCTGACATCACAATGTTCCATAACCCCTGTCATCACAATGCTCCCTGCCCTTCACAACAGAATGCACCGCCCCCCTGTCATCAAAATGCTCCATGACCTTTGTCATCACAAAGCTCAATGACCCTTGTCATCACAATGCTGCATGCCATTGTCATCACAATGCTCCATGAACCCTCTCATCAAATTGTTCCATGCCCTTGTCATCACAGGCTCCATGATGCTTTTCATCACAATGCTCGATGCCATTCTTATCACAATGCTCCATGCGCTTCTCATTACAATCCTCCATGACCCATGTATCACAGTGTTCCATGCCCTTGTCATCACAATGCTCCTTGCCCCCTCTCATCACAATAATCCATGAAACTTTTCAGACCAATGCTCCATGCCCTTGTCATCACAATGCTCCATTACCCCTGTCATAACAATGCTCCATGACCCCTGCCATCACAATGTTCCACAGCCTTGTCATGACAAGGCTCCATGACCCTTGTCATCACAATGCTCCAAGACCCCTGTAATCACAATGCTCCATGCCCTTGTCATCACAAAGCTCAATGATGCATGTCAACAGAATGCTCCATGGCCTTCTCATTCAAGATGTTCCATGCCTTTGTCATCACAATGCTCCAAGACTCCTGTAATCGCAATGCTCCATGCCCCTTTTCATCTCAATGCTCCATGAACCCTGTCATCACAATGCACCATGCCCATCATCATAATGCTTCAGGCTATTGTCATCACAATGAAACCAAAATGCTCCATGACCTCTGTCATCACAATGCTCCAAATCCTTGAGATCAATATGTTCCATAACACTTATCATCACAACGCCCCATGACGCTCGTCATCACAATTATCCATCGTCTTCTCATCACAATGCTCCATGACCTTTGTCATCACAATACTCAATACCCTTGTTATCACAATGCTCCCTGACACTTGTTGTCAGTTTGCTCCTTGAACCCTGTCATGACAAGGCTCCATGCCTTTTTCATCACAATGATCCATGCCCTTTTCATCACAGTGCTCCAAGACCGCTGTAATCACAATGCTCCATGCCCTTGTCCTCACAAAGCTCCATGATGCATGTCATCAGAACACTCCATGGCCTTCTCATCCCAATGCTCCATGCCCTTGTCATCACAATGCTCCAAGACCCCTGTAATCACAATGCTCCATGGCACTTTTCATCAGAATGCTCCATGAGACTTGTCATCACAAGGCTCCATGGTCTTCTCATCACAGTGCTCCAGTACGTTGTCATCACAATGCTCCATGACCCCTGTCATCCCAGTACTCCATGGACATTTTCAGCCCAATGCTCCACGACCTTCTCATCACAATGCGCCATGACCCCTGTCATCACAATGCTCCATGACCACTGTCATCACAACGCTCCATGAACCCTGACAACACAATGATCCGGGACTCTTGTCATTAAAATGCTCCATGACCATTGTCATCACAATGATCCATGTGCTTGTCATCCCAATGCTCCATGACCCCTGTAATCACAATGCTCTGTGATGCTTCTCATCACAGTGCTCCATGAACCTTGTCATCATAATGCTCCTTGCCTTTGTCAACAAAATGGTACATAATCTTGTCATCACAATTCTCCATGCGCTTGTCATCACAATCCTCCATGACCATTGGGATCACATTGCTTCATGCCCTTGCCATCTCTCTCTTTCCTTTCTGGATTTTACAGATATTCGGATGTCCCTTTTGACCGGTGGTAAGTGACAATTCTTTGTAGTGTTGATTTGTATTGCGCGCTTGCTTGATTGGCCAAAAAGGGCGTATGCGTTTTCTTCTGAATATATTCAGGAGAAAAGGCATACGCCCTTTTTGGCCAAGTGCATCTCTGTCCAAGTTGGGATGCTTTTCCTGTGCTTTAAAGGCGATTCCAATTTACCTCTTGAAATATGTTTTGTGCAATTCTGCCTCATTTTCAAGTCCGCTTCATTGCCTTCCCTCAACAGATTTTTGGAAGAGAGTAGTCCTTTATAAGTCTGCAGGTTTGTGAAATGCTGTGCCCCTGAGCTCCAATTTTCAAATCCCATCTTTGTGAGCTGGCCGCAAATCCACAATTTTGCTTCAGGACCTATACTGGTTCCAGGGGTCGCTATATTGGTTCCCTGTGGGTGGTTGAGGCTTTGGTTAATTCTTCTTCCTGCCCGGAAATTAGAGTGACATGTGCCCGTCCAAATGCCTACATCTACTCTCTGATTGGTTCTCCCTCTTCCCTTTCATCCTCTGCACAATTAGCAAACTGTGCGAACCAGGAGGTTATAGGGGCTGACTCTCCTAAGTTGGGAGATTGATAGTAAAGCAGTTGGAATGCCAAAGTGGAGCACAAGGAGAGGAAAAATTAGGAGAGTTTTAGAAACCTTTCGCCATCACAGGGTGTCCATTTTCTAGGTTTCCCATACATGTTATAATTGTAGTGATATACCCTTCTACCTGGAGATTTGGGACACATGGAATGGTGGCATGCATTACTACTTTAAAAGGTCTGCATTTTCTCTCCCAATCTCACCAGTCCTCTCAGTCCCAAGTGTCCAGCCTTATGTCTCATCCAGCTGTCTTTGCAGATAGGGTCATTCCAGGTTTCATGAGAAACCCTGAAGGAATTGTGTAAGAATTTCGCTGTTTTTTGGGATTTTTTTGAAATTCATTTTTATAATGGGGTTGAGCTGATTTTCACTGACGTGTTTATGCCAGTCTAGACACAATTGATTCCCTTACGGAGACATATCAATACATAGGTTTTAAGATTCTTAGTAGTCAGATATATTCCTCTGTGGGGCATAGGGGTGTTGAGTCCCGTTCACTGAGGATGGGGTAGGTCTTGTCTATTCTGTATTTGGTTTATGGAATGGTACCTGTGCTAATATCAAACTCTGGTTTTATGCATCACCCCACCTCTCCTTTCCCCTGAAGCAGGCATAAGAGATTTTTGCTAAATGTGAGACTCTGTTCTCTTTCCTAATTCAGTTCATGTGTTGTGATATTGACATACCCTCTATAAGTGATATCTTATGATAAGATTCTTTTTCTGTGTGACTAATTTCCCTTAAAATCATCATACCTAAATCCACTCTTTATGCTGCTACTGGCCTTATATACATTGATTTCACGTCTGAGTGATATTCCGTTGTACAAAATTACCACAAGTTCTTTATGCATTTCTCTTTTTCCTGGGATATTTTAGGTGTACCAAAGTTGAGGTTCTTGTATGCAGAGCAGCCCTAAACTTTGGGGTGCCTGTGTCTTATTGACATTTAGTCTTCCCAAGTTATATGTCCATGAGTTGAAGTCCCCTTGCTCCGGGGCTTTGTATTTTAGATGTTTTAAAAACAGCATACACTTCTTCAGAGTGGCTCTTGGATATTTATACCCCACCCATCAGCGTGACTAGGCTCCCTGTTTTCCATGGCCTCTCCTGCATTTCTGGTTTGTACACATTTTTTGGATGGCCTTTCTGAGCAGTGGAAATTGAGACTTCTTTGTTGTGCGGATTTGCATTTCCCTCTTGCTTGGTTGGCCAAAAACTCTGCATGTGTTTTTTTCCTGAAGATATTCACGAAAAAAACGCATACACCCTTTTGCCCAACCGCATCATTTTAGAAATTCTGCTGCTTTTCATATGCTTTAAATGTGAGTACAATCTACCTTTTGAAATCTGTTTCCTGCAATTCTGCCTCTCATTCAGATCCTCTTCGTTACCTTACCTGAATATATTTTTGGACGTTGGTTATCATTTATATCTTTGCAGGTCTTTGAATTGTCTGCTCCTGAGCTCCATTTTGCAACTCGCTTTTTTTGTGAGCTGGCCGCCAAACCATTGGATTACTTCTGGCCCTATTCTGGTTCTGGGGAGGCAGGCTGAGCCTTTGGTTAATTCTTCTTCCTAATGGGAAATTAGAGTGACATGTGCCTGTCAAAAGTCCTACAGCTAATCTCTCATTGGTTCCCCCTCTTCCCATTTATCCTCTGCACAAATTGCAAACTGTGTGAAACAGGAGGTTAAAGGTGCTGATTCTCCAAGTGGGGAGATTGTTAGTAATGTGGCTGGAATGGCGAACCCCAGCACCAGGAGATCAAAAATGAGGTGCATTTTAGACACCTTTCCTGAGCACACGGTGTACATTCATCTCGGTTTCCCAGGCATGTTTTCGCTGTCAGAAGATTCCCTTGAACCTGCAGATTTGGGACCCATGGAATGGGTAACAGGCAGTATTACTTTAAAAGGTCTGCATTTCCTCACCCAGCCTCTCTAACATCTCTTAGCGTGCATAGATTCCAGCCTTATATAATCATCCTGCTGTGGGTCTACATGTGTTCAATCCATGTTACATCGTAGCCCTTCAACAAAAGTTGTAAGAATTTGTGCCTGTCTCACTGTTTTTATAAATAGTTTTAAATTTATTTTTATATTGGTTACAGCTGATTTTCAAAGCTCTGTTTTTTGCTGCTGTACATCCACTTGATTCATGTACTGTGAGACAACAATAACTTCTTTTTCAGATGCTTACCAGTCATATGTATTATTTTCCAGTAACTTGAGTGGGCTGAGTGCAGTTCTTTGAGGTACCGTGTAGGCCTTGTCAGTTATTCAATTTGGTACTTGGAATGGTATCTTTGCTAATTTCAACCTCCTGGATAATACCTCACCATTCCCCACCTTTCCCATTTAGCAGCCTTATGTCTATTTTCTACATATTTGACTATGTTTCTGTTTTGTAATTTATTTCATGTGTAGCCATTTTTGATTCCACCTTTAAGTGACATCTTATGATATGTGTCTTTTTCTTTCTGACATATGTCACTTAGAATGATCGTATGTAACTCCTCCAGAGTTGTTACAACTGGCCTTATTTCATTGATTTCTGGATGAGTAATATTCCACTCTACATAAGTACCCCATCTCTTTTATCCATTTTATCCTTCCAGGGACATTTAGGTTATATCCAAGTTGAGGCCCTTTTTAACAGAGAGGTGGTAAACGTTCGGGTACCTGTTTTCTGTCGATTTTTGTTTTTCCCAAGGTACACGCCCATGAGTGCAAGTGCCCTTTGCTCTGTAGCTCATTTTTTAGATGTTTTAGCAAACACAATACACTTCTCCAGAGTGGCCGTTGGCAAATTACATTTCCACTATCAGCCTCACAGGGCTCCCTTTTCTCCTCGCCCTGTCCTGCATTTCTGGTGTTTACACTTTATGTGGATGGCCCTTCTGACTGATGTGAAGTGATACATTTTGTGATATTCATTTCCAGTGCCCACCTGTTTGGTTGGATAAAAAGTGTGTATGGCCTTTACTTGAATATATTCAGAAAAAAATGCATACACCCTTTTTGGCCAACTGCATCATTGGCGATGTTCAGCCCCTTTTCTTGTGCTTTAATGGGGAGTCCTTTCTACCTCTTCAAATCTGTTTCCTGCCACTCTCCCTTGCTTACAATTCCTTTTCTGTGACTTACCTCAAGACATTTTTCGACGATAGATATTTTCAACTCTGCAGTTTCATGAATTTTAGTGCCCCTGAGTTCCATTTTTCAACTTGTGTTTTTGGAAACTGGACACAAAACAGCGGGATTTCCTCTAGCCCTATTCTGTTTCCATGGGCAATTCTAGCCTTTGATGAATTTGTCTTCTGGATTGGAAATTAGAGTGGCATGTGCCTGTCCGAACACCTAAAACTTGTCTCTAAATTTTTCTCATCCTTCCGCTTCATCCTCTGGACAAATTCCAAACTGTGTGCAACAGGATGTTGATGGTGCTGATATCCCCAAGTGAGGAGATTGTTAGGAAAGATGCTGGAGGGTTGAACCCGAGCACCAGGCGATGAGGAGATGAGGTGCCTTTTCCAAACTCTTTCCGATCAAACGGTGTACCATCCTCTAGGTGTGACAGGCATGTTTTAGCTGTAGGAAGGGTCCCGTGCATGTAAGGAGAACACCAGGGATTTTTCCAAATCAGTGCCTCCCCGAACCCCAAACTGGGGAATTTTTAAGCTACGGCTACACGTATGTCCTTTAAGGGCCTTGGGAAATAGGCAGAGCCCAAACTTTAGATGACTGAAATCTTCAGGGTCAGAAGCGCTCACCATCGGCCTTGCTTAGGTTACATTTTATCTGTCATTGATAGATGATGTCAATAAAAATATCTATTCTTTTTCATATTATTTCCCCTTATAGGTTATTGCAAAATATTCAGTGTAGTTCCCTGTGCTATACAGTAGTTCATTGTTGATGATCTATTTTATACATAGCATTGTGTATGTGTTAATCCCAAACTGTTAATTTATCCCTTCTCTTACCTTTCCCCTTTGGTAATAATAAATTATAAGGTTTTATACTTCTCAGAAATGGGGGAGCTGAAAGAGAGGTATCATTTTCAATGGAAAAGCATTCAAAACAAGATTGAAGCTTCAGCCAAGAGTATTCGATGTACATCCATGGAAATAAATCACTTCATTTCTCTAATGTTGACCTGACAAATAAGACAGACGTCTTCACTGAACTTGCTTATAGGAAAGTGATGGAAATATCAAATGTAAGTCTTAGAAACATCTTATTTTACCCGAGCATTATACACTGTTCTATGTTAACTACAGTTTGGCTCACACATCTGTTCATTGAAGTTACAATGTTCTCAATTTCTGTTACTGATCCTCCAGAGTGGACCCCAACAGGAGTCCCCGTGCCCAGTGTCATTGGAGCCAACAGATCAAGACTGAGTTTGGTTCAGAAGCAAAGGAAACATTATTTTGAAAACAGAATGGAGAGGTGAGAGCGTGCACTCCCCCATGGGCTGTGGGCTGGGCTGCTGTGTAGGGTCCCCGGCAGCGTCAGTGGGAGGGAGGTGATGGAGCTCTCGAGGGCTGCATTGGCTGCAGCTCAGCCTCTATGCCGCGGAGTCTGCATGGGACCCCGCTAGCTGAGGTGTCGACCCAGCCATTCTGCACTAGGAAATCGGGTCTGAAGTGCCGGGTGTGGGACCTCTGCATGCGGAACCCTAGGAGCACGTGAAATTAGACAAAGCACAAAGGAAAAACTGGTTAGACTTTATTTTATTGCCCAGATTCTCTTTTTATCTCCCAGGAATTTTTAATGAACGTTGCCGGAGACGAACACCTCCTCTGCTTTTTGTTCCGTTCCTTATTCTTGGGGTGTTGAGGGTGCAGACCCCTCTTTTGTAACTGCTTCATGCTGTGGTGGGAGCCCTGATACATGGGGGGAGGGGCAAAACGTCTCCCCACCAGCCTCCTGGTGAGGTTGATTGTCCCAAGGCCTCCTGCCTCACTTCTCGTCCGCCTGAGCACCAGCATTGGAAGTGTTACAGATTCTAATGACCTTTAAGGGTCCAGGAAAGAGAGGCGCAGAGATGCTGCGGTGGCAGGTTTCACCCCACCCCACATATGTTCGGCGACCTTAGGCTGACAGTTTTTGCCAGACTAGATGCTCTGACCAGTAGTCTGTGCTTTCTTTAATTAGGTCCCTGAATTAATGTACAAACAGCACCATGTGTCAGAGCCCTGCCCGCGCAACTCCCAGACAGTCCAGGGTCAGTGGTGATCCAGGACCATGACGTCCACTGAGTCAACGGCCTTTAGAAGTAGCCAGCAGTCCAGCCGGTCATATTGGCCACCATCACCGCGGTGTCTGTAGGGTTTTCTATGGTGAAAGCGTGATATACGTTTCCCCCGCCAAGCTTATTAGCTCCCCTCTGGGTGCAGTAAGTCCTGCAAGCAGTAGTCTGCTCTTTCGGGGCACAGTCTTGTCGTTTTCTGAGAGAAACTCCAGGTCAAGTGATGGTCACACGAGTCATCTTGGGGGCCCGTTGCCCCCGTTTATCTCTCTGGAGATTGGAGTTGGAGGGCCTCCTCACTCGAGGTCAGTGTGTCCACAGAGCGACCCCTGCAACTTCAGGGCATGATGGGTGGTTAGGATCACCACGAGGGGTCCTTTTCCCTTAGGAGGGAGCTGGCCTTGTGGGCTGCTGATTTCCAGCTTTTTAGATACCCCAGTATCCTGGCCTGATGAGTCGGTGGGCAAAGCCCTTGGTGACCATAGTTTATCATACCTGAAGGGCACTCTTGTGTTGCTCCATTTCAAGTGGTCCCAGTTTTTGCACTAAGGCTCCAAGGGCGATTAACCTTTGACCGGGTATGTAAAGGTCAAAGGGTTTAGCTAAATTAGGGAGTTCCTGGGCAAGGGTCTGTATTGACTGCTCTTTCCATTCTTGAAAGGCTGCTTCTGGATTCTATTCAAAAGGATCATCATCTTTTCGTGTCAGTGTTTCATGTAGAGGCCCAGCTATGACACTGTAGTTAGGGATCCAGATGCAGAAAACCTTGGCCTCCCCAGGAACCCCTAAGCTGTCTTCTAGTTTTAGAAGACGTAAGGCTGCAAATGGCTTCTTCCCTATCCTGGGATGCGTTTCTCCGAATATCTGTGAGAATGAAGCCCAGGCATGTCACCTTAGCCTGGGATATTTGAGCGTTTTTCTTGGACACCTTCTATCCTTTCTTGGCTAGGTAGTTCAGAGGCGTCTTTAGTAGGCCTGGCGATCAGAATGTCATCTGCATATTGAAGGAGGGTTCCCTTTTACAGAGGTTGAACTTTTAGGTCTTTAGAGGACATTTCCCCAATGATGGTGTGGGGATTTTTGAACCATTGGGGCAGGACGGCCCAGCATTATTGCTTTTGTTGCATGTTGTGTCCTGCCACTCACAAGCCAAAAATTCTTGTGACTCTGAGATGAATGGAATACAGAAGAAGGCATCATTGAAGTCTAATACAGAATGCCATGGCCTGGTGGAAGGTAGAATGACCAGCAGGGAGTAGGAAATAGGAGCTACTGGATGTATATCCTCGGTGGCTTCACTGACTGTCCTGATATCCTTTACCAGGTCTCCAGCAGCCCATGGGGCTCTCATGGTCAGGCCAATCCCAGGATATGGAGCTCACCTGGGCTGCACCCCTACCCCACAGCCCACGGGGCTCTCGTGGTCAAGTCCCTCCCAGGGTATGGAGCTCAACTCTGCAGCTACCCAGCCGCCCATGGGGCTCTCCTACTCAGGCCCTTCCCAGGATACGGAGCTCCCCTGGGCAGGTACCCCAGCAGGGCTGGACATACAGGAACTGTGCACATAGCCCACCTTGCAGAGAACCCCCAGCTCACCTGTCGCTCACAGCTGACACAGAATACCTCAGAGCAGGACTTGAACTAACAAACAGCAGCTCTGACAGGTCTGTGACCATGGCTATCACTCTCTGCAGGCTCTTTCTGCCTGGTCTTCCAGACACTTCCACTGCAGCCAGGGCACCAGGCCTCTGTCTCCACCCACCATCACTCCTCTCCCTGACTCCTGGGTTCCTCTCATTAGGATAGTGTCTTCTTGAAGTTGTTTTCCACTCATGGACCAGATAAAATGATAAGAAAACAAGCCGCAGCTGCAGCCCCTTGTCTATCCTGACTCTCAAGAGCCCACACCTGTTCCTAGGGCCTGGCCCGTTTAGCAAGTTTCATTTTCTGCAACTGTGAGCCCCTGAGGGGTGAGGATTGGCTGATTTTGGTAGCCTGAAACTGCCTGCCAGCCCTCCACAGGTGTGCCTGGGTTGAGGGCAATATAAACAGCTCTCCAGTGAGCGACAGCCCTTGTAGCTGTGACTGACGCCATATTCTCTGCCCCGTAGGCAGTGCCGGGGCTGTGCTGGTGGGAGGGAGTGAGGGGCCGTGGCTTTGTGGGTGGCCAGGTGTGAGTGGGGCTCTGCTGGACTTTCTTCAGGAGTTGTCAGGCTGCCACATGCTAAAGAAGAAGATGAGTCACCGATACCTGCCGCTGGAATTTCTCCCCAGGCAGAGGTGAGGAAGTAAAAAAGCAGTGGGGGCCGTGGCAGGAGGGGTATCTCAGGCAGGGAAATGGAAAGCTTCCAGAAGAGCATCTGGGGCCAGGACCATCCTGACTGGCCTGCAGGCACCAAGTTGGCCTGTGTGCTGTCGCTGGTGTGGCTCCACAGCCCTTCCTCTAAGCTTGCAAGTTCTTGTACATATTCAGGTGTTTTACGTGGAAAGGGTGGGAAGAGTTCAGCTGCCGCAGGACTGGGGCTCAGCTCACGTTTACTCACAGATGCCTTGGCTTGGTCCCCCAGCTTTGCAATGAGGACCCTCCTTGCTTGGGGGGTGGGCTGCTGGCTGTATGGGTGATGATTCCCCACCTATGACCAATTTCAGAATTGTTTACCGCTGGAGCAAGTTCCCTGATAGGGTTTTCCTCTGTATAACTGGTGGGTTCAGGTTTTTTTTCCTTTTTTGGTTCAAGTTAGATTTTATTCCTCTTTTATGTATTTATTGATATAAGCATGGAAATAATTCATTCATATAAATACATCTGTGTGAAGGGAAGAACTTTTTTCTGTTTTATTTTTAAATTTTATTTTTTTAAATTTTAAAATTTAATTTTATTTATATTTTTATACAGCAGGTTATTATTAGTTATGTATTTTATGCATATACATGTATACAGGTCAATCCCAATCTCTCAACATATGCCACCACCACCACCCCATGGCTTCCCACACTTGGTGTCCATACGTGTGTTCTCTACCTCTGTGTCTCTATTTCTTCCCTGCAAACCAGTTCATCTGTACCATTTTTCTAGGTTCCACGTATATGCATTAATATACAATATTTGTTTTTCTCTTTCTGACTTACTTCATTCTGTATGACAGTCTCTAGATCCATCGACGTCTCTACAAATGACCCAGTTTCATTCCTTCTTATGGCTGAGTAATATTCCATTTTATATATGTACCACATCTTTATCCATTCGTCTGTCTGTGGGTATTTAGGTTGCTTCCATTACCTGGCTATCGTAAATAGTGCTGAAATGAGCATTGTGGTGAATGTGCCTTTTTGATTTATGGTTTTATCTGGGTATATGCCCAGAAGTGGGATTGCTGGATCATATGGTAATTCTATTTCTAGTTTTTTTAAGGAAACTCCATACTGTTCTCCATCGTGACTGTATCAATTTACATTTCCACCACTAGTGGAAGAGGGATCCTTTTGTCCACACCCTCCCCAGAATTTGTTGTTTGTAGATTTTCTGATGATGCCGATTCTAACAGGTGTGAGGTGATACCTCATTGTAGTTTTGATTTGCATTTCGCTAATAATTAGTGATGTTGAGCAGCTTTTCATGTTGGTCTTGGCCATCTCTGTGTCTTCTTTGAAGAAACGTGTCTTTAGATCTTCTGCCCAATTTTGTATTGGGTTGTTTGTTTTTTTAATATTAAGCTGCCTGAGCTCTTTATATATATTGGAGATTAAACCTTTGTCCATTGATTCGTTTGCAAATATTTTCGCCCATTCTGAGGGATGCTTTTTGCCATTCCAGTTTTTTTAACAAAAAAAGAAAGAAAGAAAAAGAAGCAGAACACTAATGTGTGTACAATATCCCTTTTGAAACTGTCGTTTTGAAATATGGACGTCCTTTGAATTTTTTGGTCGATATATGAACCCAGGATTTGTTTTCAGGGCAGGTGTCATTTACAGGCCTGCAATGATTTTGAATATCAACTGACCATTAGCGCTGGGATTAAAGCTGCTGTTTTGTGACACGGCCACAATGTGGCAGCAGTTCTCCCTTACCAAATCTGGTTACTGGGGCAACAGAGCGTCAATGGAAGTCGTGTTCTAGATTGGAATGTAGAATGGAATGTGCCAGGAGAAAGCCCCTCAAGTTTGTCTCACTACTTCTTGTTCGTGTTTTTAATTTAATTTTTTATTTTTTATTACAGCAAATTTGATTACAATGTTTGGCTTGTTGTAGGTGTGGAAGATGTGGTTCTTTTACACATATACATATGTCTGTTCTTCCTGGGATCCTTTTCCCATGTACCTTATGACAGAATGTTGAGTAGTCTTCTCTTGGTATTCTGTAGGTCTTTGGTGATTATATATGTCACCTGTGTTTGTATATGTCTGTTAACCCCAATATCATAATGAAACCAATCCTCACACCTTTTCATTGGTGAACCATAAGTTTGTTGAATGAATCTGTGATAGCCCTTCTAGGTGGAAATATCTGCCCTGGTATCCATTTTTCGGTCACACCTATAAGAGATATGATATGATATGTATCTTTAACTTTCTGACTTACTACAAGTAACGTGATTACCTCTAGAAACACCTACGGTGCTGCAAATGGCATTGTGTCCTTTTTTTCCTTGGCTTCTATTCTGCCTTAGCGAGGTCCATTTTCAACAATGTGATTCCCTGAGTGCTGAGGATTAGCTGACCTGGGTAGCCTGACCCTGCCGGCCGGCCCTCCCCAGGTGTGCCTGGGTTGAGGTCAATATAAACAGCGCTGCAGGCAGCAATAGCCCCTGAAGCTGTGCCTGACTCCATATTCTCTGCCCCGTCAGCAGTCTCGGGGCTGTGCTGGTGGGAGGGAGTGAGGGGCCACGGCTATGTGGGTGGCCCGGTGTGAGTGGGTCTCTGCTGGACTTTCTGCAGGAGTTGCCAGGCTGCCACCTGTAAAGAAGAGGATGTGTCACCCATACCTTCCGCTGGAATTTCTCTCCGGACATAGGTGAGGAAGGAAAAAAGCAGTGGGTGCCGGGACAGGAGGGGTATCACAGGCAGGGCAATGGAAACCTTCCAGAAGAGCACCCAGGGCCAGGATCATCCTGACTGGCCTGCAGGCACCAAGTTGGCCTGCGTGCTGTCGCTGGTGTGGCTCCACGGCCCTTCCTCTAGGCTTTCAAGCACTTGTACATATTCAGGTGTTTTACCTGGGAAGGGTGGGAAAAGTTCAACAGCAGCTGGCGTGGGGCTCAGCTCACCGTTACTCACAGATGCCTCGGCATGGACCCCAGCTTTGAAATGAGGACGCTCCTTGCGTAGGAGTGGGATGCTGTCTCTATGGGAGATGATTCCCCACCTCTGACCAATTTCAGAATTGTTTACCGCTGGAGCAAGTGCCCTGATAGGGTTTTCCTCTGTCTAACTCGTGGGTTCAGGTTTTTTTTTTTTCTTTTTTGGTTCAAGTTAGATTTTATTCCTCTTTTATGTATTTATAGATATAAGCATGGAAATAATTCATTCATATAAATACATCTGTGTGAAGGGAAGAACTTTTTTCTGTTTTATTTTTAAATTTTATTTTTAAAAATTTTGAAATTTAATTTTATTTATTTTTTTATACAGCAGGTTATTATTAGTTATGTATTTTATGCATATACATGTATACAGGTCAATCCCAATCTCCCAACTCATCCCAACACCACCTCCCCATGGCTTCCCACACTTGGTGTCCATACGTGTGTTCTCTACCTCTGTGTCTCTATTTCTTCCCTGCAAAGCAGTTCATCTGTACCACTTTTCTAGGTTCCACGTATATGCATTAATATACAATATTTGTTTGTCTCTTTCTGACTTACTTCATTCTGTATGACAGTCTCTAGATCCATCTACGTCTCTACAAATGACCCAGTTTCATTCCTTCTTATGGCTGAGTAATATTCCATTTTATATATGTACCACATCTTTATCCATTCGTCTCTCTGTGGGTATTTAGGTTGCTTCCATTACCTGGCTATCGTAAATAGTGCTGAAATGAGCATTGTGGTGCATGTGCCTTTTTGATTTATGGTTTTCTCTGGGTATATGCCCAGAAGTGGGATTGCTGGATCATATGGTAATTCTATTTCTAGTTTTTTTAAGGAAACTCCATACTGTTCTCCATCGTGACTGTATTAATTTACATTTCCACCACTAGTGGAAGAGGGATCCTTTTGTCCACACCCTCCCCAGAATTCGTTGTTTGTAGATTTTCTGATGATGCCGATTCTAACAGGTGTGAGGTGATACCTCATTGTAGTTTTGATTTGCATTTCTCTAATAATTAGTGATGTTGAGCAGCTTTTCATGTGCGTCTTGGCCATCTGAGTGTCTTCTTTGAAGAAATGTCTCTTTAGATCTTCGGCCCATTTTTGTATTGGGTTGTTTGTTGTTTTAATATTAAGCTGCATGAGCTCTTTATATATATTGGAGATTAAACCTTTGTCCATTGATTCGTTTGCAAATATTTTCGCCCATTCTGAGGGATGCTTTTTGCCATTCCCGTTTTTTTAACAAAAAAAGAAAGAAAGAAAAAGAAGCAGAAGACTAATGTTTGTAAAATATGCCTTTGGAAACTGTCGTTTTGAAATATGGACGTCCTTTGAATTTTTTGGTCGATATATGAACCCAGGATTTGTTTTCAGGGCAGGTGTCATTTACAGGCCTGCAATGATTTTGAATATCAACTGACCATTAGCGCTGGGATTAAAGCTGCTGTTGTGTGAAATGGCCACAAGGTGGCAGCAGTTCTCCCTTACCAAATCTGGTGTCAGGGGCAACAGAGCCTCAATGGAAGTCGTGTTCTAGATTGGAATTTAGAATGGAATGTGCCAGGAGAAAGCCCCTCAAGTTTGTCTCACTACTTCTTGTTCGTGTTTTTAATTTAATTTTTTATTTTTTATTACAGCAAATTTGATTACAATGTTTGGCTCGTTGTAGGTGTGGAAGATGTGGTTCTTTTACACATATAAATATGTCTGTTCTTCCTGGGATCCTTTTCCCATGTACCTTATGACAGAATGTTGAGTAGTCTTCTCTTGGTATTCTGTAGGTCTTTGGTGATTCTATATGTCACCTGTGTTTGTATATGTCTGTTAACCCCAATATCATAATGAAACCAATCCTCACACCTTTCCATTGGTGAACCATAAGTTTGTTGAATGAATCTGTGATAGCCCTTCTCCGTGGAAATATCTGCCCTGGTATCCATTTTTTGGTCACACCTATAAGAGATATGATACGATATGTGTCTTTCACTTTCTGACTTACTACAAGTCACGTGATTACCTCTAGACACACCTACGGTGCTGCAAATGGCATTGTTTCCTTCTATTCCTTGGCTTCTATTCTGCCTTAGCGAGGTCCATTTTCAACAATGTGATTCCCTGAGGGCTGAGGATTAGCTGACCTGGGTAGCCTGACCCTGCCGGCGGGCCCTCCCCTGGTGTGCCTGGGTTGAGGTCAATATAAACAGCGCTGCAGGCAGCAATAGCCCCTGAAGCTGTGCCTGACTCCATATTCTCTGCCCCGTCAGCAGTGTCGGGGTTGTGCTGGTGGGAGGGAGTGAGGGGCCACGGCTTTGTGGGTGGCCCGGTGTGAGTGGGTCTCTGCTGGACTTTCTGCAGGAGATGCCAGGCTTCCACCTGTAAAGAAGAGGATGTGTCAACCATACCTTCCGCTGGAATTTCTCTCCGGACAGAGGTGAGGAAGGAAAAAAGCAGTGGGGGCCGGGACAGGAGGGGTATCTCAGGCTGGGCAATGGAAAGTTTTCAGAAGAGCGCCCAGGTCCAGGACCATCCTGGCTGGCCTGCAGGCACCAAGTTTTCCTGCGTGCTGTCGCTGGTGTGGCTCCACGGCCCTTCCTCTAGGCTTTCAAGCCCTTGTACATATTCAGGTGTTTTACCTGGGAAGGGTGGGAAAAGTTCAGCAGCAGCTGGCCTCGGGCTCAGCTCACGGTTACTCACAGATGCCTCGGGTCCCCTTCACTGAGGAAAGTGTAGGTCTTGTATATTCCATTGTTGGTTTTTGGAACGGTACCTGTGCTTATATCAAACTCTGTTTTTATGCATCACCCCACCTCTCCTTCCCCCTTAAGCAGGCATAAGAGTGTTTTCTAAATGTGAGACACTGTTCTCTTTCCTAACTCAGTTTAAGTGTAGCCATGTTTACAGGATCTTCATAAGTGATATCTTATGATAAATTTCTTTTTCTGTGTGACTTATTTCACTTAGAATCATCGTACCTGAATCCACCCATTTTGCTGCTACTGGTCTTATGACATTGATTTCATGGCTGAGGGATATTCCATCGTACGTAAGTACCACAATTTTTTGAACCATTTTTATATTTCCTGGGATATTTAAGGTGTACCCAAGTTGAGGTCCTTGTAAGCAGTGCAGCCCTAAATTTTGGGGTGGGTCTGTCTTATTGATTTTCAGTTTTCCCAAGTTATATTCCCTAGACGGGAAGTGCCCTTCGCTCTGTAGCTCTGTTCTTTACTTGTTTTAGGGAAAACAATGTACTCCTCCAGAGAGGCAGTTGGCAATTTACATCCCGCCCATCAGCATTACAAGGCTCCCTGTTCTCCAGGGCCTGTCTTGCCTTTCTGGTTTTTACACATTTTGTGGATGTCCGTTCTGAAGGTGGGAAGTGATACTTCTTTGTAGTGCAGATTTGCCTTGCCCGCTTGCTTGCTTGGCCAAAAAGGGCGTATGCGTTTTCTCCTGAATATATTCAGGAGAAAACGCATACGCCCTTTTTGGCCAACTGCATCATTGTCGAAGTTGTGCCCCTCTTCCTGTGCTTTAAAGGCGATTCCAACGTACCTCTTGAAATCTGTTTCCTGCTATTCTGCCTCGCTTTCACGTCCCTCTCGTTGCCTTCCCTCAACAGATTTTTGGATGATAGTTGTCCTTTATTTCTCTGCAAGTTTGTGAATTGCTGTGCCCTTGAGCTCCATTTTTCAACTCGTTTTTTGTGAGCTGACCGGATGTCCAAAATTTTGGTTCAGGACCTATACTGGTTCCCGGTGGGTGGCTGAGACTTTGGTTAATACTTCTTCCTGTGGGAAATTACAGTGATATGTGCCCGTACAAATGCCTAACAGCTACTCACTCATTGGTTCTCCCTCTTCCCTTTCATCCTCTGCCAAATTGGAAACCTGTCCGAAAGAGGAGGTTAAAGGGGCTGTCTCTCCAAGTTGGGAGATTGATAGTAAAGCAGATGGAAAGTCAAACCGGAGCACCAGGAGAGGGACTGTTCGTTGAGTTTTAGAAACCTTTCGTATTCACAGTGTGTCCGTTCTCTAGGTTTCCCGTACATGTTATAGCGGTAGTAATATTCCCTTCAACCTGGAGAGTTGGGACCCATGGAATGGGTGCCAGGCATTATTGCCTTAAAGGGTCTGCATTTGCTCACACAATCTCACCAATCCTCTCAGTCCCAAGTGTCCAGCCTTATGCCACATCCAGCTGTCGTTGTAGATAGGGTCATTCCAGGTTTCATCAGAGACCCTGAAGGAATTGTAAAGAATTTACAAGTTTTTTTGGTTTGTTTTTGAAATTCCTTTTTATAGTGGGTTTGAGCTGATTCTCGCTGCCATGTTTTTGCCAGTCTAGACACACTTGATTCCCTTACGGAGACATATCAATACATAGGTTTTAAGATTCTTACTAGTCAGATATATTCCTCTGCGGGATATATGGGGTTTTGAGTCCCTTTCACTGAGGAAGGTATAGGTCTTGTCTATTCCATAGTTGGTTTTTGGAACGGTACCTGTGCTTATATCAAACTCTGGTTTTATGCATCACCCCACCTCTCCTTCCCCCTTAAGCAGGCATAAGAGTGTTTTCTAAATGTGAGACACTGTTCTCTTTCCTAACTCAGTTCTAGTGTAGCCATGTTTACAGGATCTTCATAAGTGATATCTTATGATAAGTTTCATTTTCTGTGTGACTTATTTCACTTAGAATCATCGTACCTGAATCCACCCATTTTGCTGCTACTGGTCTTATGACATTGATTTCATGGCTGAGGGATATTCCATCGTACGTAAGTACCACAGTTTTTTGAACCATTGTTATATTTCCTGGGATATTTAAGGTGTACCCAAGTTGAGGTCCTTGTAAGCAGTGCAGCCCTAAATTTTTTGGTGGCTCTGTCTTATTGATTTTCAGTTTTCCCAAGGTATATTCCCTAGACTGGAAGTGCCCTTGGCTCTGTAGCTCTGTTCTTTACTTGTTTTAGGGAACACAGTACACTCCTCCAGAGAGGCAGTTGGCAATTTACATCCCGCCCATCAGCATAACAAGGCTCCCTGTTCTCCAGGGCCTGTCTTGCCTTTCTGGTTTTTACACATTTTGTGGATGTCCCTTTTGACTGGTGGGAAGTGATCCTTCTTTTTAGTGCAGATTTGCATTGCCCGCTTGCTTGCTTGGCCAAAAAGGGTGTATGCGTTTTCTCCTGAATATATTCAGGAGAAAACGCATACGCACTTTATGGCCAAGTGCATCATTGTCGAAGTTGTGCCCCTCTTCCTGTGCTTTAAAGGCGATTCCAACGTACCTCTTGAAATCTGTTTCCTGCTATTCTGCCTCACTTTCAAGTCTGCCTCGTTCCCTTCCCTCAACAAATTTTTGGACGATAGTTGTCCTTTATTACTCGGCCAGTTTGTGAATTGCTGTGCCACTGAGCTCCATTTTTCAACTCGTTTTTGGTGAGCTGACCGCAAGTCCAAAATTTTGGTTCAGAACTTATGCTGGTTCACAGGGGGTTGCTGAGACTTTGGTTAATTCTTCTTCCTGCCGGGAAATTACAGTGATATGTGCCCATTCAAATGCCTAACAGCTACTCTCTCATTGGTTCTCCCTCTTCCCTTTCATCCTCTGCCAAATTGGCAACCTGTGTGAACCAGGAGGTTAAAGGGGCTGTCTCTCCAAATTGGGAGGTTGATAGTAAAGCAGATGGAAAGTCAAACCGGAGCACCAGGAGAGGGACTATTCGTTGAGTTTTAGAAGCCTTTCGTATTCAGAGTGTGTCCGTTCTCTAGGTTTCCCGTACATGTTATAGCTGTAGTAATATTCCCTTCAACCTGGAGAGTTGGGACCCTTGGAATGGGTGCCAGGTATTTGTGCTTTAAAGGGTCTGCATTTGCTCACCCAATCTCACCAATCGTCTCAGTCCGAAGTGTCCCTACTTATGCCACATCGAGCTGTCATTGTAGATAGGGTCATTCCAGGTTTCATCAGAGACCCTGAAGGAATTGTAAAGAATTTCCCAGTTTTTTTGTTTTGTTTTTGAAATTCCTTTTTATAGTGGGTTTGAGCTGATTTTTGCTTCCATGTTTATGCCAGTCTAGACACACTTGATTCCCTTATGGAGACATATCAATACATAGGTTTTAAGATTCTTACTAGTCAGATATATTCCTCTGTGGGAAATATGGAGATTTGAGTCCCTTTCACTGAGGAAGGTGTAGGTCTTGTCTATTCCATAGATGGTTTTTGGAACGGTACCTGTGCTTATATCAAACTCTGGTTTTATGCATCACCCCACCTCTCCTTCCCCCTTAAGCAGGCATAAGAGTGTTTTCTAAATGTGAGACACTGTTCTCTTTCCTAACTCAGTTCAAGTGTAGCCATGTTTACAGGATCTTCATAAGTGATATCTTATGATAAGTTTCTTTTTCTGTGTGACTTATTTCACTTAGAATCATCGTACCTGAATCCACCCATTTTGCTGCTACTGGTCTTATGACATTGATTTCATGGCTGAGGGATATTCCATCGTACGTAAGTACCACAATTTTTTGAACCATTTTTATATTTCCTGGGATATTTAAGGTGTACCCAATTTGAGGTCCTTGTAAGCAGTGCAGCCCTAAATTTTGGGGTGGCTCTGTCTTATTGATTTTCAGTTTTCCCAAGGTATATTCCCTAGACTGTAAGTGTCCTTGGCTCTGTAGCTCTGTTCTTTACTTGTTTTAGGGAACACAATGCACTCCTCCAGAGAGGCAGTGGGCAATTTACATCCCGCCCATCAGCATAACAAGGCTCCCTGTTCTCCAGGGCCTGTCTTGCCTTTCTGGTTTTTACACATTTTGTGGATGTCCCTTTTGACCGGTGGGAAGTGATACTTCTTTGTAGTGCAGATTTGCATTGCCCGCTTGCTTGCTTGGCCAAAAAGGGCGTATGCGTTTTCTCCTGAATATATTCAGGAGAAAACGCATACGCCCTTTTTGGCCAAGTGCATCATTGTCGAAGTTGTGCCCCTCTTCCTGTGCTTTAAAGGCGATTCCAACGTACCTCTTGAAATCTGTTTCCTGCTATTCTGCCTCGCTTTCAAGTCCGCCTCGTTGCCTTCCCTCAACAGATTTTTGGACGATAGTTGTCCTTTATTACTCGGCCAGGTTGTGAATTGCTGTGCCCCTGAGCTCCATTTTTCAACTCGTTTTTGGTGAGCTGACCGTAAGTCCAAAATTTTGGTTCAAGACCTATGCTGCTTCCCGGTGGGTGGCTGAGACTTTGGTTAATTCTTCTTCCTGCCGGGAAATTACAGTGATATATGCCCGTTCAAATGCCTAATAGCTACTCTCTCATTGGTTCTCCCTCTTCCCTTTCATCCTCTGCCAAATTGGCAACCTGTGCAAACCAGGAGGTTAAATGGTCTGTTTCTCCAAGTTGGGATGTTGATAGTAAAGCAGATGCAAAGTCAAACCGGAGCACCAGGAGAGGGACTATTCGTTGAGTTTTAGAAACCTTTCGTGTTCACAGTGTGTCCGTTCTCTAGGTTTCCCGTACATGTTATAGCTGTAGTAATATTCCCTTCAACCTGGAGAGTTGGGACCCATGGAATGGGTGCCAGGCATTTGTGCTTCAAAGGGTCTGCATTTGCTCACCCAATCTCAACAATCGTCTCAGTCCCAAGTGTCCCTCCTTATGCCACATCCAGCTGTCATTGTAGATAGGGTCATTCCAGGTTTCATCAGAGACCCTGAAGGAGTTGTAAAGAATTTCCCATTTTTTTTGTTTTGTTTTTGAAATTCCTTTTTATAGTGGGTTTGAGCTGATTCTCGCTGCCATGTTTATGCTAGTCTAGACAGATTTGACTCCCTCACGGAGACATATCAATACATAGGTTTTAAGATTCTTACTAGTGAGATATATTCCTCTGCGGAAATATGGGGTTTTGAGTCCCTTTCACTGAGGAAGGTGTAGGACTTGTCTATTCCATAGTTGGTTTTTGGAACGGTACCTGTGCTTATATCAAACTCTGGTTTTATGCATCACCCCACCTCTCCTTCCCCCTTAAGCAGGCATAAGAGTGTTTTCTAAATGTGAGACACTGTTCTCTTTCCTAACTCAGTTTAAGTGTAGCCATGTTTACAGGATCTTCATAAGTGATATCTTATTAAAAGTTTCTTTTTCTGTGTGACTTATTTCACTTAGAATCATCGTACCTTAATCCACCCATTTTGCTGCTACTGGTCTTATGACATTGATTTCATGGCTGAGGGATATTCCATCGTACGTAAGTACCACAATTTTTTGAACCATTTTTATATTTCCTGGGATATTTAAGGTGTACCCACGTTGAGATCCTTGTAAGCAGTGCAGCCGTAAATTTTGGGGTGGCTCTGTCTTATTGATTTTCAGTTATCCCAAGGTATATTCCCTAGACTGGAAGTGCCCTTGGCTCTGTAGCTCTGTTCTTTACTTGTTTTAGGGAACACAATGCACTCCTCCAGAGAGGCAGTTGGCAATTTACATCCCGCCCATCAGCATAACAAGGCTCCTTGTTCTCCAGGGCCTGTCTTGCCTTTCTGGTTTTTACACATTTTGTGGATGTCCCTTTTGACCGGTGGGAAGTGATACTTCTTTGTAGTGCAGATTTGCATTGCCCGCTTGCTTGCTTGGCCAAAAAGGGCGTATGCGTTTTCTCCTGAATATATTCAGGAGAAAACGCATACGCCCTTTTTGGCCAAGTGCATCACTGTCGAAGTTGTGCCCCTCTTCCTGTGCTTTAAAGGCGATTCCAACGTACCCCTTGAAATCTGTTTCCTGCTATTCTGCCTCGCTTTCAAGTCCGCCTCGTTGCCTTCCCTCAACAGATTTTTGGACGATAGTTGTCCTTTATTACTCGGCCAGTTTGTGAATTGCTGTGCCCCTGAGCTCCATTTTTCAACTCGTTTTAGGTGAGCTGACCGCATGTCCAAAATTTTGTTTCACGACCTATGCTGGTTCCCGGTGGGTGGCTGAGACTTTGGTTAATTCCTCTTCCTGCCGGGAAATTAGAGTGATATGTGCCCGTCCAAATGCCTAACAGCTACTCTCTCATTGGTTCTCCCTCTTCCCTTTCATCCTCTGCCAAATTGGCCACCTGTGCGAACCATGAGGTTAAAGGGGCTGTCTCTCCAAGTTTGGAGGTTGATAGTAAAGAAGATGGCAAGTCAAACCGGAGCACCAGGAGAGGGACTATTCGTTGAGTTTTAGAAACCTTTCGTATTCACAGTGTGTCTGTTCTCTAGGTTTCCTGTACATGTTATAGCTGTAGTAATATTCGATTCAAACTGGAGAGTTGGGACCCATGGAATGTGTGCCAGGCATTTGTGATTCAAAGGGTCTGAATTTTCTCACCCAATCTCACCAATCGTCTCAGACCCAAGTGTCCAGCCTTATGCCACATCCAGCTGTCGTTGTAGATAGGGTCATTCCAGGTTTCATCAGAGACCCTGAAGGAATTGTAAAGAATTTCCCAGTTTTCTTGTTTTGTTTGTCAAATTCCTTTTTATAGTGGGTTTGAGCTGATTCTCGCTGCCATGTTTATGCCAGTCTAGAGACACTTGATTCCCTTATGGAGACATATCAATACATAGGTTTTAAGATTCTTACTAGTCAGATATATTCCTCTGCAGGTAATATGGGGTTTTGAGTCCCTTTCACTGAGGAAGGTGTAGGTCTTGTCTATTCCATAGTTGGTTTTTGGAACGGTACCTGTGCTTATATTAAACTCTGGTTTTATGCATCACCTCACCTCTCCTTCCCCCTTAAGCAGGCATAAGAGTGTTTTCTAAATGTGAGACACTGTTCTCTTTCCTAACTCAGTTCAAGTGTAGCCATGTTTACAGGATCTTCATAAGTGATATCTTATGATAAGTTTCTTTTTCTGTGTGACTTATTTCACTTAGAATCATCGTACCTGAATCCACCCATTTTGCTGCTACTGGTCTTATGACATTGATTTCATGGCTGAGGGATATTCCATCGTACGTAAGTACCACAATTTTTTGAAGCATTTTTATATTTCCTGGGATATTTAAGGTGTACCCAAGTTGAGGTCCTTGTAAGCAGTTCAGCCTTAAATTTTGGGGTGGCTCTGTCTTACCGATTTTCAGTATTCCCGAGGTATATTCCCTAGACTGGAAGTGCCCATGGCTCTGTAGCTCCATTGTTTATTTGTTTTAGGGAACACAATGCACTCCTCCAGAGAGGCAGTTGTCAAGTTACATCCCGCCCATCAGCATAACAAGGCTCCCTGTTCTCCAGGGCCTGTCTTGCCTTTCTGGTTTTTACACATTTTGTGGATGTCCCTTTTGACCGGTGGGAAGTGATACTTCTTTGTAGTGCAGATTTGCATTGCCCGCTTGCTTGCTTGGCCAAAAAGGGCGTATGCGTTTTCTCTTGAATATATTCAGGAGAAAACACATACGCCCTTTTTGGCCAAGTGCATCATGGTCGAAGTTGTGCCCCTCTTCCTGTGCTTTAAAGGCGATTCCAACGTACCTTGAAATCTGTTTCCTGCTATTCTGCCTCGCCTACAAGTCCGCCTCGTTGCCTTCCCTCAACAGATTTTTGGAGGATAGTTGTCCTTTATTACTCGGCCACTTTGTGAATTGCTGTGCCCCTGAGCTCCATTTTTCAACTCGTTTTTTGTGAGCTGACCGCATGTCCAGAATTTTGGTTCAGGACCTATGCTGGTTCCCGGTGGGTGGCTGAGACTTTGGTTAATTCTTCTTCCTGCCGGGAAATTAAAGTGATATGAGACCGTCCAAATGCCTAACAGCTACTCTCTCATTGGTTCTCCCTCTTCCCTTTCATCCTCTGCCAAATTGGAAACCTGTGTGAACCAGTAGGTTAAAGGGGCTGTCTCTCCAAGTTGGGAGGTTGATAGTAAAGCAGATGGAAAGTCAAACAGGAGCACCAGGAGAGGGACTATTCGTTGAGTTTTAGAAACCTTTCGTATTCACAGTGTGTCCTTTTTCTAGGTTTCCCGTACATGTTATAGCTGTAGTAATATTCCCTTCAACCTGGAGAGTTGGGACCCATGGAATGGGTGCCAGGCATTTGTGCTTTAAAGGGTCTGCATTTGCTCACCAAATCTCACCAATCCTCTCAGCCCCAACTGTCCAGCCTTATGCCTCATCCAGCTGTCATTGTACATAGGGTCATTCCAGGTTTCATCAGTGACCCTGAAGTAATTGTAAAGAATTTCCCAGTTTTCTTGTTTTGTTTGTGAAATTCCTTTTTATAGTGGGTTTGAGCTGATTCTCGCTGCCATGTTTATGCCAGTTTAGACACACTTGATTCCCTTACGGAGACATATCAATACATAGGTTTTAAGATTCTTACTAGTCAGATATATTCCTCTGCGGGAAATATGGGGTTTTGAGTCCCTTTCACTGAGGAAGGTGTAGGTCTTGTCTATTCCATAGTTGGTTTTTGGAACGGTACCTGTGCTTATATCAAACTCTGGTTTTATGCATCACCTCACCTCTCCTTCCCCCTTAAGCAGGCATAAGAGTGTTTTCTAAATGTGAGACACTGTTCTCTTTCCTAACTCAGTTCAAGTGTAGCCATGTTTACAGGATCTTCATAAGTAATATCTTATGATAAGTTTCTTTTTCTGTGTGACTTATTTCACTTAGAATCATCGTACCTGAATCCACCCATTTTGCTGCTACTGGTCTTATGACATTGATTTCATGGCTGAGGGATATTCCATCGTACGTAAGTACCACAATTTTTTGAACCATTTTTATATTTCCTGGGATATTTAAGGTGTACCCAAGTTGAGGTCCTTGTAAGCAGTGCAGCCCTGAATTTTGGGGTGACTCTGTCTTATTGATTTTCAGTTTTCCCAAGGTATATTCCCTAGACTGGAAGTGCCCTTGGCTCTGTAGCTCTGTTGTTTACTTGTTTTAGGGAACACAGTGCACTCCTCCAGAGACGCAGTTGGCAATTTACATCCCGCCCATCAGCATAACAAGGCTCCCTGTTCTCCAGGGCCTGTCTTGCCTTTCTGGTTTTTACACATTTTGTGGATGTCCCTTTTGACCGGTGGGAAGTGATACTTCTTTGTAGTGCAGATTTGCATTGTCCGCTTGCTTGCTTGGCCAAAAAGGTTGTATGCGTTTTCTCCTGAATATATTCAGGAGAAAACGCATACGCCCATTTTGGCCAAGTGCATCATTGTCGAAGTTGTGCCCCTGTTCCTGTGCTTTAAAGGTGATTCCAACGTACCTCTTGAAATCTGTTTCTTGCTATTCTGCCTCTCTTTCACGTCCGCCTCGTTGCCTTCCCTCAGCAGATTTTTGGACGATAGTTGTCCTTTATTACTCGGCCAGTTTGTGAATTGTTGTGCCCCTGAGCTCCATTTTTCAACTCGTTTTTGGTGAGCTGACCGCATGTCCAGAATTTTGGTTCAGGACCTATGCTGGTTCCCGGTGGGTGGCTGAGACTTGGTTAATTCTTCTTCCTGCCGGGAAATTAAAGTGATATGTGACCGTCCAAATGCCTAACATCTACTCTCTCATTGGTTCTCCCGCTTCCCTTTCATCCTCTGCCAAATTGGCAACCTGTGCGAACCAGGAGGTTAAAGGGGCTGTCTCTCCAAGTTGGGCGGTTGATAGTAAAGCAGATGGAAAGCCAAACTGGAGCACCAGAGAGGGACTATTCATTGAATTTTAGAAACCTTTCGTATTCACAGTGGATCCGTTCTCTAGGTTTCCCGTACATGTTATAGCTGTAGTAATATTCCCTTCAACTTGGAGAGTTGGGACCCATGGAATGGGTGCCAGGCATTTGTGCTTTAAGCGTCTGCCTTTGCTCACCAAATATCACCAATCCTCTCAGTCACAAGTGTCCCTCCTTATGCCACATCCAGCTGTCGTTGTAGATAGAGTCATTCCAGGTTTCATCAGAGACCATGAAGGAATTATAAAGAATTTCCCAGTTTTTTTGTTTTGTTTTTGAAATTCCTTTGTATAGTGGGTTTGAGCTGATTCTCGCTGCCATGTTTATGCCAGTCTAGACACACTTGATTCCCTTACGGAGACATATCAATACATAGGTTTTAAGATTCTTACTAGTCAGATATATTCCTCTGCGGGAAATATGGGGTTTTGAGTCCCTTTCACTG
The DNA here is from genome assembly GCF_949752795.1 of Hyperoodon ampullatus. Classification (NCBI taxonomy): domain Eukaryota; kingdom Metazoa; phylum Chordata; class Mammalia; order Artiodactyla; family Ziphiidae; genus Hyperoodon; species Hyperoodon ampullatus. Next base: position 413,238 of record NW_027640677.1, on the reverse strand, counting down.
AGGAAGGTGTAGGTCTTGTGTATTCCATAGTTGGTTTTTGGAACGGTACCTGTGCTTATATCAAACTCTGGTTTTATGCATCACCCCACCTCTCCTTCCCCCTTAAGCAGGCATAAGAGTGTTTTCTTAATATGAGACAATGTCTTATTTCCTAACTCAGTTCAAGTGTAGCCATGTTTACAGGATCTTCATAAGTGATATCTTATAATAAGTTTTTTTTTCTGTGTGACTTATTTCACTTAGAATCATCGTACCTGAATCCACCCATTTTGCTGCTACTGGTCTTATGACATTGATTTCATGGCTGAGGGATATTCCATCGTACGTAAGTACCACAATTTTTTGAACCATTTTTATATTTCCTGGGATATTTAAGGTGTACCCAAGTTGAGGTCCTTGTAAGCAGTGCAGCCCTGAATTTTGGGGTGACTCTGTCTTATTGATTTTCAGTTTTCCCAAGGTATATTCCCTAGACTGGAAGTGCCCTTGGCTCTGTAGCTCTGTTGTTTACTTGTTTTAGGGAACACAGTGCACTCCTCCAGAGACGCAGTTGGCAATTTACATCCCGCCCATCAGCATAACAAGGCTCCCTGTTCTCCAGGGCCTGTCTTGCCTTTCTGGTTTTTACACATTTTGTGGATGTCCCTTTTGACCGGTGGGAAGTGATACTTCTTTGTAGTGCAGATTTGCATTGTCCGCTTGCTTGCTTGGCCAAAAAGGGTGTATGCGTTTTCTCCTGAATATATTCAGGAGAAAACGCATACGCCCATTTTGGCCAAGTGCATCATTGTCGAAGTTGTGCCCCTGTTCCTGTGCTTTAAAGGCGATTCCAACGTACCTCTTGAAATCTGTTTCTTGCTATTCTGCCTCTCTTTCACGTCCGCCTCGTTGCCTTCCCTCAACAGATTTTTGGACGATAGTTGTCCTTTATTACTCGGCCAGTTTGTGAATTGTTGTGCCCCTGAGCTCCATTTTTCAACTCGTTTTTGGTGAGCTGACCGCATGTCCAGAATTTTGGTTCAGGACCTATGCTGGTTCCCGGTGGGTGGCTGAGACTTGGTTAATTCTTCTTCCTGCCGGGAAATTAAAGTGATATGTGACCGTCCAAATGCCTAACATCTACTCTCTCATTGGTGCTCCCGCTTCCCTTTCATCCTCTGCCAAATTGGCAACCTGTGCGAACCAGGAGGTTAAAGGGGCTGTCTCTCCAAGTTGGGCGGTTGATAGTAAAGCAGATGGAAAGCCAAACTGGAGCACCAGAGAGGGACTATTCATTGAATTTTAGAAACCTTTCGTATTCACAGTGGATCCGTTCTCTAGGTTTCCCGTACATGTTATAGCTGTAGTAATATTCCCTTCAACTTGGAGAGTTGGGACCCATGGAATGGGTGCCAGGCATTTGTGCTTTAAGCGTCTGCCTTTGCTCACCAAATATCACCAATCCTCTCAGTCACAAGTGTCCCTCCTTATGCCACATCCAGCTGTCGTTGTAGATAGAGTCATTCCAGGTTTCATCAGAGACCATGAAGGAATTATAAAGAATTTCCCAGTTTTTTTGTTTTGTTTTTGAAATTCCTTTGTATAGTGGGTTTGAGCTGATTCTCGCTGCCATGTTTATGCCAGTCTAGACACACTTGATTCCCTTACGGAGACATATCAATACATAGGTTTTAAGATTCTTACTAGTCAGATATATTCCTCTGCGGGAAATATGGGGTTTTGAGTCCCTTTCACTGAGGAAGGTGTAGGTCTTGTGTATTCCATAGTTGGTTTTTGGAACGGTACCTGTGCTTATATCAAACTCTGGTTTTATGCATCACCCCACCTCTCCTTCCCCCTTAAGCAGGCATAAGAGTGTTTTCTTAATATGAGACAATGTCTTATTTCCTAACTCAGTTCAAGTGTAGCCATGTTTACAGGATCTTCATAAGTGATATCTTATAATAAGTTTTTTTTTCTGTGTGACTTATTTCACTTAGAATCATCGTACCTGAATCCACCCATTTTGCTGCTACTGGTCTTATGACATTGATTTCATGGCTGAGGGATATTCCATCGTACGTAAGTACCACAATTTTTTGAACCATTTTTATATTTCCTGGGATATTTAAGGTGTACCCAAGTTGAGGTCCTTGTAAGCAGTGCAGCCCTAAATTTTGGGGTGGCTCTGTCTTATTGATTTTCAGTTTTCCCAAGGTATATTCCCTAGACTGGAAGTGCCCTTGGCTCTGTAGCTCTGTTGTTTACTTGTTTTAGGGAACACAATGCACTCCTCCAGAGAGGCAGTTGGCAATTTACACCCCGCCCATCAGCATAACAAGGCTCCCTGTTCTCCAGGGCCTGTCCTGCCTTTCTAGTTTTTACACATTTTGTGGATGTCCCTTTTGAACGGTGGGAAGTGATACTTCTTTGTAGTGCAGATTTGCATTGCCCGCTTGCTTGCTTGGCCAAAAAGGGCGTATGCGTTTTCTCCTGAATATATTCAGTAGAAAACGCATAAGCCCTTTTTGGCCAAGTTCATCATTGACGAAGTTGTGCCCCTCTTCCTGTGCTTTAAAGGCGATTCCAACGTACCTCTTGAAATCTGTTTCATGCTATTCTGCCTCGCTTTCAAGTCCGCCTCGTTGCCTTCCCTCAACAGATTTTTGGACGATAGTTGTCCTTTATTACTCGGCCAGTTTGTGAATGGCTGTGCCCCTGAGCTCCATTTTTCAACTCGTTTTTTGTGAGCTGACCGCATGTCCAAAATTTTGTTTCACTACCTATGCTGGTTTCCGGTGGGGGGCTGAGACTTTGGTTAATTCTTCTTCCTGCCAGGAAATTAGAGTGATATGTGCCCGTCCAAATGCCTAACAGCTACTCTCTCATTGGTTCTCCCTCTTCCCTTTCATCCTCTGCCAAATTGGCAACCTGTGCGAACCAGGAGGTTAAAGGGGCTGTCTCTCCAAGTTGGGAGGTTGATAGTAAAGAAGATGGCAAGTCAAACCGGAGCACCAGGAGAGGGACTATTCGTTGAGTTTTAGAAACCTTTCGTATTCACAGTGTGTCTGTTCTCTAGGTTTCCTGTACATGTTATAGCTGTAGTAATATTCCCTTCAAACTGGAGAGTTGGGACCCATGGAATGTGTGCCAGGCATTTGTGATTCAAAGGGTCAGAATTTTCTCACCCAATCTCACCAATCGTCTCAGACCCAAGTGTCCAGCCTTATGCCACATCCAGCTGTCGTTGTAGATAGGGTCATTCCAGGTTTCATCAGAGACCCTGAAGGAATTGTAAAGAATTTCCCAGTTTTCTTGTTTTGTTTGTCAAATTCCTTTTTATAGTGGGTTTGAGCTGATTCTCGCTGCCATGTTTATGCCAGTCTAGAGACACTTGATTCCCTTATGGAGACATATCAATACATAGGTTTTAAGATTCTTACTAGTCAGATATATTCCTCTGCGGGTAATATGGGGTTTTGAGTCCCTTTCACTGAGGAAGGTGTAGGTCTTGTCTATTCCATAGTTGGTTTTTGGAACGGTACCTGTGCTTATATAAAACTCTGGTTTTATGCATCACCTCACCTCTCCTTCCCCCTTAAGCAGGCATAAGAGTGTTTTCTAAATGTGAGACACTGTTCTCTTTCCTAACTCAGTTCAAGTGTAGCCATGTTTACAGGATCTTCATAAGTGATATCTTATGATAAGTTTCTTTTTCTGTGTGACTTATTTCACTTAGAATCATCGTACCTGAATCCACCCATTTTGCTGCTACTGGTATTATGACATTGATTTCATGGCTGAGGGATATTCCATCGTACGTAAGTACCACAGTTTTTGGAACCGTTGTTATATTTCCTGGGATATTTAAGGTGTACCCAAGTTGAGGTCCTTGTAAGCAGTGCAGCCCTAAATTTTGGGGTGGCTCTCTCTTATTGATTTTCAGTTTTCCCAAGGTATATTCCCTAGACTGGAAGTGCCCTTGGCTCTGTAGCTCTGTTCTTTACTTGTTTTAGGGAACACAATGCACTCCTCCAGAGAGGCAGTTGGCAATTTACATCCCGCCCATCAGCATAACAAGGCTCCCTGTTCTCCAGGGCCTGTCTTGCCTTTCTAGTTTTTACACATTTTGTTGATGTCCCTTTGACCGGTGGGTAGTGATAGATCTTTGTAGTGCAGATTTGCATTGCCCGCTTGCTTGCTTGGCCAAAAAGGGCGTATGCGTTTTCTCCTGAATATATTCAGGAGAAAACGCATACGCCCTTTTTGGCCAAGTGCATCATTGTCGAAGTTGTGCCCCTCTTCCTGTGCTTTAAAGGTGATTCCAAAGTACCTGTTGAAATCTGTTTCCTGCTATTCTGCCTCGCATTGAAGTCCGCCTCGTTGCCTTCCCTTAACAGATTTTTGGACGATAGTTGTCCTTTATTACTCGGCCAGTTTGTGAATTGCTGTGCCCTTGAGCTCCATTTTGCAACTCGTTTTTTGTGAGCTGACCGCAAGTCCAAAATTTTAGTTCAGGACCTATGCTGGTTCCCGGTTGGGGGTTGAGACTTTGGTTAATTCTTCTTCCTACCCGGAAGTTAGAGTGATATGTGCCCATCCTAATGCATAACAGCTCTTCTCTCATTGGTTTTCCCTCTTCCCTTTCATCCTCTGCCAATTTGGAAACCTGTGCAAACAAGGAGGTTAAAGGGGCTGTCTCTCCAAGTTGGGAGATTGATAGTAAAGCAGATGGCAAGTCAAACCGGAGCACCAGGAGAGGGACTATTCGTTGAGTTTTAGAAACATTTCGTTTTCACAGTGGGTCCATTCTCTAGGTTTCCTGTACATGTTATATCTGTAGTAATATTCCCTTCAACCTGGAGAGTTGGGACCCAAGGAATGGGTGCCAGGCCTTTGTGCTTTAAAGGGTCTGCATTTGCTCACCCAATCTCACCAATCCTCTCAGTTCCATGTGTCCAGCCTTATGCCTCATCCAGCTGTCGTTGTAGATAGGGTCATTCCAGGTTTCATCAGAGACCCTGAAGGAATTGTAAAGAATTTCCCAGTTTTTTTGTTTTGTTTTTGAAATTCCTTTGTATAGTGGGTTTGAGCTGATTCTCGCTGCCATGTTTATGCCAGTCTAGACACACTTGATTCCCTTACGGAGACATATCAATACATAGGTTTTAAGATTCTTACTAGTCAGATATATTCCTCTGCGGGAAATATGGTGTTTTGAGTCCCTTTCACTGAGGAAGGTGTAGGTCTTGTGTATTCCATAGTTGGTTTTTGGAACGGTACCTGTGCTTATATCAAACTCTGGTTTTATGCATCACCCCACCTCTCCTTCCCCCTTAAGCAGGCATAAGAGTGTTTTCTTAATATGAGACAATGTCTTATTTCCTAACTCAGTTCAAGTGTAGCCATGTTTACAGGATCTTCATAAGTGATATCTTATAATAAGGTTTTTTTTCTGTGTGACTTATTTCACTTAGAATCATCGTACCTGAATCCACCCATTTTGCTGCTACTGGTCTTATGACATTGATTTCATGGCTGAGGGATATTCCATCGTACGTAAGTACCACAATTTTTTGAACCATTTTTATATTTCCTGGGATATTTAAGGTGTACCCAAGTTGAGGTCCTTGTAAGCAGTGCAGCCCTAAATTTTGGGGTGGCTCTGTCTTATTGATTTTCAGTTTTCCCAAGGTATATTCCCTAGACTGGAAGTGCCCTTGGCTCTGTAGCTCTGTTCTTTACTTGTTTTAGGGAACACAATGCACTCCTCCAGAGAGGCAGTTGGCAATTTACACCCCGCCCATCAGCATAACAAGGCTCCCTGTTCTCCAGGGCCTGTCCTGCCTTTCTGGTTTTTACACATTTTGTGGATGTCCCTTTTGACCGGTGGGAAGTGATACTTCTTTGTAGTGCAGATTTGCATTGTCCGCTTGCTTGCTTGGCCAAAAAGGGCGTGTGCGTTTTCTCCTGAATATATTCAGGAGAAAACGCATACGCCCATTTTGGCCAAGTGCATCATTGTCGAAGTTGTGCCCCTGTTCCTGTGCTTTAAAGGCGATTCCAACGTACCTCTTGAAATCTGTTTCTTGCTATTCTGCCTCTCTTTCACGTCCGCCTCGTTGCCTTCCCTCAACAGATTTTTGGACGATAGTTGTCCTTTATTACTCGGCCAGTTTGTGAATTGTTGTGCCCCTGAGCTCCATTTTTCAACTCGTTTTTGGTGAGCTGACCGCATGTCCAGAATTTTGGTTCAGGACCTATGCTGGTTCCCGGTGGGTGGCTGAGACTTGGTTAATTCTTCTTCCTGCCGGGAAATTAAAGTGATATGTGACCGTCCAAATGCCTAACATCTACTCTCTCATTGGTGCTCCCGCTTCCCTTTCATCCTCTGCCAAATTGGCAACCTGTGCGAACCAGGAGGTTAAAGGGGCTGTCTCTCCAAGTTGGGCGGTTGATAGTAAAGCAGATGGAAAGCCAAACTGGAGCACCAGAGAGGGACTATACATTGAATTTTAGAAACCTTTCGTATTCACAGTGGATCCGTTCTCTAGGTTTCCCGTACATGTTATAGCTGTAGTAATATTCCCTTCAACTTGGAGAGTTGGGACCCATGGAATGGGTGCCAGGCATTTGTGCTTTAAGCGTCTGCCTTTGCTCACCAAATATCACCAATCCTCTCAGTCACAAGTGTCCCTCCTTATGCCACATCCAGCTGTCGTTGTAGATAGAGTCATTCCAGGTTTCATCAGAGACCATGAAGGAATTATAAAGAATTTCCCAGTTTTTTTGTTTTGTTTTTGAAATTCCTTTGTATAGTGGGTTTGAGCTGATTCTCGCTGCCATGTTTATGCCAGTCTAGACACACTTGATTCCCTTACGGAGACATATCAATACATAGGTTTTAAGATTCTTACTAGTCAGATATATTCCTCTGCGGGAAATATGGGGTTTTGAGTCCCTTTCACTGAGGAAGGTGTAGGTCTTGTGTATTCCATAGTTGGTTTTTGGAACGGTACCTGTGCTTATATCAAACTCTGGTTTTATGCATCACCCCACCTCTCCTTCCCCCTTAAGCAGGCATAAGAGTGTTTTCTTAATATGAGACAATGTCTTATTTCCTAACTCAGTTCAAGTGTAGCCATGTTTACAGGATCTTCATAAGTGATATCTTATAATAAGTTTTTTTTTCTGTGTGACTTATTTCACTTAGAATCATCGTACCTGAATCCACCCATTTTGCTGCTACTGGTCTTATGACATTGATTTCATGGCTGAGGGATATTCCATCGTACGTAAGTACCACAATTTTTTGAACCATTTTTATATTTCCTGGGATATTTAAGGTGTACCCAAGTTGAGGTCCTTGTAAGCAGTGCAGCCCTAAATTTTGGGGTGGCTCTGTCTTATTGATTTTCAGTTTTCCCAAGGTATATTCCCTAGACTGGAAGTGCCCTTGGCTCTGTAGCTCTGTTGTTTACTTGTTTTAGGGAACACAATGCACTCCTCCAGAGAGGCAGTTGGCAATTTACACCCCGCCCATCAGCATAACAAGGCTCCCTGTTCTCCAGGGCCTGTCCTGCCTTTCTAGTTTTTACACATTTTGTGGATGTCCCTTTTGAACGGTGGGAAGTGATACTTCTTTGTAGTGCAGATTTGCATTGCCCGCTTGCTTGCTTGGCCAAAAAGGGCGTATGCGTTTTCTCCTGAATATATTCAGTAGAAAACGCATACGCCCTTTTTGGCCAAGTTCATCATTGACGAAGTTGTGCCCCTCTTCCTGTGCTTTAAAGGCGATTCCAACGTACCTCTTGAAATCTGTTTCATGCTATTCTGCCTCGCTTTCAAGTCCGCCTCGTTGCCTTCCCTCAACAGATTTTTGGACGATAGTTGTCCTTTATTACTCGGCCAGTTTGTGAATTGCTGTGCCCCTGAGCTCCATTTTTCAACTCGTTTTTTGTGAGCTGACCGCATGTCCAAAATTTTGTTTCACTACCTATGCTGGTTCCCGGTGGGGGGCTGAGACTTTGGTTAATTCTTTTTCCTGCCGGGAAATTAGAGTGATATGTGCCCGTCCAAATGCCTAACAGCTACTCTCTCATTGGTTCTCCCTCTTCCCTTTCATCCTCTGCCAAATTGGCCACCTGTGCGAACCAGGAGGTTAAAGGGGCTGTCTCTCCAAGTTGGGAGGTTGATAGTAAAGAAGATGGCAAGTCAAACCGGAGCACCAGGAGAGGGACTATTCGTTGAGTTTTAGAAACCTTTCGTATTCACAGTGTGTCTGTTCTCTAGGTTTCCTGTACATGTTATAGCTGTAGTAATATTCCCTTCAAACTGGAGAGTTGGGACCCATGGAATGTGTGCCAGCATTTGTGATTCAAAGGGTCTGAATTTTCTCACCCAATCTCACCAATCGTCTCAGACCCAAGTGTCCAGCCTTATGCCACATCCAGCTGTCGTTGTAGATAGGGTCATTCCAGGTTTCATCAGAGACCCTGAAGGAATTGTAAAGAATTTCCCAGTTTTCTTGTTTTGTTTGTGAAATTCCTTTTTATAGTGGGTTTGAGCTGATTCTCGCTGCCATGTTTATGCCAGTCTAGACACACTTGATTCCCTTACGGAGACATATCAATACATAGGTTTTAAGATTATTACTAGTCAGATATATTCCTCTGCGGGTAATATGGGGTTTTGAGTCCCTTTCACTGAGGAAGGTGTAGGTCTTGTCTATTCCATAGTTGGTTTTTGGAACGGTACCTGTGCTTATATCAAACTCTGGTTTTATGCATCACCTAACCTCTCCTTCCCCCTTAAGCAGGCATAAGAGTGTTTTCTAAATGTGAGACACTGTTCTCTTTCCTAACTCAGTTCAAGTGTAGCCATGTTTACAGGATCTTCATAAGTGATATCTTATGATAAGTTTCTTTTTCTGTGTGACTTATTTCACTTAGAATCATCGTACCTGAATCCACCCATTTTGCTGCTACTGGTCTTATGACATTGATTTCATGGCTGAGGGATATTCCATCGTATGTAAGTACCACAATTTTTTGAACCATTTTTATATTTCCTGGGATATTTAAGGTGTACCCAAGTTGAGGTCCTTGTAAGCAGTGCAGCCCTAAATTTTGGGTTGGCTGTGTCTTATTGATTTTCAGTTTTCCCAAGGTATATTCCCTAGACTGGAAGTGCCCTTGGCTCTGTAGCTCTGTTGTTTACTTGTTTTAGGGAACACAATGCACTCCTCCAGAGAGGCAGTTGGCAATTTACATCCTGCCCATCAGCATAACAAGGCTCCCTGTTCTCCAGCGCCTGTCTTGCCTTTCTGGTTTTTACACATTTTGTGGATGTCCCTTTTGAACGGTGGGAAGTGATACTTCTTTGTAGTGCAGATATGCATTGCCAGCTTGCTTGCTTGGCCAAAAAGGGCGTATGCGTTTTCTCCTGAATATATTCAGGAGAAAACGCATACGCCCTTTTTGGCCAAGTGCATCATTGTCGAAGTTGTGCCCCTCTTCCTGTGCTTTAAAGGCAATTCCAACGTACCTCTTGAAATCTGTTTCCTGCTATTCTGCCTCGCTTTCAAGTCCGCCTCGTTGCCTTCCCTCAACAGATTTTTGGACGATAGTTGTCCTTTATTACTCGGCCAGTTTGTGAATTGCTGTGCCCCTGAGCTCCATTTTTCAACTCGTTTTAGGTGAGCTGACCGCAAGTCCAAATTTTGGTTCAGGACCTATACTGGTTCCCGGTGGGGGGCTGAGACTTTGGTTAATTCTTCTTCCTGCTGGGAAATTACAGTGATATGTCCCCGTCCAAATGCCTAACAGCTACTCTCTCATTGGTTCACCCTCTTCCCTTTCAACCACTGCCAAATTGGCAACCTGTGCGAACCAGGAGGTTAAAGGGGCTGTCTCTCCAAGTTGGGAGGTTGATAGTAAAGCAGATGGAAAGTCAAACCGGAGCACCAGGAGAGGGACTATTCGTTGAGTTTTAGAAACCTTTCGTATTCACAGTGTGTCCGTTCTCTAGGTTTCCCGTACATGTTATAACTGTAGTAATATTCCCTTCAACCTGGAGATTTGGGACCCATGGAATGTGTGCCATGAATTATTGCTTTAAATGGTCTGCATTTGTTCACCCAATCTCACCAATCCTCTCAGTCCCAAGTGTCCAGCCTTATGCCACATCCAGCTGTCGTTGTAGATAGGGTCATTCCAGGTTTCATCAGAGACCCTGAAGGAATTGTAAAGAATTTCCCATTTTTTTTGTTTTGTTTTTGAAATTCCTTTTTATAGTGGGTTTGAGCTGATTCTCGCTGCCATGTTTATGCCAGTCTAGACACACTTGATTCCCTTACGGAGACATATCAATACATAGGTTTTAAGATTCTTACTAGTCAGATATATTCCTCTACGGGAAATATGGGGCTTTGAATCCCTTTCACTGAGGAAGGTGTAGGTCTTGTCTATTCCATACTTGGTTTTTGGAACGGTACCTGTGCTTATATCAAACTCTGGTTTTATGCATCACCCCACCTCTCCTTCCACCTTAAGCAGGCATAAGAGTGTTTTCTAAATGTGAGACACTGTTCTCTTTCCTAACTCAGTTCAAGTGTAGCCATGTTTACAGGATCTTCATAAGTAATATCTTATGATAAGTTTCTTTTTCTCTGTGACTTATTTCACTTAGAATCATCGTACCTGAATCCACCCATTTTGCTGCTACTGGTCTTATGACATTGATTTCATGGCTGAGGGATATTCCATCGTACGTAAGTACCACAATTTTTTGAACCATTTTTATATTTCCTGGGATATTTAAGGTGTACCCAAGTTGAGGTCCTTGTAAGCAGTGCAGCCCTGAGTTTTGGGGTGGCTCTGTCTTATTGATTTTCAGTTTTTCCAAGGTATATTCCCTAGACTGGAAGTGCCCTTGGCTCTATAGATCTGTTCTTTACTTGTTTTAGGGAACACAATGCACTCCTCCAGAGAGGCAGTTGGCAATTTACATCCCGCCCATCAGCATAACAAGGCTCCCTGTTCTCCAGGGCCTGTCTTGCCTTTCTGGTTTTTACACATTTTGTGGATGTCCCTTTTGACCGGTGGGAAGTGATACTTCTTTGTAGTGCAGATTTGCATTGCCCGCTTGCTTGCTTGGCCAAAAAGGGCGTATGCGTTTTCTCCTGAATATATTCAGGAGAAAACGCATACGCCCTTTTTGGCCAAGTGCATCATTGTCGAAGTTGTGCCCCTCTTCCTGTGCTTTAAAGGCGATTCCAACGTACCTCTTGAAATCTGTTTCCTGCTATTCTGCCTCGCTTTCAAGTCCGCCTCTTTGCCTTCCCTCAACAGATTCTTGGACGATAGTTGTCCTTTATTACTCGGCAAGTTTGTGAATTGCTGTGCCCCTGAGCTCCATTTTTCAACTCGTTTTTGGTGAGCTGACCGCAAGTCCAAAATTTTGGTTCAGGATCTATACTGGTTCCCGGTGGGTGGCTGAGAATTTGGTTAATTCTTCTTCCTGCCGGGAAATTACAGTGATATGTGCCCGTCCAAATGCCTAACAGCTACTCTCTCATTGGTTCTCCCTCTTCCCTTTCATCCTCTGCCAAATTGGAAACCTGTGCGAACCAGGAGGTTAAAGGGGCTGTCTCTCCAAGTTGGGAGGTTGATAATAAAGCAGATGGAAAGTCAAACCGGAGCACCAGGAGAGGGACTATTCGTTGAGTTTTAGAAACCTTTCGTATTCACAGTGTGTCCGTTCTCTAGGATTCCCGTACATGTTATATCTGTAGTAATATTCCCTTCCACCTGGAGAGTTGGGACCCATGGAATGGGTGCCAAGCATTATTGCTTTAAAGGGTCTGCATTTGCGCACCCAATCTCACCAATCCTCTCAGTCCCAAGTGTCCCGCCTTATGCCACATCCAGCTGTCATTGTAGATAGGGTCATTCCAGGTTTCATCAGAGACCCTGAAGGAATTGTAAAGAATTTCCCAGTTTTTTTGTTTTGTTTTTGAAATTCCTTTTTATAGTGGGTTTGAGCTGATTCTCGCTGCCATGTTTATGCCAGTCTAGACACACTTGATTCCCTTACGGAGACATATCAATACATAGGTTTTAAGATTCTTACTAGTCAGATATATTCCTCTGCGGGAAATTTGGGGTTTTGAGTCCCTTTCACTGAGGAAGGTGTAGGTCTTGTCTATTCCATAGTTGGTTTTTGGAATGGTACCTGTGCTTATATCAAACTCTGGTTTTATGCATCACCCCACCTCTCCTTCCCCCTTAAGCAGGCATAAGAGTGTTTTCTAAATGTGAGACACTGTTCTCTTTCCTAACTCAGTTCAAGTGTAGCCATGTTTACAGGATCTTCATAAGTGATATCTTATGATAAGTTTCTTTTTCTGTGTGACTTATTTCACTTAGAATCATCGTACCTGAATCCACCCATTTTGCTGCTACTGGTCTTATGACATTGATTTCATGGCTGAGGGATATTCCCTCGTACGTAAGTACCACTATTTTTTGAACCATTTTTATATTTCCTGGGATATTTAAGGTGTACCCAAGTTGAGGTCCTTGTAAGCAGTGCAGCCCTAAATTTTGGGGTGGCTCTGTCTTATTGATCTTCAGTTTTCCCAAGGTTTATTCCCTAGACTGGAAGTGCCCTTGCCTCTGTAGCTCTGTTCTTTACTTGTTTTAGGGAACACAATGTACTCCTCCAGAGAGGCAGTTGGCAATTTACATCCCGCCCATCAGCATAACAGGGCTCCCTGTTCTCCAGGGCCTGTCTTGTCTTTCTGGTTTTTACACATTTTGTGGATGTCCCTTTTGACCGGTGGGAAGTGATACTTCTTTGTAGTGCAGATTTGCATTGCCCGCTTGCTTGCTTGGCCAAAAAGGGCGTATGCGTTTTCTCCTGAATATATTCAGGAGAAAACGCATACGCCCTTTGTGGCCAAGTGCATCATTGTCGAAGTTGTGCCTCTCTTCCTGTGCTTTAAAGGGGATTCCAACGTACCTCTTGAAATCTGTTTCCTGCTATTCTGCCTCGCTTTCAAGTCCGCCTCGTTGCCTTCCCTCAACAGATTTTTGGACGATAGTTGTCCTTTATTACTCGGCCAGTTTGTGAATTGCTGTGCCCCTGAGCTCCATTTTTCAACTCGTTTTTGGTGAGCTGACCGCAAGTCCAAAATTTTGGTTCAGGACCTATACTGGTTCCCGGTGGGTGGCTGAGACTTTGGTTAATTCTTCTTCCTGCCGGGAAATTACAGTGATATATGACCGTCCAAATGCCTATCAGCTACTCTCTCATTGGTTCTCCCTCTTCCCTTTCATCCTCTGCCAAATTGGCAACCTGTGCGAACCAGGAGGTTAAAGGGGCTGTCTCTCCAAGTTGGGAGGTTGATAGTAAAGCAGATGGAAAGTCAAACCGGAGCACCAGGAGAGGGACTATGCGTTGAGTTTTAGAAACCTTTCGTATTCACAGTGTGTCCGTTCTCTAGGATTCCCGTACATGTTTTATCTGTAGTAATATTCCCTTCAACCTGGAGAGTTGGGACCCATGGAATGTGTGCCATGCATTATTGCTTTAAAGGGTCTGCATTTGCTCACCCAATCTCACCAATCCTCTCAGTCCCAAGTGTCCCTCCTTATGCCAAATCCAGCTGTCCTTGTAGATAGGGTCTATCCAGGTTTCATCAGAGACCATGAAGGAATTGAAAAGAATTTCCCAGTTTTTTTGTTTTGTTTTTGAAATTCCTTTTTATAGTGGGTTTGAGCTGATTCTCGCTGCCATGTTTATGCCAGTCTAGACACACTTGATTCCCTTACGGAGACATATCAATACATAGGTTTTAAGATTCTTACTAGTCAGATATATTCCTCTGCGGGAAATATGGTGTTTTGAGTCCCTTTCACTGGGGAAGGTGTAGGTCTTGTCTATTCCATAGTTGGTTTTTGGAACGGTACCTGTGCTTATATCAAACTCTTCTTTTATGCATCACCCCACCTCTCCTTCCCCCTTAAGCACGCATAAGAGTGTTTTCTAAATGTGAGACACTGTTCTCTTTCCTAACTCAGTTCAAGTGTAGCCATGTTTACAGGATCTTCATAAGTGATATCTTATGATAAGTTTCTTTTTCTGTGTGACTTATTTCACTTAGAATCGTCGTACCTGAATCCACCCATTTTGCTGCTACTGGTCTTATGACATTGATTTCATGGCTGAGGGATATTCCATCGTACGTAAGTACCACAATTTTTTGAACCATGTTTATATTTTCTGGGATACTTAAGGTGTATCCAAGTTGAGGTCCTTGTATGCAGTGCAACCCTAAATTTTGGGGTGGCTCTGTCTTATTGATTTTCAGTTTTCCCAAGGTATATTCCCTAGACTGGTAGTGCCCTTGGCTCTGTAGCTCTGTTCTTTACTTGTTTTAGGGAACAGAATGCACTCCTCCAGAGAGGCAGTTGGCAATTTACATCCCGCCCATCAGCATAACAAGGCTCCCTGTTCTCCAGGGCCTGTCTTGCCTTTCTTGTTCTTACACATTTTGTGGATGTCCCTTTTGACCGGTGGGAAGTGATACTTCTTCGTAGTGCAGATTTGCATTGCCCGCTTGCTTGCTTGGCCAAAAAGGGCGTATGCGTTTTCTCCTGAATATATTCAGGAGAAAACGCATACGCCCTTTTTGGCCAAGTGCATCATTGTCGAAGTTGTGCCCCTCTTCCTGTGCTTTAAAGGCGATTCCAACGTACCTCTTGAAATCTGTTTCCTGCTATTCTGCCTCGCTTTCAAGTCCGCCTCGTTGCCTTCCCTCAACAGATTTTTGGACGATAGTTGTCCTTTATTACTCGGCCAGTTTGTGAATTGCTGTGCCCCTGAGCTCCATTTTTCAACTCGTTTTTGGTGAGCTGACCGCAAGTCCAAAATTTTGGTTCAGGACCTATGCTGGTTCCCGGTGGGTGACTGAGAATTTGGTTAATTCTTCTTCCTGCCGGGAAATTACAGTGATATATGCCCGTCCAAATGCCTAACAGCTACTCTCTCATTGGTTCTCCCTCTTCCCTTTCATCCTCTGCCAAATTGGCAACCTGTGCGAACCAAGAGGTTAAAGGGGCTGTCTCTCCAAGTTGGGAGGTTGATAGTAAAGCAGACAGAAAGTCAAACCGGAGCACCAGGAGAGGGACTATTCGTTGAGTTTTAGAAACCTTTCGTATTCACAGTGTGTCCGTTCTCTAGGTTTCCCGCACATGTTATAGCTGTAGTAATATTCCCTTCAACCTGGAGAGTTCGGACCCATGGAATGGGTGCCATGCATTATTGCTTTAAAGGGTCTGCATTTGCTCACCCAATCTCACCAATCGTCTCAGTCCCAAGTGTCCCTCCTTATGCCACATCCAGCTGTCATTGTAGATAGGGTCATTCCAGCTTTCATCAGAGACCCTGAAGGAATTGTAAAGAATTTCCCAGTTTTTTTGTTTTGTTTTTGAAATTCCTTTTTATAGTGGGTTTGAGCTGATTCTCGCTGCCATGTTTATGCCAGTCTAGACCCACTTGATTCCCTTACGGAGACATATCAATACATAGGTTTTAAGATTCTTACTAGTCAGATATTTTCGTCTGCGGGAAATATGGGGTTTTGAGTCCCTTTCACTGAGGAAGGTGTAGGTCTTGTCTATTCCATAGTTGGTTTTTGGAACGGTACCTGTGCTTATATCAAACTCTGGTTTTATGCATCACCCCACCTCTCCTTCCCCCTTAAGCAGGTATAAGAGTGTTTTCTAAATGTGAGACTCTGTTCTCTTTCCTAACTCAGTTCAAGTGTAGCCATGTTTACAGGATCTTCATAAGTGATATCTTATGATAAGTTTCTTTTTCTGTGTGACTTATTTCACTTAGAATCATCGTACCAGAATCCACCCATTTTGCTGCTACTGGTCTTATGACATTGATTTCATGGCTGAGGGATATTCCATCGTACGTAAGTACCACAATTTTTTGAACCATTTTTATATTTCCTGGGATATTTAAGGTGTACCCAAGTTGAGGTCCTTGTAAGCAGTGCAGCCCTAAATTTTGGGGTGGCTCTGTCTTATTGATCTTCAGTTTTCCCAAGGTTTATTCCCTAGACTGGAAGTGCCCTTGCCTCTGTAGCTCTGTTCTTTACTTGTTTTAGGGAACACAATGTACTCCTCCAGAGAGGCAGTTGGCAATTTACATCCCGCCCATCAGCATAACAGGGCTCCCTGTTCTCCAGGGCCTGTCTTGTCTTTCTGGTTTTTACACATTTTGTGGATGTCCCTTTTGACCGGTGGGAAGTGATACTTCTTTGTAGTGCAGATTTGCATTGCCCGCTTGCTTGCTTGGCCAAAAAGGGCGTATGCGTTTTCTCCTGAATATATTCAGGAGAAAACGCATACGCCCTTTGTGGCCAAGTGCATCATTGTCGAAGTTGTGCCTCTCTTCCTGTGCTTTAAAGGGGATTCCAACGTACCTCTTGAAATCTGTTTCCTGCTATTCTGCCTCGCTTTCAAGTCCGCCTCGTTGCCTTCCCTCAACAGATTTTTGGACGATAGTTGTCCTTTATTACTCGGCCAGTTTGTGAATTGCTGTGCCCCTGAGCTCCATTTTTCAACTCGTTTTTGGAGAGCTGACCGCAAGTCCAAAATTTTGGTTCAGGACCTATACTGGTTCCCGGTGGGTGGCTGAGAATTTGGTTAATTCTTCTTCCTGCCGGGAAATTACAGTGATATGTGCCCGTCCAAATGCCTAACAGCTACTCTCTCATTGGTTCTCCCTCTTCCCTTTCATCCTCTGCCAAATTGGCAAACTGTGCGAACCAGGAGGTTAAAGGGGCTGTCTCTCCAAGTTGGGAGGTTGATAGTAAAGCAGCCGGAAAGTCCAACCGGAGCACCAGGAGAGGGTTTATTCTTTGAGTTTTAGAAACCTTTCGTATTCACAGTGTGTCCGTTCTCTAGGTTTCCCGCACATGTTATAGCTGTAGTAATATTCCCTTCAACCTGGAGAGTTCGGACCCATGGAATGGGTGCCATGCATTATTGCTTTAAAGGGTCTGCATTTGCTCACCCAATCTCACCAATCGTCTCAGTCCCAAGTGTCCCTCCTTATGCCACATCCAGCTGTCATTGTAGATAGGCTCATTCCAGCTTTCATCAGAGACCCAGAAGGAATTGTAAAGAATTTCCCAGTTTTTTTGTTTTGTTTTTGAAATTCCTTTTTATAGTGGGTTTGAGCTGATTCTCGCTGCCATGTTTAGGCCAGTCTAGACACACTTGATTCCCTTACGGAGACATATCAATACATAGGTTTTAAGATTCTTACTAGTCAGATACTTTCCTCTGCGGGAAATATGGGGTTTTGAGTCCCTTTCACTGAGGACGGTGTAGGTCTTGTCTATTCCATAGTTGGTTTTTGGAACGGTACCTGTGCTTATATCAAACTCTGGTTTTATGCATCACCCCACCTCTCCTTCAACCTTAAGCAGGTATAAGAGTGTTTTCTAAATGTGAGACACTGTTCTCTTTCCTAACTCAGTTCAAGTGTAGCCATGTTTACAGGATCTTCATAAGTGATATCTTATGATAAGTTTCTTTTTCTGTGTGACTTATTTCACTTAGAATCATCGTACCTGAATCCACCCATTTTGCTGCTACTGGTCTTATGACATTGATTTCATGGCTGAGGGATATTCCATCGTACGTAAGTACCACAATTTTTCGAACCATGTTTATATTTTCTGGGATACTTAAGGTGTATCCAAGTTGAGGTCCTTGTATGCAGTGCAGCCCTAAATTTTGGGGTGGCTCTGTCTTATTGATTTTCAGTTTTCCCAAGGTATATTCCCTAGACTGGTAGTGCCCTTGGCTCTGTAGCTCTGTTCTTTACTTGTTTTAGGGAACAGAATGCACTCCTCCAGAGAGGCAGTTGGCAATTTACATCCCGCCCATCAGCATAACAAGGCTCCCTGTTCTCCAGGGCCTGTCTTGCCTTTCTTGTTCTTACACATTTTGTGGATGTCCCTTTTGACCGGTGGGAAGTGATACTTCTTTGTAGTGCAGATTTGCATTGCCCGCTTGCTTGCTTGGCCAAAAAGGGCGTATGCGTTTTCTCCTGAATATATTCAGGAGAAAACGCATACGCCCTTTTTGGCCAAGTGCATCATTGTCGAAGTTGTGCCCCTCTTCCTGTGCTTTAAAGGCGATTCCAACGTACCTCTTGAAATCTGTTTCCTGCTATTCTGCCTCGCTTTCAAGTCCGCCTCGTTGCCTTCCCTCAACAGATTTATGGACGATAGTTGTCCTTTATTACTCGGCCAGTTTGTGAATTGCTGTGCCCCTGAGCTCCATTTTTCAACTCGTTTTTGGAGAGCTGACCGCAAGTCCAAAATTTTGGTTCAGGACCTATACTGGTTCCCGGTGGGTGGCTGAGAATTTGGTTAATTCTTCTTCCTGCCAGGAAATTACAGTGATATGTGCCCGTCCAAATGCCTAACAGCTACTCTCTCATTGGTTCTCCCTCTTCCCTTTCATCCTCTGCCAAATTGGCAACCTGTGCGAACCAGGAGGTTAAAGGGGCTGTCTCTCCAATTTCGGAGAATGATAGTAAAGCAGCCGGAAAGTCAAACCGGAGCACCAGGAGAGGGACTATGCGTTGAGTTTTAGAAACCTTTCGTATTCACAGTGTGTCCGTTCTCTAGGTTTCCCGCACATGTTATAGCTGTAGTAATATTCCCTTCAACCTGGAGAGTTCGGACCCATGGAATTGGTGCCATGCATTATTGCTTTAAAGGGTCTGCATTTGCTCACCCAATCTCACCAATCGTCTCAGTCCCAAGTGTCCCTCCTTATGCCACATCCAGCTGTCGTTGTAGATAGGGTCATTCGAGCTTTCATCAGAGACCCTGAAGGAATTGTAAAGAATTTCCCAGTTTTTTTGTTTTGTTTTTGAAATTCCTTTTTATAGTGGGTTTGAGCTGATTCTCGCTGCCATGTTTATGCCAGTCTAGACACACTTGATTCCCTTACGGAGACATATCAATACATAGGTTTTAAGATTCTTACTAGTCAGATATTTTCCTCTGCGGGAAATATGGAGTTTTGAGTCCCTTTCGCTGAGGACGGTGTAGGTCTTGTCTATTCCATAGTTGGTTTTTGGAACGGTACCTGTGCTTATATCAAACTCTGGTTTTATGCATCACCCCACCTCTCCTTCCCCCTTAAGCAGGTATAAGAGTGTTTTCTAAATGTGAGACACTGTTCTCTTTCCTAACTCAGTTCAAGTGTAGCCATGTTTACAGGATCTTCATAAGTGATATCTTATGATAAGTTTCTTTTTCTGTGTGACTTATTTCACTTAGAATCATCGTACCTGAATCCACCCATTTTGCTGCTACTGGTCTTATGACATTGATTTCATGGCTGAGGGATATTCCATCGTACGTAAGTACCACAATTTTTTGAACCATGTTTATATTTTCTGGGATACTTAAGGTGTATCCAAGTTGAGGTCCTTGTATGCAGTGCAGCCCTAAATTTTGGGGTGGCTCTGTCTTATTGATTTTCAGTTTTCCCAAGGTATATTCCCTAGACTGGTAGTGCCCTTGGCTCTGTAGCTCTGTTCTTTACTTGTTTTAGGGAACAGAATGCACTCCTCCAGAGAGGCAGTTGGCAATTTACATCCCGCCCATCAGCATAAAAAGGCTCCCTGTTCTCCAGGGCCTGTCTTGCCTTTCTTGTTCTTACACATTTTGTGGATGTCCCTTTTGACCGGTGGGAAGTGATACTTCTTTGTAGTGCAGATTTGCATTGCCCGCTTGCTTGCTTGGCCAAAAAGGGCGTATGCGTTTTCTCCTGAATATATTCAGGAGAAAACGCATACGCCCTTTTTGGCCAAGTGCATCATTGTCGAAGTTGTGCCCCTCTTCGTGTGATTTAAAGGCGATTCCAACGTACCTCTTGAAATCTGTTTCCTGCTATTCTACCTCGCTTTCAAGTCCGCCTCGTTGCCTTCCGTCAGCAGATTTTTGGATGATAGTTGTCCTTTATTACTCGGCCAGTTTGTGAATTGCTCTGTCCCTGAGCTCCATTTTTCAACTCGTTTTTGGAGAGCTGACGGCAAGTCCAAAATTTTGGTTCAGGACCTATACTGGTTCCCGGTGGGTGGCTGAGAATTTGGTTAATTCTTCTTCCTGCCGGGAAATTACAGTGATATGTGCCCGTCCAAATGCCTAACAGCTACTCTCTCATTGGTTCTCCCTCTTCCCTTTCATCCTCTGCCAAATTGGCAACCTGTGCGAACCAAGAGGTTAAAGGGGCTGTCTCTCCAAGTTGGGAGGTTGATAGTAAAGCAGACGGAAAGTCAAACCGGAGCACCAGGAGAGGGACTATTCGTTGAGTTTCAGAAACTTTTCGTATTCACAGTGTGTCCGTTCATAGGTTTCCCGCACATGTTATAGCTGTAGTAATATTCCCTTCAACCTGGAGAGTTTGGACCCATGGAATGTGTGCCATGCATTATTGCTTTAAAGGGTCTGCATTTGCTCAACCAATCTCACCAATCGTCTCAGTCCCAAGTGTCCCTCCTTATGCCACATCCAGCTGTCGTTGTAGATAGGGTCATTCCAGCTTTCATCAGAGACCCTGAAGGAATTGTAAAGAATTTCCCAGTTTTTTTGTTTTGTTTTTGAAATTCCTTTTTATAGTGGGTTTGAGCTGATTCTCGCTGCCATGTTTATGCCAGTCTAGACACACTTGTTTCCCTTACGGAGACATATCAATACATAGGTTTTAAGATTCTTACTAGTCAGATATTTTCCTCTGCGGGAAATATGGGGTTTTGAGTCCCTTTCACTGAGGACGGTGTAGGTCTTGTCTATTCCATAGTTGGTTTTTGGAACGGTACCTGTGCTTATATCAAACTCTGGTTTTATGCATCACCCCACCTCTCCTTCAACCTTAAGCAGGTATAAGAGTGTTTTCTAAATGTGAGACACTGTTCTCTTTCCTAACTCAGTTCAAGTGTAGCCATGTTTACAGGATCTTCATAAGTGATATCTTATGATAAGTTTCTTTTTCTGTGTGACTTATTTCACTTAGAATCATCGTACCTGAATCCACCCATTTTGCTGCTACTGGTCTTATGACATTGATTTCATGGCTGAGGGATATTCCATCGTACGTAAGTACCACAATTTTTTGAACCATGTTTATATTTTCTGGGATACTTAAGGTGTATCCAAGTTGAGGTCCTTGTATGCAGTGCAGCCCTAAATTTTGGGGTGGCTCTGTCTTATTGATTTTCAGTTTTCCCAAGGTATATTCCCTAGACTGGTAGTGCCCTTGGCTCTGTAGCTCTGTTCTTTACTTGTTTTAGGGAACAGAATGCACTCCTCCAGAGAGGCAGTTGGCAATTTACATCCCGCCCATCAGCATAACAAGGCTCCCTGTTCTCCAGGGCCTGTCTTGCCTTTCTTGTTCTTACACATTTTGTGGATGTCCCTTTTGACCGGTGGGAAGTGATACTTCTTTGTAGTGCAGATTTGCATTGCCCGCTTGCTTGCTTGGCCAAAAAGGGCGTATGCGTTTTCTCCTGAATATATTCAGGAGAAAACGCATACGCCCTTTTTGGCCAAGTGCGTCATTGTCGAAGTTGTGCCCCTCTTCCTGTGCTTTAAAGGCGATTCCAACGTACCTCTTGAAATCTGTTTCCTGCTATTCTGCCTCGCTTTCAAGTCCGCCTCGTTGCCTTCCCTCAACAGATTTTTGGACGATAGTTGTCCTTTATTACTCGGCCAGTTTGTGAATTGCTGTGCCCCTGAGCTCCATTTTTCAACTCGTTTTTGGAGAGCTGACCGCAAGTCCAAAATTTTGGTTCAGGACCTATACTGGTTCCCAGTGGGTGGCTGAGAATTTGGTTAATTCTTCTTCCTGCCGGGAAATTACAGTGATATGTGCCCGTCCAAATGCCTAACAGCTACTCTCTCATTGGTTCTCCCTCTTCCCTTTCATCCTCTGCCAAATTGGCAACCTGTGCGAACCAAGAGGTTAAAGGGGCTGTCTCTCCAAGTTGGGAGGTTGATAGTAAAGCAGACGGAAAGTCAAACCGGAGCACCAGGAGAGGGACTATGCGTTGAGTTTTAGAAACCTT
This sequence comes from Hyperoodon ampullatus, assembly GCF_949752795.1. NCBI lineage: Eukaryota > Metazoa > Chordata > Mammalia > Artiodactyla > Ziphiidae > Hyperoodon > Hyperoodon ampullatus. The sequence goes on along the minus strand of NW_027640677.1, from coordinate 391,086 downwards.
TCGTATTCACATTGTGTCCGTTCTCTAGGTTTCCCGCACATGTTATAGCTGTAGTAATATTCCCTTCAACCTGGAGAGTTTGGACCCATGAAATGGGTGCCATGCATTATTGCTTTAAAGGGTCTGCGTTTGCTCACCCAATCTCACCAATCGTCTCAGTCCCAAGTGTCCCTCCTTATGCCACATCCAGCTGTCGTTGTAGATAGGGTCATTCCAGCTTTCATCAGAGACCCTGAAGGAATTGTAAAGAATTTCCCAGTTTTTTTGTTTTGTTTTTGAAATTCCTTTTTATAGTGGGTTTGAGCTGATTCTCGCTGCCATGTTTATGCCAGTCTAGACACACTTGATTCCCTTACGGAGACATATCAATACATAGGTTTTAAGATTCTTACTAGTCAGATACTTTCCTCTGCGGGAAATATGGGGTTTTGAGTCCCTTTCGCTGAGGAAGGTGTAGGTCTTGTCTATTCCATAGTTGGTTTTTGGAACGGTACCTGTGCTTATATCAAACTCTGGTTTTATGCATCACCCCACCTCTCCTTCCCCCTTAAGCAGGTATAAGAGTGTTTTCTAAATGTGAGACACTGTTCTCTTTCCTAACTCAGTTCAAGTGTAGCCATGTTTACAGGATCTTCATAAGTGATATCTTATGATAAGTTTCTTTTTCTGTGTGACTTATTTCACTTAGAATCATCGTACCTGAATCCACCCATTTTGCTGCAACTGGTCTTATGACATTGATTTCATGGCTGAGGGATATTCCATCGTACATAAGTACCACAATTTTTTGAACCATGTTTATATTTTCTGGGATACTTAAGGTGTATCCAAGTTGAGGTCCTTGTATGCAGTGCAGCCCTAAATTTTGGGGTGGCTCTGTCTTATTGATTTTCAGTTTTCCCAAGGTATATTCCCTAGACTGGTAGTGCCCTTGGCTCTGTAGCTCTGTTCTTTACTTGTTTTAGGGAACAGAATGCACTCCTCCAGAGAGGCAGTTGGCAATTTACATCCCGCCCATCAGCATAACAAGGCTCCCTGTTCTCCAGGGCCTGTCTTGCCTTTCTTGTTCTTACACATTTTGTGGATGTCCCTTTTGACCGGTGGGAAGTGATACTTCTTTGTAGTGCAGATTTGCATTGCCCGCTTGCTTGCTTGGCCAAAAAGGGCGTATGCGTTTTCTCCTGAATATATTCAGGAGAAAACGCATACGCCCTTTGTGGCCAAGTGCATCATTGTCGAAGTTGTGCCTCTCTTCCTGTGCTTTAAAGGGGATTCCAACGTACCTCTTGAAATCTGTTTCCTGCTATTCTGCCTCGCTTTCAAGTCCGCCTCGTTGCCTTCCCTCAACAGATTTTTGGACGATAGTTGTCCTTTATTACTCGGCCAGTTTGTGAATTGCTGTGCCCCTGAGCTCCATTTTTCAACTCGTATTTGGAGAGCTGACCGCAAGTCCAAAATTTTGGTTCAGGACCTATACTGGTTCCCGGTGGGTGGCTGAGAATTTGGTTAATTCTTCTTCCTGCCGGGAAATTACAGTGATATGTGCCCGTCCAAATGCCTAACAGCTACTCTCTCATTGGTTCTCCCTCTTCCCTTTCATCCTCTGCCAAATTGGCAACCTGTGCGAACCAGGAGGTTAAAGGGGCTGTCTCTCCAAGTTGGGAGGTTGATAGTAAAGCAGCCGGAAAGTCAAACCGGAGCACCAGGAGAGGGTTTATTCTTTGAGTTTTAGAAACCTTTCGTATTCACAGTGTGTCCGTTCTCTAGGTTTCCCGCACATGTTATAGCTGTAGTAATATTCCCTTCAACCTGGAGAGTTCGGACCCATGGAATGGGTGCCATGCATTATTGCTTTAAAGGGTCTGCATTTGCTCACCCAATCTCACCAATCGTCTCAGTCCCAAGTGTCCCTCCTTATGCCACATCCAGCTGTCGTTGTAGATAGGGTCATTCCAGCTTTCATCAGAGACCCAGAAGGAATTGTAAAGAATTTCCCAGTTTTTTTGTTTTGTTTTTGAAATTCCTTTTTATAGTGGGTTTGAGCTGATTCTCGCTGCCATGTTTAGGCCAGTCTAGACACACTTGATTCCCTTACGGAGACATATCAATACATAGGTTTTAAGATTCTTACTAGTCAGATACTTTCCTCTGCGGGAAATATGGGGTTTTGAGTCCCTTTCACTGAGGACGGTGTAGGTCTTGTCTATTCCATAGTTGGTTTTTGGAACGGTACCTGTGCTTATATCAAACTCTGGTTTTATGCATCACCCCACCTCTCCTTCAACCTTAAGCAGGTATAAGAGTGTTTTCTAAATGTGAGACACTGTTCTCTTTCCTAACTCAGTTCAAGTGTAGCCATGTTTACAGGATCTTCATAAGTGATATCTTATGATAAGTTTCTTTTTCTGTGTGACTTATTTCACTTAGAATCATCGTACCTGAATCCACCCATTTTGCTGCTACTGGTCTTATGACATTGATTTCATGGCTGAGGGATATTCCATCGTACGTAAGTACCACAATTTTTCGAACCATGTTTATATTTTCTGGGATACTTAAGGTGTATCCAAGTTGAGGTCCTTGTATGCAGTGCAGCCCTAAATTTTGGGGTGGCTCTGTCTTATTGATTTTCAGTTTTCCCAAGGTATATTCCCTAGACTGGTAGTGCCCTTGGCTCTGTAGCTCTGTTCTTTACTTGTTTTAGGGAACAGAATGCACTCCTCCAGAGAGGCAGTTGGCAATTTACATCCCGCCCATCAGCATAACAAGGCTCCCTGTTCTCCAGGGCCTGTCTTGCCTTTCTTGTTCTTACACATTTTGTGGATGTCCCTTTTGACCGGTGGGAAGTGATACTTCTTTGTAGTGCAGATTTGCATTGCCCGCTTGCTTGCTTGGCCAAAAAGGGCGTATGCGTTTTCTCCTGAATATATTCAGGAGAAAACGCATACGCCCTTTTTGGCCAAGTGCATCATTGTCGAAGTTGTGCCCCTCTTCCTGTGCTTTAAAGGCGATTCCAACGTACCTCTTGAAATCTGTTTCCTGCTATTCTGCCTCGCTTTCAAGTCCGCCTCGTTGCCTTCCCTCAACAGATTTATGGACGATAGTTGTCCTTTATTACTCGGCCAGTTTGTGAATTGCTGTGCCCCTGAGCTCCATTTTTCAACTCGTTTTTGGAGAGCTGACCGCAAGTCCAAAATTTTGGTTCAGGACCTATACTGGTTCCCGGTGGGTGGCTGAGAATTTGGTTAATTCTTCTTCCTGCCAGGAAATTACAGTGATATGTGCCCGTCCAAATGCCTAACAGCTACTCTCTCATTGGTTCTCCCTCTTCCCTTTCATCCTCTGCCAAATTGGCAACCTGTGCGAACCAGGAGGTTAAAGGGGCTGTCTCTCCAATTTCGGAGAATGATAGTAAAGCAGCCGGAAAGTCAAACCGGAGCACCAGGAGAGGGACTATGCGTTGAGTTTTAGAAACCTTTCGTATTCACAGTGTGTCCGTTCTCTAGGTTTCCCGCACATGTTATAGCTGTAGTAATATTCCCTTCAACCTGGAGAGTTCGGACCCATGGAATTGGTGCCATGCATTATTGCTTTAAAGGGTCTGCATTTGCTCACCCAATCTCACCAATCGTCTCAGTCCCAAGTGTCCCTCCTTATGCCACATCCAGCTGTCGTTGTAGATAGGGTCATTCGAGCTTTCATCAGAGACCCTGAAGGAATTGTAAAGAATTTCCCAGTTTTTTTGTTTTGTTTTTGAAATTCCTTTTTATAGTGGGTTTGAGCTGATTCTCGCTGCCATGTTTATGCCAGTCTAGACACACTTGATTCCCTTACGGAGACATATCAATACATAGGTTTTAAGATTCTTACTAGTCAGATATTTTCCTCTGCGGGAAATATGGAGTTTTGAGTCCCTTTCGCTGAGGACGGTGTAGGTCTTGTCTATTCCATAGTTGGTTTTTGGAACGGTACCTGTGCTTATATCAAACTCTGGTTTTATGCATCACCCCACCTCTCCTTCCCCCTTAAGCAGGTATAAGAGTGTTTTCTAAATGTGAGACACTGTTCTCTTTCCTAACTCAGTTCAAGTGTAGCCATGTTTACAGGATCTTCATAAGTGATATCTTATGATAAGTTTCTTTTTCTGTGTGACTTATTTCACTTAGAATCATCGTACCTGAATCCACCCATTTTGCTGCTACTGGTCTTATGACATTGATTTCATGGCTGAGGGATATTCCATCGTACGTAAGTACCACAATTTTTTGAACCATGTTTATATTTTCTGGGATACTTAAGGTGTATCCAAGTTGAGGTCCTTGTATGCAGTGCAGCCCTAAATTTTGGGGTGGCTCTGTCTTATTGATTTTCAGTTTTCCCAAGGTATATTCCCTAGACTGGTAGTGCCCTTGGCTCTGTAGCTCTGTTCTTTACTTGTTTTAGGGAACAGAATGCACTCCTCCAGAGAGGCAGTTGGCAATTTACATCCCGCCCATCAGCATAACAAGGCTCCCTGTTCTCCAGGGCCTGTCTTGCCTTTCTTGTTCTTACACATTTTGTGGATGTCCCTTTTGACCGGTGGGAAGTGATACTTCTTTGTAGTGCAGATTTGCATTGCCCGCTTGCTTGCTTGGCCAAAAAGGGCATATGCGTTTTCTCCTGAATATATTCAGGAGAAAACGCATACGCCCTTTTTGGCCAAGTGCATCATTGTCGAAGTTGTGCCCCTCTTCGTGTGATTTAAAGGCGATTCCAACGTACCTCTTGAAATCTGTTTCCTGCTATTCTACCTCGCTTTCAAGTCCGCCTCGTTGCCTTCCGTCAGCAGATTTTTGGATGATAGTTGTCCTTTATTACTCGGCCAGTTTGTGAATTGCTCTGTCCCTGAGCTCCATTTTTCAACTCGTTTTTGGAGAGCTGACGGCAAGTCCAAAATTTTGGTTCAGGACCTATACTGGTTCCCGGTGGGTGGCTGAGAATTTGGTTAATTCTTCTTCCTGCCGGGAAATTACAGTGATATGTGCCCGTCCAAATGCCTAACAGCTACTCTCTCATTGGTTCTCCCTCTTCCCTTTCATCCTCTGCCAAATTGGCAACCTGTGCGAACCAAGAGGTTAAAGGGGCTGTCTCTCCAAGTTGGGAGGTTGATAGTAAAGCAGACGGAAAGTCAAACCGGAGCACCAGGAGAGGGACTATTCGTTGAGTTTCAGAAACTTTTCGTATTCACAGTGTGTCCGTTCATAGGTTTCCCGCACATGTTATAGCTGTAGTAATATTCCCTTCAACCTGGAGAGTTTGGACCCATGGAATGTGTGCCATGCATTATTGCTTTAAAGGGTCTGCATTTGCTCAACCAATCTCACCAATCGTCTCAGTCCCAAGTGTCCCTCCTTATGCCACATCCAGCTGTCGTTGTAGATAGGGTCATTCCAGCTTTCATCAGAGACCCTGAAGGAATTGTAAAGAATTTCCCAGTTTTTTTGTTTTGTTTTTGAAATTCCTTTTTATAGTGGGTTTGAGCTGATTCTCGCTGCCATGTTTATGCCAGTCTAGACACACTTGTTTCCCTTACGGAGACATATCAATACATAGGTTTTAAGATTCTTACTAGTCAGATACTTTCCTCTGCGGGAAATATGGGGTTTTGAGTCCCTTTCGCTGAGGAAGGTGTAGGTCTTGTCTATTCCATAGTTGGTTTTTGGAACGGTACCTGTGCTTATATCAAACTCTGGTTTTATGCATCACCCCACCTCTCCTTCCCCCTTAAGCAGGTATAAGAGTGTTTTCTAAATGTGAGACACTGTTCTCTTTCCTAACTCAGTTCAAGTGTAGCCATGTTTACAGGATCTTCATAAGTGATATCTTATGATAAGTTTCTTTTTCTGTGTGACTTATTTCACTTAGAATCATCGTACCTGAATCCACCCATTTTGCTGCAACTGGTCTTATGACATTGATTTCATGGCTGAGGGATATTCCATCGTACATAAGTACCACAATTTTTTGAACCATGTTTATATTTTCTGGGATACTTAATGTGTATCCAAGTTGAGGTCCTTGTATGCAGTGCAGCCCTAAATTTTGGGGTGGCTCTGTCTTATTGATTTTCAGTTTTCCCAAGGTATATTCCCTAGACTGGTAGTGCCCTTGGCTCTGTAGCTCTGTTCTTTACTTGTTTTAGGGAACAGAATGCACTCCTCCAGAGAGGCAGTTGGCAATTTACATCCCGCCCATCAGCATAACAAGGCTCCCTGTTCTCCAGGGCCTGTCTTGCCTTTCTTGTTCTTACACATTTTGTGGATGTCCCTTTTGACCGGTGGGAAGTGATACTTCTTTGTAGTGCAGATTTGCATTGCCCGCTTGCTTGCTTGGCCAAAAAGGGCGTATGCGTTTTCTCCTGAATATATTCAGGAGAAAACGCATACGCCCTTTTTGGCCAAGTGCATCATTGTCGAAGTTGTGCCCCTCTTCCTGTGCTTTAAAGGCGATTCCAACGTACCTCTTGAAATCTGTTTCCTGCTATTCTGCCTCGCTTTCAAGTCCGCCTCGTTGCCTTCCGTCAACAGATTTTTGGACGATAGGTGTCCTTTATTACTCGGCCAGTTTGTGAATTGCTGTGTCGCTGAGCTCCATTTTTCAACTCGTTTTTGGAGAGCTGACCACAAGTCCAAAATTTTGGTTCAGGACCTATACTGGTTCCCAGTGGGTGGCTGAGAATTTGGTTAATTCTTCTTCCTGCCGGGAAATTACAGTGATATGTGCCCGTCCAAATGCCTAACAGCTACTCTCTCATTGGTTCTCCCTCTTCCCTTTCATCCTCTGCCAAATTGGCAACCTGTGCGAACCAAGAGGTTAAAGGGGCTGTCTCTCCAAGTTGGGAGGTTGATAGTAAAGCAGACGGAAAGTCAAACCGGAGCACCAGGAGAGGGACTATGCGTTGAGTTTTAGAAACCTTACGTATTCACAGTGTTTCCGTTCCCTAGGTTTCCCGCACATGTTATAGCTGTAGTAATATTCCCTTCAAACTGGAGAGTTCGGACCCATGAAATGGGTGCCATGCATTATTGCTTTAAAGGGTCTGCATTTGCTCACCCAATCTCACCAATCGTCTCAGTCCCAAGTGTCCCTCCTTATGCCACATCCAGCTGTCGTTGTAGATAGGGTCATTCCAGCTTTCATCAGAGACCCTGAAGGAATTGTAAAGAATTTCCCAGTTTTTTTGTTTTGTTTTTGAAATTCCTTTTTATAGTGGGTTTGAGCTGATTCTCGCTGCCATGTTTATGCCAGTCTAGACACACTTGATTCCCTTACGGAGACATATCAATACATAGGTTTTAAGATTCTTACTAGTCAGATACTTTCCTCTGCGGGAAATATGGGGTTTTGAGTCCCTTTCACTGAGGACGGTGTAGGTCTTGTCTATTCCATAGTTGGTTTTTGGAACGGTACCTGTGCTTATATCAAACTCTGGTTTTATGCATCACCCCACCTCTCCTTCCCCCTTAAGCAGGTATAAGAGTGTTTTCTAAATGTGAGACACTGTTCTCTTTCCTAACTCAGTTCAAGTGTAGCCATGTTTACAGGATCTTCATAAGTGATATCTTATGATAAGTTTCTTTTTCTGTGTGACTTATTTCACTTAGAATCATCGTACCTGAATCCACCCATTTTGCTGCTACTGGTCTTATGACATTGATTTCATGGCTGAGGGATATTCCATCGTACGTAAGTACCACAATTTTTTGAACCATGTTTATATTTTCTGGGATACTTAAGGTGTATCCAAGTTGAGGTCCTTGTATGCAGTGCAGCCCTAAATTTTGGGGTGGCTCTGTCTTATTGATTTTCAGTTTTCCCAAGGTATATTCCCTAGACTGGTAGTGCCCTTGGCTCTGTAGCTCTGTTCTTTACTTGTTTTAGGGAACAGAATGCACTCCTCCAGAGAGGCAGTTGGCAATTTACATCCCGCCCATCAGCATAACAAGGCTCCCTGTTCTCCAGGGCCTGTCTTGCCTTTCTTGTTCTTACACATTTTGTGGATGTCCCTTTTGACCGGTGGGAAGTGATACTTCTTTGTAGTGCAGATTTGCATTGCCCACTTGCTTGCTTGGCCAAAAAGGGCGTATGCGTTTTCTCCTGAATATATTCAGGAGAAAACGCATACGCCCTTTTTGGCCAAGTGCATCATTGTCGAAGTTGTGCCCCTCTTCCTGTGCTTTAAAGGCGATTCCAACGTACCTCTTGAAATCTGTTTCCTGCTATTCTGCCTCGCTTTCAAGTCCGCCTCGTTGCCTTCCGTCAACAGATTTTTGGACGATAGGTGTCCTTTATTACTCGGCCAGTTTGTGAATTGCTGTGTTGCTGAGCTCCATTTTTCAACTCGTTTTTGGAGAGCTGACCGCAAGTCCAAAATTTTGGTTCAGGACCTATACTGTTTCCCAGTGGGTGGCTGAGAATTTGGTTAATTCTTCTTCCTGCCGGGAAATTACAGTGATATGTGCCCGTCCAAATGCCTAACAGCTACTCTCTCATTGGTTCTCCCTCTTCCCTTTCATCCTCTGCCAAATTGGCAACCTGTGCGAACCAAGAGGTTAAAGGGGCTGTCTCTCCAAGTTGGGAGGTTGATAGTAAAGCAGACGGAAAGTCAAACCGGAGCACCAGGAGAGGGACTATTCGTTGAGTTTTTGAAACCTTTCGTATTCACAGTGTGTCCGTTCTCTAGGTTTCCCGCACATGTTATAGCTGTAGTAATATTCCCTTAAACCTGGAGAGTTCGGACCCATGGAATGGGTGCCATGCATTATTGCTTTAAAGGATCTGCATTTGCTCACCCAATCTCACCAATCGTCTCAGTCCCAAGTGTCCCTCCTTATGCCACATCCAGCTGTCGTTGTAGATAGGGTCATTCCAGCTTTCATCAGAGACCCTGAAGGAATTGTAAAGAATTTCCCAGTTTTTTTGTTTTGTTTTTGAAATTCCTTTTTATAGTGGGTTTGAGCTGATTCTCGCTGCCATGTTTATGCCAGTCTAGACACACTTGATTCCCTTACGGAGACATATCAATACATAGGTTTTAAGATTCTTACTAGTCAGATACTTTCCTCTGCGGGAAATATGGGGTTTTGAGTCCCTTTCACTGAGGACGGTGTAGGTCTTGTCTATTCCATAGTTGGTTTTTGGAACGGTACCTGTGCTTATATCAAACTCTGGTTTTATGCATCACCCCACCTCTCCTTCCCCCTTAAGCAGGTATAAGAGTGTTTTCTAAATGTGAGACACTGTTCTGTTTCCTAACTCAGTTCAAGTGTAGCCATGTTTACAGGATCTTCATAAGTGATATCTTATGATAAGTTTCTTTTTCTGTGTGACTTATTTCACTTAGAATCATCGTACCTGAATCCACCCATTTTGCTGCTACTGGTCTTATGACATTGATTTCATGGCTGAGGGATATTCCATCGTACGTAAGTACCACAATTTTTTGAACCATGTTTATATTTTCTGGGATACTTAAGGTGTATCCAAGTTGAGGTCCTTGTATGCAGTGCAGCCCTAAATTTTGGGGTGGCTCTGTCTTATTGATTTTCAGTTTTCCCAAGGTATATTCCCTAGACTGGTAGTGCCCTTGGCTCTGTAGCTCTGTTCTTTACTTGTTTTAGGGAACAGAATGCACTCCTCCAGAGAGGCAGTTGGCAATTTACATCCCGCCCATCAGCATAACAAGGCTCCCTGTTCTCCAGGGCCTGTCTTGCCTTTCTTGTTCTTACACATTTTGTGGATGTCCCTTTTGACCGGTGGGAAGTGATACTTCTTTGTAGTGCAGATTTGCATTGCCCGCTTGCTTGCTTGGCCAAAAAGGGCGTATGCGTTTTCTCCTGAATATATTCAGGAGAAAACGCATACGCCCTTTTTGGCCAAGTGCATCATTGTCGAAGTTGTGCCCCTCTTCCTGTGCTTTAAAGGCGATTCCAACGTACCTCTTGAAATCTGTTTCCTGCTATTCTGCCTCGCTTTCAAGTCCGCCTCGTTGCCTTCCGTCAACAGATTTTTGGACGATAGGTGTCCTTTATTACTCGGCCAGTTTGTGAATTGCTGTGTCGCTGAGCTCCATTTTTCAACTCGTTTTTGGAGAGCTGACCGCAAGTGCAAAATTTTGGTTCAGGACCTATACTGGTTCCCAGTGGGTGGCTGAGAATTTGGTTAATTCTTCTTCCTGCCGGGAAATTACAGTGATATGTGCCCGTCCAAATGCCTAACAGCTACTCTCTCATTGGTTCTCCCTCTTCCCTTTCATCCTCTGCCAAATTGGCAACCTGTGCGAACCAAGAGGTTAAAGGGGCTGTCTCTCCAAGTTGGGAGGTTGATAGTAAAGCAGACGGAAAGTCAAACCGGAGCACCAGGAGAGGGACTATGCGTTGAGTTTTAGAAACCTTTCGTATTCACATTGTGTCCGTTCTCTAGGTTTCCCGCACATGTTATAGCTGTAGTAATATTCCCTTCAACCTGGAGAGTTTGGACCCATGAAATGGGTGCCATGCATTATTGCTTTAAAGGGTCTGCGTTTGCTCACCCAATCTCACCAATCGTCTCAGTCCCAAGTGTCCCTCCTTATGCCACATCCAGCTGTCGTTGTAGATAGGGTCATTCCAGCTTTCATCAGAGACCCTGAAGGAATTGTAAAGAATTTCCCAGTTTTTTTGTTTTGTTTTTGAAATTCCTTTTTATAGTGGGTTTGAGCTGATTCTCGCTGCCATGTTTATGCCAGTCTAGACACACTTGATTCCCTTACGGAGACATATCAATACATAGGTTTTAAGATTCTTACTAGTCAGATACTTTCCTCTGCGGGAAATATGGGGTTTTGAGTCCCTTTCGCTGAGGAAGGTGTAGGTCTTGTCTATTCCATAGTTGGTTTTTGGAACGGTACCTGTGCTTATATCAAACTCTGGTTTTATGCATCACCCCACCTCTCCTTCCCCCTTAAGCAGGTATAAGAGTGTTTTCTAAATGTGAGACACTGTTCTCTTTCCTAACTCAGTTCAAGTGTAGCCATGTTTACAGGATCTTCATAAGTGATATCTTATGATAAGTTTCTTTTTCTGTGTGACTTATTTCACTTAGAATCATCGTACCTGAATCCACCCATTTTGCTGCAACTGGTCTTATGACATTGATTTCATGGCTGAGGGATATTCCATCGTACATAAGTACCACAATTTTTTGAACCATGTTTATATTTTCTGGGATACTTAAGGTGTATCCAAGTTGAGGTCCTTGTATGCAGTGCAGCCCTAAATTTTGGGGTGGCTCTGTCTTATTGATTTTCAGTTTTCCCAAGGTATATTCCCTAGACTGGTAGTGCCCTTGGCTCTGTAGCTCTGTTCTTTACTTGTTTTAGGGAACAGAATGCACTCCTCCAGAGAGGCAGTTGGCAATTTACATCCCGCCCATCAGCATAACAAGGCTCCCTGTTCTCCAGGGCCTGTCTTGCCTTTCTTGTTCTTACACATTTTGTGGATGTCCCTTTTGACCGGTGGGAAGTGATACTTCTTTGTAGTGCAGATTTGCATTGCCCGCTTGCTTGCTTGGCCAAAAAGGGCGTATGCGTTTTCTCCTGAATATATTCAGGAGAAAACGCATACGCCCTTTTTGGCCAAGTGCATCATTGTCGAAGTTGTGCCCCTCTTCCTGTGCTTTAAAGGCGATTCCAACGTACCTCTTGAAATCTGTTTCCTGCTATTCTGCCTCGCTTTCAAGTCCGCCTCGTTGCCTTCCGTCAACAGATTTTTGGACGATAGGTGTCCTTTATTACTCGGCCAGTTTGTGAATTGCTGTGTCGCTGAGCTCCATTTTTCAACTCGTTTTTGGAGAGCTGACCACAAGTCCAAAATTTTGGTTCAGGACCTATACTGGTTCCCAGTGGGTGGCTGAGAATTTGGTTAATTCTTCTTCCTGCCGGGAAATTACAGTGATATGTGCCCGTCCAAATGCCTAACAGCTACTCTCTCATTGGTTCTCCCTCTTCCCTTTCATCCTCTGCCAAATTGGCAACCTGTGCGAACCAAGAGGTTAAAGGGGCTGTCTCTCCAAGTTGGGAGGTTGATAGTAAAGCAGACGGAAAGTCAAACCGGAGCACCAGGAGAGGGACTATGCGTTGAGTTTTAGAAACCTTACGTATTCACAGTGTTTCCGTTCCCTAGGTTTCCCGCACATGTTATAGCTGTAGTAATATTCCCTTCAACCTGGAGAGTTCGGACCCATGAAATGGGTGCCATGCATTATTGCTTTAAAGGGTCTGCATTTGCTCACCCAATCTCACCAATCGTCTCAGTCCCAAGTGTCCCTCCTTATGCCACATCCAGCTGTCGTTGTAGATAGGGTCATTCCAGCTTTCATCAGAGACCCTGAAGGAATTGTAAAGAATTTCCCAGTTTTTTTGTTTTGTTTTTGAAATTCCTTTTTATAGTGGGTTTGAGCTGATTCTCGCTGCCATGTTTATGCCAGTCTAGACACACTTGATTCCCTTACGGAGACATATCAATACATAGGTTTTAAGATTCTTACTAGTCAGATACTTTCCTCTGCGGGAAATATGGGGTTTTGAGTCCCTTTCACTGAGGACGGTGTAGGTCTTGTCTATTCCATAGTTGGTTTTTGGAACGGTACCTGTGCTTATATCAAACTCTGGTTTTATGCATCACCCCACCTCTCCTTCCCCCTTAAGCAGGTATAAGAGTGTTTTCTAAATGTGAGACACTGTTCTCTTTCCTAACTCAGTTCAAGTGTAGCCATGTTTACAGGATCTTCATAAGTGATATCTTATGATAAGTTTCTTTTTCTGTGTGACTTATTTCACTTAGAATCATCGTACCTGAATCCACCCATTTTGCTGCTACTGGTCTTATGACATTGATTTCATGGCTGAGGGATATTCCATCGTACGTAAGTACCACAATTTTTTGAACCATGTTTATATTTTCTGGGATACTTAAGGTGTATCCAAGTTGAGGTCCTTGTATGCAGTGCAGCCCTAAATTTTGGGGTGGCTCTGTCTTATTGATTTTCAGTTTTCCCAAGGTATATTCCCTAGACTGGTAGTGCCCTTGGCTCTGTAGCTCTGTTCTTTACTTGTTTTAGGGAACAGAATGCACTCCTCCAGAGAGGCAGTTGGCAATTTACATCCCGCCCATCAGCATAACAAGGCTCCCTGTTCTCCAGGGCCTGTCTTGCCTTTCTTGTTCTTACACATTTTGTGGATGTCCCTTTTGACCGGTGGGAAGTGATACTTCTTTGTAGTGCAGATTTGCATTGCCCACTTGCTTGCTTGGCCAAAAAGGGCGTATGCGTTTTCTCCTGAATATATTCAGGAGAAAACGCATACGCCCTTTTTGGCCAAGTGCATCATTGTCGAAGTTGTGCCCCTCTTCCTGTGCTTTAAAGGCGATTCCAACGTACCTCTTGAAATCTGTTTCCTGCTATTCTGCCTCGCTTTCAAGTCCGCCTCGTTGCCTTCCGTCAACAGATTTTTGGACGATAGGTGTCCTTTATTACTCGGCCAGTTTGTGAATTGCTGTGTTGCTGAGCTCCATTTTTCAACTCGTTTTTGGAGAGCTGACCGCAAGTCCAAAATTTTGGTTCAGGACCTATACTGTTTCCCAGTGGGTGGCTGAGAATTTGGTTAATTCTTCTTCCTGCCGGGAAATTACAGTGATATGTGCCCGTCCAAATGCCTAACAGCTACTCTCTCATTGGTTCTCCCTCTTCCCTTTCATCCTCTGCCAAATTGGCAACCTGTGCGAACCAAGAGGTTAAAGGGGCTGTCTCTCCAAGTTGGGAGGTTGATAGTAAAGCAGACGGAAAGTCAAACCGGAGCACCAGGAGAGGGACTATTCGTTGAGTTTTTGAAACCTTTCGTATTCACAGTGTGTCCGTTCTCTAGGTTTCCCGCACATGTTATAGCTGTAGTAATATTCCCTTAAACCTGGAGAGTTCGGACCCATGGAATGGGTGCCATGCATTATTGCTTTAAAGGATCTGCATTTGCTCACCCAATCTCACCAATCGTCTCAGTCCCAAGTGTCCCTCCTTATGCCACATCCAGCTGTCGTTGTAGATAGGGTCATTCCAGCTTTCATCAGAGACCCTGAAGGAATTGTAAAGAATTTCCCAGTTTTTTTGTTTTGTTTTTGAAATTCCTTTTTATAGTGGGTTTGAGCTGATTCTCGCTGCCATGTTTATGCCAGTCTAGACACACTTGATTCCCTTACGGAGACATATCAATACATAGGTTTTAAGATTCTTACTAGTCAGATACTTTCCTCTGCGGGAAATATGGGGTTTTGAGTCCCTTTCACTGAGGACGGTGTAGGTCTTGTCTATTCCATAGTTGGTTTTTGGAACGGTACCTGTGCTTATATCAAACTCTGGTTTTATGCATCACCCCACCTCTCCTTCCCCCTTAAGCAGGTATAAGAGTGTTTTCTAAATGTGAGACACTGTTCTCTTTCCTAACTCAGTTCAAGTGTAGCCATGTTTACAGGATCTTCATAAGTGATATCTTATGATAAGTTTCTTTTTCTGTGTGACTTATTTCACTTAGAATCATCGTACCTGAATCCACCCATTTTGCTGCTACTGGTCTTATGACATTGATTTCATGGCTGAGGGATATTCCATCGTACGTAAGTACCACAATTTTTTGAACCATGTTTATATTTTCTGGGATACTTAAGGTGTATCCAAGTTGAGATCCTTGTATGCAGTGCAGCCCTAAATTTTGCGGTGGCTCTGTCTTATTGATTTTCAGTTTTCCCAAGGTATATTCCCTAGACTGGTAGTGCCCTTGGCTCTGTAGCTCTGTTCTTTACTTGTTTTAGGGAACAGAATGCACTCCTCCAGAGAGGCAGTTGGCAATTTACATCCCGCCCATCAGCATAACAAGGCTCCCTGTTCTCCAGGGCCTGTCTTGCCTTTCTTGTTCTTACACATTTTGTGGATGTCCCTTTTGACCGGTGGGAAGTGATACTTCTTTGTAGTGCAGATTTGCATTGCCCGCTTGCTTGCTTGGCGAAAAAGGGCGTATGCGTTTTCTCCTGAATATATTCAGGAGAAAATGCATACGCCCTTTTTGGCCAAGTGCATCATTGTCGAAGTTGTGCCCCTCTTCCTGTGCTTTAAAGGTGATTCCAACGTACCTCTTGAAATCTGTTTCCTGCTATTCTGCCTCGCTTTCAAGTCCGCCTCGTTGCCTTCCCTCAACAGATTTTTGGAAGATAGTTGTCCTTTATTACTCGGCCAGTTTGTGAATTGCTGTGCCCCTGAGCTCCATTTTTCAACTCGTTTTTGGTGAGCTGACCGCAAGTCCAAAATTTTGGTTCAGGACCTATACTGGTTCCCGGTGG
This sequence comes from Hyperoodon ampullatus, assembly GCF_949752795.1. Lineage (NCBI taxonomy): Eukaryota > Metazoa > Chordata > Mammalia > Artiodactyla > Ziphiidae > Hyperoodon > Hyperoodon ampullatus. The sequence continues at coordinate 375,685 of NW_027640677.1, read as the reverse complement.
GTGGCTGAGAATTTGGTTAATAATTTTTCCTGCCGGGAAATTACAGTGATATGTGCCCGTCCAAATGCCTAACAGCTACTCTCTCATTGGTTCTCCCTCTTCCCTTTCATCCTCTGCCAAATTGGCAACCTGTGCGAACCAAGAGGTTAAAGGGGCTGTCTCTCCAAGTTGGGAGGTTGATAGTAAAGCAGACGGAAAGTCAAACCGGAGCACCAGGAGAGGGACTATTCGTTGAGTTTTAGAAACCTTTCGTATTCACAGTGTGTCCGTTCCCTAGGTTTCCCGCACATGTTATAGCTGTAGTAACATTCCCTTCAACCTGGAGAGTTCGGACCCATGAAATGGGTGCCATGCATTATTGCTTTAAAGGGTCTGCATTTGCTCACCCAATCTCACCAATCGTCTCAGTCCCCAGTGTCCCTCCTTATGCCACATCCAGCTGTCGTTGTAGATAGGGTCATTCCAGCTTTCATCAGAGACCCTGAAGGAATTGTAAAGAATTTCCCAGTTTTTTTGTTTTGTTTTTGAAATTCCTTTTTATAGTGGGTTTGAGCTGATTCTCGCTGCCATGTTTATGCCAGTCTAGACACACTTGATTCCCTTACGGAGACATATCAATACATAGGTTTTAAGATTCTTACTAGTCAGATATTTTCCTCTGCGGGAAATATGGTGTTTTGAATCCCTTTCGCTGAGGACGGTGTAGGTCTTGTCTATTCCATAGTTGGTTTTTGGAACGGTACCTGTGCTTATATCAAACTCTGGTTTTATGCATCACCCCACCTCTCCTTCCCCCTTAAGCAGGTATAAGAGTGTTTTCTAAATGTGAGACACTGTTCTCTTTCCTAACTCAGTTCAAGTGTAGCCATGTTTACAGGATCTTCATAAGTGATATCTTATGATAAGTTTCTTTTTTCTGTGTGACTTATTTCACTTAGAATCATCGTACCTGAATCCACCCATTTTGCTGCTACTGGTCTTATGACATTGATTTCATGGCTGAGGGATATTCCATCGTACGTAAGTACCACAATTTTTTGAACCATGTTTATATTTTCTGGGATACTTAAGGTGTATCCAAGTTGAGGTCCTTGTATGCAGTGCAGCCCTAAATTTTGGGGTGGCTCTGTCTTATTGATTTTCAGTTTTCCCAAGGTATATTCCCTAGACTGGTAGTGCCCTTGGCTCTGTAGCTCTGTTCTTTACTTGTTTTAGGGAACAGAATGCACTCCTCCAGAGAGGCAGTTGGCAATTTACATCCCGCCCATCAGCATAACAAGGCTCCCTGTTCTCCAGGGCCTGTCTTGCCTTTCTTGCTCTTACACATTTTGTGGATGTCCCTTTTGACCGGTGGGAAGTGATACTTCTTTGTAGTGCAGATTTGCATTGCCCGCTTGCTTGCTTGGCCAAAAAGGGCGTATGCGTTTTCTCCTGAATATATACAGGAGAAAACGCATACGCCCTTTTTGGCCAAGTGCATCATTGTCGAAGTTGTGCCCCTCTTCCTGTGCTTTAAAGGCGATTCCAACGTACCTCTTGAAATCTGTTTCCTGCTATTCTGCCTCGCTTTCAAGTCCGCCTCGTTGCCTATCCTCAACAGATTTTTGGACGATAGTTGTCCTTTATTACTCGGCCAGTTTGTGAATTGCTGTGTCCCTGAGCTCCATTTTTCAACTCGTTTTTGGAGAGCTGACCGCAAGTCCAAAATTTTGGTTCAGGACCTATACTGGTTCCCGGTGGGTGTCTGAGAATTTGGTTAATTCTTCTTCCTGCCGGGAAATTACAGTGATATGTGCCCGTCCAAATGCCTAACAGCTACTCTGTCATTGGTTCTCCCTCTTCCCTTTCATCCTCTGCCAAATTGGCAACCTGTGCGAACCAAGAGGTTAAAGGGGCTGTCTCTCCAAGTTGGGAGGTTGATAGTAAAGCAGAGGGAAAGTCAAACCAGAGCACCAGGAGAGGGACTATGCGTTGAGTTTTAGAAACCTTTCGTATTCACAGTGTGTCCGTTCTCTAGGTTTCCCGCACATGTTATAGCTGTAGTAATATTCCCTTCAACCTGGAGAGTTCGGACCCATGGTATGGGTGCCATGCATTATTGCTTTAAAGGGTCTGCATTTGCTCACCCAATCTCACCAATCGTCTCAGTCCCAAGTGTCCCTCCTTATGCCACATCCAGCTGTCATTGTAGATAGGGTCATTCGAGCTTTCATCAGAGACCCTGAAGGAATTGTAAAGAATTTCCCAGTTTTTTTGTTTTGTTTTTGAAATTCCTTTTTATAGTGGGTTTGAGCTGATTCTCGCTGCCATGTTTAGGCCAGTCTAGACACACTTGATTCCCTTACGGAGACATATCAATACATAGGTTTTAAGATTCTTACTAGTCAGATATTTTCCTCTGCGGGAAATATGGGGTTTTGAGTCCCTTTCGCTGAGGACGGTGTAGGTCTTGTCTATTCCATAGTTGGTTTTTGGAACGGTACCTGTGCTTATATCAAACTCTGGTTTTGTGCATCACCCCACCTCTCCTTCCCCCTTAAGCAGGTATAAGAGTGTTTTCTAAATGTGAGACACTGTTCTCTTTCCTAACTCAGTTCAAGTGTAGCCATGTTTACAGGATCTTCATAAGTGATATCTTATGATAAGTTTCTTTTTCTGTGTGACTTATTTCACTTAGAATCATCGTACCTGAATCCACCCATTTTGCTGCTACTGGTCTTATGACATTGATTTCATGGCTGAGGGATATTCCATCGTACGTAAGTACCACAATTTTTTGAACCATGTTTATATTTTCTGGGATACTTAAGGTGTATCCAAGTTGAGGTCCTTGTATGCAGTGCAGCCCTAAATTTTGGGGTGGCTCTGTCTTATTGATTTTCAGTTTTCCCAAGGTATATTCCCTAGACTGGTAGTGCCCTTGGCTCTGTAGCTCTGTTCTTTACTTGTTTTAGGGAACAGAATGCACTCCTCCAGAGAGGCAGTTGGCAATTTACATCCCGCCCATCAGCATAACAAGGCTCCCTGTTCTCCAGTGCCTGTCTTGCCTTTCTTGTTCTTACACATTTTGTGGATGTCCCTTTTGACCGGTGGGAAGTGATACTTCTTTGTAGTGCAGATTTGCATTGCCCGCTTGCTTGCTTGGCCAAAAAGGGCGTATGCGTTTTCTCCTGAATATATTCAGGAGAAAACGCATACGCCCTTTTTGGCCAAGTGCATCATTGTCGAAGTTGTGCCCCTCTTCCTGTGCTTTAAAGGCGATTCCAACGTACCTCTTGAAATCTGTTTCCTGCTATTCTGCCTCGCTTTCAAGTCTGCCTCGTTGCCTTCCGTCAACAGATTTTTGGACGATAGGTGTCCTTTATTACTCGGCCAGTTTGTGAATTGCTGTGTCGCTGAGCTCCATTTTTCAACTCGTTTTTGGAGAGCTGACCGCAAGTCCAAAATTTTGGTTCAGGACCTATACTGGTTCCCAGTGGGTGGCTGAGAATTTGGTTAATTCTTCTTCCTGCCGGGAAATTACAGTGATATGTGCCCGTCCAAATGCCTAACAGCTACTCTCTCATTGGTTCTCCCTCTTCCCTTTCATCCTCTGCCAAATTGGCAACCTGTGCGAACCAAGAGGTTAAAGGGGCATTCTCTCCAAGTTGGGAGGTTGATAGTAAAGCAGATGGAAAGTCAAACCGGAGCACCAGGAGAGGGACTATGCGTTGAGTTTTAGAAACCTTTCGTATTCACAGTGTGTCCGTTCTCTAGGTTTCCCGCACATGTTATAGCTGTAGTAATATTCCCTTCAACCTGGAGAGTTTGGACCCATGAAATGGGTGCCATGCATTATTGCTTTAAAGGGTCTGCGTTTGCTCACCCAATCTCACCAATCGTCTCAGTCCCAAGTGTCCCTCCTTATGCCACATCCAGCTGTCGTTGTAGATAGGGTCATTCCAGCTTTCATCAGAGACCCTGAAGGAATTGTAAAGAATTTCCCAGTTTTTTTGTTTTGTTTTTGAAATTCCTTTTTATAGTGGGTTTGAGCTGATTCTCGCTGCCATGTTTATGCCAGTCTAGACACACTTGATTCCCTTACGGAGACATATCAATACATAGGTTTTAAGATTCTTACTAGTCAGATACTTTCCTCTGCGGGAAATATGGGGTTTTGAGTCCCTTTCACTGAGGAAGGTATAGGTATTGTCTATTCCATAGTTGGTTTTTGGAACGGTACCTGTGCTTATATCAAACTCTGGTTTTATGCATCACCCCACCTCTCCTTCCCCCTTAAGCAGGTATAAGAGTGTTTTCTAAATGTGAGACACTGTTCTCTTTCCTAACTCAGTTCAAGTGTAGCCATGTTTACAGGATCTTCATAAGTGATATCTTATGATAAGTTTCTTTTTCTGTGTGACTTATTTCACTTAGAATCATCGTACCTGAATCCACCCATTTTGCTGCAACTGGTCTTATGACATTGATTTCATGGCTGAGGGATATTCCATCGTACGTAAGTACCACAATTTTTTGAACCATGTTTATATTTTCTGGGATACTTAAGGTGTATCCAAGTTGAGGTCCTTGTATGCAGTGCAGCCCTAAATTTTGGGGTGGCTCTGTCTTATTGATTTTCAGTTTTCCCAAGGTATATTCCCTAGACTGGTAGTGCCCTTGGCTCTGTAGCTCTGTTCTTTACTTGTTTTAGGGAACAGAATGCACTCCTCCAGAGAGGCAGTTGGCAATTTACATCCCGCCCATCAGCATAACAAGGCTCCCTGTTCTCCAGGGCCTGTCTTGCCTTTCTTGTTCTTACACATTTTGTGGATGTCCCTTTTGACCGGTGGGAAGTGATACTTCTTTGTAGTGCAGATTTGCATTGCCCGCTTGCTTGCTTGGCCAAAAAGGGCGTATGCGTTTTCTCCTGAATATATTCAGGAGAAAACGCATACGCCCTTTTTGGCCAAGTGCATCATTGTCGAAGTTGTGCCCCTCTATCTGTGCTTTAAAGGCGATTCCAACGTACCTCTTGAAATCTGTTTCCTGCTATTCTGCCTCGCTTTCAAGTCCGTCTCGTTGCCTTCCCTCAACAGATTTTTGGAAGATAGTTGTCCTTTATTACTCGGCCAGTTTGTGAATTGCTGTGCCCCTGAGCTCCATTTTTCAACTCGTTTTTGGTGAGCTGACCGCAAGTCCAAAATTTTGGTTCAGGACCTATACTGGTTCCCGGTGGGTGGCTGAGAATTTGGTTAATACTTTTTCCTGCCGGGAAATTACAGTGATATGTGACCGTCCAAATGCCTAACAGCTACTCTCTCATTGGTTCTCCCTCTTCCCTTTCATCCTCTGCCTAATTGGCAACCTGTGCGAACCAAGAGGTTAAAGGGGCTGTCTCTCCAAGTTGGGAGGTTGATAGTAAAGCAGACGGAAAGTCAAACCGGAGCACCAGGAGAGGGACTATGCGTTGAGTTTTAGAAACCTTTCGTATTCACAGTGTGTCCGTTCCCTAGGTTTCCCGCACATGTTATAGCTGTAGTAATATTCCCTTCAACCTGGAGAGTTCGGACCCATTAAATGGGTGCCATGCATTATTGCTTTAAAGGGTCTGCATTTGCTCACCCAATCTCACCAATCGTCTCAGTCCCAAGTGTCCCTCCTTATGCCACATCCAGCTGTCGTTGTAGATAGAGTCATTCCAGCTTTCATCAGAGACCCTGAAGGAATTGTAAAGAATTTCCCAGTTTTTTTGTTTTGTTTTTGAAATTCCTTTTTATAGTGGGTTTGAGCTGATTCTCGCTGCCATGTTTATGCCAGTCTAGACACACTTGATTCCCTTACGGAGACATATCAATACATAGGTTTTAAGATTCTTACTAGTCAGATATTTTCCTCTGCGGGAAATATGGGGTTTTGAGTCCCTTTCACTGAGGACGGTGTAGGTCTTGTCTATTCCATAGTTGGTTTTTGGAACGGTACCTGTGCTTATATCAAACTCTGGTTTTATGCATCACCCCACCTCTCCTTCCCCCTTAAGCAGGTATAAGAGTGTTTTCTAAATGTGAGACACTGTTCTCTTTCCTAACTCAGTTCAAGTGTAGCCATGTTTACAGGATCTTCATAAGTGATATCTTATGATAAGTTTCTTTTTCTGTGTGACTTATTTCACTTAGAATCATCGTACCTGAATCCACCCATTTTGCTGCTACTGGTCTTATGACATTGATTTCATGGCTGAGGGATATTCCATCGTACGTAAGTACCACAGTTTTTTGAACCATGTTTATATTTTCTGGGATACTTAAGGTGTATCCAAGTTGAGGTCCTTGTATGCAGTGCAGCCCTAAATTTTGGGGTGGCTCTGTCTTATTGATTTTCAGTTTTCCCAAGGTATATTCCCTAGACTGGTAGTGCCCTTGGCTCTGTAGCTCTGTTCTTTACTTGTTTTAGGGAACAGAATGCACTCCTCCAGAGAGGCAGTTGGCAATTTACATCCCGCCCATCAGCATAACAAGGCTCCCTGTTCTCCAGGGCCTGTCTTGCCTTTCTTGTTCTTACACATTTTGTGGATGTCCCTTTTGACCGGTGGGAAGTGATACTTCTTTGTAGTGCAGATTTGCATTGCCCGCTTGCTTGCTTGGCCAAAAAGGGCGTATGCGTTTTCTCCTGAATATATTCAGGAGAAAACGCATACGCCCTTTTTGGCCAAGTGCATCATTGTCGAAGTTGTGCCCCTCTTCCTGTGCTTTAAAGGCGATTCCAACGTACCTCTTGAAATCTGTTTCCTGCTATTCTGCATCGCTTTCAAGTCCGCCTCGTTGCCTTCCCTCAACAGATTTTTGGACGATAGTTGTCCTTTATTACTCGGCCAGTTTGTGAATTGCTGTGTCCCTGAGCTCCATTTTTCAACTCGTTTTTGGTGAGCTGACCGCAAGTCCAAAATTTTGGTTCAGGACCTATACTGGTTCCCGGTGGGTGTCTGAGAATTTGGTTAATTCTTCTTCCTGCCGGGAAATTACAGTGATATGTGCCCGTCCAAATGCCTAACAGCTACTCTGTCATTGGTTCTCCCTCTTCCCTTTCATCCTCTGCCAAATTGGCAACCTGTGCGAACCAAGAGGTTAAAGGGGCTGTCTCTCCAAGTTGGGAGGTTGATAGTAAAGCAGACGGAAAGTCAAACCAGAGCACCAGGAGAGGGACTATGCGTTGAGTTTTAGAAACCTTTCGTATTCACAGTGTGTTCGTTCTCTAGGTTTCCCGCACATGTTATAGCTGTAGTAATATTCCCTTCAACCTGGAGAGTTCGGACCCATGGAATGGGTGCCATGCATTATTGCTTTAAAGGGTCTGCATTTGCTCACCCAATCTCACCAATCGTCTCAGTCCCAAGTGTCCCTCCTTATGCCACATCCAGCTGTCGTTGTAGATAGGGTCATTCCAGCTTTCATCAGAGACCCTGAAGGAATTGTAAAGAATTTCCCAGTTTTTTTGTTTTGTTTTTGAAATTCCTTTTTATAGTGGGTTTGAGCTGATTCTCGCTGCCATGTTTATGCCAGTCTAGACACACTTGATTCCCTTACGGAGACATATCAATACATAGGTTTTAAGATTCTTACTAGTCAGATACTTTCCTCTGCGGGAAATATGGGGTTTTGAGTCCCTTTCACTGAGGACGGTGTAGGTCTTGTCTATTCCATAGTTGGTTTTTGGAACGGTACCTGTGCTTATATCAAACTCTGGTTTTATGCATCACCCCACCTCTCCTTCCCCCTTAAGCAGGTATAAGAGTGTTTTCTAAATGTGAGACACTGTTCTCTTTCCTAACTCAGTTCAAGTGTAGCCATGTTTACAGGATCTTCATAAGTGATATCTTATGATAAGTTTCTTTTTCTGTGTGACTTATTTCACTTAGAATCATCGTACCTGAATCCACCCATTTTGCTGCTACTGGTCTTATGACATTGATTTCATGGCTGAGGGATATTCCATCGTACGTAAGTACCACAATTTTTTGAACCATGTTTATATTTTCTGGGATACTTAAGGTGTATCCAAGTTGAGGTCCTTGTATGCAGTGCAGCCCTAAATTTTGGGGTGGCTCTGTCTTATTGATTTTCAGTTTTCCCAAGGTATATTCCCTAGACTGGTAGTGCCCTTGGCTCTGTAGCTCTGTTCTTTACTTGTTTTAGGGAACAGAATGCACTCCTCCAGAGAGGCAGTTGGCAATTTACATCCCGCCCATCAGCATAACAAGGCTCCCTGTTCTCCAGGGCCTGTCTTGCCTTTCTTGTTCTTACACATTTTGTGGATGTCCCTTTTGACCGGTGGGAAGTGATACTTCTTTGTAGTGCAGATTTGCATTGCCCACTTGCTTGCTTGGCCAAAAAGGGCGTATGCGTTTTCTCCTGAATATATTCAGGAGAAAACGCATACGCCCTTTTTGGCCAAGTGCATCATTGTCGAAGTTGTGCCCCTCTTCCTGTGCTTTAAAGGCGATTCCAACGTACCTCTTGAAATCTGTTTCCTGCTATTCTGCCTCGCTTTCAAGTCCGCCTCGTTGCCTTCCGTCAACAGATTTTTGGACGATAGGTGTCCTTTATTACTCGGCCAGTTTGTGAATTGCTGTGTTGCTGAGCTCCATTTTTCAACTCGTTTTTGGAGAGCTGACCGCAAGTCCAAAATTTTGGTTCAGGACCTATACTGTTTCCCAGTGGGTGGCTGAGAATTTGGTTAATTCTTCTTCCTGCCGGGAAATTACAGTGATATGTGCCCGTCCAAATGCCTAACAGCTACTCTCTCATTGGTTCTCCCTCTTCCCTTTCATCCTCTGCCAAATTGGCAACCTGTGCGAACCAAGAGGTTAAAGGGGCTGTCTCTCCAAGTTGGGAGGTTGATAGTAAAGCAGACGGAAAGTCAAACCGGAGCACCAGGAGAGGGACTATTCGTTGAGTTTTTGAAACCTTTCGTATTCACAGTGTGTCCGTTCTCTAGGTTTCCCGCACATGTTATAGCTGTAGTAATATTCCCTTAAACCTGGAGAGTTCGGACCCATGGAATGGGTGCCATGCATTATTGCTTTAAAGGATCTGCATTTGCTCACCCAATCTCACCAATCGTCTCAGTCCCAAGTGTCCCTCCTTATGCCACATCCAGCTGTCGTTGTAGATAGGGTCATTCCAGCTTTCATCAGAGACCCTGAAGGAATTGTAAAGAATTTCCCAGTTTTTTTGTTTTGTTTTTGAAATTCCTTTTTATAGTGGGTTTAAGCTGATTCTCGCTGCCATGTTTATGCCAGTCTAGACACACTTGATTCCCTTACGGAGACATATCAATACATAGGTTTTAAGATTCTTACTAGTCAGATACTTTCCTCTGCGGGAAATATGGGGTTTTGAGTCCCTTTCACTGAGGACGGTGTAGGTCTTGTCTATTCCATAGTTGGTTTTTGGAACGGTACCTGTGCTTATATCAAACTCTGGTTTTATGCATCACCCCACCTCTCCTTCCCCCTTAAGCAGGTATAAGAGTGTTTTCTAAATGTGAGACACTGTTCTCTTTCCTAACTCAGTTCAAGTGTAGCCATGTTTACAGGATCTTCATAAGTGATATCTTATGATAAGTTTCTTTTTCTGTGTGACTTATTTCACTTAGAATCATCGTACCTGAATCCACCCATTTTGCTGCTACTGGTCTTATGACATTGATTTCATGGCTGAGGGATATTCCATCGTACGTAAGTACCACAATTTTTTGAACCATGTTTATATTTTCTGGGATACTTAAGGTGTATCCAAGTTGAGATCCTTGTATGCAGTGCAGCCCTAAATTTTGCGGTGGCTCTGTCTTATTGATTTTCAGTTTTCCCAAGGTATATTCCCTAGACTGGTAGTGCCCTTGGCTCTGTAGCTCTGTTCTTTACTTGTTTTAGGGAACAGAATGCACTCCTCCAGAGAGGCAGTTGGCAATTTACATCCCGCCCATCAGCATAACAAGGCTCCCTGTTCTCCAGGGCCTGTCTTGCCTTTCTTGTTCTTACACATTTTGTGGATGTCCCTTTTGACCGGTGGGAAGTGATACTTCTTTGTAGTGCAGATTTGCATTGCCCGCTTGCTTGCTTGGCGAAAAAGGGCGTATGCGTTTTCTCCTGAATATATTCAGGAGAAAATGCATACGCCCTTTTTGGCCAAGTGCATCATTGTCGAAGTTGTGCCCCTCTTCCTGTGCTTTAAAGGTGATTCCAACGTACCTCTTGAAATCTGTTTCCTGCTATTCTGCCTCGCTTTCAAGTCCGCCTCGTTGCCTTCCCTCAACAGATTTTTGGAAGATAGTTGTCCTTTATTACTCGGCCAGTTTGTGAATTGCTGTGCCCCTGAGCTCCATTTTTCAACTCGTTTTTGGTGAGCTGACCGCAAGTCCAAAATTTTGGTTCAGGACCTATACTGGTTCCCGGTGGGTGGCTGAGAATTTGGTTAATAATTTTTCCTGCCGGGAAATTACAGTGATATGTGCCCGTCCAAATGCCTAACAGCTACTCTCTCATTGGTTCTCCCTCTTCCCTTTCATCCTCTGCCAAATTGGCAACCTGTGCGAACCAAGAGGTTAAAGGGGCTGTCTCTCCAAGTTGGGAGGTTGATAGTAAAGCAGACGGAAAGTCAAACCGGAGCACCAGGAGAGGGACTATTCGTTGAGTTTTAGAAACCTTTCGTATTCACAGTGTGTCCGTTCCCTAGGTTTCCCGCACATGTTATAGCTGTAGTAACATTCCCTTCAACCTGGAGAGTTCGGACCCATGAAATGGGTGCCATGCATTATTGCTTTAAAGGGTCTGCATTTGCTCACCCAATCTCACCAATCGTCTCAGTCCCCAGTGTCCCTCCTTATGCCACATCCAGCTGTCGTTGTAGATAGGGTCATTCCAGCTTTCATCAGAGACCCTGAAGGAATTGTAAAGAATTTCCCAGTTTTTTTGTTTTGTTTTTGAAATTCCTTTTTATAGTGGGTTTGAGCTGATTCTCGCTGCCATGTTTATGCCAGTCTAGACACACTTGATTCCCTTACGGAGACATATCAATACATAGGTTTTAAGATTCTTACTAGTCAGATATTTTCCTCTGCGGGAAATATGGTGTTTTGAATCCCTTTCGCTGAGGACGGTGTAGGTCTTGTCTATTCCATAGTTGGTTTTTGGAACGGTACCTGTGCTTATATCAAACTCTGGTTTTATGCATCACCCCACCTCTCCTTCCCCCTTAAGCAGGTATAAGAGTGTTTTCTAAATGTGAGACACTGTTCTCTTTCCTAACTCAGTTCAAGTGTAGCCATGTTTACAGGATCTTCATAAGTGATATCTTATGATAAGTTTCTTTTTTCTGTGTGACTTATTTCACTTAGAATCATCGTACCTGAATCCACCCATTTTGCTGCTACTGGTCTTATGACATTGATTTCATGGCTGAGGGATATTCCATCGTACGTAAGTACCACAATTTTTTGAACCATGTTTATATTTTCTGGGATACTTAAGGTGTATCCAAGTTGAGGTCCTTGTATGCAGTGCAGCCCTAAATTTTGGGGTGGCTCTGTCTTATTGATTTTCAGTTTTCCCAAGGTATATTCCCTAGACTGGTAGTGCCCTTGGCTCTGTAGCTCTGTTCTTTACTTGTTTTAGGGAACAGAATGCACTCCTCCAGAGAGGCAGTTGGCAATTTACATCCCGCCCATCAGCATAACAAGGCTCCCTGTTCTCCAGGGCCTGTCTTGCCTTTCTTGTTCTTACACATTTTGTGGATGTCCCTTTTGACCGGTGGGAAGTGATACTTCTTTGTAGTGCAGATTTGCATTGCCCGCTTGCTTGCTTGGCCAAAAAGGGCGTATGCGTTTTCTCCTGAATATATACAGGAGAAAACGCATACGCCCTTTTTGGCCAAGTGCATCATTGTCGAAGTTGTGCCCCTCTTCCTGTGCTTTAAAGGCGATTCCAACGTACCTCTTGAAATCTGTTTCCTGCTATTCTGCCTCGCTTTCAAGTCCGCCTCGTTGCCTTCCCTCAACAGATTTTTGGACGATAGTTGTCCTTTATTACTCGGCCAGTTTGTGAATTGCTGTGTCCCTGAGCTCCATTTTTCAACTCGTTTTTGGAGAGCTGACCGCAAGTCCAAAATTTTGGTTCAGGACCTATACTGGTTCCCGGTGGGTGTCTGAGAATTTGGTTAATTCTTCTTCCTGCCGGGAAATTACAGTGATATGTGCCCGTCCAAATGCCTAACAGCTACTCTGTCATTGGTTCTCCCTCTTCCCTTTCATCCTCTGCCAAATTGGCAACCTGTGCGAACCAAGAGGTTAAAGGGGCTGTCTCTCCAAGTTGGGAGGTTGATAGTAAAGCAGAGGGAAAGTCAAACCAGAGCACCAGGAGAGGGACTATGCGTTGAGTTTTAGAAACCTTTCGTATTCACAGTGTGTCCGTTCTCTAGGTTTCCCGCACATGTTATAGCTGTAGTAATATTCCCTTCAACCTGGAGAGTTCGGACCCATGGTATGGGTGCCATGCATTATTGCTTTAAAGGGTCTGCATTTGCTCACCCAATCTCACCAATCGTCTCAGTCCCAAGTGTCCCTCCTTATGCCACATCCAGCTGTCATTGTAGATAGGGTCATTCGAGCTTTCATCAGAGACCCTGAAGGAATTGTAAAGAATTTCCCAGTTTTTTTGTTTTGTTTTTGAAATTCCTTTTTATAGTGGGTTTGAGCTGATTCTCGCTGCCATGTTTATGCCAGTCTAGACACACTTGATTCCCTTACGGAGACATATCAATACATAGGTTTTAAGATTCTTACTAGTCAGATATTTTCCTCTGCGGGAAATATGGGGTTTTGAGTCCCTTTCGCTGAGGAAGGTGTAGGTCTTGTCTATTCCATAGTTGGTTTTTGGAACGGTACCTGTGCTTATATCAAACTCTGGTTTTGTGCATCACCCCACCTCTCCTTCCCCCTTAAGCAGGTATAAGAGTGTTTTCTAAATGTGAGACACTGTTCTCTTTCCTAACTCAGTTCAAGTGTAGCCATGTTTACAGGATCTTCATAAGTGATATCTTATGATAAGTTTCTTTTTCTGTGTGACTTATTTCACTTAGAATCATCGTACCTGAATCCACCCATTTTGCTGCTACTGGTCTTATGACATTGATTTCATGGCTGAGGGATATTCCATCGTACGTAAGTACCACAATTTTTTGAACCATGTTTATATTTTCTGGGATACTTAAGGTGTATCCAAGTTGAGGTCCTTGTATGCAGTGCAGCCCTAAATTTTGGGGTGGCTCTGTCTTATTGATTTTCAGTTTTCCCAAGGTATATTCCCTAGACTGGTAGTGCCCTTGGCTCTGTAGCTCTGTTCTTTACTTGTTTTAGGGAACAGAATGCACTCCTCCAGAGAGGCAGTTGGCAATTTACATCCCGCCCATCAGCATAACAAGGCTCCCTGTTCTCCAGTGCCTGTCTTGCCTTTCTTGTTCTTACACATTTTGTGGATGTCCCTTTTGACCGGTGGGAAGTGATACTTCTTTGTAGTGCAGATTTGCATTGCCCGCTTGCTTGCTTGGCCAAAAAGGGCGTATGCGTTTTCTCCTGAATATATTCAGGAGAAAACGCATACGCCCTTTTTGGCCAAGTGCATCATTGTCGAAGTTGTGCCCCTCTTCCTGTGCTTTAAAGGCGATTCCAACGTACCTCTTGAAATCTGTTTCCTGCTATTCTGCCTCGCTTTCAAGTCTGCCTCGTTGCCTTCCGTCAACAGATTTTTGGACGATAGGTGTCCTTTATTACTCGGCCAGTTTGTGAATTGCTGTGTCGCTGAGCTCCATTTTTCAACTCGTTTTTGGAGAGCTGACCGCAAGTCCAAAATTTTGGTTCAGGACCTATACTGGTTCCCAGTGGGTGGCTGAGAATTTGGTTAATTCTTCTTCCTGCCGGGAAATTACAGTGATATGTGCCCGTCCAAATGCCTAACAGCTACTCTCTCATTGGTTCTCCCTCTTCCCTTTCATCCTCTGCCAAATTGGCAACCTGTGCGAACCAAGAGGTTAAAGGGGCATTCTCTCCAAGTTGGGAGGTTGATAGTAAAGCAGATGGAAAGTCAAACCGGAGCACCAGGAGAGGGACTATGCGTTGAGTTTTAGAAACCTTTCGTATTCACAGTGTGTCCGTTCTCTAGGTTTCCCGCACATGTTATAGCTGTAGTAATATTCCCTTCAACCTGGAGAGTTTGGACCCATGAAATGGGTGCCATGCATTATTGCTTTAAAGGGTCTGCGTTTGCTCACCCAATCTCACCAATCGTCTCAGTCCCAAGTGTCCCTCCTTATGCCACATCCAGCTGTCGTTGTAGATAGGGTCATTCCAGCTTTCATCAGAGACCCTGAAGGAATTGTAAAGAATTTCCCAGTTTTTTTGTTTTGTTTTTGAAATTCCTTTTTATAGTGGGTTTGAGCTGATTCTCGCTGCCATGTTTATGCCAGTCTAGACACACTTGATTCCCTTACGGAGACATATCAATACATAGGTTTTAAGATTCTTACTAGTCAGATACTTTCCTCTGCGGGAAATATGGGGTTTTGAGTCCCTTTCACTGAGGAAGGTATAGGTATTGTCTATTCCATAGTTGGTTTTTGGAACGGTACCTGTGCTTATATCAAACTCTGGTTTTATGCATCACCCCACCTCTCCTTCCCCCTTAAGCAGGTATAAGAGTGTTTTCTAAATGTGAGACACTGTTCTCTTTCCTAACTCAGTTCAAGTGTAGCCATGTTTACAGGATCTTCATAAGTGATATCTTATGATAAGTTTCTTTTTCTGTGTGACTTATTTCACTTAGAATCATCGTACCTGAATCCACCCATTTTGCTGCAACTGGTCTTATGACATTGATTTCATGGCTGAGGGATATTCCATCGTACGTAAGTACCACAATTTTTTGAACCATGTTTATATTTTCTGGGATACTTAAGGTGTATCCAAGTTGAGGTCCTTGTATGCAGTGCAGCCCTAAATTTTGGGGTGGCTCTGTCTTATTGATTTTCAGTTTTCCCAAGGTATATTCCCTAGACTGGTAGTGCCCTTGGCTCTGTAGCTCTGTTCTTTACTTGTTTTAGGGAACAGAATGCACTCCTCCAGAGAGGCAGTTGGCAATTTACATCCCGCCCATCAGCATAACAAGGCTCCCTGTTCTCCAGGGCCTGTCTTGCCTTTCTTGTTCTTACACATTTTGTGGATGTCCCTTTTGACCGGTGGGAAGTGATACTTCTTTGTAGTGCAGATTTGCATTGCCCGCTTGCTTGCTTGGCCAAAAAGGGCGTATGCGTTTTCTCCTGAATATATTCAGGAGAAAACGCATACGCCCTTTTTGGCCAAGTGCATCATTGTCGAAGTTGTGCCCCTCTATCTGTGCTTTAAAGGCGATTCCAACGTACCTCTTGAAATCTGTTTCCTGCTATTCTGCCTCGCTTTCAAGTCCGTCTCGTTGCCTTCCCTCAACAGATTTTTGGAAGATAGTTGTCCTTTATTACTCGGCCAGTTTGTGAATTGCTGTGCCCCTGAGCTCCATTTTTCAACTCGTTTTTGGTGAGCTGACCGCAAGTCCAAAATTTTGGTTCAGGACCTATACTGGTTCCCGGTGGGTGGCTGAGAATTTGGTTAATACTTTTTCCTGCCGGGAAATTACAGTGATATGTGACCGTCCAAATGCCTAACAGCTACTCTCTCATTGGTTCTCCCTCTTCCCTTTCATCCTCTGCCTAATTGGCAACCTGTGCGAACCAAGAGGTTAAAGGGGCTGTCTCTCCAAGTTGGGAGGTTGATAGTAAAGCAGACGGAAAGTCAAACCGGAGCACCAGGAGAGGGACTATGCGTTGAGTTTTAGAAACCTTTCGTATTCACAGTGTGTCCGTTCCCTAGGTTTCCCGCACATGTTATAGCTGTAGTAATATTCCCTTCAACCTGGAGAGTTCGGACCCATTAAATGGGTGCCATGCATTATTGCTTTAAAGGGTCTGCATTTGCTCACCCAATCTCACCAATCGTCTCAGTCCCAAGTGTCCCTCCTTATGCCACATCCAGCTGTCGTTGTAGATAGAGTCATTCCAGCTTTCATCAGAGACCCTGAAGGAATTGTAAAGAATTTCCCAGTTTTTTTGTTTTGTTTTTGAAATTCCTTTTTATAGTGGGTTTGAGCTGATTCTCGCTGCCATGTTTATGCCAGTCTAGACACACTTGATTCCCTTACGGAGACATATCAATACATAGGTTTTAAGATTCTTACTAGTCAGATATTTTCCTCTGCGGGAAATATGGGGTTTTGAGTCCCTTTCACTGAGGACGGTGTAGGTCTTGTCTATTCCATAGTTGGTTTTTGGAACGGTACCTGTGCTTATATCAAACTCTGGTTTTATGCATCACCCCACCTCTCCTTCCCCCTTAAGCAGGTATAAGAGTGTTTTCTAAATGTGAGACACTGTTCTCTTTCCTAACTCAGTTCAAGTGTAGCCATGTTTACAGGATCTTCATAAGTGATATCTTATGATAAGTTTCTTTTTCTGTGTGACTTATTTCACTTAGAATCATCGTACCTGAATCCACCCATTTTGCTGCTACTGGTCTTATGACATTGATTTCATGGCTGAGGGATATTCCATCGTACGTAAGTACCACAGTTTTTTGAACCATGTTTATATTTTCTGGGATACTTAAGGTGTATCCAAGTTGAGGTCCTTGTATGCAGTGCAGCCCTAAATTTTGGGGTGGCTCTGTCTTATTGATTTTCAGTTTTCCCAAGGTATATTCCCTAGACTGGTAGTGCCCTTGGCTCTGTAGCTCTGTTCTTTACTTGTTTTAGGGAACAGAATGCACTCCTCCAGAGAGGCAGTTGGCAATTTACATCCCGCCCATCAGCATAACAAGGCTCCCTGTTCTCCAGGGCCTGTCTTGCCTTTCTTGTTCTTACACATTTTGTGGATGTCCCTTTTGACCGGTGGGAAGTGATACTTCTTTGTAGTGCAGATTTGCATTGCCCGCTTGCTTGCTTGGCCAAAAAGGGCGTATGCGTTTTCTCCTGAATATATTCAGGAGAAAACGCATACGCCCTTTTTGGCCAAGTGCATCATTGTCGAAGTTGTGCCCCTCTTCCTGTGCTTTAAAGGCGATTCCAACGTACCTCTTGAAATCTGTTTCCTGCTATTCTGCATCGCTTTCAAGTCCGCCTCGTTGCCTTCCCTCAACAGATTTTTGGACGATAGTTGTCCTTTATTACTCGGCCAGTTTGTGAATTGCTGTGTCCCTGAGCTCCATTTTTCAACTCGTTTTTGGTGAGCTGACCGCAAGTCCAAAATTTTGGTTCAGGACCTATACTGGTTCCCGGTGGGTGTCTGAGAATTTGGTTAATTCTTCTTCCTGCCGGGAAATTACAGTGATATGTGCCCGTCCAAATGCCTAACAGCTACTCTGTCATTGGTTCTCCCTCTTCCCTTTCATCCTCTGCCAAATTGGCAACCTGTGCGAACCAAGAGGTTAAAGGGGCTGTCTCTCCAAGTTGGGAGGTTGATAGTAAAGCAGACGGAAAGTCAAACCAGAGCACCAGGAGAGGGACTATGCGTTGAGTTTTAGAAACCTTTCGTATTCACAGTGTGTTCGTTCTCTAGGTTTCCCGCACATGTTATAGCTGTAGTAATATTCCCTTCAACCTGGAGAGTTCGGACCCATGGAATGGGTGCCATGCATTATTGCTTTAAAGGGTCTGCATTTGCTCACCCAATCTCACCAATCGTCTCAGTCCCAAGTGTCCCTCCTTATGCCACATCCAGCTGTCATTGTAGATAGGGTCATTCCAGCTTTCATCAGAGACCCTGAAGGAATTGTAAAGAATTTCCCAGTTTTTTTGTTTTGTTTTTGAAATTCCTTTTTATAGTGGGTTTGAGCTGATTCTCGCTGCCATGTTTATGCCAGTCTAGACACACTTGATTCCCTTACGGAGACATATCAATACATAGGTTTTAAGATTCTTACTAGTCAGATACTTTCCTCTGCGGGAAATATGGGGTTTTGAGTCCCTTTCACTGAGGAAGGTGTAGGTCTTGCCTATTCCATAGTTGGTTTTTGGAACGGTACCTGTGCTTATATCAAACTCTGGTTTTATGCATCACCCCACCTCTCCTTCCCCCTTAAGCAGGTATAAGAGTGTTTTCTAAATGTGAGACACTGTTCTCTTTCCTAACTCAGTTCAAGTGTAGCCATGTTTACAGGATCTTCATAAGTGATATCTTATGATAAGTTTCTTTTTCTGTGTGACTTATTTCACTTAGAATCATCGTACCTGAATCCACCCATTTTGCTGCAACTGGTCTTATGACATTGATTTCATGGCTGAGGGATATTCCATCGTACGTAAGTACCACAATTTTTTGAACCATGTTTATATTTTCTGGGATACTTAAGGTGTATCCAAGTTGAGGTCCTTGTATGCAGTGCAGCCCTAAATTTTGGGGTGGCTCTGTCTTATTGATTTTCAGTTTTCCCAAGGTATATTCCCTAGACTGGTAGTGCCCTTGGCTCTGTAGCTCTGTTCTTTACTTGTTTTAGGGAACAGAATGCACTCCTCCAGAGAGGCAGTTGGCAATTTACATCCCGCCCATCAGCATAACAAGGCTCCCTGTTCTCCAGGGCCTGTCTTGCCTTTCTTGTTCTTACACATTTTGTGGATGTCCCTTTTGACCGGTGGGAAGTGATACTTCTTTGTAGTGCAGATTTGCATTGCCCGCTTGCTTGCTTGGCCAAAAAGGGCGTATGCGTTTTCTCCTGAATATATTCAGGAGAAAACGCATACGCCCTTTTTGGCCAAGTGCATCATTGTCGAAGTTGTGCCCCTCTTCCTGTGCTTTAAAGGCGATTCCAACGTACCTCTTGAAATCTGTTTCCTGCTATTCTGCCTTGCTTTCAAGTCCGCCTCGTTGCCTTCCGTCAACAGATTTTTGGACGATAGGTGTCCTTTATTACTCGGCCAGTTTGTGAATTGCTGTGTCGCTGAGCTCCATTTTTCAACTCGTTTTTGGAGAGCTGACCGCAAGTCCAAAATTTTGGTTCAGGACCTATACTGGTTCCCAGTGGGTGGCTGAGAATTTGGTTAATTCTTCTTCCTGCCGGGAAATTACAGTGATATGTGCCCGTCCAAATGCCTAACAGCTACTCTCTCATTGGTTCTCCCTCTTCCCTTTCATCCTCTGCCAAATTGGCAACCTGTGCGAACCAAGAGGTTAAAGGGGCTGTCTCTCCAAGTTGGGAGGTTGATAGTAAAGCAGACGGAAAGTCAAACCGGAGCACCAGGAGAGGGACTATTCGTTGAGTTTTAGAAACCTTTCGTATTCACAGTGTGTCCGTTCTCTAGGTTTCCCGCACATGTTATAGCTGTAGTAATATTCCCTTAAACCTGGAGAGTTCGGACCCATGGAATGGGTGCCATGCATTATTGCTTTAAAGGATCTGCATTTGCTCACCCAATCTCACCAATCGTCTCAGTCCCAAGTGTCCCTCCTTATGCCACATCCAGCTGTCGTTGTAGATAGGGTCATTCCAGCTTTCATCAGAGACCCTGAAGGAATTGTAAAGAATTTCCCAGTTTTTTTGTTTTGTTTTTGAAATTCCTTTTTATAGTGGGTTTGAGCTGATTCTCGCTGCCATGTTTATGCCAGTCTAGACACACTTGATTCCCTTACGGAGACATATCAATACATAGGTTTTAAGATTCTTACTAGTCAGATACTTTCCTCTGCGGGAAATATGGGGTTTTGAGTCCCTTTCACTGAGGACGGTGTAGGTCTTGTCTATTCCATAGTTGGTTTTTGGAACGGTACCTGTGCTTATATCAAACTCTGGTTTTATGCATCACCCCACCTCTCCTTCCCCCTTAAGCAGGTATAAGAGTGTTTTCTAAATGTGAGACACTGTTCTGTTTCCTAACTCAGTTCAAGTGTAGCCATGTTTACAGGATCTTCATAAGTGATATCTTATGATAAGTTTCTTTTTCTGTGTGACTTATTTCACTTAGAATCATCGTACCTGAATCCACCCATTTTGCTGCTACTGGTCTTATGACATTGATTTCATGGCTGAGGGATATTCCATCGTACGTAAGTACCACAATTTTTTGAACCATGTTTATATTTTCTGGGATACTTAAGGTGTATCCAAGTTGAGGTCCTTGTATGCAGTGCAGCCATAAATTTTGGGGTGGCTCTGTCTTATTGATTTTCAGTTTTCCCAAGGTATATTCCCTAGACTGGTAGTGCCCTTGGCTCTGTAGCTCTGTTCTTTACTTGTTTTAGGGAACAGAATGCACTCCTCCAGAGAGGCAGTTGGCAATTTACATCCCGCCCATCAGCATAACAAGGCTCCCTGTTCTCCAGGGCCTGTCTTGCCTTTCTTGTTCTTACACATTTTGTGGATGTCCCTTTTGACCGGTGGGAAGTGATACTTCTTTGTAGTGCAGATTTGCATTGCCCGCTTGCTTGCTTGGCCAAAAAGGGCGTATGCGTTTTCTCCTGAATATATTCAAGAGAAAATGCATACGCCCTTTTTGGCCAAGTGCATCATTGTCGAAGTGGTGCCCCTCTTCCTGTGCTTTAAAGGCGATTCCAACGTACCTCTTGAAATCTGTTTCCTGCTATTCTGCCTCGCTTTCAAGTCCGCCTCGTTGCCTTCCCTCAACACATTTTTGGAAGATAGTTGTCCTTTATTACTCGGCCAGTTTGTGAATTGCTGTGCCCCTGAGCTCCATTTTTCAACTAGTTTTTGGTGAGCTGACCGCAAGTCCAAAATTTTGGTTCAGGACCTATACTGGTTCCCGGTGGGTGGCTGAGAATTTGGTTAATACTTTTTCCTGCCGGGAAATTACAGTGATATGTGCCCGTCCAAATGCCTAACAGCTACTCTCTCATTGGTTCTCCCTCTTCCCTTTCATCCTCTGCCAAATTGGCAACCTGTGCGAACCAAGAGGTTAAAGGGGCTGTCTCTCCAAGTTGGGAGGTTGATAGTAAAGCAGACGGAAAGTCAAACCGGAGCACCAGGAGAGGGACTATGCGTTGAGTTTTAGAAACCTTTCGTATTCACAGTGTGTCCGTTCCCTAGGTTTCCCGCACATGTTATAGCTGTAGTAATATTCCCTTCAACCTGGAGAGTTCGGACCCATGGAATGGGTGCCATGCATTATTGCTTTAAAGGGTCTGCATTTGCTCACCCAATCTCACCAATCGTCTCAGTCCCAAGTGTCCCTCCTTATGCCACATCCAGCTGTCGTTGTAGATAGGGTCATTCCAGCTTTCATCAGAGACCCTGAAGGAATTGTAAAGAATTTCCCAGTTTTTTTGTTTTGTTTTTGAAATTCCTTTTTATAGTGGGTTTGAGCTGATTCTCGCTGCCATGTTTATGCCAGTCTAGACACACTTGATTCCCTTACGGAGACATATCAATACATAGGTTTTAAGATTCTTACTAGTCAGATATTTTCCTCTGCGGGAAATATGGGGTTTTGAGTCCCTTTCACTGAGGACGGTGTAGGTCTTGTCTATTCCATAGTTGGTTTTTGGAACGGTACCTGTGCTTATATCAAACTCTGGTTTTATGCATCACCCCACCTCTCCTTCCCCCTTAAGCAGGTATAAGAGTGTTTTCTAAATGTGAGACACTGTTCTCTTTCCTAACTCAGTTCTAGTGTAGCCATGTTTACAGGATCTTCATAAGTGATATCTTATGATAAGTTTCTGTTTCTGTGTGACTTATTTCACTTAGAATCATCGTACCTGAATCCACCCATTTTGCTGCTACTGGTCTTATGAAATTGATTTCATGGCTGAGGGATATTCCATCGTACGTAAGTACCACAATTTTTTGAACCATGTTTATATTTTCTGGGATACTTAAGGTGTATCCAAGTTGAGATCCTTGTATGCAGTGCAGCCCTAAATTTTGGGGTGGCTCTGTCTTATTGATTTTCAGTTTTCCCAAGGTATATTCCCTAGACTGGTAGTGCCCTTGGCTCTGTAGCTCTGTTCTTTACTTGTTTTAGGGAACAGAATGCACTCCTCCAGAGAGGCAGTTGGCAATTTACATCCCGCCCATCAGCATAACAAGGCTCCCTGTTCTCCAGGGCCTGTCTTGCCTTTCTTGTTCTTACACATTTTGTGGATGTCCCCTTTGACTGTTGGGAAGTGATACTTCTTTGTAGTGCAGATTTGCATTGCCCGCTTGCTTGCTTGGCCAAAAAGGGCGTATGCGTTTTCTCCTGAATATATTCAGGAGAAAACGCATACGCCCTTTTTGGCCAAGTGCATCATTGTCGAAGTTGTGCCCCTCTTCCTGTGCTTTAAAGGCAATTCCAACGTACCTCTTGAAATCTGTTTCCTGCTATTCTGCCTCGCTTTCAAGTCCACCTCGTTGCCTACCCTCAACAGATTTTTGGACGATAGTTGTCCTTTATTACTCGGCCAGTTTGTGAATTGCTGTGCCCCTGAGCTCCATTTTTCAACTCGTTTTTGGTGAGCTAACCGCAAGTCCAAAATTTTGGTTCAGGACCTATACTGGTTCCCGGTGGGTGGCTGAGAATTTGGTTAATTCTTCTTCCTGCCGGGAAATTAGAGTGATATGTGCCCGTCCAAATGCCTAACAGCTACTCTCTCATTGGTTCTCCCTCTTCCCTTTCATCCTCTGCCAAATTGGCAACCTGTGCGAACCAAGATGTTAAAGGGGCTGTCTCTGCAAGTTCGGAGGTTGATAGTAAAGCAGACGGAAAGTCAAACCGGAGCACCAGGAGAGGGACTATGCGTGGAGTTTTAGAAACCTTTCATATTCACAGTGTGTCCGTTCCCTAGGTTTCCAGCACATGTTATAGCTGTAGTAATATTCCCTTCAACCTGGAGAGTTCGGACCCATGGAATGGGTGCCATGCATTATTGCTTTAAAGGGTCTGCATTTGCTCACCCAATCTCACCAATCATCTCAGTCCCAAGTGTCCCTTCTTATGCCATATCCAGCTGTCATTGTAGATAGGGTCATTCCAGCTTTCATTCGAGACCCTGAAGGAATTGTAAAGAATTTCCCAGTTTTTTTGTTTTGTTTTTGAAATTCCTATTTATAGTGGGTTTGAGCTGATTCTCGCTGCCATGTTTATGCCAGTCTAGACACACTTGATTCCCTTACGGAGACATATCAATACATAGGTTTTAAGATTCTTACTAGTCAGATACTTTCCTCTGCGGGAAATATGGGGTTTTGAGTCCCTTTCACTGAGGACGGTGTAGGTCTTGTCTATTCCATAGTTGGTTTTTGGAACGGTACCTGTGCTTATATCAAACTCTGGTTTTATGCATCACCCCACCTCTCCTTCCCCCTTAAGCAGGTATAAGAGTGTTTTCTAAATGTGAGACACTGTTCTCTTTCCTAACTCAGTTCAAGTGTAGCCATGTTTACAGGATCTTCATAAGTGATATCTTATGATAAGTTTCTTTTTCTGTGTGACTTATTTCACTTAGAATCATCGTACCTGAATCCACCCATTTTGCTGCTACTGGTCTTATGACATTGATTTCATGGCTGAGGGATATTCCATCGTACGTAAGTACCACAATTTTTTGAACCATGTTTATATTTTCTGGGATACTTAAGGTGTATCCAAGTTGAGGTCCTTGTATGCAGTGCAGCCCTAAATTTTGGGGTGGCTCTGTCTTATTGATTTTCAGTTTTCCCAAGGTATATTCCCTAGACTGGTAGTGCCCTTGGCTCTGTAGCTCTGTTCTTTACTTGTTTTAGGGAACAGAATGCACTCCTCCAGAGAGGCAGTTGGCAATTTACATCCCGCCCATCAGCATAACAAGGCTCCCTGTTCTCCAGGGCCTGTCTTGCCTTTCTTGTTCTTACACATTTTGTGGATGTCCCTTTTGACCGGTGGGAAGTGATACTTCTTTGTAGTGCAGATTTGCATTGCCCGCTTGCTTGCTTGGCCAAAAAGGGCGTATGCGTTTTCTCCTGAATATATTCAGGAGAAAACGCATACGCCCTTTTTGGCCAAGTGCATCATTGTCGAAGTTGTGCCCCTCTTCCTGTGCTTTAAAGGCAATTCCAACGTACCTCTTGAAATCTGTTTCCTGCTATTCTGCCTCGCTTTCAAGTCCGCCTCGTTGCCTTCCGTCAACAGATTTTTGGACGATAGTTGTCCTTTATTACTCGGCCAGTTTGTGAATTGCTGTGCCCCTGAGCTCCATTTTTCAACTCGTTTTTGGTGAGCTGACCGCAAGTCCAAAATTTTGGTTCAGGACCTATACTGGTTCCCGGTGGGTGGCTGAGAATTTGGTTAATTCTTCTTCCTGCCGGGAAATTACAGTGATATGTGCCCGTCCAAATGCCTAACAGCTACTCTCTCATTGGTTCTCCCTCTTCCCTTTCATCCTCTGCCAAATTGGCAACCTGTGCGAACCAAGAGGTTAAAGGGGCTGTCTCTCCAAGTTGGGAGGTTGATAGTAAAGCAGACGGAAAGTCAAAGCAGAGCACCAGGAGAGGGACTATGCGTTGAGTTTTAGAAACCTTTCGTATTCACAGTGTGTCCGTTCTCTAGGTTTCCCGCACATGTTATAGCTGTAGTAATATTACCTTCAACCTGGAGAGTTCGGACCCATGGAATGGGTGCCATGCATTATTGCTTTAAAGGATCTGCATTTGCTCACCCAATCTCACCAATCGTCTCAGTCCCAAGTGTCCCTCCTTATGCCACATCCAGCTGTCATTGTAGATAGGGTCATTCCAGCTTTCATCAGAGACCCTGAAGGAATTGTAAAGAATTTCCCAGTTTTTTTGTTTTGTTTTTGAAATTCCTTTTTATAGTGGGTTTGAGCTGATTCTCGCTGCCATGTTTATGCCAGTCTAGACACACTTGATTCCCTTACGGAGACATATCAATACATAGGTTTTAAGATTCTTACTAGTCAGATATTTTCCTCTGCGGGAAATATGGGGTTTTGAGTCCCTTTCACTGAGGACGGTGTAGGTCTTGTCTATTCCAAAGTTGGTTTTTGGAACGGTACCTGTGCTTATATCAAACTCTGGTTTTATGCATCACCCCACCTCTCCTTCCCCCTTAAGCAGGTATAAGAGTGTTTTCTAAATTTGAGACACTGTTCTCTTTCCTAACTCAGTTCAAGTGTAGCCATGTTTACAGGATCTTCATAAGTGATATCTTATGATAAGTTTCTTTTTCTGTGTGACTTATTTCACTTAGAATCATCGTACCTGAATCCACCCATTTTGCTGCTACTGGTCTTATGACATTGATTTCATGGCTGAGGGATATTCCATCGTACGTAAGTACCACAATTTTTTGAACCATGTTTATATTTTCTGGGATACTTAAGGTGTATCCAAGTTGAGGTCCTTGTATGCAGTGCAGCCCTAAATTTTGGGGTGGCTCTGTCTTATTGATTTTCAGTTTTCCCAAGGTATATTCCCTAGACTGGTAGTGCCCTTGGCTCTGTAGCTCTGTTCTTTACTTGTTTTAGGGAACAGAATGCACTCCTCCAGAGAGGCAGTTGGCAATTTACATCCCGCCCATCAGCATAACAAGGCTCCCTGTTCTCCAGGGCCTGTCTTGCCTTTCTTGTTCTTACACATTTTGTGGATGTCCCCTTTGACTGTTGGGAAGTGATACTTCTTTGTAGTGCAGATTTGCATTGCCCGCTTGCTTGCTTGGCCAAAAAGGGCGTATGCGTTTTCTCCTGAATATATTCAGGAGAAAACGCATACGCCCTTTTTAGCCAAGTGCATCATTGTCGAAGTTGTGCCCCTCTTCCTGTGCTTTAAAGGCGATTCCAACGTACCTCTTGAAATCTGTTTCCTGCTATTCTGCCTCGCTTTCAAGTCTGCCTCGTTGCCTTCCCTCAACAGATTTTTGGACGATAGTTGTCCTTTATTACTCGGCCAGTTTGTGAATTGCTGTGCCCCTGAGCTCCATTTTTCAACTCGTTTTTGGTGAGCTGACCGCAAGTCCAAAATTTTGGTTCAGGACCTATACTGGTTCCCGGTGGGTGGCTGAGAATTTGGTTAATTCTTCTTCCTGCCGGGAAATTACAGTGATATGTGCCCGTCCAAATGCCTAACAGCTACTCTCTCATTGGTTCTCCCTCTTCCCTTTCATCCTCTGCCAAATTGGCAACCTGTGCGAACCAAGAGGTTAAAGGGGCTGTCTCTCCAAGTTGGGAGGTTGATAGTAAAGCAGACGGAAAGTCAAACCGGAGCACCAGGAGAGGGACTATTCGTTGAGTTTTAGAAACCTTTCGTATTCACAGTGTGTCCGTTCTCTAGGTTTCCCGCACATGTTATAGCTGTAGTAATATTCCCTTCAACCTGGAGAGTTCGGACCCATGGAATGGGTGCCATGCATTATTGCTTTAAAGGGTCTGCATTTGCTCACCCAATCTCACCAATCGTCTCAGTCCCAAGTGTCCCTCCTTATGCCACATCCAGCTGTCGTTGTAGATAGGGTCATTCCAGCTTTCATCAGAGACCCTGAAGGAATTGCAAAGAATTTCCCAGTTTTTTTGTTTTGTTTTTGAAATTCCTTTTTATAGTGGGTTTGAGCTGATTCTCGCTGCCATGTTTATGCCAGTCTAGACACACTTGATTCCCTTACGGAGACATATCAATACATAGGTTTTAAGATTCTTACTAGTCAGATATTTTCCTCTGCGGGAAATATGGGGTTTTGAGTCCCTTTCGCTGAGGACGGTGTAGGTCTTGTCTATTCCATAGTTGGTTTTTGGAACGGTACCTGTGCTTATATCAAACTCTGGTTTTATGCATCACCCCACCTCTCCTTCCCCCTTAAGCAGGTATAAGAGTGTTTTCTAAATGTGAGACACTGTTCTCTTTCCTAACTCAGTTCAAGTGTAGCCATGTTTACAGGATCTTCATAAGTGATATCTTATGATAAGTTTCTTTTTCTGTGTGACTTATTTCACTTAGAATCATCGTACCTGAATCCACCCATTTTGCTGCTACTGGTCTTATGACATTGATTTCATGGCTGAGGGATATTCCATCGTACGTAAGTACCACAATTTTTTGAACCATGTTTATATTTTCTGGGATACTTAAGGTGTATCCAAGTTGAGGTCCTTGTATGCAGTGCAGCCCTAAATTTTGGGGTGGCTCTGTCTTATTGATTTTCAGTTTTCCCAAGGTATATTCCCTAGACTGGTAGTGCCCTTGGCTCTGTAGCTCTGTTCTTTACTTGTTTTAGGGAACAGAATGCACTCCTCCAGAGAGGCAGTTGGCAATTTACATCCCGCCCATCAGCATAACAAGGCTCCCTGTTCTCCAGGGCCTGTCTTGCCTTTCTTGTTCTTACACATTTTGTGGATGTCCCTTTTGACCGGTGGGAAGTGATACTTCTTTGTAGTGCAGATTTGCATTGCCCGCTTGCTTGCTTGGCCAAAAAGGGCGTATGCGTTTTCTCCTGAATATATTCAGGAGAAAACGCATACGCCCTTTTTGGCCAAGTGCATCATTGTCGAAGTTGTGCCCCTCTTCCTGTGCTTTAAAGGCGATTCCAACGTACCTCTTGAAATCTGTTTCCTGCTATTCTGCCTCGCTTTCAAGTCCACCTCGTTGCCTTCCCTCAACAGATTTTTGGACGATAGTTGTCCTTTATTGCTCGGCCAGTTTGTGAATTGCTGTGTCCCTGAGCTCCATTTTTCAACTCGTTTTTGGAGAGCTGACCGCAAGTCCAAAATTTTGGTTCAGGACCTATACTGGTTCCCGGTGGGTGGCTGAGAATTTGGTTAATTCTTCTTCCTGCCGGGAAATTACAGTGATATGTGCCCGTCCAAATGCCTAACAGCTACTCTCTCATTGGTTCTCCCTCTTCCCTTTCATCCTCTGCCAAATTGGCAACCTGTGCGAACCAAGAGGTTAAAGGGGCTGTCTCTCCAAGTTGGGAGGTTGATAGTAAAGCAGACGGAAAGTCAAACCGGAGCACCAGGAGAGGGACTATTCGTTGAGTTTTAGAAACCTTTCGTATTCACAGTGTGTCCGTTCTCTAGGTTTCCCGCACATGTTATAGCTGTAGTAATATTCCCTTAAACCTGGAGAGTTCGGACCCATGGAATGGGTGCCATGCATTATGGCTTTAAAGGATCTGCATTTGCTCACCCAATCTCACCAATCGTCTCAGTCCCAAGTGTCCCTCCTTATGCCACATCCAGCTGTCGTTGTAGATAGGGTCATTCCAGCTTTCATCAGAGACCCTGAAGGAATTGCAAAGAATTTCCCAGTTTTTTTGTTTTGTTTTTGAAATTCCTTTTTATAGTGGGTTTGAGCTGATTCTCGCTGCCATGTTTATGCCAGTCTAGACACACTTGATTCCCTTACGAAGACATATCAATACATAGGTTTTAAGATTCTTACTAGTCAGATATTTTCCTCTGCGGGAAATATGGGGTTTTGAGTCCCTTTTGCTGAGGACGGTGTAGGTCTTGTCTATTCCATAGTTGGTTTTTGGAACGGTACCTGTGCTTATATCAAACTCTGGTTTTATGCATCACCCCACCTCTCCTTCCCCCTTAAGCAGGTATAAGAGTGTTTTCTAAATGTGAGACACTGTTCTCTTTCCTAACTCAGTTCAAGTGTAGCCATGTTTACAGGATCTTCATAAGTGATATCTTATGATAAGTTTCTTTTTCTGTGTGACTTATTTCACTTAGAATCATCGTACCTGAATCCACCCATTTTGCTGCTACTGGTCTTATGACATTGATTTCATGGCTGAGGGATATTCCATCGTACGTAAGTACCACAATTTTTTGAACCATGTTTATATTTTCTGGGATACTTAAGGTGTATCCAAGTTGAGGTCCTTGTATGCAGTGCAGCCCTAAATTTTGGGGTGGCTCTGTCTTATTGATTTTCAGTTTTCCCAAGGTATATTCCCTAGACTGGTAGTGCCCTTGGCTCTGTAGCTCTGTTCTTTACTTGTTTTAGGGAAGAGAATGCACTCCTCCAGAGAGGCAGTTGGCAATTTACATCCCGCCCATCAGCATAACAAGGCTCCCTGTTCTCCAGGGCCTGTCTTGCCTTTCTTGTTCTTACACATTTTGTGGATGTCCCTTTTGACCGGTGGGAAGTGATACTTCTTTGTAGTGCAGATTTGCATTGCCCGCTTGCTTGCTTGGCCAAAAAGGGCGTATGCGTTTTCTCCTGAATATATTCAGGAGAAAACGCATACGCCCTATTTGGCCAAGTGCATCATTGTCGAAGTTGTGCCCCTCTATCTGTGCTTTAAAGGCGATTCCAACGTACCTCTTGAAATCTGTTTCCTGCTATTCTGCCTCGCTTTCAAGTCTGCCTCGTTGCCTTCCCTCAACAGATTTTTGGACGATAGTTGTCCTTTATTACTCGGCCAGTTTGTGAATTGCTGTGCCCCTGAGCTCCATTTTTCAACTCGTTTTTGGTGAGCTGACCGCAAGTCCAAAATTTTGGTTCAGGACCTATACTGGTTCCCGGTGGGTGGCTGAGAATTTGGTTAATTCTTCTTCCTGCCGGGAAATTACAGTGATATGTGCCCGTCCAAATGCCTAACAGCTACTCTCTCATTGGTTCTCCCTCTTCCCTTTCATCCTCTGCCAAATTGGCAACCTGTGCGAACCAAGAGGTTAAAGGGGCTGTCTCTCCAAGTTGGGAGGTTGATAGTAAAGCAGACGGAAAGTCAAACCGGAGCACCAGGAGAGGGACTATTCGTTGAGTTTCAGAAACCTTTCTTATTCACAGTGTGTCCGTTCTCTAGGTTTCCCGCACATGTTATAGCTGTAGTAATATTCCCTTCAACCTGGAGAGTTTGGACCCATGGAATGGGTGCCATGCATTATTGCTTTAAAGGGTCTGCATTTGCTCACCCAATCTCACCAATCGTCTCAGTCCCAAGTGTCCCTCCTTATGCCACATCCAGCTGTCATTGTAGATAGGGTCATTCCAGCCTTCATCAGAGACCCTGAAGGAATTGTAAAGAATTTCCCAGTTTTTTTGTTTTGTTTTTGAAATTCCTTTTTATAGTGGGTTTGAGCTGATTCTCGCTGCCATGTTTATGCCAGTCTAGACACACTTGATTCCCTTACGGAGACATATCAATACATAGGTTTTAAGATTCTTACTAGTCAGATATTTTCCTCTGCGGGAAATATGCGGTTTTGAGTCCCTTTCACTGAGGACGGTGTAGGTCTTGTCTAATCCATAGTTGGTTTTTGGAACGGTACCTGTGCTTATATCAAACTCTGGTTTTATGCATCACCCCACCTCTCCTTCCCCCTTAAGCAGGTATAAGAGTGTTTTCTAAATGTGAGACACTGTTCTCTTTCCTAACTCAGTTCAAGTGTAGCCATGTTTACAGGATCTTCATAAGTGATATCTTATGATAAGTTTCTTTTTCTGTGTGACTTATTTCACTTAGAATCATCGTACCTGAATCCACCCATTTTGCTGCTACTGGTCTTATGACATTGATTTCATGGCTGAGGTATATTCCATCGTACGTAAGTACCACAATTTTTTGAACCATGTTTATATTTTCTGGGATACTTAAGTTGTATCCAAGTTGAGGTCCTTGTATGCAGTGCAGCCCTAAATTTTGGGGTGGCTCTGTCTTATTGATTTTCAGTTTTCCCAAGGTATATTCCCTAGACTGGTAGTGCCCTTGGCTCTGTAGCTCTGTTCTTTACTTGTTTTAGGGAACAGAATGCACTCCTCCAGAGAGGCAGTTGGCAATTTACATCCCGCCCATCAGCATAACAAGGCTCCCTGTTCTCCAGGGCCTGTCTTGCCTTTCTTGTTCTTACACATTTTGTGGATGTCCCTTTTGACCGGTGGGAAGTGATACTTCTTTGTAGTGCAGATTTGCATTGCCCGCTTGCTTGCTTGGCCAAAAAGGGCGTATGCGTTTTCTCCTGAATATATTCAGGAGAAAACGCATACGCCCTTTTTGGCCAAGTGCATCATTGTCGAAGTTGTGCCCCTCTTCCTGTGCTTTAAAGGCGATTCCAACGTACCTCTTGAAATCTGTTTCCTGCTATTCTGCCTTGCTTTCAAGTCCGCCTCGTTGCCTTCCCTCAACAGATTTTTGGACGATAGTTGTCCTTTATTACTCGGCCAGTTTGTGAATTGCTGTGCCCCTGAGCTCCATTTTTCAACTCGTTTTTGGTGAGCTGACCGCAAGTCCAAAATTTTGCTTCAGGACCTATACTGGTTCCCGGTGGGTGGCTGAGAATTTGGTTAATTCTTCTTCTTGCCTGGAAATTACAGTGATATGTGCCCCTCCAAATGCCTAACAGCTACTCTCTCATTGGTTCTCCCTCTTCCCTTTCATCCTCTGCCAAATTGGCAACCTGTGCGAACCAAGAGGTTAAAGGGGCTGTCTCTCCAAGTTGGGAGGTTGATAGTAAAGCAGACGGAAAGTCAAACCGGAGCACCAGGAGAGGGACTATGCGTTGAGTTTTAGAAAACTTTCGTATTCACAGTGTGTCCGTTCTCTAGGTTTCCCGCACATGTTATAGCTGTAGTAATATTCCCTTCAACCTGGAGAGTTCGGACCCATGGAATGGGTGCCATGCATTATTGCTTTAAAGGGTCTGCATTTGCTCACCCAATCTCACCAATCGTCTCAGTCCCAAGTGTCCCTCCTTATGCCACATCCAGCTGTCATTGTAGATAGGGTCATTCCAGCCTTCATCAGAGACCCTGAAGGAATTGTAAAGAATTTCCCAGTTTTTTTGTTTTGTTTTTGAAATTCCTTTTTATAGTGGGTTTGAGCTGATTCTCGCTGCCATGTTTATGCCAGTCTAGACACACTTGATTCCCTTACGGAGACATATCAATACATAGGTTTTAAGATTCTTACTAGTCAGATATATTCCTCAGCGGGAAATATGGGGTTTTCAGTCCCTTTCGCTGAGGATGGTGTAGGTCTTGTCTATTCCATAGTTGGTTTTTGGAACGGTACCTGTGCTTATATCAAACTCTGGTTTTATGCATCACCCCACCTCTCCTTCCCCCTTAAGCAGGTATAAGAGTGTTTTCTAAATGTGAGACACTGTTCTCTTTCCTAACTCAGTTCAAGTGTAGCCATGTTTACAGGATCTTCATAAGTGATATCTTATGATAAGTTTCTTTTTCTGTGTGACTTATTTCACTTAGAATCATCGTACCTGAATCCACCCATTTTGCTGCTACTGGTCTTATGACATTGATTTCATGGCTGAGGGATATTCCATCGTACGTAAGTACCACAATTTTTTGAACCATGTTTATATTTTCTGGGATACTTAAGGTGTATCCAAGTTGAGGTCCTTGTATGCAGTGCAGCCCTAAATTTTGGGGTGGCTCTGTCTTATTGATTTTCAGTTTTCCCAAGGTATATTCCCTAGACTGGTAGTGCCCTTGGCTCTGTAGCTCTGTTCTTTACTTGTTTTAGGGAACAGAATGCACTCCTCCAGAGAGGCAGTTGGCAATTTACATCCCGCCCATCAGCATAACAAGGCTCCCTGTTCTCCAGGGCCTGTCTTGCCTTTCTTGTTCTTACACATTTTGTGGATGTCCCTTTTGACCGGTGGGAAGTGA
The DNA here is from genome assembly GCF_949752795.1 of Hyperoodon ampullatus. Classification (NCBI taxonomy): domain Eukaryota; kingdom Metazoa; phylum Chordata; class Mammalia; order Artiodactyla; family Ziphiidae; genus Hyperoodon; species Hyperoodon ampullatus. Next base: position 343,021 of record NW_027640677.1, on the reverse strand, counting down.
TACTTCTTTGTAGTGCAGATTTGCATTGCCCGCTTGCCTGCTTGGCCAAAAAGGGCGTATGCGTTTTCTCCTGAATATATTCAGGAGAAAACGCATACGCCCTTTTTGGCCAAGTGCATCATTGTCAAAGTTGTGCCCCTCTTCCTGTGCTTTAAAGGCGATTCCAACGTACCTCTTGAAATCTGTTTCCTGCTATTCTGCCTCGCTTTCAAGTCCGCCTCGTTGCCTTCCCTCATCAGATTTTTGGACGATAGTTGTCCTTTATTACTCGGCCAGTTTGTGAATTGCTGTGCCCCTGAGCTCCATTTTTCAACTCGTTTTTGGTGAGCTGACCGCAAGTCCAAAATTTTGGTTCAGGACCTATACTGGTTCCCGGTGGGTGGCTGAGACTTTGGTTAATTCTTCTTCCTGCCGGGAAATTACAGTGATATGTGCCCGTCCAAATGCCTAACAGCTACTCTCTCATTGGTTCTCCCTCTTCCCTTTCATCCTCTGCCAAATTGGCAAACTGTGCAAACCAAGAGGTTAAAGGGGCTGTCTCTCCAAGTTGGGAGGTTGATAGTAAAGCAGACGGAAAGTCAAACCGGAGCACCAGGAGAGGGACTATGCGTTGAGTTTTAGAAACCTTTCGTATTCACAGTGTGTCCGTTCTCTAGGTTTCCCGCACATGTTATAGCTGTAGTAATATTCCCTTCAACCTGGAGAGTTCGGACCATGGAATGGGTGCCATGCATTATTGCTTTAAAGGGTCTGCATTTGCTCACCCAATCTCACCAATCGTCTCAGTCCCAAGTGTCCCTCCTTATGCCACATCCAGCTGTCGTTGTAGATAGGGTCATTCGAGCTTTCATCAGAGACCCTGAAGGAATTGTAAAGAATTTCCCAGTTTTATTGTTTTGTTTTTGAAATTCCTTTTTATAGTGGGTTTGAGCTGATTCTCGCTGCCATGTTTATGCCAGTCTAGACACACTTGATTCCCTTACGGAGACATATCAATACATAGGTTTTAAGATTCTTACTAGTCAGATATTTTCCTCTGCGGGAAATATGGGGTTTTGAGTCCCTTTCACTGAGGACGGTGTAGGTCTTGTCTATTCCATAGTTGGTTTTTGGAACGGTACCTGTGCTTATATCAAACTCTGGTTTTATGCATCACCCCACCTCTCCTTCAACCTTAAGCAGGTATAAGAGTGTTTTCTAAATGTGAGACACTGTTCTCTTTCCTAACTCAGTTCAAGTGTAGCCATGTTTACAGGATCTTCATAAGTGATATCTTATGATAAGTTTCTTTTTCTGTGTGACTTATTTCACTTAGAATCATCGTACCTGAATCCAACCATTTTGCTGCTACTGGTCTTATGACATTGATTTCATGGCTGAGGGATATTCCATCGTACGTAAGTACCACAATTTTTTGAACCATGTTTATATTTTCTGGGATACTTAAGGTGTATCCAAGTTGAGGTCCTTGTATGCAGTGCAGCCCTAAATTTTGGGGTGGCTCTGTCTTATTGATTTTCAGTTTTCCCAAGGTATATTCCCTAGACTGGTAGTGCCCTTGGCTCTGTAGCTCTGTTCTTTACTTGTTTTAGGGAACAGAATGCACTCCTCCAGAGAGGCAGTTGGCAATTTACATCCCGCCCATCAGCATAACAAGGCTCCCTGTTCTCCAGGGCCTGTCTTGCCTTTCTTGTTCTTACACATTTTGTGGATGTCCCTTTTGACCGGTGGGAAGTGATACTTCTTTGTAGTGCAGATTTGCATTGCCCGCTTGCTTGCTTGGCCAAAAAGGGCGTATGCGTTTTCTCCTGAATATATTCAGGAGAAAACGCATACGCCCTTTTTGGCCAAGTGCATCATTGTCGAAGTTGTGCCCCTCTTCCTGTGCTTTAAAGGCGATTCCAACGTACCTCTTGAAATCTGTTTCCTGCTATTCTGCCTCGCTTTCAAGTCCGCCTCGTTGCCTTCCCTCAACAGATTTTTGGACGATAGTTGTCCTTTATTACTCGGCCAGTTTGTGAATTGCTGTGCCCCTGAGCTCCATTTTTAAACTCGTTTTTGGTGAGCTGACCGCAAGTCCAAAATTTTGCTTCAGGACCTATACTGGTTCCCGGTGGGTGGCTGAGAATTTGGTTAATTCTTCTTCCTGCCGGGAAATTACAGTGATATGTGCCCGTCCAAATGCCTAACAGCTACTCTCTCATTGGTTCTCCCTCTTCCCTTTCATCCTCTGCCAAATTGGCAACCTGTGCGAACCAAGAGGTTAAAGGGGCTGTCTCTCCAAGTTGGGAGGTTGATAGTAAAGCAGACGGAAAGTCAAACCGGAGCACCAGGGGAGGGACTATGCGTTGAGTTTTAGAAACCTTTCGTATTCACAGTGTGTCCGTTCTCTAGGTTTCCCGCACATGTTATAGCTGTAGTAATATTCCCTTCAACCTGGAGAGTTCGGACCCATGGAATGGGTGCCATGCATTATTGCTTTAAAGGGTCTGCATTTGCTCACCCAATCTCACCAATCGTCTCAGTCCCAAGTGTCCCTCCTTATGCCACATCCAGCTGTCGTTGTAGATAGGGTCATTCCAGCCTTCATCAGAAACCCTTAAAGAATTGTAAAGAATTTCCCAGTTTTTTTTGTTTTGTTTTTGAAATTCCTTTTTATAGTGGGTTTGAGCTGATTCTCGCTGCCATGTTTATGCCAGTCTAGACACACTTGATTCCCTTACGGAGACATATCAATACATAGGTTTTAAGATTCTTACTAGTCAGATATTTTCCTCTGCGGGAAATATGGGGTTTTGAGTCCCTTTCGCTGAGGACGGTGTAGGTCTGGTCTATTCCATAGTTGGTTTTTGGAACGGTACCTGTGCTTATATCAAACTCTGGTTTTATGCATCACCCCACCTCTCCTTCCCCCTTAAGCAGGTATAAGAGTGTTTTCTAAATGTGAGACACTGTTCTCTTTCCTAACTCAGTTCAAGTGTAGCCATGTTTACAGGATCTTCATAAGTGATATCTTATGATAAGTTTCTTTTTCTGTGTGACTTATTTCACTTAGAATCATCGTACCTGAATCCACCCATTTTGCTGCTACTGGTCTTATGACATTGATTTCATGGCTGAGGGATATTCCATCATACGTAAGTACCACAATTTTTTGAACCATGTTTATATTTTCTGGGATACTTAAGGTGTATCCAAGTTGAGGTCCTTGTATGCAGTGCAGCCCTAAATTTTGGGGTGGCTCTGTCTTATTGATTTTCAGTTTTCCCAATGTATATTCCCTAGGCTGGTAGTGCCCTTGGCTCTGTAGCTCTGTTCTTTACTTGTTTTAGGGAACAGAATGCACTCCTCCAGAGAGGCAGTTGTCAAATTACATCCCGCCCATCAGCATAACAAGGCTCCCTGTTCTCCAGGGCCTGTCTTGCCTTTATTGTTCTTACACATTTTGTGGATGTCCCTTTTGACCGGTGGGAAGTGATACTTCTTTGTAGTGCAGATTTGCATTGCCCGCTTGCTTGCTTGGCCAAAAAGGGCGTATGCGTTTTCTCCTGAATATATTCAGGAGAAAACGCATACGCCCTTTTTGGCCAATTGCATCATTGTCGAAGTTGTGCCCCTCTTCCTGTGCTTTAAAGGTGATTCCAACGTACCTCTTGAAATCTGTTTCCTGCTATTCTGCCTCGCTTTCAAGTCCGCCTCGTTGCCTTCCCTCAACAGATTTTTGGACGATAGTTGTCCTTTATTACTCGGCCAGTTTGTGAATTGCTGTGCCCCTGAGCTCCATTTTTCAACTCGTTTTTGGTGAGCTGACCGCAAGTCCAAAATTTTGGTTCAGGACCTATACTGGTTCCCGGTGGGTGGCTGAGAATTTGGTTAATTCTTCTTCCTGCCGGGAAATTACAGTGATATGTGCCCGTCCAAATGCCTAACAGCTACTCTCTCATTGGTTCTCCCTCTTCCCTTTCATCCACTGCCAAATTGGCAACCTGTGCGAACCAAGAGGTTAAAGGGGCTGTCTCTCCAAGTTGGGAGGTTGATAGTAAAGCAGACGGAAAGTCAAACCGGAGCACCAGGGGTGGGACTATTCGTTGAGTTTTAGAAACCTTTCGTATTCACAGTGTGTCCGTTCTCTAGGTTTCCCGCACATGTTATAGCTGTAGTAATATTCCCTTCAACCTGGAGAGTTCGGACCCATGGAATGGGTGCCATGCATTATTGCTTTAAAGGGTCTGCATTTGCTCACCCAATCTCACCAATCGTCTCAGTCCCAAGTGTCCCTCCTTATGCCACATCCAGCTGTCGTTGTAGATAGGGTCATTCCAGCTTTCATCAGAGACCCTGAAGGAATTGTAAAGAATTTCCCAGAGTTTTTGTTTTGTTTTTGAAATTCCTTTTTATAGTGGGTTTGAGCTGATTCTCGCTGCCATGTTTATGCCAGTCTAGACACACTTGATTCCCTTACGGAGACATATCAATACATAGGTTTTAAGATTCTTACTAGTCAGATATTTTCCTCTGCGGGAAATATGGGGTTTTGAGTCCCTTTCGCTGAGGACGGTGTAGGTCTTGTCTATTCCATAGTTGGTTTTTGGAACGGTACCTGTGCTTATATCAAACTCTGGTTTTATGCATCACCCCACCTCTCCTTCCCCCTTAAGCAGGTATAAGAGTGTTTTCTAAATGTGAGACACTGTTCTCTTTCCTAACTCAGTTCAAGTGTAGCCATGTTTACAGGATCTTCATAAGTGATATCTTATGATAAGTTTCTTTTTCTGTGTGACTTATTTCACTTAGAATCATCGTACCTGAATCCACCCATTTTGCTGCTACTGGTCTTATGACATTGATTTCATGGCTGAGGGATATTCCATCGTACGTAAGTACCACAATTTTTTGAACCATGTTTATATTTTCTGGGATACTTAAGGTGTATCCAAGTTGAGGTCCTTGTATGCAGTGCAGCCCTAAATTTTGGGGTGGCTCTGTCTTATTGATTTTCAGTTTTACCAAGGTATATTCCCTAGACTGGTAGTGCCCTTGGCTCTGTAGCTCTGTTCTTTACTTGTTTTAGGGAACAGAATGCACTCCTCCAGAGAGGCAGTTTTCAATTTACATCCCGCCCATCAGCATAACAAGGCTCCCTGTTCTCCAGGGCCTGTCTTGCCTTTCTTGTTCTTACACATTTTGTGGATGTCCCTTTTGACCGGTGGGAAGTGATACTTCTTTGTAGTGCAGATTTGCATTGCCCGCTTGCTTGCTTGGCCAAAAAGGGCGTATGCGTTTTCTCCTGAATATATTCAGGAGAAAACGCATACGCCCTTTTTGGCCAAGTGCATCATTGTCGAAGTTGTGCCCCTCTTCCTGTGCTTTAAAGGCGATTCCAACGTACCTCTTGAAATCTGTTTCCTGCTATTCTGCCTCGCTTTCAAGTCCGCCTCGTTGCCTTCCCTCAACAGATTTTTGGACGATAGTTGTCCTTTATTAGTCGGCCAGTTTGTGAATTGCTGTGCCCCTGAGCTCCATTTTACAACTCGTTTTTGGTGAGCTGACCGCAAGTCCAAAATTTTGCTTCAGGAACTATACTGGTTCCCGGTGGGTGGCTGAGAATTTGGTTAATTCTTCTTCCTGCCGGGAAATTACAGTGATATGTGACCGTCCAAATGCCTAACAGCTACTCTCTCATTGGTTCTCCCTCTTCCCTTTCATCCTCTGCCAAATTGGCAACCTGTGCGAACCAAGAGGTTAAAGGGGCTGTCTCTCCAAGTTGGGAGGTTGATAGTAAAGCAGACGGAAAGTCAAACCGGAACACCAGGAGAGGGACTATGCGTTGAGTTTTAGAAACCTTTCGTATTCACAGTGTGTCCGTTCTCTAGGTTTCCCGCACATGTTATAGCTGTAGTAATATTCCCTTCAACCTGGAGAGTTCGGACCCATGGAATGGGTGCCATGCATTATTGCTTTAAAGGGTCTGCATTTGCTCACCCAATCTCACCAATCGTCTCAGTCCCAAGTGTCCCTCCTTATGCCACATCCAGCTGTCGTTGTAGATAGGGTCATTCCAGCTTTCATCAGAGACCCTGAACTAATTGCAAAGAATTTCCCAGTTTTTTTGTTTTGTTTTTGAAATTCCTTTTTATAGTGGGTTTGAGCTGATTCTCGCTGCCATGTTTATGCCAGTCTAGACACACTTGATTCCCTTACGGAGACATATCAATACATAGGTTTTAAGATTCTTACTAGTCAGATATTTTCCTCTGCGGGAAATATGGGATTTTGAGTCCCTTTCGCTGAGGACGGTGTAGGTCTTGTCTATTCCATAGTTGGTTTTTGGAACGGTACCTGTGCTTATATCAAACTCTGGTTTTATGCATCACCCCACCTCTCCTTCCCCCTTAAGCAGGTATAAGAGTGTTTTCTAAATGTGAGACACTGTTCTCTTTCCTAACTCAGTTCAAGTGTAGCCATGTTTACAGGATCTTCATAAGTGATATCTTATGATAAGTTTCTTTTTCTGTGTGACTTATTTCACTTAGAATCATCGTACCTGAATACACCCATTTTGCTGCTACTGGTCTTATGACATTGATTTCATGGCTGAGGGATATTCCATCGTACGTAAGTACCACAATTTTTTGAACCATGTTTATATATTCTGGGATACTTAAGGTGTATCCAAGTTGAGGTCCTTGTATGCAGTGCAGCCATAAATTTTGGGGTGGCTCTGTCTTATTGATTTTCAGTTTTCCCAAGGTATATTCCCTAGACTGGTAGTGCCCTTGGCTCTGTAGCTCTGTTCTTTACTTGTTTTAGGGAACAGAATGCACTCCTCCAGAGAGGCAGTTGGCAATTTACATCCCGCCCATCAGCATAACAAGGCTCCCTGTTCTCCAGGGCCTGTCTTGCCTTTCTTGTTCTTACACATTTTGTGGATGTCCCTTTTGACCGGTGGGAAGTGATACTTCTTTGTAGTGCAGATTTGCATTGCCCGCTTGCTTGCTTGGCCAAAAAGGGCGTATGCGTTTTCTCCTGAATATATTCAGGAGAAAACGCATACGCCCTTTTTGGCCAAGTGCATCATTGTCGAAGTTGTGCCCCTCTTCCTGTGCTTTAAAGGCGATTCCAACGTACCTCTTGAAATCTGTTTCCTGCTATTCTGCCTCGCTTTCAAGTCCGCCTCGTTGCCTTCCCTCAACAGATTTTTGGACGAGAGTTGTCCTTTATTACTCGGCCAGTTTGTGAATTGCTGTGCCCCTGAGCTCCATTTTACAACTCGTTTTTGGTGAGCTGACCGCAAGTCCAAAATTTTGCTTCAGGACCTATACTGGTTCCCGGTGGGTGGCTGAGAATTTGGTTAATTCTTCTTCCTGCCGGGAAATTACAGTGATATGTGACCGTCCAAATGCCTAACAGCTACTCTCTCATTGGTTCTCCCTCTTCCCTTTCATCCTCTGCCAAATTGGCAACCTGTGCGAACCAAGAGGTTAAAGGGGCTGTCTCTCCAAGTTGGGAGGTTGATAGTAAAGCAGACGGAAAGTCAAACCGGAACACCAGGGGAGGGACTATGCGTTGAGTTTTAGAAACCTTTCGTATTCACAGTGTGTCCGTTCTCTAGGTTTCCCGCACATGTTATAGCTGTAGTAATATTCCCTTCAACCTGGAGAGTTCGGACCCATGGAATGGGTGCCATGCATTATTGCTTTAAAGGGTCTGCATTTGCTCACCCAATCTCACCAATCGTCTCAGTCCCAAGTGTCCCTCCTTATGCCACATCCAGCTGTCGTTGTAGATAGGGTCATTCCAGCCTTCATCAGAGACCCTTAAAGAATTGTAAAGAATTTCCCAGTTTTTTTTGTTTTGTTTTTGAAATTCCTTTTTATAGTGGGTTTGAGCTGATTCTCGCTGCCATGTTTATGCCAGTCTAGACACACTTGATTCCCTTACGGAGACATATCAATACATAGGTTTTAAGATTCTTACTAGTCAGATATTTTCCTCTGTGGGAAATATGGGGTTTTGAGTCCCTTTCGCTGAGGACGGTGTAGGTCTTGTCTATTCCATAGTTGGTTTTTGGAACGGTACCTGTGCTTATATCAAACTCTGGTTTTATGCATCACCCCACCTCTCCTTCCCCCTTAAGCAGGTATAAGAGTGTTTTCTAAATGTGAGACACTGTTCTCTTTCCTAACTCAGTTCAAGTGTAGCCATGTTTACAGGATCTTCATAAGTGATATCTTATGATAAGTTTCTTTTTCTGTGTGACTTATTTCACTTAGAATCATCGTACCTGAATCCACCCATTTTGCTGCTACTGGTCTTATGACATTGATTTCATGGCTGAGGGATATTCCATCGTACGTAAGTACCACAATTTTTTGAACCATGTTTATATTTTCTGGGATACTTAAGGTGTATCCAAGTTGAGGTCCTTGTATGCAGTGCAGCCCTAAATTTTGGGGTGGCTCTGTCTTATTGATTTTCAGTTTTCCCAAGGTATATTCCCTAGACTGGTAGTGCCCTTGGCTCTGTAGCTCTGTTCTTTACTTGTTTTAGGGAACAGAATGCACTCCTCCAGAGAGGCAGTTGGCAATTTACATCCCGCCCATCAGCATAACAAGGCTCCCTGTTCTCCAGGGCCTGTCTTGCCTTTCTTGTTCTTACACATTTTGTGGATGTCCCTTTTGACCGGTGGGAAGTGATACTTCTTTGTAGTGCAGATTTGCATTGCCCGCTTGCTTGCTTGGCCAAAAAGGGCGTATGCGTTTTCTCCTGAATATATTCAGGAGAAAACGCATACCCCCTTTTTGGCCAAGTGCATCATTGTCGAAGTTGTGCCCCTCTTCCTGTGCTTTAAAGGCGATTCCAACGTACCTCTTGAAATCTGTTTCCTGCTATTCTGCCTCGCTTTCAAGTCCGCCTCGTTGCCTTCCCTCAACAGAATTTTGGACGATAGTTGTCCTTTATTACTCGGCCAGTTTGTGAATTGCTGTGCCCCTGAGCTCCATTTTTCAACTCGTTTTTGGTGAGCTGACCGCAAGTCCAAAATTTTGGTTCAGGACCTATACTGGTTCCCGGTGGGTGGCTGAGAATTTGGTTAATTCTTCTTCCTGCCGGGAAATTACAGTGATATGTGCCCGTCCAAATGCCTAACAGCTACTCTCTCATTGGTTCTCCCTCTTCCCTTTCATCCTCTGCCAAATTGGCAACCTGTGCGAACCAAGAGGTTAAAGGGGCTGTCTCTCCAAGTTGGGAGGTTGATAGTAAAGCAGACGGAAAGTCAAACCGGAGCACCAGGAGAGGGACTATGCGTTGAGTTTTAGAAACCTTTCGTATTCACAGTGTGTCCGTTCTCTAGGTTTCCCGCACATGTTATAGCTGTAGTAATATTCCCTTCAACCTGGAGAGTTCGGACCCATGGAATGGGTGCCATGCATTATTGCTTTAAAGGGTCTGCATTTGCTCACCCAATCTCACCAATCGTCTCAGTCCCAAGTGTCCCTCCTTATGCCACATCCAGCTGTCGTTGTAGATAGGGTCATTCCAGCCTTCATCAGAGACCCTGAAGGAATTGTAAAGAATTTCCCAGTTTTTTTGTTTTGTTTTTGAAATTCCTTTTTATAGTGGGTTTGAGCTGATTCTCGCTGCCATGTTTATGCCAGTCTAGACACACTTGATTCCCTTACGGAGACATATCAATACATAGGTTTTAAGATTCTTACTAGTCAGATATTTTCCTCTGCGGGAAATATGGGGTTTTGAGTCCCTTTCGCTGAGGATGGTGTAGGTCTTGTCTATTCCATAGTTGGTTTTTGGAACGGTACCTGTGCTTATATCAAACTCTGGTTTTATGCATCACCCCACTTCTCCTTCCCCCTTAAGCAGGTATAAGAGTGTTTTCTAAATGTGAGACACTGTTCTCTTTCCTAACTCAGTTCAAGTGCAGCCATGTTTACAGGATCTTCATAAGTGATATCTTATGATAAGTTTCTTTTTCTGTGTGACTTATTTCACTTAGAATCATCGTACCTGAATGCAACCATTTTGCTGCTACTGGTCTTATGACATTGATTTCATGGCTGAGGGATATTCCATCGTACGTAAGTACCACAATTTTTTGAACCATGTTTATATTTTCTGGGATACTTAAGGTGTATCCAAGTTGAGGTCCTTGTATGCAGTGCAGCCATAAATTTTGGGGTGGCTATGTCTTATTGATTTTCAGTTTTCCCAAGGTATATTCCCTAGACTGGTAGTGCCCTTGGCTCTGTAGCTCTGTTCTTTACTTGTTTTAGGGAACAGAATGCACTCCTCCAGAGAGGCAGTTGGCAATTTACATCCCGCCCATCAGCATAACAAGGCTCCCTGTTCTCCAGGGCCTGTCTTGCCTTTCTTGTTCTTACACATTTTGTGGATGTCCCTTTTGACCGGTGGGAAGTGATACTTCTTTGTAGTGCAGATTTGCATTGCCCGCTTGCTTGCTTGGCCAAAAAGGGCGTATGCGTTTTCTCCTGAATATATTCAGGAGAAAACGCATACGCCCTTTTTGGCCAAGTGCATCATTGTCGAAGTTGTGCCCCTCTTCCTGTGCTTTAAAGGCGATTCCAACGTACCTCTTGAAATCTGTTTCCTGCTATTCTGCCTCGCTTTCAAGTCCGCCTCGTTGCCTTCCCTCAACAGACTTTTGGACGATAGTTGTCCTTTATTACTCGGCCAGTTTGTGAATTGCTGTGCCCCTGAGCTCCATTTTTCAACTCGTTTTTGGTGAGCTGACCGCAAGTCCAAAATTTTGGTTCAGGACCTATACTGGTTCCCGGTGGGTGGCTGAGAATTTGGTTAATTCTTCTTCCTGCCCGGAAATTACCGTGATATGTGCCCGTCCAAATGCCTAACAGCTACTCTCTCATTGGTTCTCCCTCTTCCCTTTCATCCTCTGCCAAATTGGCAACCTGTGCGAACCAAGAGGTTAAAGGGGCTGTCTCTCCAAGTTGGGAGGTTGATAGTAAAGCAGACGGAAAGTCAAACCGGAGCACCAGGAGAGGGACTATGCGTTGAGTTTTAGAAACCTTTCGTATTCACAGTGTGTCCGTTCTCTAGGTTTCCCGCACATGTTATAGCTGTAGTAATATTCCCTTCAACCTGGAGAGTTCGGACCCATGGAATGGGTGCCATGCATTATTGCTTTAAAGGGTCTGCATTTGCTCACCCAATCTCACCAATCGTCTCAGTCCCAAGTGTCCCTCCTTATGCCACATCCAGCTGTCGTTGTAGATAGGGTCATTCCAGCTTTCATCAGAGACCCTGAACTAATTGCAAAGAATTTCCCAGTTTTTCTGTTTTGTTTTTGAAATTCCTTTTTATAGTGGGTTTGAGCTGATTCTCGCTGCCATGTTTATGCCAGTCTAGACACACTTGATTCCCTTACGGAGACATATCAATACATAGGTTTTAAGATTCTTACTAGTCAGATATTTTCCTCTGCGGGAAATATGGGATTTTGAGTCCCTTTCGCTGAGGACGGTGTAGGTCTTGTCTATTCCATAGTTGGTTTTTGGAACGGTACCTGTGCTTATATCAAACTCTGGTTTTATGCATCACCCCACCTCTCCTTCCCCCTTAAGCAGGTATAAGAGTGTTTTCTAAATGTGAGACACTGTTCTCTTTCCTAACTCAGTTCAAGTGTAGCCATGTTTACAGGATCTTCATAAGTGATATCTTATGATAAGTTTCTTTTTCTGTGTGACTTATTTCACTTAGAATCATCGTACCTGAATACACCCATTTTGCTGCTACTGGTCTTATGACATTGATTTCATGGCTGAGGGATATTCCATCGTACGTAAGTACCAGAATTTTTTGAACCATGTTTATATATTCTGGGATACTTAAGGTGTATCCAAGTTGAGGTCCTTGTATGCAGTGCAGCCATAAATTTTGGGGTGGCTCTGTCTTATTGATTTTCAGTTTTCCCAAGGTATATTCCCTAGACTGGTAGTGCCCTTGGCTCTGTAGCTCTGTTCTTTACTTGTTTTAGGGAACAGAATGCACTCCTCCAGAGAGGCAGTTGGCAATTTACATCCCGCCCATCAGCATAACAAGGCTCCTTGTTCTCCAGGGCCTGTCTTGCCTTTCTTGTTCTTACACATTTTGTGGATGTCCCTTTTGACCGGTGGGAAGTGATACTTCTTTGTAGTGCAGATTTGCATTGCCCGCTTGCTTGCTTGGCCAAAAAGGGCGTATGCGTTTTCTCCTGAATATATTCAGGAGAAAACGCATACGACCTTTTTGGCCAAGTGCATCATTGTCGAAGTTGTGCCCCTCTTCCTGTGCTTTAAAGGCGATTCCAACGTACCTCTTGAAATCTGTTTCCTGCTATTCTGCCTCGCTTTCAAGTCCGCCTCGTTGCCTTCCCTCAACAGATTTTTGGACGATAGTTGTCCTTTATTACTCTGCCAGTTTGTGAATTGCTGTGCCCCTGAGCTCCATTTTTCAACTCGCTTTTGTTGAGCTGAGCGCAAGTCCAAAATTTTGCTTCAGGACCTATACTGGTTCCCGGTGGGTGGCTGAGAATTTGGTTAATTCTTCTTCCTGCCGGGAAATTACAGTGATATGTGACCGTCCAAATGCCTAACAGCTACTCTCTCATTGGTTCTCCCTCTTCCCTTTCATCCTCTGCCAAATTGGCAACCTGTACGAACCAAGAGGTTAAAGGGGCTGTCTCTCCAAGTTGGGAGGTTGATAGTAAAGCAGACGGAAAGTCAAACCGGAGCACCAGGAGAGGGACTATTCGTTGAGTTTTAGAAACCTTTCGTATTCACAGTGTGTCCGTTCTCTAGGTTTCCCGCACATGTTATAGCTGTAGTAATATTCCCTTCAACCTGGAGAGTTCGGACCCATGGAATGGGTGCCATGCATTATTGCTTTAAAGGGTCTGCATTTGCTCACCCAATCTCACCAATCGTCTCAGTCCCAAGTGTCCCTCCTTATGCCACATCCAGCTGTCGTTGTAGATATTGTCATTCCAGCTTTCATCAGAGACCCTGAAGGAATTGTAAAGAATTTCCCAGTTTTTTTGTTTTGTTTTTGAAATTCCTTTTTATAGTGGGTTTGAGCTGATTCTCGCTGCCATGTTTATGCCAGTCTAGACACACTTGATTCCCTTATGGAGACATATCAATACATAGGTTTTAAGATTCTTACTAGTCAGATACTTTCCTCTGCGGGAAATATGGGATTTTGAGTCCCTTTCGCTGAGGACGGTGTAGGTCTTGTCTATTCCATAGTTGGTTTTTGGAACGGTACCTGTGCTTATATCAAACTCTGGTTTTATGCATCACCCCACCTCTCCTTCCCCCTTAAGCAGGTATAAGAGTGTTTTCTAAATGTGAGACACTGTTCTCTTTCCTAACTCAGTTCAAGTGTAGCCATGTTTACAGGATCTTCATAAGTGATATCTTATGATAAGTTTCTTTTTCTGTGTGACTTATTTCACTTAGAATCATCGTACCTGAATCCACCCATTTTGCTGCTACTGGTCTTATGACATTGATTTCATGGCTGAGGGATATTCCATCGTACGTAAGTACCACAATTTTTTGAACCATGTTTATATTTTCTGGGATACTTAAGGTGTATCCAAGTTGAGGTCCTTGTATGCAGTGCAGCCCTAAATTTTGGGGTGGCTCTGTCTTATTGATTTTCAGTTTTCCCAATGTATATTCCCTAGGCTGGTAGTGCCCTTGGCTCTGTAGCTCTGTTCTTTACTTGTTTTAGGGAACAGAATGCACTCCTCCAGAGAGGCAGTTGTCAAATTACATCCCGCCCATCAGCATAACAAGGCTCCCTGTTCTCCAGGGCCTGTCTTGCCTTTATTGTTCTTCCACATTTTGTGGATGTCCCTTTTGACCGGTGGGAAGTGATACTTCTGTGTAGTGCAGATTTGCATTGCCCGCTTGCTTGCTTGGCCAAAAAGGGCGTATGCGTTTTCTCCTGGATATATTCAGGAGAAAACGCATATGCCCTTTTTGGCCAATTGCATCATTGTCGAAGTTGTGCCCCTCTTCCTGTGCTTTAAAGGTGATTCCAACGTACCTCTTGAAATCTGTTCCCTGCTATTCTGCCTCGCTTTCAAGTCCGCCTCGTTGCCTTCCCTCAACAGATTTTTGGACGATAGTTGTCCTTTATTACTCGGCCAGTTTGTGAATTGCTGTGCCCCTGAGCTCCATTTTTCAACTCTTTTTTGGTGAGCTGACCGCAAGTCCAAAATTTTGGTTCAGGATCTATACTGGTTCCCGGTGGGTGGCTGAGAATTTGGTTAATTCTTCTTCCTGCCAGGAAATTACAGTGATATGTGCCCGTCCAAATGCCTAACAGCTACTCTCTCATTGGTTCTCCCTCTTCCCTTTCATCCTCTGCCAAATTGGCAACCTGTGCGAACCAAGAGGTTAAAGGGGCTGTCTCTCCAAGTTGGGAGGTTGATAGTAAAGCAGACGGAAAGTCAAACCGGAGCACCAGGGGAGGGACTATGCGTTGAGTTTTAGAAACCTTTCGTATTCACAGTGTGTCCGTTCTCTAGGTTTCCCGCACATGTTATAGCTGTAGTAATATTCCCTTCAACCTGGAGAGTTCGGACCCATGGAATGGGTGCCATGCATTATTGCTTTAAAGGGTCTGCATTTGCTCACCCAATCTCACCAATCGTCTCAGTCCCAAGTGTCCCTCCTTATGCCACATCCAGCTGTCGTTGTAGATAGGGTCATTCCAGCTTTCATCAGAGACCCTGAAGGAATTGTAAAGAATTTCCCAGAGTTTTTGTTTTGTTTTTGAAATTCCTTTTTATAGTGGGTTTGAGCTGATTCTCGCTGCCATGTTTATGCCAGTCTAGACACACTTGATTCCCTTATGGAGACATATCAATACATAGGTTTTAAGATTCTTACTAGTCAGATATTTTCCTCTGCGGGAAATATGGGGTTTTGAGTCCCTTTCGCTGAGGACGGTGTAGGTCTTGTCTATTCCATAGTTGGTTTTTGGAACGGTACCTGTGCTTATATCAAACTCTGGTTTTATGCATCACCCCACCTCTCCTTCCCCCTTAAGCAGGTATAAGAGTGTTTTCTAAATGTGAGACACTGTTCTCTTTCCTAACTCAGTTCAAGTGTAGCCATGTTTACAGGATCTTCATAAGTGATATCTTATGATAAGTTTCTTTTTCTGTGTGACTTATATCACTTAGAATCATCGTACCTGAATCCACCCATTTTGCTGCTACTGGTCTTATGACATTGATTTCATGGCTGAGGGATATTCCATCGTACGTAAGTACCACAATTTTTTGAACCATGTTTATATTTTCTGGGATACTTAAGGTGTATCCAAGTTGAGGCCCTTGTATGCAGTGCAGCCCTAAATTTTGGGGTGGCTCTGTCTTATTGATTTTCAGTTTTCCCAAGGTATATTCCCTAGACTGGTAGTGCCCTTGGCTCTGTAGCTCTGTTCTTTACTTGTTTTAGGGAACAGAATGCACTCCTCCAGAGAGGCAGTTGGCAATTTACATCCCGCCCATCAGCATAACAAGGCTCCCTGTTCTCCAGGGCCTGTCTTGCCTTTCTTGTTCTTACACATTTTGTGGATGTCCCTTTTGACCGGTGGGAAGTGATACTTCTTTGTAGTGCAGATTTGCATTGCCCGCTTGCTTGCTTGGCCAAAAAGGGCGTATGCGTTTTCTCCTGAATATATTCAGGAGAAAACGCATACGCCCTTTTTGGCCAAGTGCATCATTGTCGAAGTTGTGCCCCTCTTCCTGTGCTTTAAAGGCGATTCCAACGTACCTCTTGAAATCTGTTTCCTGCTATTCTGCCTCGCTTTCAAGTCCGCCTCGTTGCCTTCCCTCAACAGATTTTTGGACGATAGTTGTCCTTTATTACTCGGCCAGTTTGTGAATTGCTGTGCCCCTGAGCTCCATTTTTCAACTCGTTTTTGGTGAGCTGACCGCAAGTCCAAAATTTTGCTTCAGGACCTATACTGGTTCCCGGTGGGTGGCTGAGAATTTGGTTAATTCTTCTTCCTGCCGGGAAATTACAGTGATATGTGCCCGTCCAAATGCCTAACAGCTACTCTCTCATTGGTTCTCCCTCTTCCCTTTCATCCTCTGCCAAATTGGCAACCTGTGCGAACCAAGAGGTTAAAGGGGCTGTCTCTCCAAGTTGGGAGGTTGATAGTAAAGCAGACGGAAAGTCAAACCGGAGCACCAGGGGAGGGACTATGCGTTGAGTTTTAGAAACCTTTCGTATTCACAGTGTGTCCGTTCTCTAGGTTTCCCGCACATGTTATAGCTGTAGTAATATTCCCTTCAACCTGGAGAGTTCGGACCCATGGAATGGGTGCCATGCATTATTGCTTTAAAGGGTCTGCATTTGCTCACCCAATCTCACCAATCGTCTCAGTCCCAAGTGTCCCTCCTTATGCCACATCCAGCTGGCGTTGTAGATAGGGTCATTCCAGCCTTCATCAGAGACCCTTAAAGAATTGTAAAGAATTTCCCAGTTTTTTTTGTTTTGTTTTTGAAATTCCTTTTTATAGTGGGTTTGAGCTGATTCTCGCTGCCATGTTTATGCCAGTCTAGACACACTTGATTCCCTTACGGAGACATATCAATACATAGGTTTTAAGATTCTTACTAGTCAGATATTTTCCTCTGCGGGAAATATGGGGTTTTGAGTCCCTTTCGCTGAGGACGGTGTAGGTCTTGTCTATTCCATAGTTGGTTTTTGGAACGGTACCTGTGCTTATATCAAACTCTGGTTTTATGCATCACCCCACCTCTCCTTCCCCCTTAAGCAGGTATAAGAGTGTTTTCTAAATGTGAGACACTGTTCTCTTTCCTAACTCAGTTCAAGTGTAGCCATGTTTACAGGATCTTCATAAGTGATATCTTATGATAAGTTTCTTTTTCTGTGTGACTTATTTCACTTAGAATCATCGTACCTGAATCCACACATTTTGCTGCTACTGGTCTTATGACATTGATTTCATGGCTGAGGGATATTCCATCATACGTAAGTACCACAATTTTTTGAACCATGTTTATATTTTCTGGGATACTTAAGGTGTATCCAAGTTGAGGTCCTTGTATGCAGTGCAGCCCTAAATTTTGGGGTGGCTCTGTCTTATTGATTTTCAGTTTTCCCAATGTATATTCCCTAGGCTGGTAGTGCCCTTGGCTCTGTAGCTCTGTTCTTTACTTGTTTTAGGGAACAGAATGCACTCTTCCAGAGAGGCAGTTGTCAAATTACATCCCGCCCATCAGCATAACAAGGCTCCCTGTTCTCCAGGGCCTGTCTTGCCTTTATTGTTCTTACACATTTTGTGGATGTCCCTTTTGACCGGTGGGAAGTGATACTTCTTTGTAGTGCAGATTTGCATTGCCCGCTTGCTTGCTTGGCCAAAAAGGGCGTATGCGTTTTCTCCTGAATATATTCAGGAGAAAACGCATACGCCCTTTTTGGCCAATTGCATCATTGTCGAAGTTGTGCCCCTCTTCCTGTTCTTTAAAGGTGATTCCAACGTACCTCTTGAAATCTGTTTCCTGCTATTCTGCCTCGCTTTCAAGTCCGCCTCGTTGCCTTCCCTCAACAGATTTTTGGACGATAGTTGTCCTTTATTACTCGGCCAGTTTGTGAATTGCTGTGCCCCTGAGCTCCATTTTTCAACTCGTTTTTGGTGAGCTGACCGCAAGTCCAAAATTTTGGTTCAGGACCTATACTGGTTCCCGGTGGGTGGCTGAGAATTTGGTTAATTCTTCTTCCTGCCGGGAAATTACAGTGATATGTGCCCGTCCAAATGCCTAACAGCTACTCTCTCATTGGTTCTCCCTCTTCCCTTTCATCCACTGCCAAATTGGCAACCTGTGCGAACCAAGAGGTTAAAGGGGCTGTCTCTCCAAGTTGGGAGGTTGATAGTAAAGCAGACGGAAAGTCAAACCGGAGCACCAGGGGTGGGACTATTCGTTGAGTTTTAGAAACCTTTCGTATTCACAGTGTGTCCGTTCTCTAGGTTTCCTGCACATGTTATAGCTGTAGTAATATTCCCTTCAACCTGGAGAGTTCGGACCCATGGAATGGGTGCCATGCATTATTGCTTTAAAGGGTCTGCATTTGCTCACCCAATCTCACCAATCGTCTCAGTCCCAAGTGTCCCTCCTTATGCCACATCCAGCTGTCGTTGTAGATAGGGTCATTCCAGGTTTCATCAGAGACCCTGAAGGAATTGTAAAGAATTTCCCAGAGTTTTTATTTTGTTTTTGAAATTCCTTTTTATAGTGGGTTTGAGCTGATTCTCGCTGCCATGTTTATGCCAGTCTAGACACACTTGATTCCCTTACGGAGACATATCAATACATAGGTTTTAAGATTCTTACTAGTCAGATATTTTCCTCTGCGGGAAATATGGGGTTTTGAGTCCCTTTCGCTGAGGACGGTGTAGGTCTTGTCTATTCCATAGTTGGTTTTTGGAACGGTACCTGTGCTTATATCAAACTCTGGTTTTATGCATCACCCCACCTCTCCTTCCCCCTTAAGCAGGTATAAGAGTGTTTTCTAAATGTGAGACACTGTTCTCTTTCCTAACTCAGTTCAAGTGTAGCCATGTTTACAGGATCTTCATAAGTGATATCTTATGATAAGTTTCTTTTTCTGTGTGACTTATTTCACTTAGAATCATCGTACCTGAATCCACCCATTTTGCTGCTACTGGTCTTATGACATTGATTTCATGGCTGAGGGATATTCCATCGTACGTAAGTACCACAATTTTTTGAACCATGTTTATATTTTCTGGGATACTTAAGGTGTATCCAAGTTGAGGTCCTTGTATGCAGTGCAGCCCTAAATTTTGGGGTGGCTCTGTCTTATTGATTTTCAGTTTTCCCAAGGTATATTCCCTAGACTGGTAGTGCCCTTGGCTCTGTAGCTCTGTTCTTTACTTGTTTTAGGGAACAGAATGCACTCCCCCAGAGAGGCAGTTGGCAATTTACATCCCGCCCATCAGCATAACAAGGCTCCCTGTTCTCCAGGGCCTGTCTTGCCTTTCTTGTTCTTACACATTTTGTGGATGTCCCTTTTGACCGGTGGGAAGTGATACTTCTTTGTAGTGCAGATTTGCATTGCCCGCTTGCTTGCTTGGCCAAAAAGGGCGTATGCGTTTTCTCCTGAATATATTCAGGAGAAAATGCATACGCCCTTTTTGGCCAATTGCATCATTGTCGAAGTTGTGCCCCTCTTCCTGTGCTTTAAAGGCGATTCCAACGTACCTCTTGAAATCTGTTTCCTGCTATTCTGCCTCGCTTTCAAGTCCGCCTCGTTGCCTTCCCTCAACAGATTTTTGGACGATAGTTGTCCTTTATTACTCGGCCAGTTTGTGAATGGCTGTGCCCCTGAGCTCCATTTTTCAACTCGTTTTTGGTGAGCTGACCGCAAGTCCAAAATTTTGGTTCAGGACCTATACTGGTTCCCGGTGGGTGGCTGAGAATTTGGTTAATTCTTCTTCCTGCCGGGAAATTACAGTGATATGTGCCCGTCCAAATGCCTAACAGCTACTCTCTCATTGGTTCTCCCTCTTCCCTTTCATCCTCTGCCAAATTGGCAACCTGTGCGAACCAAGAGGTTAAAGGGGCTGTCTCTCCAAGTTGGGAGGTTGATAGTAAAGCAGACGGAAAGTCAAACCGGAGCACCAGGGGAGGGACTATGCGTTGAGTTTTAGAAACCTTTCGTATTCACAGTGTGTCCGTTCTCTAGGTTTCCCGCACATGTTATAGCTGTAGTAATATTCCCTTCAACCTGGAGAGTTAGGACCCATGGAATGGGTGCCATGCATTATTGCTTTAAAGGGTCTGCATTGCTCACCCAATCTCACCATTCGTCTCATTCCCAAGTGTCCCTCCTTATGCCACATCCAGCTGTCGTTGTAGATAGGGTCATTCCAGCCTTCATCAGAAACCCTTAAAGAATTGTAAAGAATTTCCCAGTTTTTTTTGTTTTGTTTTTGAAATTCCTTTTTATAGTGGGTTTGAGCTGATTCTCGCTGCCATGTTTATGCCAGTCTAGACACACTTGATTCCCTTACGGAGACATATCAATACATAGGTTTTAAGATTCTTACTAGTCAGATATTTTCCTCTGCGGGAAATATGGGGTTTTGAGTCCCTTTCGCTGAGGACGGTGTAGGTCTTGTCTATTCCATAGTTGGTTTTTGGAACGGTACCTGTGCTTATATCAAACTCTGGTTTTATGCATCACCCCACCTCTCCTTCCCCCTTAAGCAGGTATAAGAGTGTTTTCTAAATGTGAGACACTGTTCTCTTTCCTAACTCAGTTCAAGTGTAGCCATGTTTACAGGATCTTCATAAGTGATATCTTATGATAAGTTTCTTTTTCTGTGTGACTTATTTCACTTAGAATCATCGTACCTGAATCCACCCATTTTGCTGCTACTGGTCTTATGACATTGATTTCATGGCTGAGGGATATTCCATCATACGTAAGTACCACAATTTTTTGAACCATGTTTATATTTTCTGGGATACTTAAGGTGTATCCAAGTTGAGGTCCTTGTATGCAGTGCAGCCCTAAATTTTGGGGTGGCTCTGTCTTATTGATTTTCAGTTTTCCCAAGGTATATTCCCTAGACTGGTAGTGCCCTTGGCTCTGTAGCTCTGTTCTTTACTTGTTTTAGGGAACAGAATGCACTCCTCCAGAGAGGCAGTTGGCAATTTACATCCCGCCCATCAGCATAACAAGGCTCCCTGTTCTCCAGGGCCTGTCTTGCCTTTCTTGTTCTTACACATTTTGTGGATGTCCCTTTTGACCGGTGGGAAGTGATACTTCTTTGTAGTGCAGATTTGCATTGCCCGCTTGCTTGCTTGGCCAAAAAGGGCGTATGCGTTTTCTCCTGAATATATTCAGGAGAAAACGCATACGCCCTTTTTGGCCAAGTGCATCATTGTCGAAGTTGTGCCCCTCTTCCTGTGCTTTAAAGGCGATTCCATCGTACCTCTTGAAATCTGTTTCCTGCTATTCTGCCTCGCTTTCAAGTCCGCCTCGTTGCCTTCCCTCAACAGATTTTTGGACGATAGTTGTCCTTTATTACTCGGCCAGTTTGTGAATTGCTGTGCCCCTGAGCTCCATTTTTCAACTCGTTTTTGGTGAGCTGACCGCAAGTCCAAAATTTTGGTTCAGGACCTATACTGGTTCCCGGTGGGTGGCTGAGAATTTGGTTAATTCTTCTTCCTGCCGGGAAATTACAGTGATATGTGCCCGTCCAAATGCCTAACAGCTACTCTCTCATTGGTTCTCCCTCTTCCCTTTCATCCACTGCCAAATTGGCAACCTGTGCAAACCAAGAGGTTAAAGGGGCTGTCTCTCCAAGTTGGGAGGTTGATAGTAAAGCAGACGGAAAGTCAAACCGGAGCACCAGGGGTGGGACTATTCGTTGAGTTTTAGAAACCTTTTGTCTTCAGTGTGTCCGTTCCCTAGGTTTCCCGCACATGTTATAGCTGGAGTAATATTCCCTTCAACCTGGAGAGTTCGGACCCATGGAATGGGTGCCATGCATTATTCCTTTAAAGGGTCTGCATTTGCTCACCCAATCTCACCAATCGTCTCAGTCCCAAGTGTCCCTCCTTATGCCACATCCAGTTGTCCTTGTAGATAGGGTCATTCCAGCTTTCATCAGAGACCCTGAAGGAATTGTAAAGAATTTCCCAGTTTTTTTGTTTTGTTTTTGAAAATCCTTTTTATAGTGGGTTTGAGCTGATTCTCGCTGCCATGTTTATGCCAGTCTAGACACACTTGATTCCCTTATGGAGACATATCAATACATAGGTTTTAAGATTCTTACTAGTCAGATACTTTCCTCTGCGGGAAATATGGGGTTTTGAGTCCCTTTCGCTGAGGACGGTGTAGGTCTTGTCTATTCCATAGTTGGTTTTTGGAACGGTACCTGTGCTTATATCAAACTCTGGTTTTATGCATCACCCCACCTCTCCTTCCCCCTTAAGCAGGTATAAGAGTGTTTTCTAAATGTGAGACACTGTTCTCTTTCCTAACTCAGTTCAAGTGTAGCCATGTTTACAGGATCTTCATAAGTGATATCTTATGATAAGTTTCTTTTTCTGTGTGACTTATTTCACTTAGAATCATCGTACCTGAATCCACCCATTTTGCTGCTACTGGTCTTATGACATTGATTTCATGGCTGAGGGATATTCCATCGTACGTAAGTACCACAATTTTTTGAACCATGTTTATATTTTCTGGGATACTTAAGGTGTATCCAAGTTGAGGTCCTTGTATGCAGTGCAGCCCTAAATTTTGGGGTGGCTCTGTCTTATTGATTTTCAGTTTTCCCAAGGTATATTCCCTAGACTGGTAGTGCCCTTGGCTCTGTAGCTCTGTTCTTTACTTGTTTTAGGGAACAGAATGCACTCCTCCAGAGAGGCAGTTGGCAATTTACATCCCGCCCATCAGCATAACAAGGCTCCCTGTTCTCCAGGGCCTGTCTTGCCTTTCTTGTTCTTACACATTTTGTGGATGTCCCTTTTGACCGGTGGGAAGTGATACTTCTTTGTAGTGCAGATTTGCATTGCCCGCTTGCTTGCTTGGCCAAAAAGGGCGTATGCGTTTTCTCCTGAATATATTCAGGAGAAAACGCATACGCCCTTTTTGGCCAAGTGCATCATTGTCGAAGTTGTGCCCCTCTTCCTGTGCTTTAAAGGCGATTCCAACGTACCTCTTGAAATCTGTTTCCTGCTATTCTGCCTTGCTTCCAAGTCCGCCTCGTTGCCTTCCCTCAACAGATTTTTGGACGATAGTTGTCCTTTATTACTCGGCCAGTTTGTGAATTGCTGTGCCCCTGAGCTCCATTTTTCCACTCGTTTTTGGTGAGCTGACCGGAAGTCCAAAATTTTGGTTCAGGACCTATACTGGTTCCCGGTGGGTGGCTGAGAATTTGGTTAATTCTTCTTCCTGCCGGGAAATTACAGTGATATGTGCCCGTCCAAATGCCTAACAGCTACTCTCTCATTGGTTCTCCCTCTTCCCTTTCATCCTCTGCCAAATTGGCAACCTGTGCGAACCAAGAGGTTAAAGGGGCTGTCTCTCCAAGTTGGGAGGTTGATAGAAAAGCAGACGGAAAGTCAAACCGGAGCACCAGGAGAGGGACTATTCGTTGAGTTTTAGAAACCTTTCGTATTCACAGTGTGTCCGTTCTCTAGGTTTCCCGCACATGTTATAGCTGTAGTAACATTCCCTTCAACCTGGAGAGTTCGGACCCATGGAATGGGTGCCATGCATTATTGCTTTAAAGGGTCTGCATTTGCTCACCCAATCTCACCAATCGTCTCAGTCCCAAGTGTCCCTCCTTATGCCACATCCAGCTGTCGTTGTAGATAGGGTCATTCCAGCCTTCATCAGAGACCCTGAAGGAATTGTAAAGAATTTCCCAGTTTTTTTGTTTTGTTTTTGAAAATCCTTTTTATAGTGGGTTTGAGCTGATTCTCGCTGCCATGTTTATGCCAGTCTAGACACACTTGATTCCCTTATGGAGACATATCAATACATAGGTTTTAAGATTCTTACTAGTCAGATAATTTCCTCTGCGGGAAATATGGGGTTTTGAGTCCCTTTCGCTGAGGACGGTGGAGGTCTTGTCTATTCCATAGTTGGTTTTTGGAACGGTACCTGTGCTTATATCAAACTCTGGTTTTATGCATCACCCCACCTCTCCTTCCCCCTTAAGCAGGTATAAGAGTGTTTTCTAAATGTGAGACACTGTTCTCTTTCCTAACTCAGTTCAAGTGTAGCCATGTTTACAGGATCTTCATAAGTGATATCTTATGATAAGTTTCTTTTTCTGTGTGACTTATTTCACTTAGAATCATCGTACCTGAATCCACCCATTTTGCTGCTACTGGTCTTATGACATTGATTTCATGGCTGAGGGATATTCCATCGTACGTAAGTACCACAATTTTTTAAACCATGTTTATATTTTCTGGGATACTTAAGGTGTATCCAAGTTGAGGCCCTTGTATGCAATGCAGCCCTAAATTTTGGGGTGGCTCTGTCTTATTGATTTTCAGTTTTCCCAAGGTATATTCCCTAGACTGGTAGTGCCCTTGGCTCTGTAGCTCTGTTCTTTACTTGTTTTAGGGAACAGAATGCACTCCTCCAGAGAGGCAGTTGGCAATTTACATCCCGCCCATCAGCATAACAAGGCTCCCTGTTCTCCAGGGCCTGTCTTGCCTTTCTTGTTCTTACACATTTTGTGGATGTCCCTTTTGACCGGTGGGAAGTGATACTTCTTTGTAGTGCAGATTTGCATTGCCCGCTTGCTTGCTTGGCCAAAAAGGGCGTATGCGTTTTCTCCTGAATATATTCAGGAGAAAACGCATACGCCCTTTTTGGCCAAGTGCATCATTGTCGAAGTTGTGCCCCTCTTCCTGTGCTTTAAAGGCGATTCCAACGTACCTCTTGAAATCTGTTTCCTGCTATTCTGCCTCGCTTTCAAGTCTGCCTCGTTGCCTTCCGTCAACAGATTTTTGGACGATAGTTGTCCTTTATTACTCGGCCAGTTTGTGAATTGCTGTGCCCCTGAGCTCCATTTTTCAACTCGTTTTTGGTGAGCTGACCGCAAGTCCAAAATTTTGGTTCAGGACCTATACTGGTTCCCGGTGGGTGGCTGAGAATTTGGTTAATTCTTCTTCCTGCCGGGAAAT
This sequence comes from Hyperoodon ampullatus, assembly GCF_949752795.1. Lineage (NCBI taxonomy): Eukaryota > Metazoa > Chordata > Mammalia > Artiodactyla > Ziphiidae > Hyperoodon > Hyperoodon ampullatus. The sequence continues at coordinate 318,255 of NW_027640677.1, read as the reverse complement.
TACAGTGATATGTGCCCCTCCAAATGCCTAACAGCTACTCTCTCATTGGTTCTCCCTCTTCCCTTTCATCCTCTGCCAAATTGGCAACCTGTGCGAACCAAGAGGTTAAAGGGGCTGTCTCTCCAAGTTGGGAGGTTGATAGTAAAGCAGACGGAAAGTCAAACCGGAGCACCAGGAGAGGGACTATTCGTTGAGTTTTAGAAACCTTTCGTATTCACAGTGTGTCCGTTCTCTATGTTTCCCGCACATGTTATAGCTGTAGTAACATTCCCTTCAACCTGGAGAGTTCGGACCCATGGAATGGGTGCCATGCATTATTGCTTTAAAGGGTCTGCATTTGCTCACCCAATCTCACCAATCGTCTCAGTCCCAAGTGTCCCTCCTTATGCCACATCCAGCTGTCGTTGTAGATAGGGTCATTCAAGCCTTCATCACAGACCCTGAAGGAATTGTAAAGAATTTCCCAGTTTTTTTGTTTTGTTTTTGAAATTCCTTTTTATAGTGGGTTTGAGCTGATTCTCGCTGCCATGTTTATGCCAGTCTAGACACACTTGATTCCCTTACGGAGACATATCAATACATAGGTTTTAAGATTCTTACTAGTCAGATATTTTCCTCTGCGGGAAATATGGGGTTTTGAGTCCCTTTCGCTGAGGACGGTGTAGGTCTTGTCTATTCCATAGTTGGTTTTTGGAACGGTACCTGTGCTTATATCAAACTCTGGTTTTATGCATCACCCCACCTCTCCTTCCCCCTTAAGCAGGTATAAGAGTGTTTTCTAAATGTGAGACACTGTTCTCTTTCCTAACTCAGTTCAAGTGTAGCCATGTTTACAGGATCTTCATAAGTGATATCTTATGATAAGTTTCTTTTTCTGTGTGACTTATTTCACTTAGAATCATCGTACCTGAATCCACCCATTTTGCTGCTACTGGTCTTATGACATTGATTTCATGGCTGAGGGATATTCCATCGTACGTAAGTACCACAATTTTTTGAACCATGTTTATATTTTCTGGGATACTTAAGGTGTATCCAAGTTGAGGTCCTTGTATGCAGTGCAGCCCTAAATTTTGGGGTGGCTCTGTCATATTGATTTTCAGTTTTCCCAAGGTATATTCCCTAGACTGGTAGTGCCCTTGGCTCTGTAGCTCTGTTCTTTACTTGTTTTAGGGAACAGAATGCACTCCTCCAGAGAGGCAGTTGGCAATTTACATCCCGCCCATCAGCATAACAAGGCTCCCGGTTCTCCACGGCCTGTCTTGCCTTTCTTGTTCTTACACATTTTGTGGATGTCCCTTTTGACCGGTGGGAAGTGATACTTCTTTGTAGTGCAGATTTGCATTGCCCGCTTGCTTGCTTGGCCAAAAAGGGCGTATGCGTTTTCTCCTGAATATATTCAGGAGAAAACGCATACGCCCTTTTTGGCCAAGTGCATCATTGTCGAAGTTGTGCCCCTCTTCCTGTGCTTTAAAGGTGATTCCAACGTACCTCTTGAAATCTGTTTCCTGCTATTCTGCCTCGCTTTCAAGTCCGCCTCGTTGCCTTCCCTCAACAGATTTTTGGACGATAGTTGTCCTTTATTACTCGGCCAGTTTGTGAATTGCTGTGCCCCTGAGCTCCATTTTTCAACTCGTTTTTGGTGAGCTGACCGCAAGTCCAAAATTTTGGTTCAGGACCTATACTGGTTCCCGGTGGGTGGCTGAGAATTTGGTTAATTCTTCTTCCTGCCGGGAAATTACAGTGATATGTGCCCCTCCAAATGCCTAACAGCTACTCTCTCATTGGTTCTCACTCTTCCCTTTCATCCTCTGCCAAATTGGCAACCTGTGCGAACCAAGAGGTTAAAGGGGCTGTCTCTCCAAGTTGGGAGGTTGATAGAAAAGCAGACGGAAAGTCAAACCGGAGCACCAGGAGAGGGACTATTCGTTGAGTTTTAGAAACCTTTCGTATTCACAGTGTGTCCGTTCTCTAGGTTTCCCGCACATGTTATAGCTGTAGTAACATTCCCTTCAACCTGGAGAGTTCGGACCCATGGAATGGGTGCCATGCATTATTGCTTTAAAGGGTCTGCATTTGCTCACCCAATCTCACCAATCGTCTCAGTCCCAAGTGTCCCTCCTTATGCCACATCCAGCTGTCCTTGTAGATAGGGTCATTCCAGCTTTCATCAGAGACCCTGAAGGAATTGTAAAGAATTTCCCAGTTTTTTTGTTTTGTTTTTGAAAATCCTTTTTATAGTGGGTTTGAGCTGATTCTCGCTGCCATGTTTATGCCAGTCTAGACACACTTGATTCCCTTATGGAGACATATCAATACATAGGTTTTAAGATTCTTACTAGTCAGATACTTTCCTCTGCGGGAAATATGGGGTTTTGAGTCCCTTTCGCTGAGGACGGTGTAGGTCTTTTCTATTCCATAGTTGGTTTTTGGAACGGTACCTGTGCTTATATCAAACTCTGGTTTTATGCATCACCCCACCTCTCCTTCCCCCTTAAGCAGGTATAAGAGTGTTTTCTAAATGTGAGACACTGTTCTCTTTCCTAACTCAGTTCAAGTGTAGCCATGTTTACAGGATCTTCATAAGTGATATCTTATGATAAGTTTCTTTTTCTGTGTGACTTATTTCACTTAGAATCATCGTACCTGAATCCACCCATTTTGCTGCTACTGGTCTTATGACATTGATTTCATGGCTGAGGGATATTCCATCGTACGTAAGTACCACAATTTTTTGAACCATGTTTATATTTTCTGGGATACTTAAGGTGTATCCAAGTTGAGGCCCTTGTATGCAATGCAGCCCTAAATTTTGGGGTGGCTCTGTCTTATTGATTTTCAGTTTTCCCAAGGTATATTCCCTAGACTGGTAGTGCCCTTGGCTCTGTAGCTCTGTTCTTTACTTGTTTTAGGGAACAGAATGCACTCCTCCAGAGAGGCAGTTGGCAATTTACATCCCGCCCATCAGCATAACAAGGCTCCCTGTTCTCCAGGGCCTGTCTTGCCTTTCTTGTTCTTACACATTTTGTGGATGTCCCTTTTGACCGGTGGGAAGTGATACTTCTTTGTAGTGCAGATTTGCATTGCCCGCTTGCTTGCTTGGCCAAAAAGGGCGTATGCGTTTTCTCCTGAATATATTCAGGAGAAAACGCATACGCCCTTTTTGGCCAAGTGCATCATTGTCGAACTTGTGCCCCTCTTCCTGTGCTTTAAAGGCGATTCCAACGTACCTCTTGAAATCTGTTTCCTGCTATTCTGCCTCGCTTTCAAGTCTGCCTCGTTGCCTTCCGTCAACAGATTTTTGGACGATAGTTGTCCTTTATTACTCGGCCAGTTTGTGAATTGCTGTGCCCCTGAGCTCCATTTTTCAACTCGTTTTTGGTGAGCTGACCGCAAGTCCAAAATTTTGGTTCAGGACCTATACTGGTTCCCGGTGGGTGGCTGAGAATTTGGTTAATTCTTCTTCCTGCCGGGAAATTACAGTGATATGTGCCCCTCCAAATGCCTAACAGCTACTCTCTCATTGGTTCTCCCTCTTCCCTTTCATCCTCTGCCAAATTGGCAACCTGTGCGAACCAAGAGGTTAAAGGGGCTGTCTCTCCAAGTTGGGAGGTTGATAGTAAAGCAGACGGAAAGTCAAACCGGAGCACCAGGGAAGGGACTATTCGTTGAGTTTTAGAAACCTTTCGTATTCACAGTGTGTCCGTTCTCTAGGTTTCCCGCACATGTTATAGCTGTAGTAACATTCCCTTCAACCTGGAGAGTTCGGACCCATGGAATGGGTGCCATGCATTATTGCTTTAAAGGGTCTGCATTTGCTCACCCAATCTCACCAATCGTCTCAGTCCCAAGTGTCCCTCCTTATGCCACATCAAGCTGTCGTTGTAGATAGGGTCATTCCAGCCTTCATCACAGACCCTGAAGGAATTGTAAAGAATTTCCCAGTTTTTTTGTTTTGTTTTTGAAATTCCTTTTTATAGTGGGTTTGAGCTGATTCTCGCTGCCATGTTTATGCCAGTCTAGACACACTTGATTCCCTTACGGAGACATATCAATACATAGGTTTTAAGATTCTTACTAGTCAGATATTTTCCTCTGCGGGAAATATGGGGTTTTGAGTCCCTTTCGCTGAGGACGGTGTAGGTCTTGTCTATTCCATAGTTGGTTTTTGGAACGGTACCTGTGCTTATATCAAACTCTGGTTTTATGCATCACCCCACCTCTCCTTCCCCCTTAAGCAGGTATAAGAGTGTTTTCTAAATGTGAGACACTGTTCTCTTTCCTAACTCAGTTCAAGTGTAGCCATGTTTACAGGATCTTCATAAGTGATATCTTATGATAAGTTTCTTTTTCTGTGTGACTTATTTCACTTAGAATCATCGTACCTGAATCCACCCATTTTGCTGCTACTGGTCTTATGACATTGATTTCATGGCTGAGGGATATTCCATCGTACGTAAGTACCACAATTTTTTGAACCATGTTTATATTTTCTGGGATACTTAAGGTGTATCCAAGTTGAGGTCCTTGTATGCAGTGCAGCCCTAAATTTTGGGGTGGCTCTGTCATATTGATTTTCAGTTTTCCCAAGGTATATTCCCTAGACTGGTAGTGCCCTTGGCTCTGTAGCTCTGTTCTTTACTTGTTTTAGGGAACAGAATGCACTCCTCCAGAGAGGCAGTTGGCAATTTACATCCCGCCCATCAGCATAACAAGGCTCCCTGTTCTCCACGGCCTGTCTTGCCTTTCTTGTTCTTACACATTTTGTGGATGTCCCTTTTGACCGGTGGGAAGTGATACTTCTTTGTACTGCAGATTTGCATTGCCCGCTTGCTTGCTTGGCCAAAAAGGGTGTATGCGTTTTCTCCTGAATATATTCAGGAGAAAACGCATACGCCCTTTTTGGCCAAGTGCATCATTGTCGAAGTTGTGCCCCTCTTCCTGTGCTTTAAAGGTGATTCCAACGTACCTCTTGAAATCTGTTTCCTGCTATTCTGCCTCGCTTTCAAGTCCGCCTCGTTGCCTTCCCTCAACAGACTTTTGGACGATAGTTGTCCTTTATTACTCGGCCAGTTTGTGAATTGCTGTGACCCTGAGCTCCATTTTTCAACTCGTTTTTGGTGAGCTGACCGCAAGTCCAAAATTTTGGTTCAGGACCTATACTGGTTCCCGGTGGGTGGCTGAGAATTTGGTTAATTCTTCTTCCTGCCGGGAAATTACAGTGATATGTGCCCCTCCAAATGCCTAACAGCTACTCTCTCATTGGTTCTCACTCTTCCCTTTCATCCTCTGCCAAATTGGCAACCTGTGCGAACCAAGAGGTTAAAGGGGCTGTCTCTCCAAGTTGGGAGGTTGATAGAAAAGCAGACGGAAAGTCAAACCGGAGCACCAGGAGAGGGACTATTCGTTGAGTTTTAGAAAGCTTTCGTATTCACAGTGTGTCCGTTCTCTAGGTTTCCCGCACATGTTATAGCTGTAGTAACATTCCCTTCAACCTGGAGAGTTCGGACCCATGGAATGGGTGCCATGCATTATTGCTTTAAAGGGTCTGCATTTGCTCACCTAATCTCACCAATCGTCTCAGTCCCAAGTGTCCCTCCTTATGCCACATCCAGCTGTCCTTGTAGATAGGGTCATTCCAGCTTTCATCAGAGACCCTGAAGGAATTGTAAAGAATTTCCCAGTTTTTTTGTTTTGTTTTTGAAAATCCTTTTTATAGTGGGTTTGAGCTGATTCTCGCTGCCATGTTTATGCCAGTCTAGACACACTTGATTCCCTTATGGAGACATATCAATACATAGGTTTTAAGATTCTTACTAGTCAGATACTTTCCTCTGCGGGAAATATGGGGTTTTGAGTCCCTTTCGCTGAGGACGGTGTAGGTCTTTTCTATTCCATAGTTGGTTTTTGGAACGGTACCTGTGCTTATATCAAACTCTGGTTTTATGCATCACCCCACCTCTCCTTCCCCCTTAAGCAGGTATAAGAGTGTTTTCTAAATGTGAGACACTGTTCTCTTTCCTAACTCAGTTCAAGTGTAGCCATGTTTACAGGATCTTCATAAGTGATATCTTATGATAAGTTTCTTTTTCTGTGTGACTTATTTCACTTAGAATCATCGTACCTGAATCCACCCATTTTGCTGCTACTGGTCTTATGACATTGATTTCATGGCTGAGGGATATTCCATCGTACGTAAGTACCACAATTTTTTGAACCATGTTTATATTTTCTGGGATACTTAAGGTGTATCCAAGTTGAGGCCCTTGTATGCAATGCAGCCCTAAATTTTGGGGTGGCTCTGTCTTATTGATTTTCAGTTTTCCCAAGGTATATTCCCTAGACTGGTAGTGCCCTTGGCTCTGTAGCTCTGTTCTTTACTTGTTTTAGGGAACAGAATGCACTCCTCCAGAGAGGCAGTTGGCAATTTACATCCCGCCCATCAGCATAACAAGGCTCCCTGTTCTCCAGGGCCTGTCTTGCCTTTCTTGTTCTTACACATTTTGTGGATGTCCCTTTTGACCGGTGGGAAGTGATACTTCTTTGTAGTGCAGATTTGCATTGCCCGCTTGCTTGCTTGGCCAAAAAGGGCGTATGCGTTTTCTCCTGAATATATTCAGGAGAAAACGCATACGCCCTTTTTGGCCAAGTGCATCATTGTCGAAGTTGTGCCCCTCTTCCTGTGCTTTAAAGGCGATTCCAACGTACCTCTTGAAATCTGTTTCCTGCTATTCTGCCTCGCTTTCAAGTCCGCCTCGTTGCCTTCCCTCAACAGACTTTTGGACGATAGTTGTCCTTTATTACTCGGCCAGTTTGTGAATTGCTGTGCCCCTGAGCTCCATTTTTCAACTCGTTTTTGGTGAGCTGACCGCAAGTCCAAAATTTTGGTTCAGGACCTATACTGGTTCCCGGTGGGTGGCTGAGAATTTGGTTAATTCTTCTTCCTGCCGGGAAATTACAGTGATATGTGCCCGTCCAAATGCCTAACAGCTACTCTCTCATTGGTTCTCCCTCTTCCCTTTCATCCTCTGCCAAATTGGCAACCTGTGCGAACCAAGAGGTTAAAGGGGCTGTCTCTCCAAGTTGGGAGGTTGATAGTAAAGCAGACGGAAAGTCAAACCGGAGCACCAGGGGAGGGACTATGCGTTGAGTTTTAGAAACCTTTCGTATTCACAGTGTGTCCGTTCTCTAGGTTTCCCGCACTTGTTATAGCTATAGTAATATTCCCTTCAACCTGGAGAGTTTGGACCCATGGAATGGGTGCCATGCATTATTGCTTTAAAGGGTCTGCATTTGCTCACCCAATCTCACCAATCGTCTCAGTCCCAAGTGTCCCTCCTTATGCCACATCCAGCTGTCGTTGTAGATAGGGTCATTCCAGCCTTCATCAGAGACCCTGAAGGAATTGTAAAGAATTTCCCAGTTTTTTTGTTTTGTTTTTGAAATTCCTTTTTATAGTGGGTTTGAGCTGATTCTCGCTGCCATGTTTATGCCAGTCTAGACACACTTGATTCCCTTATGGAGACATATCAATACATAGGTTTTAAGATTCTTACTAGTCAGATATTTTCCTCTGCGGGAAATATGGGGTTTTGAGTCCCTTTCACTGAGGACGGTGTAGGTCTTGTCTATTCCATAGTTGGTTTTTGGAACGGTACCTGTGCTTATATCAAACTCTGGTTTTATGCATCACCCCACCTCTCCTTCCCCCTTAAGCAGGTATAAGAGTGTTTTCTAAATGTGAGACACTGTTCTCTTTCCTAACTCAGTTCAAGTGTAGCCATGTTTACAGGATCTTCATAAGTGATATCTTATGATAAGTTTATTTTTCTGTGTGACTTATTTCACTTAGAATCATCGTACATGAATACACCCATTTTGCTGCTACTGGTCTTATGACATTGATTTCATGGCTGAGGGATATTCCATCGTACGTAAGTACCACAATTTTTGGAACCATGTTTATATTTTCTGGGATACTTAAGGTGTATCCAAGTTGAGGCCCTTGTATGCAGTGCAGCCCTAAATTTTGGGGTGGCTCTGTCTTATTGATTTTCAGTTTTCCCAAGGTATATTCCCTAGACTGGTAGTGCCCTTGGCTCTGTAGCTCTGTTCTTTACTTGTTTTAGGGAACAGAATGCACTCCTCCAGAGAGGCAGTTGGCAATTTACATCCCGCCCATCAGCATAACAAGGCTCCCTGTTCTCCAGGGCCTGTCTTGCCTTTCTTGTTCTTACACATTTTGTGGATGTCCCTTTTGACCGGTGGGAAGTGATACTTCTTTGTAGTGCAGATTTGCATTGCCCGCTTGCTTGCTTGGCCAAAAAGGGCGTATGCGTTTTCTCCTGAATATATTCAGGAGAAAACGCATACGCCCTTTTTGGCCAAGTGCATCATTGTCAAAGTTGTGCCCATCTTCCTGTGCTTTAAAGGCGATTCCAACGTACCTCTTGAAATCTGTTTCCTGCTATTCTGCCTCGCTTTCAAGTCCGCCTCGTTGCCTTCCCTCAACAGATTTTTGGACGATAGTTGTCCTTTATTACTCGGCCAGTTTGTGAATTGCTGTGCCCCTGAGCTCCATTTTTCAACTCGTTTTTGGTGAGCTGACCGCAAGTCCAAAATTTTGCTTCAGGACCTATACTGGTTCCCGGTGGGTGGCTGAGAATTTGGTTAATTGTTCTTCCTGCCGGGAAATTACAGTGATATGTGCCCGTCCAAATGCTTAACAGCTACTCTCTCATTGGTTCTCCCTCTTCCCTTTCATCCTCTGCCAAATTGGCAACCTGTGCGAACCAAGAGGTTAAAGGGGCTGTCTCTCCAAGTTGGGAGGTTGATAGTAAAGCAGACGGAAAGTCAAACCGGAGCACCAGGGAAGGGACTATTCGTTGAGTTTTAGAAACCTTTCGTATTCACAGTGTGTCCGTTCTCTAGGTTTCCTGCACATGTTATAGCTGTAGTAACATTCCCTTCAACCTGGAGAGTTCGGACCCATGGAATGGGTGCCATGCATTATTGCTTTAAAGGGTCTGCATTTGCTAACCCAATCTCACCAATCGTCTCAGTCCCAAGTGTCCCTCCTTATGCCACATCCAGCTGTCGTTGTAGATAGGGCCATTCCAGCTTTCATCAGAGACCCTGAAGGAATTGTAAAGAATTTCCCCGTTTTTTTGTTTTGTTTTTGAAATTCCTTTTTATAGTGGGTTTGAGCTGATTCTCGCTGCCATGTTTATGCCAGTCTAGACACACTTGATTCCCTTACGGAGACATATCAATACATAGGTTTTAAGATTCTTACTAGTCAGATATTTTCCTCTGCGGGAAATATGGGGTTTTGAGTCCCTTTCGCTGAGGACGGTGTAGGTCTTGTCTATTCCATAGTTGGTTTTTGGAACGGTACCTGTGCTTATATCAAACTCTGGTTTTATGCATCACCCCACCTCTCCTTCCCCCTTAAGCAGGTATAAGAGTGTTTTCTAAATGTGAGACACTGTCCTCTTTCCTAACTCAGTTCAAGTGTAGCCATGTTTACAGGATCTTCATAAGTGATATCTTATGATAAGTTTCTTTTTCTGTGTGACTTATTTCACTTAGAATCATCGTACCTGAATCCACCCATTTTGCTGCTACTGGTCTTATGACATTGATTTCATGGCTGAGGGATATTCCATCGTACGTAAGTACCACAATTTTTTGAACCATGTTTATATTTTCTGGGATACTTAAGGTGTATCCAAGTTGAGGCCCTTGTATGCAGTGCAGCCCTAAATTTTGGGGTGGCTCTGTCTTATTGATTTTCAGTTTTCCCAAGGTATATTCCCTAGACTGGTAGTGCCCTTGGCTCTGTAGCTCTGTTCTTTACTTGTTTTAGGGAACAGAATGCACTCCTCCAGGGAGGCAGTTGGCAATTTACATCCCGCCCATCAGCATAACAAGGCTCCCTGTTCTCCAGGGCCTGTCTTGCCTTTCTTGTTCTTACACATTTTGTGGATGTCCCTTTTGACCGGTGGGAAGTGATACTTCTTTGTAGTGCAGATTTGCATTGCCCGCTTGCTTGCTTGGCCAAAAAGGGCGTATGCGTTTTCTCCTGAATATATTCCGGAGAAAACGCTTACGCCCTTTTTGGCCACGTGCATCATTGTCGAAGTTGTGCCCCTCTTCCTGTGCTTTAAAGGCGATTCCAACGTACCTCTTGAAATCTGTTTCCTGCTATTCTGCCTCGCTTTCAAGTCCGCCTCGTTGCCTTCCCTCAACAGATTTTTGGACGATAGTTGTCCTTTATTACTCGGCCAGTTTGTGAATTGCTGTGCCCCTGAGCTCCATTTTTCAACTCGCTTTTGGTGAGCTGACCGCAAGACCAAAATTTTGGTTCAGGACCTATACTGGTTCCCGGTGGGTGGCTGAGAATTTGGTTAATTCTTCTTCCTGCCGGGAAATTACAGTGATATGTGCCCGTCCAAATGCCTAACAGCTACTCTCTCATTGGTTCTCCCTCTTCCCTTTCATCCTCTGCCAAATTGGCAACCTGTGCGAACCAAGAGCTTAAAGGGGCTGTCTCTCCAAGTTGGGAGGTTGATAGTAAAGCAGACGTAAAGTCAAACCGGAGCACCAGGGGAGGGACTATGCATTGAGTTTTAGAAACCTTTCGTATTCACAGTGTGTCCGTTCTCTAGGTTTCCCGCACATGTTATAGCTGTAGTAATATTCCCTTCAACCTGTAGAGTTCGGACACATGGAATGGGTGCCATGCATTATTGCTTTAAAGGGTCTGCATTTGCTCACCCAATCTCACCAACCGTCTCAGTCCCAAGTGTCCCTCCTTGTGCCACATCCAGCTGTCGTTTTAGATAGGGTCATTCCAGCCTTCATCAGAGACCCTGAAGGAATTGTAAAGAATTTCCCAGTTTTTTTGTTTTGTTTTTGAAATTCCTTTTTATAGTGGGTTTGAGCTGATTCTCGCTGCCATGTTTATGCCAGTCTAGACACACTTGATTCCCTTACGGAGACATATCAATACATAGGTTTTAAGATTCTTACTAGTCAGATATTTTCCTCTGCGGGAAATATGGGGTTTTGAGTCCCTTTCGCTGAGGACGGTGTAGGTCTTGTCTATTCCATAGTTGGTTTTTGGAACGGTACCTGTGCTTATATCAAACTCTGGTTTTATGCATCACCCCACCTCTCCTTCCCCCTTAAGCAGGTATAAGAGTGTTTTCTAAATGTGAGACACTGTCCTCTTTCCTAACTCAGTTCAAGTGTAGCCATGTTTACAGGATCTTCATAAGTGATATCTTATGATAAGTTTCTTTTTCTGTGTGACTTATTTCACTTAGAATCATCGTACCTGAATCCACCCATTTTGCTGCTACTGGTCTTATGACATTGATTTCATGGCTGAGGGATATTCCATCGTACGTAAGTACCACAATTTTTTGAACCATGTTTATATTTTCTGGGATACTTAAGGTGTATCCAAGTTGAGGCCCTTGTATGCAGTGCAGCCCTAAATTTTGGGGTGGCTCTGTCTTATTGATTTTCAGTTTTTCTAAGGTATATTCCCTAGACTGGTAGTGCCCTTGGCTCTGTAGCTCTGTTCTTTACTTGTTTTAGGGAACAGAATGCACTCCTCCAGAGAGGTAGTTGTCAATTTACATCCCGCCCATCAGCATAACAAGGCTCCCTGTTCTCCAGGGCCTGTCTTGCCTTTCTTGTTCTTACACATTTTGTGGATGTCCCTTTTGACTGGTGGGAAGTGATACTTCTTTGTAGTGCAGATTTGCATTGCCCGCTTGCTTGCTTGGCCAAAAAGGGCGTATGCGTTTTCTCCTGAATATATTCAGGAGAAAACGCATACGCCCTTTTTGGCCAAGTGCATCATTGTCGAATTTGTGCCCCTCTTCCTGTGCTTCAAAGGCGATTCCAACGTACCTCTTGAAATCTGTTTCCTGCTATTCTGCCTCGCTTTCAAGTCCGCCTCCTTGCCTTCCCTCAACAGATTTTTGGACGATAGTTGTCCTTTATTACTCGGCCAGTTTGTGAATTGCTGTGCCCCTGAGCTCCATTTTTCAACTCGTTTTTGGTGAGCTGACCGCAAGTCCAAAATTTTGGTTCAGGACCTATACTGGTTCCCGGTGGGTGGCTGAGAATTTGGTTAATTCTTCTTCCTGCCGGGAAATTACAGTGATATGTGCCCGTCCAAATGCCTAACAGCTACTCTCTCATTGGTTCTCCCTCTTCCCTTTCATCCTCTGCCAAATTGGCAACCTGTGCGAACCAAGAGGTTAAAGGGGCTGTCTCTCCAAGTTGGGAGGTTGATAGTAAAGCAGACGGAAAGTCAAACCGGAGCACCAGGAGAGGGACTATGCGTTGAGTTTTAGAAACCTTTCGTATTCACAGTGTGTCCATTCTCTAGGTTTCCCGCACTTGTTATAGCTGTAGTAATATTCCCTTCAACCTGGAGAGTTCGGACCCATGGAATGGGTGCCATGCATTATTGCTTTAAAGGGTCTGCATTTGCTCACCCAATCTCACCAATCGTCTCAGTCCCAAGTGTCCCTCCTTATGCCACATCCAGCTGTCGTTGTAGATAGGGTCATTCCAGCCTTCATCAGAGACCCTGAAGGAATTGTAAAGAATTTCCCAGTTTTTTTGTTTTGTTTTTGAAATTCCTTTTTATAGTGGGTTTGAGCTGATTCTCGCTGCCATGTTTATGCCAGTCTAGACACACTTGATTCCCTTACGGAGACATATCAATACATAGGTTTTAAGATTCTTACTAGTCAGATATTTTCCTCTGCGGGAAATATGGGGTTTTGAGTCCCTTTCGCTGAGGACGGTGTAGGTCTTGTCTATTCCATAGTTGGTTTTTGGAACGGTACCTGTGCTTATATCAAACTCTGGTTTTATGCATCACCCCACCTCTCCTTCCCCCTTAAGCAGGTATAAGAGTGTTTTCTAAATGTGAGACACTGTTCTCTTTCCTAACTCAGTTCAAGTGTAGCCATGTTTACAGGATATTCATAAGTGATATCTTATGATAAGTTTCTTTTTCTGTGTGACTTATTTCACTTAGAATCATCGTACCTGAATCCACCCATTTTGCTGCTACTGGTCTTATGACATTGATTTCATGGCTGAGGGATATTCCATCGTACGTAAGTACCACAATTTTTTGAACCATGTTTATATTTTCTGGGATACTTAAGGTGTATCCAAGTTGAGGCCCTTGTATGCAGTGCAGCCCTAAATTTTGGGGTGGCTCTGTCTTATTGATTTTCAGTTTTTCTAAGGTATATTCCCTAGACTGGTAGTGCCCTTGGCTCTGTAGCTCTGTTCTTTACTTGTTTTAGGGAACAGAATGCACTCCTCCAGAGAGGCAGTTGTCAATTTACATCCCGCCCATCAGCATAACAAGGCTCCCTGTTCTCCAGGGCCTGTCTTGCCTTTCTTGTTCTTACACATTTTGTGGATGTCCCTTTTGACCGGTGGGAAGTGATACTTCTTTGTAGTGCAGATTTGCATTGCCCGCTTGCTTGCTTGGCCAAAAAGGGCGTATGCGTTTTCTCCTGAATATATTCAGGAGAAAACGCATACACCCTTTTTGGCCAAGTGCATCATTGTCGAAGTTGTGCCCCTCTTCCTGTGCTTTAAAGGCGATTCCAACGTACCTCTTGAAATCTGTTTCCTGCTATTCTGCCTCGCTTTCAAGTCCGCCTCGTTGCCTTCCCTCAACAGATTTTTGGACGATAGTTGTCCTTTATTACTCGGCCAGTTTGTGAATTGCTGTGCCCCTGAGCTCCATTTTTCAACTCGTTTTTGGTGAGCTGACCGCAAGTCCAAAATTTTGGTTCAGGACCTATACTGGTTCCCGGTGGGTGGCTGAGAATTTGGTTAATTCTTCTTCCTGCCGGGAAATTACAGTGATATGTGCCCGTCCAAATGCCTAACAGCTACTCTCTCATTGGTTCTCCCTCTTCCCTTTCATCCTCTGCCAAATTGACAACCTGTGCGAACCAAGAGGTTAAAGGGGCTGTCTCTCCAAGTTGGGAGGTTGATAGTAAAGCAGACGGAAAGTCAAACCGGAGCACCAGGGGAGGGACTATGCGTTGATTTTTAGAAACCTTTCGTATTCACAGTGTGTCCGTTCTCTAGGTTTCCCGCACTTGTTATAGCTGTAGTAATATTCCCTTCAACCTGGAGAGTTCGGACCCATGGAATGGGTGCCATGCATTTTTGCTTTAAAGGGTCTGCATTTGCTCACCCAATCTCACCAATCGTCTCAGTCCCAAGTGTCCCTCCTTATGCCACATCCAGCTGTCGTTGTAGATAGGGTCATTCCAGCCTTCATCAGAGACCCTGAAGGAATTGTAAAGAATTTCCCAGTTTTTTTGTTTTGTTTTTGAAATTCCTTTTTATAGTGGGTTTGAGCTGATTCTCGCTGCCATGTTTATGCCAGTCTAGACACACTTGATTCCCTTACGGAGACATATCAATACATAGGTTTTAAGATTCTTACTAGTCAGATATTTTCCTCTGCGGGAAATATGGGGTTTTGAGTCCCTTTCACTGAAGACGGTGTAGGTCTTGTCTCTTCCATAGTTGGTTTTTGGAACGGTACCTGTGCTTATATCAAACTCTGGTTTTATGCATCACCCCACCTCTCCTTCCCCCTTAAGCAGGTATAAGAGTGTTTTCTAAATGTGAGACACTGTTCTCTTTCCTAACTCAGTTCAAGTGTAGCCATGTTTACAGGATCTTCATAAGTGATATCTTATGATAAGTTTCTTTTTCTGTGTGACTTATTTCACTTAGAATCATCGTACCTGAATCCACCCATTTTGCTGCTACTGGTCTTATGACATTGATTTCATGGCTGAGGGATATTCCATCGTACGTAAGTACCACAATTTTTTGAACCATGTTTATATTTTCTGGGATACTTAAGGTGTATCCACGTTGAGGTCCTTGTATGCTGTGCAGCCCTAAATTTTGGGGTGGCTCTGTCTTATTGATTTTCAGTTTTCCCAAGGTATATTCCCTAGGCTGGTAGTGCCCTTGGCTCTGTAGCTCTGTTCTTTACTTGTTTTAGGGAACAGAATGCACTCCTCCAGAGAGGCAGTTGGCAATTTACATCCCGCCCATCAGCATAACAAGGCTCCCTGTTCTCCAGGGCCTGTCTTGCCTTTCTTGTTCTTACACATTTTGTGGATGTCCCTTTTGACCGGTGGGAAGTGATACTTCTTTGTAGTGCAGATTTGCATTGCCCGCTTGCTTGCTTGGCCAAAAAGGGCGTATGCGTTTTCTCCTGAATATATTCAGGAGAAAACGCATACGCCCTTTTTGGCCAAGTGCATCATTGTCGAAGTTGTGCCCCTCTTCCTGTGCTTTAAAGGCGATTCCAACGTACCTCTTGAAATCTGTTTCCTGCTATTCTGCCTCGCTTTCAAGTCCGCCTCGTTGCCTTCCCTCAACAGATTTTTGGTCGATAGTTGTCCTTTATTACTCGGCCAGTTTGTGAATTGCTGTGCCCCTGAGCTCCATTTTTCAACTCGTTTTTGTTGAGCTGACTGCAAGTCCAAAATTTTGGTTCAGGACCTATACTGGTTCCCGGTGGGTGGCTGAGAATTTGGTTAATTCTTCTTCCTGCCGGGAAATTACAGTGATATGTGCCCGTCCAAATGCCTAACAGCTACACTCTCATTGGTTCTCCCTCTTCCCTTTCATCCTCTGCCAAATTGGCAACCTGTGCGAACCAGGAGGTTAAAGGGGCTGTCTCTCCAAGATGGGAGATTGAAAGTAAACGGATGGACAGTCAAACCGGAGCACCAGGAGAGAGACTATCCGTTGAGTTTTAGAAACCTTTCATATTCACAGTGTGTCCGTTCTCTAGATTTCTCGTACATGTTATAACTGTAGTAATATTCCCTTCAACCTGGAGAGTTGGGACCCATGGCATTGGTGCCATGCATTATTGCTTTAAAGGGTCTGCATTTGCTCACCCAATCTCACCAATCCTCTCAGTCCCAAGTGTCCAGCCTTATGCCACATCCAGCTGTCGTTGTAGATAGGGTCTTTCCAGGTTTCATCAGAGACCCTGAAGGAATTGTAAGGAATTTCCCAGTTTTTTTGTTTTGTTTTTGAAATTCCTTTTTATAGTGGGTTTGAGCGGATTCTCGCTGCCATGTTTATGCCAGTCTAGAATCACTTGATTCCCTTACGGAGACATATCAATACATAGGTTTTAAGATTCTTACTAGTCAGATATATACTTCTGTGGGAAATATGGGGTTTTGAGTCCCTTTCACTGAGGAAGGTGTAGGTCTTGTCTATTCCATAGTTGGTTTTTGGAACGGTACCTCTGCTTATATCAAACTCTGGTTTTATGCATCACCCCTCCTCTCCTTCCCCCTTAAGCAGGCATAAGAGTGTTTTCTAAATGTGAGACACTGTTCTCTTTCCTAACTCAGTTCAAGTGTAGCCATGTTTACAGGATCTTCATAAGTGATATCTTATGATAAGTTTCTTTTTCTGTGTGACTTATTTCACTTAGAATCATCGTACCTGAATCCACCCATTTTGCTGCTACTGGTCTTATGACATTGATTTCATGGATGAGGTATATTCCATCGTACGTAAGTACCACAATTTTTTGAACCATTTTTATATTTCCTGGGATATTTAAGGTGTACCCAAGTTGAGGTCCTTGTAAGCAGTGCAGCCCTAAATTTTGGGGTGGCTCTGTCTTATTGATTTTCAGTTTACTCAAGGTATATTCCCTAGACTGGAAGTGCCCTTGGCTCTGTAGCTCTGTTCTTTTCCTTGTTTTAGGGAACGCAATGTACTCCTCCAGAGGGGCAGTTGGCAATTTACATCCTGCCCATCAGCATAACAAGGCTTCCTGTTCTCCAGGGCCTGTCTTGCCTTTCTGGTTTTTACATATTTTGTGGATGTCCCTTTTGACCGGTGGGAAGTGATACTCCTTTGTACTGCAGATTTGCATTGCCCGCTTGCCTGCTTGGCCAAAAAGGGCGTATGCGTTTTCTCCTGAATATATTCAGGATAAATCGCATACACCCTTTTTGGCCAAGTGCATCATTGTCGAAGTTGTGCCCCTCTTCCTGTGCCTTAAAGTCGATTCCAACGTACCTCTTGAAATCTGTTTCCTGCTATTCTGCCTCGCTTTCAAGTCCGCCTCGTTTCCTACCCTCAACAGATTTTTGGACGATAGTTGTCCTTTATTACTCGGTCAGTTTGTGAATTGCTGTGCTCCTGAGCTCCATTTCTCAACTCGTTTTTTGTGAGCTGACCGCAAGCCCAAAATTTTGGTTCAGGACCTATACTGGTTCCCGGTGGGTGGCTGACACCTTGGTTAATTATTCTTCCGGCGGGGAAATTACAGTGATATGTGCCCGTGCAAACGCCTAACAGCTACTCTCTCATTGTTTCTCCCTCTTCCCTTTCATCCTCTGCCAAATTGGCAACCCGTGGAAACCAGGTGGTTAAAGGGGCTGTCTCTCCAAGTTGGGAGGTTGATAGTAAAGCATATGGAAAGTCAAACCGGGGCTCCAGGAGAGGGACTATTCGTTGAGTTTTAGAAACCTTTCTTATTCACAGTGTGTCCGTTCTCTAGGGTTCCCTTACATGTTATAACTGTAGTAATATTCCCTCTAACCTGGAGAGTTGGGAACCATGGAATGGGTGCCAGGCATTTGTGCTTTAAAGGGTCTGCATTTGCTCACCCAATCTCACCAATCGTCTCAGTGTCAAGTGTCCCTCCTTATGCCACATCCAGCTGTCATTGTACATAGGGTCATTCCAGATTTCATCAGAGACCCTGAAGGAATTTTAAAGAATTATGCAGTTTTTTCGTTTTGTTTTTGAAATTCCTTTTTATAATGGGTTTGAGCTGATTCTCGCTGCCATGTTTATGCCAGTCTAGACACACTTGATTCCCTTACGGAGACATATCAATACATAGGTTTTAAGATTCTTACTAGTCAGATATATTTCTCTGCAGGAAATATGGGGTTTTGAGACCCTTTCACTGAGGAAGGTGTAGGTCTTGTCTATTCCATAGTTGATTTTTGGAACGGTACCGGTGCTTATATCAAACTCTGGTTGTATGCATCACCCCACCTCTTCTTCCCCCTTAAGCAGGCATAAGAGTGTTTTCTAAATGTGAGACACTGTTCTCTTTCCTAACTCAGTTCAAGTGTAGCCATGTTTACAGAATCTTCATAATTGATATCTTATGATAAGTTTCTTTCTCTGTGTGACTTATTTCACTTAGAATCATCGTACCTGAAACCACCCATTTTGCTGCTACTGGTCTTATGACATTGATTTCATGGCTGAGGGATATTCCATCGTATGTAAGTACCACAATTTTTTGAACCATTTTTATATTTCCTGGGATATTTAATGTGTACCCAAGTTGAGGTCCTTGTAAGCAGTGCAGCCCTAAATTTCGGGGTGGCTCTGTCTTATTGATTTTCAGTTTTCCCAAGGTATATTCCCTAGACTGGAAGTGCCCTTGCCTCTGTAGCTCTGTTCTTTACTTGTTTTAGGGAACACAATGTACTCCTCCAGAGAGGCAGTTGGCAATTTACATCCCGCCCATCAGCATAACAAGGCTCCCTGTTCTCCATGGCCTGTCTTGCCTTTCTAGTTTTTACACATTTTGTGGTTGTCCCTTTTGACCGGTGGGAAGTGATACATCTTTGTAGTGCAGATTTGCATTTTTCGCTTGCTTGCTTGGTCAAAAATGCCGTATGCGTTTTCTCCTGAATATATTCAGGAGAAAACGCATACGCCCTTTTTGGCCAAGTGCATCATTGTCGAAGTGTTGCCCCTCTTCCTGTGCTTTAAAGGCGATTCCAACATACCTCTTGAAATCTGTTTCCTGCTATTCTGCCTCGCTTTCAAGTCCGCCTCGTTGCCTTCCCTCAACAGATTTTTGGATGATAGTTGTCCTTTATTACTCGGCCAGTTTGTGAATTGCTGTGCCCCTGAGCTCCATTTTTCAACTCGTTTTCGGTGAGCTGATCGCAAGTCCAAAATTTTGGTTCAGGTCCTATGCTGGTTCCCAGTGCGGGGCTGAGACTTTGGTTAATTCTTCTTCCTGCCGGGAAGTTAGAGTGATATGTGCCCGTCCAAATGTCTAACAGCTACTCTCTCATTGGTTCTCCCTCTTCCCTTTCATCCTCTGCCAAATTGGAAACCTGTGCGAACCAGGAGGTTAAAGGGGCTGTCTCTCCAAGTTGGGAGATTGATAGTAAAGCAGAAGGAAAGTCAAACCGGAGCACCATGGGAGGGTCTATTCGTTGAGTTTTAGAAACCTTTCGTATTCACAGTGTGTCCGTTCTCTAGGTTTCCCGTACATGTTATAGCTGTAGTAATATTCCCTTCAATCTGGAGAGTTGGGACCCATGGAATGGGTGCCAGGCATTATTGCTTTAAAGGGACTGCATTTGCTCACCCAATCTCACCAATCCTCTCAGTCCCAAGTGTCCAGCCTTATGCCACCTCCAGCTGTCGTTGTAGAAAGGGTCATTCCAGGTTTCATCAGAGACCCTGAAGGAATTGTAAAGAATTTCCCAGTTTTTTTGTTTTGTTTTTGAAATTCCTTTTTATAGTGGGTTTGAGCTGATTCTCGCTGCCATGTTTATGCCAGTCTAGACACACTTGATTCCCTTACGGAGACATATCAATACATAGGTTTTAAGATTTTTACTAGTCAGATATATTCCTCTGCGGGAAATATGGGGTTTTGAGTCCCTTTCACTGAGGAAGGTGTAGGTCTTGACTATTCCATAGTTGGTTTTTGGAACGGTATCTGTGCTTATATCAAACTCAGGTTTTATGCATCACCCCACCTCTCCTTCCGCCTTAAGCAGGCATAAGAGTGTTTTCTAAATGTGAGACACTGTTCTCTTTCCTAACTCAGTTCAAGTGTAGCCATGTTTACAGGATCTTCATAAGTGATATCTTATGATAAGTTTCTTTTTCTGTGTGACTTATTTCACTTAGAATCATCGTACCTGAATCCAGCTATTTTGCTGCTACTGCTCTTATGCCATTGATTTCATAGCTGAGGGATATTCCATCGTACGTAAGTACCACAATGTTTTGAACCATTTTTACATTTCCCGTGATATTTAAGGCGTACCCAGCTTGAGGTCCTTGTAAGCAGTGCAGCCCTAAATTTTGGGGTGGCTCTGTCTTATTGATATTCAGTTTTCCCAAGGTATATTCCCTAGACTGGAAGTGCCCTTGGCTCTGTAGCTCTGTTCTTTACTGGTTTTAGAGAACACAATGCACTCCTCCAGAGAGGCAGTTGGCAATTTACATCCCGCCCATCAGCATAACAAGGCTCCCTGTTCTCCAGGGCCTGGCTTGCCTTTCTGGTTTTTACACATTTTGTGGATGTCCCTTTTGACCTGTGGGAAGTGACACTTCTTTGTAGTGCAGATTTTCATTGCCCGCTTCCTTGCTTGGCCAAAAAGGGCGTATGCGTTTTCTCCTGAATATATTCAGGAGAAAACGCATACGCCCTTTTTGGCCAAGTGCATCATTGTCGAAGTTGTGCCCCTATACCTGTGCTTTAAAGGCGATTCCAACGTACCTCTTGAAACCTGTTTCCGGCTATTCTGCCTCATTTTCAATCTGCCTCGTTGCCTTTCCTCAACAGATTTTTGGACGATAGTTGTCCTTTATTACTCGGCCTGTTTGTGAATTGCTGTGCCCCTGAGCTCCATTTTTCAACTCGTTTTTTGTGAGCTGACCGCAAGTCCAAAATTTTGGTGCAGGACCTATACTGGTTCCCGGTGGGTGGCTGAGACTTTGGTTAATTCTTCTTCCTGCCGGGAAATTACAGTGACATGTGCCCGTCCAAATGTCTAACAGCTACTCTCTCATTGGTTCTCCCTCTTCCCTTTCATCCTCTGCCAAATTGGCAACCTGTGCGAACCAGGAGGTTAAACGGGCTGTCTCTCCAAGTTTGGAGGTTGATAGTAAAGCAGATGGAAAGTCAAACCCGAGCACCAGGATAGGGACTATTCGTTGAGTTTTAGAAATCATTCGTATTCACAGTGTGTCCGTTCTCTAGGTTTCCTGTACATGTTATAGCTGTAGTAATATTCCCTTCAACCTGGAGATTTGGGACCCATGGAATGGGTGCCAGGCATTTGTGCTTTAAAGGGTCTGCATTTGCTCACCCAATCTCAACAATCCTCTCAGTCCCAAGTTTCAAGCCTTATGCCACATCCAGCTGACGTTGTAGATATGGTCATTCCAGCATTCATCAGAGACCCTGAAGGAATTGTAAAGAATTTCCCAGTTTTTTTGTTTTGTTTTTGAAATTCCTTTTTATAGTGGGTTTGAGCTGATTCTCGCTGCCATGTTTATGCCAGTCTGACACACTTGATTCCCTTATGGAGACATATCAATACATACGTTTTAAGATTCTTACTAGTCAGATATATTCCTCTGCAGGAAATATGGGGTTTTGAGTCCCTTTCCCTGAGGAACGTGTAGGTCTTGTCTATTCCATAGTTGGTTTTTGGAACGGTACCTGTGCTTATATCAAACTCTGGTTTTATGCATCACCCCACCTCTCCTTCCCCCTTAAGCAGGCATAAGAGTGTTTTCTAAATGTGAGACACTGTTCTCTTTCCTAACTCAGTTCAAGTGTAGCCATGTTTACAGGATCTTCATAAGTGATATCTTATGATAAGTTTCTTTTTCTGTGTGACTTATTTCACTTAGAATCATCGTACCTGAATACACCCATTTTGCTGCTACTGGTGTTATGACATTGATTTCATGGCTGAGGGATATTCCATCGTACGTAAGTACCACAATTTTTTGAACCATTTTTATATTTCCTGGGATATTTAAGGTGTACCCAAGTTGAGGTCCTTGTAAGCAGTGCAGCCCTAAATTTTGGAGTGGCTCTGTCTTATTGATTTTCAGTTTTCCCAAGGTATATTCCCTAGACTGGAAGTGCCCTTGGCTCTGTAGCTCTGTTGTTTACTTGTTTTATGGAACACAATGCACTCCTCCAGAGAGGCAGTTGGCAATTTACATCCCGCCCATCAGCATAACAAGGCTCCCTGTTCTCCAGGGCCTGTCTTGCCTTTCTGGTTTTTACACATTTTGTGGATGTCCCTTTTGACCGGTGGGAAGTGATACTTCTTTGTAGTGCAGATTTGCATTGCCCGCTTGCTTGCTTGGCCAAAAAGGGCCTATGCGTTTTCTCCTAAATATATTCAGGAGAAAACACATACGCCGTTTATGGCCAAGTACATCATTGTCGAAGTTGTGCCCCTCTTCCTGTGCTTTAAAGGCGATTCCAACGTACCTCTTGAAATCTGTTTCCTGCTATTCTGCATCGCTTTCAAGTCCGCCTCGTTGCCTTCCCTCAACAGATTTTTGGATGATAGTTGTCCTTTATTACTCTTCCAGTTTGTGAATTGCTGTGCCCTGAGCCCCATTTTTCAGCTCATTTTTTGTGTGCTGACCGCAAGTCCAAAATTTTGGTTCAGGGCCTCTACTTTTTACCTGTGGGAGGCTGAGACTTTGGTTAGTTCTTCTTCCTCCCATGAAATTAGAGTGACATGTGCCCGTCTACATGCCTAACTGCCACTCTGTCATTGGTTCTCCCCGTTTCCTTTCATCCTCTGCCAAATTGGCAACGTGTGTGTATCAGGAGGTTAAAAGTGGAGTCTCTCCAAGTTGGGAGATTGATAGTAAAGCAGTTGGAAAGTCAAACCGGAACACCACGAGAGGGACTATTCGTTGAGTTTTAGAAACCTTTTGTATTCACAGTGTGTCCATTCTCTAGGTTTCCTGTACATGTTATAGCTGTATTAATATTCCCTTCAACCCACAGAGTTGGGACCCATGGAATGGGTGCCATGCATTATTGGTTTACAAGGTCTGCATTTGCTCACCCAATCTCACCAATCCTCTCAGTCCCAAGTGTCCAGCCTTATGCCACATCCAGCTGTCATTGTAGATAGGGTCATTCCAGGTTTCATCAGAGACCCTGAAGGAATTGTAAAGAATTTCCCTGTTTTTTTGGTTTGTTTTTGAAATTCCTTTTGATAGTGGGTTTCAGCTGATTCTCGCTGCCAAGTTTATGCCAGTCTAGACACACTTGATTCCCTTACAGAGACATATCAATACATAGGTTTTAAGATTCTTACTAGTCAGATATATTCTTCTGCGGGAAATATGGGCTTTTCAGTCCCTTTCACTGAGGAATGTGTAGGTCTTGTCTATTCCATAGTTGGTTTTCGGAACGGTAGGTGTGCTTATATGAAACTCTGGTTTTATGCATCACCCCACCTCTCCTTCCCCCTTAAGCAGGCATAAGAGTGTTTTCCAAATGTGAGACTCTGTTCTCTTTCCTAGCTAAGTTCAAGTGTAGCCATGTTTACAGGTTCTTCATAAGTGATATCTTATGATAAATTTCTTTTTCTGTGTGTCTTATTTCACTTAGAATCATCATAACAGAATCCACTCATTTTGTTGCTACTGGTCTTATGACATTGTTTTCATGGCTGAGGGATATTCCATCATACGTAAGTACCACAATTTTTTGAACCATTTTTATATTTCCTGGGATATTTAAGGTGTACCGAAGTTGAGGTTATTGTGAGCAGTTCAGCCGTAAATTTTGGGGTGCTCTGTCTTATTGATTTTCAGTTTTCCCAAGGTATATTCCCTAGACTGGTAGTGCCCTTGGCTCTGTAGCTCTGTTGTTTACTTGTTTTAGGGAACACAATGCACTCCTCCATAGAGGCAGTTGGCAATTTACATCCCGCCCATCAGCATAAAAAGGCTCCCTGTTCTCCAGGGCCTGTCTTGCCTTTCTGGTTTTTACACATTTTGCGGATGTCCCTTTTGACCGGTGGGAAGTGATACTTCTTTGTAGTGCAGATTTGCATTGCCCGCTTGCTTGCTTGGCCAAAAAGGGCGTATGCGTTTTCTCCTGAATATATTCAAGAGAAAACGCATACGCCCTTTTTGGCCAAGTGCATCATTGTCGAAGTTGTTCCACTCTTCCTGTGCTTTAAAGGCGATTCCAACGTACCTCTTGAAATCTGATTCCTGCTATTCTGCCTCGATTTCAACTCCGCCTCGTTCCCTTCCCTCAACAGATTTTTGGATGATAGTTGTCCTTTATTACTCTTCCAGTTTGTGAATTGCTGTGCCCTGAGCCCCATTTTTCAACTTATTTTTTGTGAGCTGACCGCACGTCCAAAATTTTGGTTCAGGACCTCTACTTGTTCCCCGTGGGAGGCTGAGACTTTGGTTAATTCTTCTTCCTACCGTGAAATTAGAGTGACATATGCCCGTCTAAATGCCTAACAGCTACTCTGTCATTGGTTCTCCCCCTTTCCTTTCATCCTCTGCCAAATTGGCAACGTGTGTGTACCAGGAGGTTAAAAGGGGTGTCTCTCCAATTTGGGAGATTGATAGTAAAGCAGTGGGAAAGTCAAACCGGAACACCAGGAGAGGGACTATTCGTTGAGTTTTAGAAACCTTTTGTATTCACAGTGTGTCCATTCTCTAGGTTTCCTGTACATGTTATAGCTGTATTAATATTCCCTTCAACCCACAGAGTTGGGACCCATGGAATGGGTGCCATGCATTATTGGTTTACAAGGTCTGCATTTGCTCACCCAATCTCACCAATCCTCTAAGTCCCAAGTGTCCAGCCTTATGCCACATCCAGCGGTCGTTGTAGATAGGGTCATTCCAGATTTCATCAGAGACCCTGAAGGAATTGTAAAGCATTTGCCTGTTTTTTTGTTTTGTTTGTGAAATTCCTTTTGATTGTGGATTTCAGCTGATTCTCGCTGCCATGTTTATGCCAGTCTAGACACTTGATTCCCTTACAGAGACATATCAATACATAGGTTTTAAGATTCTTACTAGTCAGATATATTCTTCTGCGGGAAATATGGGGTTTTGAGTCCCTTTCACTGTGGAAGGTGTAGGTCTTGTCTATTCCATAGTTGGTTTTTGGAACGGTACCTGTGCTTATATCAAACTCTGGTTTTATGCATCACCCCACCTCTCCTTCCCCCTTAAGCAGGCATAAGTGTGTTTTCTAAATGTGAGACACTGTTTTCTTTCCTAACTCTGTTCAAGTGTAGCCATGTTTACAGGATCTTCATAAGTGATATCTTATGATAAGTTGCTTTTTCTGTGTGACTTATTTCACTTAGAATCATCGAACCTGAATCCACTCATTTTGCTGCTACTGGTCTTATGACATTGATTTCATGGCTGAGGGATATTCCATCATACGTAAGTACCACAATTTTTTGAACCATTTTTATATTTCCTGGGATATTTAAGGTGTACCCATGTTGAGGTTCTTGTAAGCAGTGCAGCCCTAAACGTTGGGGTGGCTCTGTCTTATTGATTTTCAGTTTTCCCAAGGTATATTCCCTAGACTGGAAGTGCCCTTGGCTCTGTAGCTCTGTTGTTTACTTGTTTTAGGGAACACAATTCACTCCACCAGAGAGGCAGTTGGCAATTTACATCCTGCCCATCAGCATAACAATGCTCCCTGTTCTCCAGGGCCTGTCTTGCCTTTCTGGTTTTTACACATTTTGCGGATGTCCCTTTTGACCGGTGGGAAGTGATACTTCTTTGTAGTGCAGATTTGCATTGCCTGCTTGCTTGCTTGGCCAAAAAGGTCGTATGCATTTTCTCCTGAAAATATTCAGCAGAAAATGCAAACGCCCTTTTTCGCCAAGTGCATCATTGTCGAAGTTGTGCCCCACTTCTTGTGCTTTAAAGGCGATTCCAACATACCTCTTGAAATCTGTTTCCTGCTATTCTGCCTCGATTTCAACTCCGCCACGATGCCTTCCCTCAACAGATTTTTGGATGATAGTTGTCCTTTATTACTCTTCCAGTTTGTGAATTGCTGTGCCCTGAGCCCCATTTTTCAACTCATTTTTTGTGAGCTGACCGCAAGTCCAAAATTTTGGTTCAGGACCTCTACTTGTTCCCCGTGGGTGGCTGAGACTTTGGTTAATTCTTCTTCCTCCCGTGAAATTAGAGTGACATGTGCCCGTCTAAATGCCTAACAGCTACTCTGTCATTGGTTCTCCCCCTTTCCTTTCATCCTCTGCCAAATTGGCAACGTGTGTGTACCAGGAGGTTAAAAGTGGTGTCTCTCCAAGTTGGGAGATTGTTAGTAAAGCAGTTGGAAAGTCAAACCGGAACACCAGGAGAGGGACTATTCGTTGAGTTTTAGAAACCTTTTGTATTCACAGTGTGTCCATTCTCTAGGTTTCCTGTATATGTTATAGCTGTATTAATATTCCCTTCAACCCGCAGAGTTGGGACCCATGGAATGGGTGCCATGCATTATTGGTTTACAAGGTCTGCATTTGCTCACCCCATATCACCAATCCTCTCAGTCCCAAGTGTCCAGCCTTATGCCACATCCAGCGGTCGTTTTAGATAGGGTCATTCCAGGTTTCATCAGAGACACTGAAGGAATTGTAAAGAATTTCCCTGTTTTCTTTGTTTTGTTTTTGAAATTCCTTTTGATAGTGGGTTTGAGCTGATTCTCGCTGCCATGTTTATGCCAGTGTAGAAACACTTGATTCCCTTACGGAGACATATCAATACATAGGTTTTAAGATTCTTACTAGTCAGATATATTCCTCTGCCGGAAATATGGGGTTTTGAGTCCGTTTCAGTGAGGAACTTGTAGGTCTTCTGTATTCCATAGTTGGTTTTTGGAACAGTACCTGTGCTTATATCAAACTCTGGTTTTATGCATCACCCCACCTCTCCTTCCAACTCTAGCAGGCATAAGTGTGTTTTCTAAATGTGAGACTCTGTTCTCTTTCCTAACTCAGTTCAAGTGTAGCCATGTTACAGGATCTTCATAAGTGATATCTTATGATAAATTTCTTTTTCTGTGTGTCTTATTTCACTTAGAATCATCATAACAGAATCCACTCATTTTGTTTCTACTGGTCTTATGACATTGATTTCATGCCTGACGGATATTCCATCATACATAAGTACCACAATATTTTGAGCCATTTTTATATTTCCTGGGATATTTAAGGTGTACCCAAGTTGAGGTTCTTGTAAGCAGTGCAGCCCTATATTTTGAGGTGGCTGTGTCTTACTGATTTTCAATTTTCCCAAGGTATATTCCCTAGACTGCAAGTGCCCTTGGCTCTGTAGATCTGTTGTTTACTTGTTTTAGGGAACCCAATGCACTCCTCCAGAGAGGCAGTTGGCAATTTACATCCCGCCCATCAGCATAACAAGGCTCCCTGTTCTCCAGGGCCTGTCTTGCCTTTCTGGTTTTTACACATTTTGTGGATGTCCCTTTTGTACCGGTGGGAAGAGATACTTCTTTGTATTGCAGATTTGCATTGTCCGCTTGCTTGCTTGGCCAAAACGGGCATATGAGTTCTCTCCTAAATATATTCAGGAGAAAATGCATACGCCCTTTTTGGCCAAGTGCATCATTGTCGAAGTTGTGCCCCTTTTCCTGTGCTTTAAAGGCGATTCCAACGTACCTCTTGAAATCTGTTTCCTGCTATTCTGCCTAGCTTTCAAGTCTGCCTCGCTGCCTTCCCTCAACAGATTTTTGGATGATAGTTGTCCTTTATTACTCTGCCAGTTTGTGAATTGTTGTGCCCCTGAGCCCCATTTTGCAACTCGTTTTTTGTGAGCTGAACGCAAGACCAATATTTTGGTTCAGGACGTATATGGGTTCCCGGTGGGTGGCTGAGACTTTGGTTAATTCTTCTTCCTGCCGGGAAATTACAGTGATATGTGCCCGTCCAAATGCCTAACAGCTACTCTCTCATTGGTTCTCCCTCTTCCCTTTCATCCTGTGCCAAATTGGCAACGTGTGCCAACAAGGGGGTTAAATGTGCTGTCTCTAAGTTGGGAGATTGATAGTAAAGCAGTTGCAATGTCAAACATGAGCACCAGGAGACGGAGTATTAGTTGAGTTTTAGAAACGTTTCTTGTTCACAGTGTGTCCATTCTCTAGGTTTCCGGTACATGTTATAGTTGTAGTAATATCCCCTTCAACTTGGAGAGTTGGGACGCATGTAATGTGTGCCATGCATTATTGCTTTGAAGGGTCTGCATTTGCTCACCCAATCTCACCAATCCTCTCAGTGCCACGTGTCCAGCCTTATGTAACATCCAGCTGTCATTGTAGATAGGGTCATTCCAGGTTTCATCAGAGACGCTGAAGGAATTGGAAAGAATTTGCCTGTTTCTTTGTTTTGTTTTTGAAATTCCTTTTTATAGTGGGTTTGAGCTGATTCTCGCTGCCATGCTAATGCCAGTCTAGACACTCTTGATTCCCTTACAGAGGCATATCAATACATAGGTTTTAAGATTCTTACTTGTCAGATATATTCTTCTGCGGGAAATATGGAGTTTTGAGTCCCTTTCACTGAGGAAGGTGTAGGTCTTGTCTATTCCATAGTTGGTTTTTTGAACGGTACCTGTGCTTATATCAAACTCTGGTTTTATGCATCACCCCACCTCTCCTTCCCCCTTAAGCAGGCATAAGAGTGTTTTCTAAATGTGAGACTATGTTCTCTTTCCTAGCTCAGTTCAAGTGTAGCCATGTTTACAGGATCTTCATAAGTGATATCTTATGATAAGTTGCTTTTTCTGTGTGACTTATTTCACTTAGAATCATCGAACCTGAATCCACTCATTTTGCTGCTACTGGTCTTATGACATTGATTTCATGGCTGAGGGATATTCCATCATACGTAAGTACCACAATTTTTTGAACCATTTTTATATTTCCTGGGATATTTAAGGTGTACCCAAGTTGAGGTTCTTGTAAGCAGTGCAGCCCTAAACGTTGGGGTGGCTCTGGCTTATTGATTTTCAGTTTTCCCAAGGTATATTCCCTAGACTGGAAGTGCCCTTGGCTCTGTAGCTCTGTTGTTTACTTGTTTTAGGGAACACAGTTCACTCCACCAGAGAGGCAGTTGGCAATTTACATCCTGCCCATCAGCATAACAATGCTCCCTGTTCTCCAGGGCCTGTCTTGCCTTTCTGGTTTTTACACATTTTGCGGATGTCCCTTTTGACCGGTGGGAAGTGATACTTCTTTGTAGTGCAGATTTGCATTGCCTGCTTGCTTGCTAGGCCAAAAAGGGCGTATGCGTTTTCTCCTGAATATATTCAGGAGAAAATGCAAACGGCCTTTTTGGCCAAGTGCATCATTGTCGAAGTTGTGCCCCACTTCTGGTGCTTTAAAGGCGATTCCAACATACCTCTTGAAATCTGTTTCCTGCTATTCTGCCTCGATTTCAAGTCCGCCTCGTTGCCTTCCCTGAACAGATTTTTGGATGATAGTTGTCCTTTATTACTCTTCCAGTTTGTGAATTGCTGTGCCCTGAGCCCCATTTTTCAACTCATTTTTTGTGTGCTGACCGCAAGTCCAAAATTTTGGTTCAGGACCTCTACTTTTTACCCGTGGGAGGCTGAGACTTTGGTTAGTTCTTCTTCTTCCCGTGAAATTAGAGTGACATGTGCCCGTCTAAATGCCTAACAGCTACTCTGTCATTGGTTCTCCCCCTTTCCTTTCATCCTCTGCCAAATTGGCAACGTGTGTGTACCAGGAGGTTAAAAGTGGTGTCTCTCCAAGTTGGGAGATTGATAGTAAAGCAGTTGGAAAGTCAAACCGGAACACCAGGAGAGGGACTATTCGTTGAGTTTTAGAAACCTTTTGTATTCACAGTGTGTCCATTCTCTAGGTTTCCTGTATATGTTATAGCTGTATTAATATTCCCTTCAACCCGCAGAGTTGGGACCCATGGAATGGGTGCCATGCATTATTGGTTTACAAGGTCTGCAGTTGCTCACCCAATCTCACCAATCCTCTCAGTCCCAAGTGTCCAGCATTATGCCACATCCAGCTGTCGTTGTAGATAGGGTCATTCCAGGTTTCATCAGAGACCCTGAAGGAATTGTAAAGAATTTTCCTGTTTTTTTGTTTTGTTTGTGAAATTCCTTTTGATAGTGGGTTTCAGCTGATTCTCGCTGCCAAGTTTATGCCAGTCTAGACACACTTGATTCCCTTACAGAGACATATCAATACATAGGTTTTAAGATTCTTACTAGTCAGATATATTCTTCTGCGGGAAATATGGGCTTTTCAGTCCCTTTCACTGAGGAATGTGTAGGTCTTGTCTATTCCATAGATGGTTTTCGGAGCGGTAGGTGTGCTTATATGAAACTCTGGTTTTATGCATCACCCCACCTCTCCTTCCCCCTTAAGCAGGCATAAGAGTGTTTTCCAAATGTGAGACTCTGTTCTCTTTCGTAGCTAAGTTCAAGTGTAGCCATGTTTACAGGTTCTTCATAAGTGATATCTTATGATAAATTTCTTTTTCTGTGTGACTTATTTCACTTAGAATCATCATAACAGAATCCACACATTTTGTTGCTACTGGTCTTATGACATTGATTTCATGGCTGAGGGATATTCCATCGTACGTAAGTACCACAATTTTTTGAACCATTTTTATATTTCCTGGGATATTTAAGGTGTACCGAAGTTGAGGTTATTGTGAGCAGTGCAGCCGTAAATTTTGGGGTGGCTCTGTCTTATTGATTTTCAGTTTTCCCAAGGTATATTCCCTAGACTGGTAGTGCCCTTGGCTCTGTAGCTCTGTTGTTTACTTGTTTTAGGGAACACAATGCACTCCTCCATAGAGGCAGTTGGCAATTTACATCCCGCCCATCAGCATAAAAAGGCTCCCTGTTCTCCAGGGCCTGTCTTGCCTTTCTGGTTTTTACACATTTTGCGGATGTCCCTTTTGACCGGTGGAAAGTGATACTTCTTTGTAGTGCAGATTTGCATTGCCCGCTTGCTTGCTTGGCCAAAAAGGGCGTATGCGTTTTCTCCTGAATATATTCAAGAGAAAACGCATACGCCCTTTTTGGCCAAGTGCATCATTGTCGAAGTTGTTCCACTCTTCCTGTGCTTTAAAGGCGATTCCAACGTACCTCTTGAAATCTGTTTCCTGCTATTCTGCCTCGATTTCAACTCCGCCTCGTTTCCTTCCCTCAACAGATTTTTGGATGATAGTTGTCCTTTATTACTCTTCCAGTTTGTGAATTGCTGTGCCCTGAGCCCCATTTTTCAACTTATTTTTTGTGAGCTGACCGCACGTCCAAAATTTTGGTTCAGGACCTCTACTTGTTCCCCGTGGGAGGCTGAGACTTTGGTTAATTCTTCTTCCTACCGTGAAATTAGAGTGACATATGCCCGTCTAAATGCCTAACAGCTACTCTGTCATTGGTTCTCCCCCTTTCCTTTCATCCTCTGCCAAATTGGCAACGTGTGTGTACCAGGAGGTTAAAAGGGGTGTCTCTCCAATTTGGGAGATTGATAGTAAAGCAGTTGGAAAGTCAAACCGGAACACCAGGAGAGGGACTATTCGTTGAGTTTTAGAAACCTTTTGTATTCACAGTGTGTCCATTCTCTAGGTTTCCTGTACATGTTATAGCTGTATTAATATTCCCTTCAACCCACAGAGTTGGGACCCATGGAATGGGTGCCATGCATTATTGGTTTACAAGGTCTGCATTTCCTCACCCAATCTCACCAATCCTCTAAGTCCCAAGTGTCCAGCCTTATGCCACATCCAGCGGTCGTTGTAGATAGGGTCATTCCAGATTTCATCAGAGACCCTGAAGGAATTGTAAAGCATTTGCCTGTTTTTTTGTTTTGTTTGTGAAATTCCTTTTGATTGTGGATTTCAGCTGATTCTCGCTGCCATGTTTATGCCAGTCTAGACACTTGATTCCCTTACAGAGACATATCAATACATAGGTTTTAAGATTCTTACTAGTCAGATATATTCTTCTGCGGGAAATATGGGGTTTTGAGTCCCTTTCACTGTGGAAGGTGTAGGTCTTGTCTATTCCATAGTTGGTTTTTGGAACGGTACCTGTGCTTATATCAAACTCTGGTTTTATGCATCACCCCACCTCTCCTTCCCCCTTAAGCAGGCATAAGTGTGTTTTCTAAATGTGAGACACTGTTTTCTTTCCTAACTCTGTTCAAGTGTAGCCATGTTTACAGGATCTTCATAAGTGATATCTTATGATAAGTTGCTTTTTCTGTGTGACTTATTTCACTTAGAATCATCGAACCTGAATCCACTCATTTTGCTGCTACTGGTCTTATGACATTGATTTCATGGCTGAGGGATATTCCATCATACGTAAGTACCACAATTTTTTGAACCATTTTTATATTTCCTGGGATATTTAAGGTGTACCCATGTTGAGGTTCTTGTAAGCAGTGCAGCCCTAAACGTTGGGGTGGCTCTGTCTTATTGATTTTCAGTTTTCCCAAGGTATATTCCCTAGACTGGAAGTGCCCTTGGCTCTGTAGCTCTGTTGTTTACTTGTTTTAGGGAACACAATTCACTCCACCAGAGAGGCAGTTGGCAATTTACATCCTGCCCATCAGCATAACAATGCTCCCTGTTCTCCAGGGCCTGTCTTGCCTTTCTGGTTTTTACACATTTTGCGGATGTCCCTTTTGACCGGTGGGAAGTGATACTTCTTTGTAGTGCAGATTTGCATTGCCTGCTTGCTTGCTTGGCCAAAAAGGTCGTATGCATTTTCTCCTGAAAATATTCAGCAGAAAATGCAAACGCCCTTTTTCGCCAAGTGCATCATTGTCGAAGTTGTGCCCCACTTCTTGTGCTTTAAAGGCGATTCCAACATACCTCTTGAAATCTGTTTCCTGCTATTCTGCCTCGATTTCAACTCCGCCACGATGCCTTCCCTCAACAGATTTTTGGATGATAGTTGTCCTTTATTACTCTTCCAGTTTGTGAATTGCTGTGCCCTGAGCCCCATTTTTCAACTCATTTTTTGTGAGCTGACCGCAAGTCCAAAATTTTGGTTCAGGACCTCTACTTGTTCCCCGTGGGTGGCTGAGACTTTGGTTAATTCTTCTTCCTCCCGTGAAATTAGAGTGACATGTGCCCGTCTAAATGCCTAACAGCTACTCTGTCATTGGTTCTCCCCCTTTCCTTTCATCCTCTGCCAAATTGGCAACGTGTGTGTACCAGGAGGTTAAAAGTGGTGTCTCTCCAAGTTGGGAGATTGTTAGTAAAGCAGTTGGAAAGTCAAACCGGAACACCAGGAGAGGGACTATTCGTTGAGTTTTAGAAACCTTTTGTATTCACAGTGTGTCCATTCTCTAGGTTTCCTGTATATGTTATAGCTGTATTAATATTCCCTTCAACCCGCAGAGTTGGGACCCATGGAATGGGTGCCATGCATTATTGGTTTACAAGGTCTGCATTTGCTCACCCCATATCACCAATCCTCTCAGTCCCAAGTGTCCAGCCTTATGCCACATCCAGCGGTCGTTTTAGATAGGGTCATTCCAGGTTTCATCAGAGACACTGAAGGAATTGTAAAGAATTTCCCTGTTTTCTTTGTTTTGTTTTTGAAATTCCTTTTGATAGTGGGTTTGAGCTGATTCTCGCTGCCATGTTTATGCCAGTGTAGAAACACTTGATTCCCTTACGGAGACATATCAATACATAGGTTTTAAGATTCTTACTAGTCAGATATATTCCTCTGCCGGAAATATGGGGTTTTGAGTCCGTTTCAGTGAGGAACTTGTAGGTCTTCTGTATTCCATAGTTGGTTTTTGGAACAGTACCTGTGCTTATATCAAACTCTGGTTTTATGCATCACCCCACCTCTCCTTCCAACTCTAGCAGGCATAAGTGTGTTTTCTAAATGTGAGACTCTGTTCTCTTTCCTAACTCAGTTCAAGTGTAGCCATGTTACAGGATCTTCATAAGTGATATCTTATGATAAATTTCTTTTTCTGTGTGTCTTATTTCACTTAGAATCATCATAACAGAATCCACTCATTTTGTTTCTACTGGTCTTATGACATTGATTTCATGCCTGACGGATATTCCAT
The DNA here is from genome assembly GCF_949752795.1 of Hyperoodon ampullatus. NCBI lineage: Eukaryota > Metazoa > Chordata > Mammalia > Artiodactyla > Ziphiidae > Hyperoodon > Hyperoodon ampullatus. Next base: position 284,255 of record NW_027640677.1, on the reverse strand, counting down.
CATACATAAGTACCACAATATTTTGAGCCATTTTTATATTTCCTGGGATATTTAAGGTGTACCCAAGTTGAGGTTCTTGTAAGCAGTGCAGCCCTATATTTTGAGGTGGCTGTGTCTTACTGATTTTCAATTTTCCCAAGGTATATTCCCTAGACTGCAAGTGCCCTTGGCTCTGTAGATCTGTTGTTTACTTGTTTTAGGGAACCCAATGCACTCCTCCAGAGAGGCAGTTGGCAATTTACATCCCGCCCATCAGCATAACAAGGCTCCCTGTTCTCCAGGGCCTGTCTTGCCTTTCTGGTTTTTACACATTTTGTGGATGTCCCTTTTGTACCGGTGGGAAGAGATACTTCTTTGTATTGCAGATTTGCATTGTCCGCTTGCTTGCTTGGCCAAAACGGGCATATGAGTTCTCTCCTAAATATATTCAGGAGAAAATGCATACGCCCTTTTTGGCCAAGTGCATCATTGTCGAAGTTGTGCCCCTTTTCCTGTGCTTTAAAGGCGATTCCAACGTACCTCTTGAAATCTGTTTCCTGCTATTCTGCCTAGCTTTCAAGTCTGCCTCGCTGCCTTCCCTCAACAGATTTTTGGATGATAGTTGTCCTTTATTACTCTGCCAGTTTGTGAATTGTTGTGCCCCTGAGCCCCATTTTGCAACTCGTTTTTTGTGAGCTGAACGCAAGACCAATATTTTGGTTCAGGACGTATATGGGTTCCCGGTGGGTGGCTGAGACTTTGGTTAATTCTTCTTCCTGCCGGGAAATTACAGTGATATGTGCCCGTCCAAATGCCTAACAGCTACTCTCTCATTGGTTCTCCCTCTTCCCTTTCATCCTGTGCCAAATTGGCAACGTGTGCCAACAAGGGGGTTAAATGTGCTGTCTCTAAGTTGGGAGATTGATAGTAAAGCAGTTGCAATGTCAAACATGAGCACCAGGAGACGGAGTATTAGTTGAGTTTTAGAAACGTTTCTTGTTCACAGTGTGTCCATTCTCTAGGTTTCCGGTACATGTTATAGTTGTAGTAATATCCCCTTCAACTTGGAGAGTTGGGACGCATGTAATGTGTGCCATGCATTATTGCTTTGAAGGGTCTGCATTTGCTCACCCAATCTCACCAATCCTCTCAGTGCCACGTGTCCAGCCTTATGTAACATCCAGCTGTCATTGTAGATAGGGTCATTCCAGGTTTCATCAGAGACGCTGAAGGAATTGGAAAGAATTTGCCTGTTTCTTTGTTTTGTTTTTGAAATTCCTTTTTATAGTGGGTTTGAGCTGATTCTCGCTGCCATGCTAATGCCAGTCTAGACACTCTTGATTCCCTTACAGAGGCATATCAATACATAGGTTTTAAGATTCTTACTTGTCAGATATATTCTTCTGCGGGAAATATGGAGTTTTGAGTCCCTTTCACTGAGGAAGGTGTAGGTCTTGTCTATTCCATAGTTGGTTTTTTGAACGGTACCTGTGCTTATATCAAACTCTGGTTTTATGCATCACCCCACCTCTCCTTCCCCCTTAAGCAGGCATAAGAGTGTTTTCTAAATGTGAGACTATGTTCTCTTTCCTAGCTCAGTTCAAGTGTAGCCATGTTTACAGGATCTTCATAAGTGATATCTTATGATAAGTTGCTTTTTCTGTGTGACTTATTTCACTTAGAATCATCGAACCTGAATCAACTCATTTTGCTGCTACTGGTCTTATGACATTGATTTCATGGCTGAGGGATATTCCATCATACGTAAGTACCACAATTTTTTGAACCATTTTTATATTTCCTGGGATATTTAAGGTGTACCCAAGTTGAGGTTCTTGTAAGCAGTGCAGCCCTAAACGTTGGGGTGGCTCTGGCTTATTGATTTTCAGTTTTCCCAAGGTATATTCCCTAGACTGGAAGTGCCCTTGGCTCTGTAGCTCTGTTGTTTACTTGTTTTAGGGAACACAGTTCACTCCACCAGAGAGGCAGTTGGCAATTTACATCCTGCCCATCAGCATAACAATGCTCCCTGTTCTCCAGGGCCTGTCTTGCCTTTCTGGTTTTTACACATTTTGCGGATGTCCCTTTTGACCGGTGGGAAGTGATACTTCTTTGTAGTGCAGATTTGCATTGCCTGCTTGCTTGCTAGGCCAAAAAGGGCGTATGCGTTTTCTCCTGAATATATTCAGGAGAAAATGCAAACGGCCTTTTTGGCCAAGTGCATCATTGTCGAAGTTGTGCCCCACTTCTGGTGCTTTAAAGGCGATTCCAACATACCTCTTGAAATCTGTTTCCTGCTATTCTGCCTCGATTTCAAGTCCGCCTCGTTGCCTTCCCTCAACAGATTTTTGGATGATAGTTGTCCTTTATTACTCTTCCAGTTTGTGAATTGCTGTGCCCTGAGCCCCATTTTTCAACTCATTTTTTGTGTGCTGACCGCAAGTCCAAAATTTTGGTTCAGGACCTCTACTTTTTACCCGTGGGAGGCTGAGACTTTGGTTAGTTCTTCTTCTTCCCGTGAAATTAGAGTGACATGTGCCCGTCTAAATGCCTAACAGCTACTCTGTCATTGGTTCTCCCCCTTTCCTTTCATCCTCTGCCAAATTGGCAACGTGTGTGTACCAGGAGGTTAAAAGTGGTGTCTCTCCAAGTTGGGAGATTGATAGTAAAGCAGTTGGAAAGTCAAACCGGAACACCAGGAGAGGGACTATTCGTTGAGTTTTAGAAACCTTTTGTATTCACAGTGTGTCCATTCTCTAGGTTTCCTGTATATGTTATAGCTGTATTAATATTCCCTTCAACCCGCAGAGTTGGGACCCATGGAATGGGTGCCATGCATTATTGGTTTACAAGGTCTGCAGTTGCTCACCCAATCTCACCAATCCTCTCAGTCCCAAGTGTCCAGCATTATGCCACATCCAGCTGTCGTTGTAGATAGGGTCATTCCAGGTTTCATCAGAGACCCTGAAGGAATTGTAAAGAATTTTCCTGTTTTTTTGTTTTGTTTGTGAAATTCCTTTTGATAGTGGGTTTCAGCTGATTCTCGCTGCCAAGTTTATGCCAGTCTAGACACACTTGATTCCCTTACAGAGACATATCAATACATAGGTTTTAAGATTCTTACTAGTCAGATATATTCTTCTGCGGGAAATATGGGCTTTTCAGTCCCTTTCACTGAGGAATGTGTAGGTCTTGTCTATTCCATAGATGGTTTTCGGAGCGGTAGGTGTGCTTATATGAAACTCTGGTTTTATGCATCACCCCACCTCTCCTTCCCCCTTAAGCAGGCATAAGAGTGTTTTCCAAATGTGAGACTCTGTTCTCTTTCGTAGCTAAGTTCAAGTGTAGCCATGTTTACAGGTTCTTCATAAGTGATATCTTATGATAAATTTCTTTTTCTGTGTGACTTATTTCACTTAGAATCATCATAACAGAATCCACACATTTTGTTGCTACTGGTCTTATGACATTGATTTCATGGCTGAGGGATATTCCATCGTACGTAAGTACCACAATTTTTTGAACCATTTTTATATTTCCTGAGATATTTAAGGTGTACCCAAGTTGAGGTTATTGTGAGCAGTGCAGCCGTAAATTTTGGGGTGGCTCTGTCTTATTGATTTTCAGTTTTCCCAAGGTATATTCCCTAGACTGGTAGTGCCCTTGGCTCTGTAGCTCTGTTGTTTACTTGTTTTAGGGAACACAATGCACTCCTCCATAGAGGCAGTTGGCAATTTACATCCCGCCCATCAGCATAAAAAGGCTCCCTGTTCTCCAGGGCCTGTCTTGCCTTTCTGGTTTTTACACATTTTGCGGATGTCCCTTTTGACCGGTGGAAAGTGATACTTCTTTGTAGTGCAGATTTGCATTGCCCGCTTGCTTGCTTGGCCAAAAAGGGCGTATGCGTTTTCTCCTGAATATATTCAAGAGAAAACGCATACGCCCTTTTTGGCCAAGTGCATCATTGTCGAAGTTGTTCCACTCTTCCTGTGCTTTAAAGGCGATTCCAACGTACCTCTTGAAATCTGTTTCCTGCTATTCTGCCTCGATTTCAACTCCGCCTCGTTTCCTTCCCTCAACAGATTTTTGGATGATAGTTGTCCTTTATTACTCTTCCAGTTTGTGAATTGCTGTGCCCTGAGCCCCATTTTTCAACTTATTTTTTGTGAGCTGACCGCACGTCCAAAATTTTGGTTCAGGACCTCTACTTGTTCCCCGTGGGAGGCTGAGACTTTGGTTAATTCTTCTTCCTACCGTGAAATTAGAGTGACATATGCCCGTCTAAATGCCTAACAGCTACTCTGTCATTGGTTCTCCCCCTTTCCTTTCATCCTCTGCCAAATTGGCAACGTGTGTGTACCAGGAGGTTAAAAGGGGTGTCTCTCCAATTTGGGAGATTGATAGTAAAGCAGTTGGAAAGTCAAACCGGAACACCAGGAGAGGGACTATTCGTTGAGTTTTAGAAACCTTTTGTATTCACAGTGTGTCCATTCTCTAGGTTTCCTGTACATGTTATAGCTGTATTAATATTCCCTTCAACCCGCAGAGTTGGGACCCATGGAATGGGTGCCATGCATTATTGGTTTACAAGGTCTGCATTTGCTCACCCAATCTCACCAATCCTCTAAGTCCCAAGTGTCCAGCCTTATGCCACATCCAGCGGTCGTTGTAGATAGGGTCATTCCAGATTTCATCAGAGACCCTGAAGGAATTGTAAAGCATTTGCCTGTTTTTTTGTTTTGTTTGTGAAATTCCTTTTGATAGTGGATTTCAGCTGATTCTCGCTGCCATGTTTATGCCAGTCTAGACACTTGATTCCCTTACAGAGACATATCAATACATAGGTTTTAAGATTCTTACTAGTCAGATATATTCTTCTGCAGGAAATATGGGGTTTTGAGTCCCTTTCACTGTGGAAGGTGTAGGTCTTGTCTATTCCATAGTTGGTTTTTGGAACGGTACCTGTGCTTATATCAAACTCTGGTTTTATGCATCACCCCACCTCTCCTTCCCCCTTAAGCAGGCATAAGAGTGTTTTCCAAATGTGAGACTCTGTTCTCTTTCCTAGCTAAGTTCAAGTGTAGCCATGTTTACAGGTTCTTCATAAGTGATATCTTATGATAAATTTCTTTTTCTGTGTGTCTTATTTCACTTAGAATCATCATAACAGAATCCACTCATTTTGTTGCTACTGGTCTTATGACATTGATTTCATGGCTGAGGGATATTCCATCATACGTAAGGACCACAATTTCTTTACCATTTTTGTCTTTCCTTGGATATTTAAGGTGTCCCGGATTCGAGGTTCTTGTAAGCAGTGCTGCCCTAAATTTTGGGGTGGCTGTGTCTTATTGATATTCAGTTTTCCCATGGTATATTCCCATGACTGGAAGTGACCTAGGTTGTGAAGCTCTGTTGTTTACTTCTTTTAGAGAACACAATGCACTCCTCCAGGGTGGCTGTTGGCAATTTACATCCCACCCATGAGCATAACAAGGCTTACTGTTCTCCAGAGACTGTCTTGCCTTTCTGGTTTTTACACATTTTGCAGATGACCCTTTTGACCGGTGGGAAGTGATACTTATTTGTAGTGCAGATTTGCATTGTGCAGTTGCTTGGTTGGTCAAAATCGGCGTATGCGTTTTCTCCTGAATATATTCAGGTGAAAACGCATATGCCCTTTATGGACAATTCCATAGTTGTCGAAGTTGTGATGCTTTTCCTGTGTTTAAAGGCAATTCCAATATACTTCTTGAAATCTGTTTCGTGCAATTCTGCATCATTTTAAAGTCTGCCTCGTGGCTTTCCCTCAACAGATTTTTGGAAGAGAGTAGTCCTTTATAACTCTGCAAGTTAGTGAAATGCTGTGCCGCTGTGCTCCAGTTCTCAACTCGCGTTTTTGTGAGCTGACCGCAAATCCATAGTTTTGCTTCAGGACCTGTACAGGTTCCGGGGGGGGGGGGGCAGGCTGAGAGTTTGGTTAATTCTTCTTCGTGACGGGAAATTAGAGTGACATGTGGCCGTCCAAATGCCTACAGCTACTCTCTCATTGGTTCTCCCTTTTCCCTTATATCCTCTGAACAATGTGCCAACTGTGCGAAACAGGTTATAGGGGTTGACTCTCCAAGTTGGGAGATTGATATTAAAGCAGTTGGAATGTCAAGTTGGAGCACAAGGAGAGAAAAAAAATTAGTAGAGTTTTAGAAACCTTTCTCCATCAGAGGGTGTCCATTCTCTAGGTTTCCCATACATGTTATAACTGTAGTGATATTCCCATCTACCTGGAGAGTTGGGAACCATGGAATGATGGGCAGGAATTATTGCTTTAGAGGGTCTGCCTTTTCTCACCCAATCTCACCAATCGTCTCAGTCCCAAGTGACCAGCCTTATGCCACATCCAGCTGTCGTTGTAGACAGGGTCATTCCAAGTTTCATCAGAACCCCTGAAGGTATTGTGTAAGAATTAAACTGTTTTTTGTTTTGTTTTGAAATTCATTTTTATAGTGGGTTTGAGCTGCTTCTCACTGCCGTGTTTATGTCGTCCTAGGCACACTTGGTTCCTTTACGGAGACATATCAATACATAGGTTTTAAGATTCTTACTAGTCAGATATATTTCTCTGCCGGGAATTAGGGTGTTGAGTCCCGTTCACTGAGGAAGGAGTAGGGCTTGTCTCTTCTGTATTTGGATTATGGAATGTTACCTGTGCTAATATCAAACTCTGGTTTTGTGTGTCTCCCCACCTCTCCTTTCCCCTTAAGCAAGCATAAGTGTGTTTTCTATATCTGAGACACTGTTCTCTTTCCTAATTCAGTTCATATGTAGCCATGTTTACATTCCCTTCATAAGTGATATCTTATGTCAGAATGCACTATGGCCCTTGTCATAATAATGCTCCATGACACCTGTCATCACAATGTTACATGCTCTTGTCATCACAATTCTCCATGCACTTGTCATTGCAATGTTCCATGCCCCCTGTCATAGCAAGCTCCAAGTGTTTGTCATCACAATGCTTCATGACCTTGTCATCAAAATTCTCAATGGCCCTTGTCATCACAATGCTCCGTGCCCTTGTCATCACAATGCTCCATGACCCCTGTCATCACAATGCTCCCTGACACCTGTCATCACAATGCTTCATGCCCCTTGTCATTACAGTGCTTCATGATGCTCGTCATCACAATTACGCAAGGTCTTCTCATCAAAATGCTCCACGGTTTTGCCATCACAATTCTCCATGCCCTGGTCATCTCAAAGCTCAATGTCCCTCGTCCTCACAATTCTCCACTTCCTTGTCATCACAATGCTCCATGGCACTTCTCATCACAATGTTATATGCTCTTGTCATCACAATACTCCATGCACTTGTCATCGCAATGCTCCATGACCCCTGTCATAGGAAGCTCCATGCGCTTGTCATCACAATGTTTCACGACCTGGACATTAAAATTATCAGTGGACCTTGTCATCTCAATGCTCCATGCCCTTGTCATCAAAATGCTCCTTTACGTTTGTCACAACAATCCTCCATGACATTTGGCATCACAATGCTCCGTGTTATTGTCATCACAATGGAACATGACATATGTCATCACAATGCTCCCTGACACCTGTCTTCACAATACTCCATGACCTTGTCATCACAATGCTTCATGCCCTTGTCATCACAATGTGCCATGCCCACTGTCATCACAATAATCCATGAAACTTGTCAGACAAATGCTCCATGACCCTTTTCATCAAAATGCTCCATGAACACTGTCATCACAATGCACCATGCCCATCATCATAATGCTTCATGCTATTGTCATCACAATGAAATCAAAATGCTCCATGACCTCTCTCATCACAATGCTCCAAACCCTTGTGATCACAATGTTCCATAACACTTGTCATCACAATGCCCCATGACGCTGGTCATCACAATTATCCATGGACTTCTCATCACAATGCCCCATGACATTTGTCATCACAATGCTCAATACACATGTCATCACAATGCTCCCTTACTCTTGCCATCGGTATGCTCCTTGAACCCTTTCATGACAAGGCTCCATGCCTTTTTCATCACAATGATCCATGCACTTTTCATCACAATGCTCCATGCCCTTGTCATCACAATGGTCCTAGACCCCTGTAATCACAATGCTCCATGCCCCTTTTCATCAGAATGCTCCATGAGACTTGGCATCACAAGGCTCCATGGACTTCTCATCACAATGCTCCAGGACGTTGTCATCAAAATGCTCCATTCCCTTATCATCACAATGCTCCATGACGCCTGTCATCACAATACTCCATGAACGTTTTCAGCCCAATGCTCCATGACCTTCTCATTACAATGCTCCTTGACCAATATCATCACAGTGCTCCATGACCACTGTCATCACAACGCTCCATGACACCTGACAACACAATGATCCGGTACTCTTGTCATCACAATGCTCCATTCCCTAGTCATCACAATGCTCCATGACCCCTGTCATCACAAAACTCCATGAACATTTTCAGCCCAATGCTCCATGACACTTGGCATCACAATGATGCATGCCCTTGTCATCCCAATGCTCCTTGACCCCTGTAAACACAATGCTCCTTGACGCTTGCCATCACAGTGCTCCTGGACACCTGTCATCTCAATGCTCCATGCCTTTGTCAGCAAAATGCTACATGACCCTGTCATTACGATGCTCTATGCGCTTGTCATCACAATACTCCATGAACCTTGGGATCACATTGCTTCCTGCCCTTGTCATCACAATGCTCCATGTTCCTTGAAATCAAAATGATCCAAGACCTCTGTCCTCACAATGCTCCAAACCCTTGTGATCACAATGTTCCATAACACTTGTCATCACAACGCTCCATGATGCCTTTCATCACAATACTCCATGCCCTTTTCATCACAATGCTCCATGACCTTTGTCATCATAATTTTCAATACACTTGTCATCACAATGCTCCCTGACACTTGTCGTCAGAATGCTCCTTGAAACCTGTCACGAAAAGGCTCCATGCCTTTTTCATCACAATGCCCCATGCCGTTTTCATCACAATGCTCCATGCCAATGTCATCAAATTACTCCACAAGCTTGTCATCAGAATGCTCCCTGACCCTTGTCATCACAATGCTCCAAGCCATTGTCATCACAATGCTCCATTACCTTTGTCATCAGAATCCTCCATGACACTTGGCAACACAATGCTCCATGCCATTGTCATCACAATGGGCCATTACATATGTCATCACAATGCTCCCTGACACCTGTCTTCACAATACTGCATGACCTGGTCATCACAGTGCTCCATGCCCTTGTCATCACAATGCGCCATTCCAACTGTCATCGCAATAATCCATGAAACTTATTAGACCAATGCTCCATGCCCTTGTCATCACAATGTTCCATGCCCTTCTTATCACAATGCTCCACGACCCCTGTCATCACAATTCTCCGTGAATCCAGTCATCACAATGCTTCATGACCTTTGTCATCACAATGGTCCATGCCCTCCTCATCTACAGTCTCTGTGACTTTTTAACCACAATGCTCCATGAACATTTCATCACAATGCTCTTTGACCCTTGTCATCACAATGCTCTATGCCTTTCTCAGCACAATGCTCCATGACCCTTGTCATCACAATGCTCCATGCGCTTGTCAGCACAATGCTCCATGACCCATGTCATCACAATGTGCCATGCGCTTGTCATCACAGTGCTCCACAATCTTGTCATCACAATGCTCCATAAACCTTGTCATCACAATGCTCCATGCACTTCTCATCAAAATGCTCTCTCACCACTGATATCACAATGTTACATCACTATTCATCACAATACTCCCTCACCCCTGTCATCACAATGTTCCATGACTCCTGTCATCACAATTCTACATGCACTTATCATCACAATGTTCGATGACCCCTGACATCACAATGTTCCATAACCCCTGTCATCAAAATGCTCCATGAACCATTTCATCAAAATGCTCAATGACCCCTGACATCACAATGTTCCATAACCCCTGTCATCAAAATGTTGCATGACCCTTTTCATCAAATTGTTCCATGACCCTGTCATCACAATGCTCCCTGCCCTTCTCATCACAATGCACCACGCCCTTGTCATCAAAATGCTCCATGACCTTTGTCATCACAAAGATCCATGACCCTTTGCATCACAATGCTCCATGTCATGGTCATCACAATGCTCCATGAACGCTCTCATCACATTGCTCCATGCCATTGTCATCACAATGCTACCTGACACATGTCATCAGAATGCTCCATGGCCTTCTCATCACAATGCTCCATGCCCTTGCCATCACAATGCTCCATTACACCTGTGATAACAATGCTCCATTACCCCTGCCATCACGATGTTCCATGGCCTTGTCATTACAAGGCTCCATGACCCTTCTCATCACAATGCTCCAAGACCCCTGTAATCACAATGCTCCATGCCCCTTTTCATCTCAATGATCCATGAACCCTGTCATCATAATGCACCATGCCCATCATCATAATGCTTCATGCTATTGTCATCACAATGAAATCAAAATGATCCATGACCTCTGTCATCACAATGCTCCAAACCCTTGTGATCACAATGTTCCATAATACTTGTCATCACAACGCCCCATGATGCTGGTCATCACAATTATCCATGGACTTCTCATCACAATGCTCCATGACCCTTGTCATCACAATTCTCAATACACTTGTCATCACAATGCTCCCTGACACCTGTCGTCAGTATGCTCATTGAACCCTGTCATGACAAGTCTCCATGCCTTTTTCATCACAGTGATCCATGCCCTTTTCATCACAATGCTCCATGCCATTGTCATCACAATACTCCACAAGCTTGTCATCAGAATGCTCCGTGACACTTGTCATCACAATGATACATGACCCCTGTCGTCACAATGCTCCATGACACCTGTCATCACAATGCTCCATGCCCCTTGTCATTACAGTGTTCCATGATGCTCGTCATCACAATTATCCATGGTCTTCTCATCACAGTGCTCCACGGTCTTGCCATCACAATGCTCCATGCCCTGCTTATGACAATGCACCATGTCCCTTGTCATCACAATTCTCCACGTCCTTGTCATCACAGTGCTCCATGACAGTTCTCATCACTATGTTACATGCTCTTGTCATCACAATTCTCCATGCACTTGTCATCGCAATGCCCCATGACCCCTGTCATAGCAAGCTCAATGCCTTTGTTATCACAATGCTTCATGACCTTTTCATCAAAATTCTCACTGCCCGTTGTCATCACAATGATCCATGCCCTTGTCATCACAATGATCCAAGCCCTTGTCATCACAATGCTCCATTACCTTTGTCATCACAATCCTCCATAACACTTGGCATCACAATGCTCCATGCCATTGTCATCACAATGGACCATGAAATATGTCATCACAATGCTCCCTGACACCTGTCTTCACAATACTCCATGACCTTGTCTTCACAATGCTCCATGACCTTGTCATCACAATGTGCCATGCCCACTGTCAACACAATTATCCATGAAACTTGTCAGACCAATGCCCTATGCCCCTGTCATCACAAAGCTCCATGCCCTTGTCATCACAATGCTCCATGACCCCAGTCATCACAATTCTCCGTGACTCCAGTCTTCACAAGGCTTCATGACCTGTGTCATCACAATGGTCCATGCCCTCATCATCACAAGGCTCTGTGAACTTTGTCACCACAATGCTCCATGAACTTTTCATCACAATGCTCCGTGACACTTGTCATCACAATGCTCCATGCCTTTGTCAACACAATGCTCCATGACCCTTGTCATCACAATGCTCCACAACCTTGTCATCACAATGCTCCATAAAGATTGTCATCACAATGCTCCATGCACTTCTTATAAAAAATGCTCTCTCACCACTGATATCAACATGTTCCCTCACTAGTCATCACAATACACCCACTCCCCTGTCATCACAATGGTCCTTAAACCCTGTCATGGAAATGTTCCATGACCCTTGACATCTCAATGTTCCATAACCCCTGTCATCAAAATGTTCCATGACACTTTTCATCAAATTGCTCCATGACCCTGTTATCACAATGCTCCCTGCCCTACACAACAGAATGCACCACACCTCTTGTCATCAAAATGCTCCATGACCTTTGTCATCACAAAGCTCCATGACCCTTGGCATCACAATGCTGCATGCCATTGTCATCACAATGCTCCATGAAACCTCTCATCACATTGTTCCATGCCCTTGTCATCACAGGCTACATGATGCTTTTCATCACAATGCTCGATGCCATTCTTATCACAATGCTCCATGCGCTTGTCATTACAATCCTCCATGACCCATGTATCACAGTGTTCCATGCCCTGGTCATCACAATGCTCCATGACCCCTGTCATAAAAATGCTCCATGACCACTGCCATCACAATGTTCCACGGCCTTGTCATCACAAGGCTCCATGACCCTTGTCATCACAGTGCTCCAAGACCCCTGTAATCACAATGCTCCATGCCCTTGTCATCACAAAGCTCCATGACGCATGTCATCAGAATTCTCCATGGCCTTCTCATTCACGATGCTCCATGCCCTTGTCATCACAATGCTCCAAGACTCCTGTAATCACAATGCTCCATGCCCCTTTTCATCTCAATGCTCCATGAACCCTGTCATCACAATGCAGCATGCCCATCATCATAATGCTTCAGGCTATTGTCATCACAATGAAATCAAAATGCCCCATGACCTCTGTCATCACAATGCTCCAAATCCTTGTGATCAAAATGTTCCATAACACTTATCATCACAACGCCCCATGACGCTCGTCATCACAATTATCCATCGTCTTCTCATCACAATGCTCCATGACCTTTGTCATCACAATGCTCAATACCCTTGTCATCACAATGCTCCCTGACACTTGTCGTCAGTATGCTCCTTGAACCCTGTCATGACCAGGCTCCATGCCTTTTTCATCACAATGATCCATGCCCTTTTCATCACAGTGCTCCAAGACCCCTGAAAACACAATGCTCCATGCCCTTGTCCTCACAAAGCTCCATGATGCATGTCATCAGAACGCTCCATGGCCTTCTCATCCCAATGCTCCATGTCCTTGTCACCACAATGCTCCAAGAACTCTGTAATCACAATGCTGCATGCCCCTTTTCCTCAGAATGCCCCATGAGACATGTCATCACAAGGCTCCATGGTCTTCTCATCACAATGCTCCAGTACCTTGTCATCACAATGCTCCATGACGCCTCTCGTCACAATACTCCATGAACATTTTCAGCCCAATGGTCCATGACCTTCTCATCACAATGCTCCCTGACCCCTGTCATCACAATGCTCCATGACCACTGTCATCACAACGCTCCATGAACCCTGACGACACAATGATCCGGGACTCTTGTCATCAAAATGCTCCATGAACCTTGTCATCACAATGATCCATGCTCTTGTCATCCCAATGCTCCATGACCCCTGTAATCACAATGCTCCATGACGCTTGTCATCAAAGTGCTCCATGAACCTTGTCATCACAATGCTCCTTGCCTTTGTCAGCAAAATGCTACATAATCTTGTCATCACAATGCTCCATGCGCTTGTCATCACAATCCTCCATGACCCTTGGGATCACATTGCTTCATGCCCTTGTCATCTCGCTCTTGCCTTTCTGGTTTTTACAGATATACAGATGTCCCTTTCGACCGGTGGGAAGTGACAATTCTTTGTAGTGTGGATTTGCATTGCATGCTTGCTTCATTGGCCAGAAAGGACGTATGCGTTTTCTCCTGAATATATTCAGGGGAAAAGGCATACGCCCTTTTTGGCCAAGTGCATCACCGTCCAAGTTGGGATGCTTTTTCTGTGCTTCAAAGGCGATTCCAATTTACCTCTTGAAATATGTTTTGTGCAATTCTGCCTCATTTTCAAGTCCGCTTCATTGCCTTCCCTCAACAGATTTCTGGAAGAGAGTAGTCCTTTATAACACTGCAGGTTTTTGAATTGCTGGGCCCCTGAGCTCCAATTTTCAAATCCCATTTTTGTGAGCTGGCCGCAAATCCACAATTTTGCTTCAGGACCTATACTGGTTCCAGGGGTGGCTTTATTGGTTCCCTGTGGGTGGCTGAGGCTTTGGTTAATTCTTCTTCCTGACGGGAAATTAGAGTGACATGTGCCCGTCCAAATGCCTACATCTACTCTCTGATTGGTTCTCCCTCTTCCCTTTCATCATCTGCACAAATAGCAAACTGTGCGAACCAGGAGGTTATAGGGGCTGACTCTCCTAAGTTGGGAGATTGATAGTAAAGCAGTTGGAATGCCAAAGTGGAGCACAAGGAGAGGAAAAATTAGGAGAGTTTTAGAAACCTTTCGCCATCACAGGGTGTCCATTCTCTAGGTTTCCCATACATGTTATAACTGTAGTGATATTCCCTTCTACCTGGAGATTTGGGACCCATGGAATGGTGGCATGCATTACTACTTTAAAGGTTCTGCATTTTCTCTCCCAATCTCACCAGTCCTCTCAGTCACAAGTGTCCAGCCTTATGTCTCATCCAGCTGTCTTTGCAGATAGGGTCATTCCAGGTTTCATTAGAACCCCTGAAGGAATTGTGTAAGAATTTTGCTGTTTTTTGTTTTGTTTTTGAAATTCATTTTTATTATGGGGTTGAGCTGGTTTTCACTGACCTGTTTATGCCAGCCTAGACACAATTGATTTCCTTACGGAGACATATGAATACATAGGTTTTAAGATTCTTACTAGTCAGATATATTCCTCGGCGGGGAATAGGGGTGTTGAGTCCCATTCACTGAGGAAGGTGTAGGTCTTGTCTATTCTGTATTTGGTTTATGGAATGGTACCTGTGCTAATATCATACTCTGATTTTATGCATCACCCCACCTCTCCATTCCCCTGAAGCAGGCATAAGAGTTTTTTTCTAAATGTGAGACTCTGTTCTCTTTCCTAATTCAGTTCATGTGTTGTGATATTGACATTCCCTCTATAAGTGATATCTTATGATAAGATTCTTTTTCTGTGTGACTAATTTCCCTTAGAATCATCATACCTAAATCCACTCATTATGCTGCTACTGGCCTTATATACACTGATTTCACGTCTGAGTGATATTCCGTTGTACAAAATTACCACAAGTTCTTTATGCATTTCTCTTTTTCCTGGGATATTTTAGGTGTACCAAAGTTGAGGTTCTTGTATGCAGAGCAACCCTAAACATTGGGGTGCCTGTGTCTTATTGATATTTAGTCTTCCCAAGTCATATGCCCGTGAGTTGAAGTCCCCTTTGCTTGGGGGCTTTGTATTTTAGAAATTTTAGGAAACAGCATACACTTCTTCAGAGTGGCTCTTGGATATTTATACCCCACCCATCAGCGTGACTAGGCTCCCTGTTTTCCATGGCCTCTCCTGCATTTCTGGTTTGTACACATTTTTTGGATTGCCTTTCTGAGCAGTGGAAATTGAGACTCCTTTGTTGTGCAGATTTGCATTTCCCTCTTGCTTGGTTGGCCAAAAACTCTGCATGTGTTTTTTTCCTGAAGATATTCACGAAAAAAACGCATACACCCTTTTGCCCAACCGCATCATTTTAGAAATTCTGCTGCTTTTCATATGCTTTAAATGTGAGTACAATCTACCTTTTGAAATCTGTTTCCTGCAATTCTGCCTCTCATTCAGATCCTCTTCGTTGCCTTACCTGAATATATTTTTGGACGTTGGTTATCATTTATATCTTTGCAGGTCTTTGAATTGTCTGCTCCTGAGCTCCATTTTGCAACTCGCTTTTTTTGTGAGCTGGCCGCCAAACCATTGGATTCCTTCCGGCCCTATTCTGGTTCTGGGGAGGCAGGCTGAGCCTTTGGTTAATTCTTCTTCCTAATGGGAAATTAGAGTGACATGTGCCTGTCAAAACTCCTACAGCTAATCTCTCATTGGTTCCCCCTCTTCCCATTTACCCTCTGCACAAATTGCAAACTGTGGGAAACAGGAGGTTAAAGGTGCTGATTCTCCAAGTGGGGAGGTTGTTAGTAATGTGGCTGGAATGGCGAACCCCAGCAGCAGGAGATCAAAAATGAGGTGCATTTTAGACACCTTTCCTGAGCACACGGTGTACATTCATCTCGGTTTCCCAGGCATGTTTTCGCTGTCAGAAGACTCCCTTGAACCTGCAGATTTGGGACCCATGGAATGGGTACCAGGCAGTATTACTTTAAAAGGTCTGCATTTCCTCACCCAGCCTCTCTAACATCTCTTAGCGTGCATAGCTTCCAGCCTTATATAATCATCCTGCTGTGGGTCTACATGTGTTCAATCCATGTTACATCGTAGCCCTTCAACAAAAGTTGTAAGAATTTTTGTCTGTCTCACTGTTTTTATAAATAGTTTTAAATTTATTTTTATATTGGTTACAGCTGATTTTCAAAGCTCTGTTTTTTGCTGCTGTACATCCACTTGATTCATGTACTGTGAGACAACAATAACTTCTTTTTCAGATGCTTACCAGTCATATGTATTATTTTCCAGTGACTTGAGTGGGCTGAGTGCAGTTCTTTGAGGTACCGTGTAGGCCTTGTCAGTTATTCAATTTGGTACTTGGAATGGTATCTTTGCTAATTTCAACCTCCTGGATAATACCTCACCATTCCCCACCTTTCCCATTTAGCAGCCTTATGTCTATTTTCTACATATTTGACTATGTTTCTGTTTTGTAATTTATTTCATGTGTAGCCATTTTTGATTCCACCTTTAAGTGACATCTTATGATATGTGTCTTTTTCTTTCTGACATATGTCACTTAGAATGATCGTATGTAACTCCTCCAGAGTTGTTACAACTGGCCTTATTTCATTGATTTCTGGATGAGTAATATTCCACTCTACATAAGTACCCCATCTCTTTTATCCATTTTATCCTTCCAGGGACATTTAGGTTATATCCAAGTTGAGGCCCTTTTTAACAGAGAGGTGGTAAACGTTCGGGTGCCTGTTTTCTGTCGATTTTTGTTTTTCCCAAGGTACACGCCCATGAGTGCAAGTGCCCTATGCTCTGTAGCTCATTTTTTAGATGTTTTAGCAAACACAATACACTTCTCCAGAGTGGCCGTTGGCAAATTACATTTCCACTATCAGCCTCACAGGGCTCCCTTTTCTCCTCGCCCTGTCCTGCATTTCTGGTGTTTACACTTTATGTGGATGGCCCTTCTGACTGATGTGAAGTGATACATTTTGTGATATTGATTTCCAGTGCCCACCTGTTGGGTTGGATAAAAAGTGTGTATGGCCTTTACTTGAACATATTCAGAAAAAATGCATACACCCTTTTTGGCCAACTGCATCATTGGCGATGTTCAGCCCCTTTTCTTGTGCTTTAATGGGGAGTCCTTTCTACCTCTTCAAATCTGTTTCCTGCCACTCTCCCTTGCTTACAAGTCCTTTTCTGTGACTTACCTCAAGACATTTTTCGACGATAGATATTTTCAACTCTGCAGTTTCATGAATTTTAGTGCCCCTGAGTTCCATTTTTCAACTTGTGTTTTTGGAAACTGGACACAAAACAGCGGGATTTCCTCTAGCCCTATTCTGTTTCCGTGGGCAATTCTAGCCTTTGATGAATTTGTGTTCTGGATTGGAAATTAGAGTGGCATGTGCCTGTCTGAACACCTAAGACATGTCTCTATATTTTTCTCATCCTTCCGCTACATCCTCTGGACAAATTCCAAACTGTGTGCAACAGGATGTTGACGGTGCTGATATCACCAAGTGAGGAGATTGTTAGGAAAGATGCTGGAGGGTTGAACCCGAGCACCATGCAATGAGGAGATGAGGTGCCTTTTCCAAACTCTTTCCGATCAAACGGTGTACCATCCTCTAGGTGTGACAGGCATGTTTTAGCTGTAGGAAGGGTCCCGTGCATGTAAGGAGAACACCAGGGATTTTTCCAAATCAGTGCCTCCCCGAACCCCAAACTGGGGAATTTTTAAGCTACGGCTACACGTATGTCCTTTAAGGGCCTTGGGAAATAGGCAGAGCCCAAACTTTAGATGACTGAAATCTTCAGGGTCAGAGCGCTCACCATCGGCCTTGCTTAGGTTACATTTTATCTGTCATTGATAGATGATGTCAATAAAAATATCTATTCTTTTTCAGATTATTTCCCCTTATAGGTTATTGCAAAATATTCAGTGTAGTTCCCTGTGCTATACAGTAGTTCCTTGTTGATGATCTATTTTATACATAGCAGTGTGTATGTGTTAATCCCAAACTGTTAATTTATCCCTTCTCCTACCTTTCCCCTTTGGTAATAATAAATTATAAGGTTTTATACTTCTCAGAAATGGGGGAGCTGAAAGAGAGGTATCATTTTCAATGGAAAAGCATTCAAAACAAGATTGAAGCTTCAGCCAAGAGTATTCGATGTACATCCATGGAAATAAATCACTTCATTTCTCTAATGTTGACCTGACAAATAAGACAGACGTCTTCACTGAACTTGCTTATAGGAAAGTGATGGAAATATCAAATGTAAGTCTTAGAAACATCTTATTTTACCCGAGCATTATACACTGCTCTATGTTAACTACAGTTTGGCTCACACATCTGTTCATTGAAGTTACAATGTTCTCAATTTCTGTTACTGATCCTCCAGAGTGGACCCCAACAGGAGTCCCCGTGCCCAGTGTGATTGGAGCCAACAGATCAAGACTGAGTTTGATTCAGAAGCAAAGGAAACATTATTTTGAAAACAGAATGGAGAGGTGAGAGCGTGCACTCCCCCATGGGCTGTGGGCTGGGCTGCTGTGTAGGGTCCCCGGCAGCGTCAGTGGGAGGGAGGGGATGGAGCTCTCGAGGGCTGAGTTGGCTGCAGCTCAGGCTCTATGCCGCGGAGTCTGCATGGGACCCTACTAGCTGAGGTGTCGACCCAGCCATTCTGCACTAGGAAATCGGGTCTGAAGTGCCGGGTGTGGGACCTCTGCATGCGGAACCCTAGGAGCACGTGAAATTAGACAAAGCACAAAGGAAAAACAGGTTAGACTTTATTTTATTGCCCAGATTCTCTTTTTATCTCCCAGGAATTTTTAATGAACGTTGCCGGAGACGAACACCTCCTCTGTTTTTTGTTCCGTTCCTTATTCTTGGGGTGTTGAGGGTGCAGACCCCTCTTTTGTAACTGCTTCATGCTGTGGTGGGAGCCCTGATACATGGGGGGAGGGTCAAAACGTCTCCACACCAGCCTCCTGGTGAGGTTGATTGTCCCAAGGCCTCCTGCCTCACTTCTCGTCCGCCTGAGCACCAGCATTGGAAGTGTTACAGATTCTAATGACCTTTAAGGGTCCAGGAAAGAGAGGCGCAGAGATGCTGCGGTGGCAGGTTTCACCCCACCCCACATATGTTCGGCGACCTAGGCTGACGGTTTTTGCCAGACTAGATGCTCTGACCAGTAGTCTGTGCTTTCTTTAATTAGGTCCCTGAATTAATGTACAAACAGCACCATGTGTCAGAGCCCTGCCCGCGCAACTCCCAGACAGTCCAGGGTCAGTGGTGATCCAGGACCATGACGTCCACTGAGTCAACGGCCTTTAGAAGTAGCCAGCAGTCCAGCCGGTCATATTGGCCACCATCACCGCGGTGTCTGTAGGGTTTTCTATGGTGAAAGCGTGATATACGTTTCCCCCGCCAAGCTTATTAGCTCCCCTCTGGGTGCAGTAAGTCCTGCAAGCAGTAGTCTGCTCTTTCGGGGCACAGTCTTGTCGTTTTCTGAGAGAAACTCCAGGTCAAGTGATGGTCACACGAGTCATCTTGGGGGCCCGTTGCCCCCGTTTATCTCTCTGGAGGTTGGAGTTGGAGGGCCTCCTCACTCGAGGTCAGTGTGTCCACAGAGCGACTCCTGCAACTTCAGGGCATGATGGGTGGTTAGGATCACCACGTGGGGTCCTTTTCCCTTAGGAGGGAGCTGGCCTTGCGGACTGCTGATTTCCAGCTTTTTAGATACCCCAGTATCCTGGCCTGATGAGTCGGTGGGCAAAGCCCTTGGTGACCATAGTTTATCATACCTGAAGGGCATTCTTGTGTTGCTCCATTTCAAGTGGTCCCAGTTTTTGCACTAAGGCTCCAAGGGCGATTAACCTTTGACCGGGTATGTAAAGGTCAAAGGGTTTAGCTAAATTAGGGAGTTCCTGGGCAAGGGTCTGTATTGACTGCTCTTTCCATTCTTGAAAGGCTGCTTCTGGATTCTATTCAAAAGGATCATCATCTTTTCGTGTCAGTGTTTCATGTAGAGGCCCAGCTATGACACTGTAGTTAGGGATCCAGATGCAGAAAACCTTGGCCTCCCCAGGAACCCCTAAGCTGTCTTCTAGTTTTAGAAGACGTAAGGCTGCAAATGGCTTCTTCCCTATCCTGGGATGCGTTTCTCCGAATATCTGTGAGAATGAAGCCCAGGCATGTCACCTTAGCCTGGGATATTTGAGCGTTTTTCTTGGACACCTTCTATCCTTTCTTGGCTAGGTAGTTCAGAGGCGTCTTTAGTAGGCCTGGCGATCAGAATGTCATCTGCATATTGAAGGAGGGTTCCCTTTTACAGAGGTTGAACTTTTAGGTCTTTAGAGGACATTTCCCCAATGATGGTGTGGGGATTTTTGAACCATTGGGGCAGGACGGCCCAGCATTATTGCTTTTGTTGCATGTTGTGTCCTGCCACTCACAAGCCAAAAATTCTTGTGACACTGAGATGAATGGAATACAGAAGAAGGCATCATTGAAGTCTAATACAGAATGCCATGGCCTGGTGGAAGGTAGAATGACCAGCAGGGAGTAGGAAATAAGAGCTACTGGATGTATATCCTCGGTGGCTTCACTGACTGTCCTGATATCCTTTACCAGGTCTCCAGCAGCCCATGGGGCTCTCGTGGTCAGGCCAATCCCAGGATATGGAGCTCACCTGGGCGGCACCCCTACCCCACAGCCCACGGGGCTCTCGTGGTCAAGTCCCTCCCAGGGTATGGAGCTCACCTCTGCAGCTACCCAGCAGCCCATGGGGCTCTCCTACTCAGGCCCTTCCCAGGATACAGAGCTCCCCTGGGCAGGTACCCCAGCAGGGCTGGACACACAGGAACTGTGCACATAGCCCACCTTGCAGAGAACCCACAGCTCACCTGTCGCTCACAGCTGACACAGAACACCTCAGAGCAGGACTTGAACTAACAAACAGCAGCTCTGACAGGTCTGTGACCATGGCTATCACTCTCTGCAGGCTCTTTCTGCCTGGTCTTCCAGACACTTCCACTGCAGCCAGGGCACCAGGCCTCTGTCTCCACCCACCATCACTCCTCTCCCTGACTCCTGGGTTCCTCTCATTAGGATAGTGTCTTCTTGAAGTTGTTTTCCACTCATGGACCAGATAAAATGATAAGAAAACAAGCCGCAGCTGCAGCCCCTTGTCTATCCTGACTCTCAAGAGCCCACACCTGTTCCTAGGGCCTGGCCCGTTTAGCAAGTTTCATTTTCTGCAACTGTGAACCCTGAGGGGTGAGGATTGGCTGATTTTGGCAGCCTGAAACTTCCTGCCGGCCCGCCACAGGTGTCCCTGGTTTGAGGGCAATATAAACAGCACTCCAGTGAGCGACAGCCCTTGTAGCTGTGACTGACGGCATATTCTCTGCCCCGTAGGCAGTTCCGGAGCTGTGCTGGTGGGAGGGAGTGAGGGTCCGTGGCTTTGTGGGTGGCCCAGTGTGAGTGGGGCTCTGCTGGACTTTCTGCAGGAGTTGCCAGGCTGCCACCTGCTAAAGAAGAGGATGTGTCACCGATACCTGCCACTGGAATTTCTCCCCAGGCAGAGGTGAGGAAGTAAAAAAGCAGTGGGGGCCGTGGCAGGAGGGGTATCTCAGGCAGGGAAATGGAAAGCTTCCAGAAGAGCATCTGGGGACAGGACCATCCTGACTGGCCTGCAGGCACCAAGTCGGCCTGCGTGCTGTCACTGTTGTGGCTCCACAGCCCTTTCTCTAGGCTTTCAAGCCCTTGTACATATTCAGGTGTTTTACCTGGGAAGGGTGGCAAAAGTTCAACAGCAGCTGGCCTGGGGCTCAGCTCACGGTTACTCACAGATGCCTCGGCATGGCCCCCTCTTTGCAATGAGGATGCTCCTTGCGTAGGAGTGGGCTGCTGGCTCTATGGGAGATGATTCCCCACCTCTGACCAATTTCAGAATTGTTTACCGCTGGAGCAAGTGCCCTGATAGTGTTTTCCTCTGTCTAACTGGTGGGTTCAGGTTATTTTTTTTCTTTTTTTGTTCAAGTTAGATTTTATTCCTCTTTTATGTATTTATAGATATAAGCATGGAAATCATTCATTCATATAAATACATCTGTGTGAAGGGAAGAACTTTTTTCTGTTTTATTTTTAAATTTTATTTTTTAAATTTTGAAATTTAATTTTATTTATTTTTTTATACAGCAGGTTATTATTAGTTATGTATTTTATGCATATACATGTGTACAGGTCAATCCCAATCTCCCAACTCATCCCACCACCACCACCCCATGGCTTCCCACACTAGGTGTCCATACGTGTGTTCTCTACCTCTGTGTCTCTATTTCTTCCCTGCAAACCAGTTCATCTGTACCATTTTTCTAGGTTCCACATATATGCATTAATATACCATATTTGTTTTTCTCTTTCTGACTTACTTCATTCTGTATGACAGTCTCTAGATCCATCGACGTCTCTACAAATGACCCAGTTTCATTCCTTCTTATGGCTGAGTAATATTCCATTTTATATATGTACCACATCTTTATCCATTCGTCTGTCTGTGGGTATTTAGGTTGCTTCCATTACCTGGCTATTGTAAATAGTGCTGAAATGAGCATTGTGGTGAATGTGCCTTTTTGATTTATGGTTTTCTCTGGGTATATGCCCAGAAGCGGGATTGCTGGATCATATGGTAATTCTATATCTAGTTTTTTTAAGGAAACTCCATACTGTTCTCCATCGTGACTGTATCAATTTACATTTCCACCACTAGTGGAAGAGGGATCCTTTTGTCCACACCCTCCCCAGAATTTGTTGTTTGTAGATTTTCTGATGATGCCGATTCTAACAGGTGTGAGGTGATACCTCATTGTAGTTTTGATTTGCATTTCTCTAATAATTAGTGATGTTGAGCAGCTTTTCATGTGCGTCTTGGCCATCTCTGTGTCTTGTTTGAAGAAACGTCTCTTTAGATCTTCTGCCCATTTTTGTATTGGGTTGTTTGTTTTTTTAATATTAAGCTGCATGAGCTCTTTATATATATTGGAGATTAAACTTTTGTCCATTGATTCGTTTGCAAATATTTTCGCCCATTCTTAGGGAAGCTTTTTGCCATTCCCGTTTTTTTAACAAAAAAAGAAAGAAAGAAAAAGAAGCAGAACACTAATGTGTGTAAAATATGCCTTTTGAAACTGTCGTTTTGAAATATGGACATACTTTGAATTTTTTGGTCGATATATGAACCCGGTATTTGTTTTCAGGGCAGGGGTCCTTTACAGGCCTGCAATGATTTTGAATATCAACTGACCATTAGCGCTGGGATTAAAGCTGCTGTTTTGTGAAACGGCCACAAGGTGGCAGCAGTTCTCCCTTACCAAATCTGCTTACTAGAGCAACAGAGCCTCAATGGAAGTCATGTTCTAGATTGGAATTTAGAATGGAATGTTCCAGGAGAAAGCCCCTCAAGTTTGTCTCACTGCTTCTTGTTCGAGTTTTTAATGTAATTTTTTATTTTTTATTACAGCAAATATGATTACAATGTTTGGCTTGTTGTAGGTGTGGAAGATGTGGTTCTTTTACACATACACATATGTCTGTTCTTCCTGGGATCCTTTTCCCATGTACCTTATGACAGAATGTTGAGTAGTCTTCTCTTGGTATTCTGTAGGTCTTTGGTGATTATATATGTCACCTGTGTTTGTATATGTCTGTTAACCCCAATATCATAATGAAACCAATCCTCACACCTTTCCATTGGTGAACCATAAGTTTGTTGAATGAATCTGTGATTGCCCTTCTCCGTGGAAATATCTGCCCTGGTATCCATTTTTCGGTCACACCTATAAGAGATATGATACGATATGTGTCTTTAACTTTCTGACTTACTACAAGTCACGTGATTACCTCTAGACACACCTACGGTGCTGCAAATGGCATTGTGTCCTTTTATTCCTTGGCTTCTATTCTGCCTTAGCGAGGTCCATTTTCAACAATGTGATTCCCTGAGGGCTGAGGATTAGCTGACTTGGGTAGCCTGACCCTGCCGGCCGGCCCTCCCCAGGTGTGCCTGGGTTGAGTTCAATATAAACAGCGCTGCAGGCAGCAATAGCCCCTGAAGCTGTGCCTGACTCCATATTCTCTGCCCCGTCAGCAGTCTCGGGGCTGTTCTGGAGGGAGGGAGTGAGGGGCCACGGCTTTGTGGGTGGCCCGGTGTGAGTGGGTCTCTGCTGGACTTTCTGCAGGAGTTGCCAGGTTTCCACCTGTAAAGAAGAGGATGTGTCACCCATACATTCCGCTGGAATTTCTCTCCGGACAGAGGTGAGGAAGGAAAAAAGCAGTGGGTGCCGGGACAGGAGGGGTATCTCAGGCAGGGCAATGGAAAGATTCCAGAAGAGTGCCCAGGGCCAGGACCATACTGGCTGCCCTGCAGGCCCCAAGTTGGCCTGCGTGCTGTAGCTGGTGTGGCTCCACACCCCTTCCTCTAGGCTTTCAAGCCCTTGTACATATTCAGGTGCTTTACCTGGGAAGGGTGGGAAAAGTTCAACAGCAGCTGGCCTGGTGCTCAGCTCACGGTTACTCACAGATGCCTCGGGTCCCTTTCACTGAGGAAGGTGTAGGTCTTGTCTATTCCATAGTTGGTTTTTGGAACGGTACCTGTGCTTATATCAAACTCTGGTTTTATGCATCACCTCACCTCTCCTTCCCCCTTAAGCAGGCATAAGAGTGTTTTCTAAATGTGAGACACTGTTCTCTTTCCTAACTCAGTTCAAGTGTAGCCATGTTTACAGGATCTTCATAAGTGATATCTTATGATAAGTTTCTTTTTCTCTGTGACTTATTTCACTTAGAATCATCGTACCTGAATCCACCCATTTTGCTGCTACTGGTCTTATGACATTGATTTCATGGCTGAGGGATATTCCATCGTACGTAAGTACCACAATTTTTTGATCCATTTTTATATTTCCTGGGATATTTAAGGTGTACCCAAGTTGAGGTCCTTGTAAGCAGTGCAGCCCTAAATTTTGGGGTGGCTCTGTCTTATTGATTTTCAGTTTTCCCAAGGTATATGCCATAGACTGGAAGTGCCCTTGGCTCTGTAGCTCTGTTGTTTACTTGTTTTAGGGAACACAATGCACTCCTCCAGAGAGGCAGTTGGCAGTGTACATCCCGCCCATCAGGATAACAAGGCTCCCTGTTCTCCAGGGCCTGTCTTACCTTTTTGGTTTTTACACATTTTGTGGATGTCCCTTTTGACCGGTGGGAAGTGATACTTCTTTGTAATGCAGATTAGCATTGCCCGCTTGCTTGCTTGGCCAAAAAGGGTGTATGCGTTTTCTCCTGAATATATTCAGGAGAAAATGCATACGCCCTTTTTGGCCAAGTGCATCATTGTCGAAGTTGTGCCCCTCTTCCTGTGCTTTAAAGGCGATTCCAACGTACCTCTTGAAATCTATTTCCTGCTATTCTGCCTAGCTTTCAAGTCCGCCTCGTTGCCTTCCCTTAACAGATTTTTGGACGATAGCTGTCCTTTATTACTCTGCCAGTTTGTGAATTGCTCTGCCCTTGAGCTCCATTTTTCAACTCTTTTTTTTGTGAGCTGACCGCAAGTCCAAAATTTTGTTTCAGGAACTATTCTGGTTCCCGATGGGGGGCTGAGACTTTGGTTAATTCTTCATCCTGCTGGGAAGTTAGGGTGATATGTGCCCGTCCAAATGCCTAACAGCTACTCTCTCATTGGTTCTCCCTCTTCCCTTTCATCCTCTGCCAAATTGGAAACCTGTGCGAACCAGGAGGTTAAATGGGCTGTCTCTCCAAGTTGGGAGATTGATAGTAAAGTAGATGGAAAGTCAAACCGGAGCACCAGGAGAGGGACTATTCGTTGAGTTTTAGAAACCTTTCGTATTCACTGTGGGTCCATTCTCTAGGTTTCCCGTACATGTTATAGCTATAGTAATATACCCTTCAACCTGGAGAGTTGGGACCCATGGAATGGTGCCAGGCATTTGTGCTTTAAAGTTTCTGCATTTGCTCACCGAATCTCACCAATCCTCTCAGTCCCAAGTGTCCAGCCTTATGCCACATCCAGCTGTCGTTGTAGATATGTTCATTCCAGGTTTCATCAGAGACCCTGAAGGAATTGTAAAGAATTTCCCAGTTTTTTTGTTTTGTTTTTAAAATTCCCTTTTATAGTGGGTTTGAGCTGATTCTCGCTGCCATGTTTATGCCATTCTAGACACACTTGATTCCCTTATGAATACATATCAATACATAGGTTTTAAGATTTTTACTAGTCAGATATATTCATCTGCGGGAAATATGGGGTTTTGAGTCCCTTTCACTGAGGAAGGTGTAGGTCTTGTCTATTCCATAGTTGGTTTTTGGAACGGTACCTGTGCTTATATTAAACTCTGATTTTATGCATACCCCACCTCTCCTTCCCCCTTAAGCAGGCATAAGAGTGTTTTCTAAATGTGAGACACTGTTCTCTTTCCTAACTCAGTTCAAGTGTAGCCATGTTTACAGGATCTTCATAAATGATATCTTATGATAACTTTCTTTTTCTCTGTGACTTATTTCACTTAGAATCATCGTATCTGAATCCACCCATTTTGCTGCTACTGGTCTTATGACATTGATTTCATGGCTGAGGGATATTCCATCGTACGTAAGTACCACAATTTTTTGAACCATTTTTATATTTCCTGGTATATTTAACGTGTACCCAAGTTGTGGTCCTTGTAAGCAGTGCAGCCATAAATTTTGGGGTGGCACTGTCTTATTGATTTTCAGTTTTCCCAAGGTATATTCCCTAGACTGGAAGTGCCCTTGGCTCTGTAGCTCTGTTGTTTACTTGTTTTAGGGAACACAATGCACTCCTACAGAGAGGCAGTTGGCAATTTACATCCCGCCCTTCAGCATAACAAGGCTCCCTGTTCTCCAGGGCCTGTCTTGCCTTTCTGGTTTTTACACATTTTGTGGATGTCCCTTTTGACTGGTGGGAAGTGATACTTCTTTGTAGTGCAGATTTGCATTGCCCGCTTGCTTGCTTGGCCAAAAAGGGCGTATGCGTTTTCTCCTGAATATATTCAGGAGAAAACGCATACGCCCTTTTTGGCCAAGTGCATCATTGTCGAAGTTGTGCCCCTCTTCCTGTGCTTTAAAGGCGATTCCAACGTACCTCTTGAAATCTGTTTCCTGCTATTCTGCCTCGCTTTCAAGTCCGCCTCATTGCCTTCCCTCAACAGATTTTTGGACGATAGTTGTCGTTTATTACTCTGCCAGTTTGTGAATTGCTGTGCCCCTGAGCTCCATGTTTCAACTCGTTTTTGGTGAGCAGACCGCAAGTCCAAAATTTTGGTTCAGGACCTATACTTGTTCACGGTGGGGGCTGAGACTTTGGTTAATTCTTCTTCCTGCTGGAAAATTACAGTGATATGTGCCCGTCAATATGCCTAACAGCTATTCTCTCTTTGGTTCTCCCTCTTCCCTTTCATCCTCTGCCAAATTGGCAACATGTGCGAACCAGGTGGTTAAAGGGGCTGTCTCGCCAAGTTGGGAGGTTGATAGTAAAGCAGATGGAAAGTCAAACCGGAGCACCAGGAGAGGGACTATTCGTTGAGTTTTAGAAACCTTTCGTATTCACAGTGTGTCCGTTCTCTAGGTTTCTCGTACATGTTATAGCTGTAGTAATATTCCCTTCAACCTGGAGACTTGGGACCCATGGAATGGGTGCCAGGCATTTGTTCTTTAAAGGGTCTGCATTTGCTCACACAATCTCACCAATCGTCTCAGTCCCAAGTGTCCCTCCTTATGCCACATCCAGCTGTCATTGTAGATAGGGTCATTCCAGGTTTCATCAGAGACCCTGAAGGAATTGTAAAGAATTTCCCAGTTTTTTTGTTTTGTTTTTGAAATTCCTTTTTATAGTGGGTTTGAGCTGATTCTCGCTGCCATGTTTATGCCAGTCTAGACACACTTGATTCCGTAACGGAGACATATCAATACATAGGTTTTAATATTCTTACTAGTCAGATATATTCCTCTGCGGGAAATATGGTGTTTTGAGTCCCTTTCACTGAGGAAGGTGTAGGTCTTGTCTATTCCATAGTTGGTTTTTGGAACGGTACCTGTGCTTATATCAAACTCTGGTTTTATGCATCACCCCACCTCTCCTTCCCCCTTAAGCAGGCATAAGAGTGTTTTCTAAATGTGAGACACTGTTCTCTTTCCTAACTCAGTTCAAGTGTAGCCATGTTTACAGAATCTTCATAAGTGATATCTTATGATAAGTTTCTTTTTCTCTGTGACTTATTTCACTTAGAATCATCGTACCTGAATCCACCCATTTTGCTGCTACTGGTCTTATGACATTGATTTCCTGGCTGAGGGATATTCCATCGTACGTAAGTACCACCATTTTTTGAACCATTTTTATATTTCCTGGGATATTTAAGGTGTACCCAAGTTGAGGTCCTTGTAAGCAGTGCAGCCCTAAATTTTGGGGTGGCACTGTCTTATTGATTTCCAGTTTTCCCAAGGTATATTCCCTAGACTGGAAGTGCCCTTGGCTCTGTAGCTCTGTTCTTTACTTGTTTTAGGGAACACAATGCACTCCTCCAGGGAGGCAGTTGGCAATTTACATCCCGCCCATCAGCATAGAAAGGCTCCCTGTTCTCCACGGCCTGTCTTGCCTTTCTGGTTTTTACACATTTTGTGGATGTCCCTTTTGACCGGTGGGAAGTGATACTTCTTTGTAGTGCAGATTTGCATTGCCCGCTTGCTTGCTTGGCCAAAAAGGGCGTATGCGTTTTCTCCTGGATATATTCAGGAGGAAATGCATACGCCCTTTTTGGCCAAGTGCATCATTGTCGAAGTTGGGCCCCTCTTCCTGTGCTTTAAAGGCGATTCCAACGTACCTCTTGAAATCTGTTTCCTGCTATTCTGCCTGGCTTTCAAGTCCGCCTCGTTGCCTTCCCTCAACAGATTTTTGGACGATAGTTGACCTTTATTACTCGGCCAGTTTGTTAATTGCTGTGCCCCTGAGCTCCATTTTTCAACTCGTTTTCTGTGAGCGGACCGCAAGTGCAAAATTTTGGTTCAGGACCTATACTGGTTCCCGGTGGGTGGCTGAGACTTTGGTTAATTATTCTTCCTGCCGTGAAATTACAGTGATATGTGCCCGTCCAAACGCCTAACAGCTACTCTCTCATTGGTTCCTCTTCCCTTTCATCCTCTGCCAAATTGGAAACATGTGAGAACCAGGAGGTTAAAGGGGCTGTCTCTCCAAGTTGGGAGGTTGATAGTAAAGCAGATGGAAAGTCAAACCAGAGCACCAGGAGAGGGACTATTTGTTGAGTTTTAGAAACCTTTCGTATTCACAGTGTGTCCATTCTCTAGGTTTCCCGTATATGTTATAACTGTAGGAATATTCCCTTCAACCTGGAGAGTTGGGACCCATGGAATGGGTGCCATGCATTATTGCTTTAAAGGGTCTGCATTTGCTCACCCAATCTCACCAATCCTCTCAGTCTCAAGTGTCCAGCCTTATGCCACATCCAGCTGTCGTTGTAGATAGGGTCATTCCAGGTTTCATCAGAGACCCTGAAGGAATTGTAAAGAATTTCCCAGTTTTTTTGTTTTGTTTTTGAAATTCATTTTTATCGTGGGTTTGAGCTGATTCTCGCTGCCATGTTTATGCCAGTCTAGACACACTTGATTCCCTTACGGAGACATATCAATACATAGGTTTTAAGATTCTTACTAGTCAGATATATTCCTCTGCGGGAAATATGGGGTTTTGAGTCCCTTTCACTGAGGAAGGTGTAGGTCTTGTCTATTCCATAGTTGGTTTTTGGAACGGTACCTATGCTTATATCAAACTCTGGTTTTATGCATCACCCCACCTCTCCTTCCCCCTTAAGCAGGCATAAGAGTGTTTTCTACATGTGAGACACTGTTCCCTTTCCTAACTCAGTTCAAGTGTAGCCATGTTTACAGGATCTTCATAAGTGATATCTTATGATAAGTTTCTTTTTCTCTGTGACTTATTTCACTTAGAATCATCGTACCTGAATCCACCCATTTTGCTGCTACTGGTCTTATGAGATTGATTTCATGGCTGAGGGATATTCCATCGTACGTAAGTACCACAATTTTTTGATCCATTTTTATATTTCCTGGGATATTTAAGGTGTACCCAAGTTGAGGTCCTTGTAAGCAGTGCAGCCCTATATATTGTGGTGGCTCTGTCTCATTGATTTTCAGTTTTCCCAAGGTATATTCCCTAGACTGGAAGTGCCCTTGGCTCTGCAGCTCTGTTCTTTACTTGTTTTAGGGAACACAATGTACTCCTCCAGAGAGGCAGTTGGCAATTTACATCCCGTCCATCAGCATAACAAGGCTCCCTGTTCTCCAGGGCCTGTCTTGCCTTTCTGGTTTTTACACATTTTGTGGATGTCCCTTTTGACCGGTGGGAAGTGATACTTCTTTGTATTGCAGATTTGCATTCCCTGCTTGCTTGCTTGGCCAAAAAGGGCGTATGCGTTTTCTCCTGAATATATTCAGGAGAAAACGCATACGCCCTTTTTGGCCAAGTGCATCATTGTCGAAGTTGTGCCCCTCTTCCTGTGCTTTAAAGGCGATTCCAACGTACCTCTTCAAATCTGTTTCCTGCTATTCTGGCTCGCTTTCAAGTCCGCCTCGTTGCCTTCCCTCAACAGATTTTTGGATGATAGTTGTCCTTTATTACTCAGCCAGTTTGTGAATTGCTATGCCCCTGAGCTCCATTTTTCAACTCGTTTTTGGTGAGCTGACCGCAAGTCCAAAATTTTGGTTCAGGACTTATACTGGTTCCCTGTGGGTGGCTGAGACTTTGCTTAATTCTTCTTCCTGCCGGGAAATTACAGTGATATGTGCCCGTCCAAATGCCTAACAGGTACTCTCTCATTGGTTCTCCCTATTCCCTTTCATCCTCTGCCAAATTGGCAACCTGTGCGAACCAGGAGGTTAAAGGGGCTGTCTCTCCAAGTTGGGAGGTTGATAGTAAAGCTGATGGAAAGTCAAACCGGAGCACCAGGAGAGGGACTATTCATTGAGTTTTAGAACCCTTTCGTATTCACAGAGTGTCCGTTCTCTAGGTTTCCCGTACATGTTATATCTGTATTAATATTCCCTTCAACCTGGAGAGTTGGGACCCATGGAATGTGTGCCATGCATTATTGCTTTAAAGGGTCTGCATTTGCTCACCCAATCTCTCCAATCCTCTCAGTCCCAAGTGTCCAGACTTATGCCACATCCAGCTGTCGTTGTAGATAGGGTCATTCCAGGTTTCATCAGAGACCCTGAAGGAATTTTAAAGAATTTGCCAGTTTTTTGGTTTTGTTTTTGAAATTCCTTTTTATAGTGGGTTTGAGCTGATTCTCGCTGCCATGTTTATGCCAGTCTAGACACACTTGATTCCCTTACGGAGACATATCAATACATAGGTTTTAAGATTCTTACTAGTCAGATATATTCCTCTGCGGGAAATATGGGGTTTTGAGTCCCTTTCACTGAGGAAGGTGTAGGTCTTGTCTATTCCATAGTTGGTTTTTGGAACGGTACCTGTGCTTATATCAAACTCTGGTTTTATGCATCACCCCACCTCTCCTTCCCCCTTAAGTAGGCATAAGAGCGTTTTCTAAATGTGAGACACTGTTCGCTTTCCTAACTCAGTTCAAGTGTAGCCATGTTTACAGGATCTTCATAAGTGATAACTTATGATAAGTTTCTTTTTCTCTGTGACTTATTTCACTTAGAATCATCGTACCTGAATACACCCATTTTGCTGCTACTGGTCTTATGATATTGATTTCATGGCTGTGGGATATTCCATCGTACGTAAGTACCACAATTTTTTGAACCATTTTTATATTTCCTGGGATATTTAAGGTGTACCCAAGTTGAGGTCCTTGTAAGCAGTGCAGCCCTAAATTTTGGGGTGGCTCTGTCTTATTGATTTTCAGTTTTCCCAAGGTATATTCCCTAGACTGGAAGTGTCCTTGGCTCTGTAGCTCTGTGGTTTACTTGTTTTAGGGAACACAATGCACTCCTCCAGAGAAGCAGTTGGCAATTTACATCCCGCCCATCAGCATAACAAGGATCCCTGCTCTCCAGGGCCTGTCTTGCCTTTCTGGTTTTTACACATTTTGTGGATGTCCCTTTTGACCGGTGGGAAGTGATACTTCTTTGTAGTGCAGATTTGCATTGCCCGCTTGCTTGCTTGGCCAAAAAGGGCGTATGCGTTTTCTCCTGAATATATTCAGGAGAAAACGCATACACCCTTTTTGGCCAAGTGCATCATTGTCGAAGTTGTGCCCCTCTTCCTGTGCTTTAAAGGCGATTCCAAAGTACCTCTTGAAATCTGTTTCCTTCTATTCTGCCTCGCTTTCAAGTCCGCCTCGTTGCCTTCCCTCAACAGATTTTTGGACGATAGTTCTCCTTTATTACTCCGCCAGTTTGTGAATTGCTGTGCCCCTGAGCTCCATTATTCAACTCGTTTTTTGTGAGCTGACCGCAAGTCCAAAATTTTGGTTCAGGACCTATACTGGTTCCCGGTGGGTGGCTGAGACTTTGGTTAATTCTTCTTCCTGCCGGGAAATTACAGTGATATGTGCCCGTCCAAATGCCTAACAGCTACTCTCTCATTGGTTCTCCCTCTTCCCTTTCATCCTCTGCTAAATTGGCAACCTGTGCGAACCAGGAGTTAAAGGGGCTGTCTCTCCAAGTTGGGAGGTTGATAGTAAAGCAGATGGAAAGTCAAACCGGAGCACCAGGAGAGGGACTATTCGTTGAGTTTTAGAAACCTTTCGTATTCACAGTGTGTCCGTTCTCTAGGTTTCCCGTACATGTTATTGCTGTAGTAACATTCCCTTCAGCCTGGAGAGTTGGGAACCATGGAATGTGTGCCATGCATTATTGCTTTAAAGGGTCTGCATTTGCTCATCCAATCTCACCAATCGTCTCAGTCCCAAGTGTCCAGCCTTATGCCAAATCCAGCTGTCGTTGTAGATTGGGTCTTTCCAGGTTTCATCAGAGACCCTGAAGGAATTGTAAAGAATTTCCCAGTTTTTTTGTTTTGTTTTTGAAATTCCTTTTTATAGTGGGTTTGAGCTGATTCTCGCTGCCATGTTTATGCCAGTCTAGACACACTTGATTCCCTTACAGAGACATATCAATACATAGGTTTTAATATTATTACTAGTCAGATATATTCCTCTGCGGGAAATATGGAGTTTTGAGTCCCTTTCACTGAGGAAGGTGTAGGTCTTGTCTATTCCATAGTTGGTTTTTGGAACGGTACCTGTGCTTATATCAAACTCTGGTTTGATGCATCACCCCACCTCTCCTTCCCCCTTAAGCAGGCATAAGAGTGTTTTCTAAATGTGAGACCCTGTTCTCTTTCCTAACTCAGTTCAAGTGTAGCCATGTTTACAGGATCTTCATAAGTGATATCTTATGATAAGTTTCTTTTTCTCTGTGACTAATTTCACTTAGAATCATCGTACCTGAATCCACCCATTTTGCTGCTACTGGTCTTATGACATTGATTTCATGGCTGAGGGATATTCCCTCATACGTAAGTACCACTATTTTTTGAACCATTTTTATATTTCCTGGGATATTTAAGGTGTACCCAAGTTGAGGTCCTTGTAAGCAGTGCAGCCCTAAATTTTGGGGTGGCTCTGTCTTATTGATTTTCAGTTTTCCAAATGTATATTCCCTAGACTGGAAGTGCCCTTCTGCTCTGTTGCTCTGTTCTTTACTTGTTTTAGGGAACACAATGCACTCCTCCAGAGAGGCAGTTGGCAATTTACATGCCGCCAATCAGCATAACAAGGCTCCCTGTTCTCCAGGACCTGTCTTGCCTTTCTGGTTTTTACACATTTTGTGGATGTCCCTTTTGACCGGTGGGAAGTGATACTTCTTTGTAGTGCCGATTTGCATTGCCCGCTTGCTTGCTTGGCCAAAAAGGGCGTATGTGTTTTCTCCTGAATATATTCAGGAGAAAACGCATACGCCCTTTTTGGCCAAGTGCATCATTGTCGAAGTTGTGCCCCTCTTCCTGTGCTTTAAAGGCGATTCCAATGTACCTCTTGAAATCTCTTTCCTGCTATTCTGCCTCGCTTTCAAGTCCGCCTCGTTGCCTTCCCTCAACAGATTTTTGGACGATAGTTGTCGTTTATTACTCGGCCAGTTTGTGAATTGCTGTGCCCCTGAGCTCCATTTTTCAACTCGTTTTTGGTGAGCTGACCGCAAGTGCAAAATTTTGGTTCAGGACCCATACTGGTTCCCGGTGGGTGTCTGAGACTTTGGTTAATTCTTTTTCCTGCCGGGAAATTACAGTGATATGTGCCCGTCCAAATGCCTAACAGCTACTCTCTCATTGGTTCTCCCTCTTCCCTTTCATCCTCTGCCAAATTGGCAACCTGTGCGAACCAGGAGGTTAAAGGGGCTGTCTCTCCAAGTTGGGAGGTTGATAGTAAAGCAGATGGAAAGTCAAACCGGAGCACAAGGAGAGGGACTATTAGTTGAGTTTTAGAAACCTTTCGTATTCACAGTGTGTCCGTTCTCTAGGTTTCCCGTACATGTTATAACTGTAGTAATATTCCCTTCAACCTGGAGAGTTCGGACCCATGGAATGGGTGCCATGCATTATTGCTTTAAAGGGTCTGCATTTGCTCACCCACTCTCACGCATCCTCTCAGTCCCAAGTGTCCAGCCTTATGCCACATCCAGCTGTCGTTGTAGATAGGGTCATTCCAGGTTTCATCAGAGACCCTGAAGGAATTGTAAAGAATTTCCCTTTTTTTTTGTTTTGTTTTTGAAATTCCTTTTTATAGTGGGTTTGAGCTGATTCTCGCTGCCATGTTTATGCCAGTCTAGACACACTTGATTCCCTTACGGAGACATATCAATACATAGGTTTTAAGATTCTTACTAGTCAGATATATTCCTCTGCGGGAAATATGGGGTTTTGAGTCCCTTTCACTGAGGAAGGTGTAGGTCTTGTCTATTCCATAGTTTGTTTTTGGAACGGTACCTGTGCCTATATCAAACTCTGGTTTTATGCATCACCCCACCTCTCCTTCCCCCTTAAGCAGGCATAAGAGTGTTTTCTAAATGTGAGACACTGTTCTCCTTCCGAACTCAGTTCAAGTGTAGCCATGTTTACAGGATCTTCATAAGTGATATCTTATGATAAGTTTCTTTTTCTCTGTGACTTATTTCACTTAGAATCATCGTACCTGAATCCACCCATTTTGCTGCTACTGGTCTTATGACATTGATTTCATGGCTGAGGGATATTCCATCGTACGTAAGTACCACAATTTTTTGAACCATTTTTATATTTCCTAGGATATTTAAGGTGTACCCAAGTTGAGGTCCTTGTAAGCAGTGCAGCCCTAAATTTTGGGGTGGCTCTGTCTTATTGATTTTCAGTTTTCCAAAGGTATATTCCCTAGACTGGAAGTGCCCTTCTGCTCTGTAGCTCTGTTCTTTACTTGTTTTAGGGAACACAATGCACTCCTCCAGAGAAGCAGTTCGCAATTTACATGCCGCCCATCAGCATAACAAGGCTCCCTGTTCTCTAGGACATGTCTTGCCTTTCTGGTTTTTACACATTTTGTGGATGTCCCTTTTGACCGGTGGGAAGTGATACTTCTTTGTAGTGCAGATTTGCATTGCCCGCTTGCTTTCTTGGCCAAAAAGCGCGTATGCGTTTTCTCCTGAATATATTCAGGAGAAAACGCATACGCCCTTTTTGGCCAAGTGCATCATTGTCGAAGTTGTGCCCCTCTTCCTGTGCTTTAAAGGCGATTCCAACGTACCTCTTGAAATCTGTTTCCTGCTATTCTGCCTCGCTTTCAAGTCCGCCTCGTTGCCTTCCCTCAACAGATTTTTGGACGATAGTTGTCGTTTATTACTCGGCCAGTTTGTGAATTGCTGTGCCCCTGAGCTCCATTTTTCAACTCGTTTTTGGTGAGCTGACCGCAAGTCCAAAATTTTGGTTCAGGACTTATACTGGTTCCCTGTGGGTGGCTGAGACTTTGCTTAATTCTTCTTCCTGCCGGGAAATTACAGTGATATGTGCCCGTCCAAATGCCTAACAGGTACTCTCTCATTGGTTCTCCCTATTCCCTTTCATCCTCTGCCAAATTGGCAACCTGTGCGAACCAGGAGGTTAAAGGGGCTGTCTCTCCAAGTTGGGAGGTTGATAGTAAAGCTGATGGAAAGTCAAACCGGAGCACCAGGAGAGGGACTATTCATTGAGTTTTAGAACCCTTTCGTATTCACAGAGTGTCCGTTCTCTAGGTTTCCCGTACATGTTATATCTGTAGTAATATTCCCTTCAACCTGGAGAGTTGGGACCCATGGAATGTGTGCCATGCATTATTGCTTTAAAGGGTCTGCATTTGCTCACCCAATCTCTCCAATCCTCTCAGTCCCAAGTGTCCAGCCTTATGCCACATCCAGCTGTCGTTGTAGATAG
This sequence comes from Hyperoodon ampullatus, assembly GCF_949752795.1. Taxonomy (NCBI): domain Eukaryota; kingdom Metazoa; phylum Chordata; class Mammalia; order Artiodactyla; family Ziphiidae; genus Hyperoodon; species Hyperoodon ampullatus. Next base: position 247,453 of record NW_027640677.1, on the reverse strand, counting down.
GGTCATTCCAGGTTTCATCAGAGACCCTGAAGGAATTTTAAAGAATTTGCCAGTTTTTTGGTTTTGTTTTTGAAATTCCTTTTTATAGTGGGTTTGAGCTGATTCTCGCTGCCATGTTTATGCCAGTCTAGACACACTTGATTCCCTTACGGAGACATATCAATACATAGGTTTTAAGATTCTTACTAGTCAGATATATTCCTCTGCGGGAAATATGGGGTTTTGAGTCCCTTTCACTGAGGAAGGTGTAGGTCTTGTCTATTCCATAGTTGGTTTTTGGAACGGTACCTGTGCTTATATCAAACTCTGGTTTTATGCATCACCCCACCTCTCCTTCCCCCTTAAGTAGGCATAAGAGCGTTTTCTAAATGTGAGACACTGTTCTCTTTCCTAACTCAGTTCAAGTGTAGCCATGTTTACAGGATCTTCATAAGTGATAACTTATGATAAGTTTCTTTTTCTCTGTGACTTATTTCACTTAGAATCATCGTACCTGAATACACCCATTTTGCTGCTACTGGTCTTATGATATTGATTTCATGGCTGAGGGATATTCCATCGTACGTAAGTACCACAATTTTTTGAACCATTTTTATATTTCCTGGGATATTTAAGGTGTACACAAGTTGAGGTCCTTGTAAGCAGTGCAGCCCTAAATTTTGGGGTGGCTCTGTCTTATTGATTTTCAGTTTTCCCAAGGTATATTCCCTAGACTGGAAGTGTCCTTGGCTCTGTAGCTCTGTGGTTTACTTGTTTTAGGGAACACAATGCACTCCTCCAGAGAAGCAGTTGGCAATTTACATCCCGCCCATCAGCATAACAAGGATCCCTGTTCTCCAGGGCCTGTCTTGCCTTTCTGGTTTTTACACATTTTGTGGATGTCCCTTTTGACCGGTGGGAAGTGATACTTCTTTGTAGTGCAGATTTGCATTGCCCGCTTGCTTGCTTGGCCAAAAAGGGCGTATGCGTTTTCTCCTGAATATATTCAGGAGAAAACGCATACGCCCTTTTTGGCCAAGTGCATCATTGTCGAAGTTGTGCCCCTCTTCCTGTGCTTTAAAGGCGATTCCAACGTACCTCTTGAAATCTGTTTCCTGCTATTCTGCCTCGCTTTCAAGTCCGCCTCGTTGCCTTCCCTCAACAGATTTTTGGACGATAGTTCTCCTTTATTACTCCGCCAGTTTGTGAATTGCTGTGCCCCTGAGCTCCATTATTCAACTCGTTTTTTGTGAGCTGACCGCAAGTCCAAAATTTTGGTTCAGGACCTATACTGGTTCCCGGTGGGTGGCTGAGACTTTGGTTAATTCTTCTTCCTGCCGGGAAAGTACAGTGATATGTGCCCGTCCAAATGCCTAACAGCTACTCTCTCATTGGTTCTCCCACTTCCCTTTCATCCTCTGCTAAATTGGCAACCTGTGCGAACCAGGAGTTAAAGGGGCTGTCTCTCCAAGTTGGGAGGTTGATAGTAAAGCAGATGGAAAGTCAAACCAGAGCACCAGGAGAGGGATTATTCGTTGAGTTTTAGAAACCTTTCGTATTCACAGTGTGTCCGTTCTCTAGGTTTCCCGTACATGTTATTGCTGTAGTAACATTCCCTTCAGCCTGGAGAGTTGGGAACCATGGAATGTGTGCCATGCATTATTGCTTTAAAGGGTCTGCATTTGCTCATCCAATCTCACCAATCGTCTCAGTCCCAAGTGTCCAGCCTTATGCCAAATCCAGCTGTCGTTGTAGATTGGGTCTTTCCAGGTTTCATCAGAGACCCTGAAGGAATTGTAAAGAATTTCCCAGTTTTTTTGTTTTGTTTTTGAAATTCCTTTTTATAGTGGGTTTGAGCTGATTCTCGCTGCCATGTTTATGCCAGTCTAGACACACTTGATTCCCTTACAGAGACATATCAATACATAGGTTTTAATATTATTACTAGTCAGATATATTCCTCTGCGGGAAATATGGAGTTTTGAGTCCCTTTCACTGAGGAAGGTGTAGGTCTTGTCTATTCCATAGTTGGTTTTTGGAACGGTACCTGTGCTTATATCAAACTCTGGTTTGATGCATCACCCCACCTCTCCTTCCCCCTTAAGCAGGCATAAGAGTGTTTTCTAAATGTGAGACACTGTTCTCTTTCCTAACTCAGTTCAAGTGTAGCCATGTTTACAGGATCTTCATAAGTGATATCTTATGATAAGTTTCTTTTTCTCTGTGACTAATTTCACTTAGAATCATCGTACCTGAATCCACCCATTTTGCTGCTACTGGTCTTATGACATTGATTTCATGGCTGAGGGATATTCCCTCGTACGTAAGTACCACTATTTTTTGAACCATTTTTATATTTCCTGGGATATTTAAGGTGTACCCAAGTTGAGGTCCTTGTAAGCAGTGCAGCCCTAAATTTTTTGGTGGCTCTGTCTTATTGATTTTCAGTTTTCCAAAGGTATATTCCCTAGACTGGAAGTGCCCTTCTGCTCTGTAGCTCTGTTCTTTACTTGTTTTAGGGAACACAATGCACTCCTCCAGAGAGGCAGTTGGCAATTTACATGCCGCCAATCAGCATAACAAGGCTCCCTGTTCTCCAGGACCTGTCTTGCCTTTCTGGTTTTTACACATTTTGTGGATGTCCCTTTTGACCGGTGGGAAGTGATACTTCTTTGTAGTGCCGATTTGCATTGCCCGCTTGCTTGCTTGGCCAAAAAGGGCGTATGCGTTTTCTCCTGAATATATTCAGGAGAAAACGCATACGCCCTTTTTGGCCAAGTGCATCATTGTCGAAGTTGTGCCCCTCTTCCTGCGCTTTAAAGGCGATTCCAATGTACCTCTTGAAATCTCTTTCCTGCTATTCTGCCTCGCTTTCAAGTCCGCCTCGTTGCCTTCCCTCAACAGATTTTTGGACGATAGTTGTCGTTTATTACTCGGCCAGTTTGTGAATTGCTGTGCCCCTGAGCTCCATTTTTCAACTCGTTTTTGGTGAGCTGACCGCAAGTCCAAAATTTTGGTTCAGGACCTATGCTGGTTCCCGGTGGGTGTCTGAGACTTTGGTTAATTCTTCTTGCTGCCGGGGAATTACAGTGATATGTGCCCTTTCAAATGCCTAACAGCTACTCTCTCATTGGTTCTCCCTCTTCCCTTTCATCCTCTGCCAAATTGGCAACCTGTGCGAACCAGGAGGTTAAAGGGGCTGTCTCTCCAAGTTGGGAGGTTGATAGTAAAGCAGATGGAAAGTCAAACCGGAGCACAAGGAGAGGGACTATTAGTTGAGTTTTAGAAACCTTTCGTATTCACAGTGTGTCCGTTCTCTAGGTTTCCCGTACATGTTATAACTGTAGTAATATTCCCTTCAACCTGGAGAGTTCGGACCCATGGAATGGGTGCCATGCATTATTGCTTTAAAGGGTCTGCATTTGCTCACCCACTCTCACGAATCCTCTCAGTCCCAAGTGTCCAGCCTTATGCCACATCCAGCTGTCGTTGTAGATAGGGTCATTCCAGGTTTCATCAGAGACCCTGAAGGAATTGTAAAGAATTTCCCTTTTTTTTTGTTTTGTTTTTGAAATTCATTTTTATAGTGGGTTTGAGCTGATTCTCGCTGCCATGTTTATGCCAGTCTAGACACACTTGATTCCCTTACGGAGACATATCAATACATAGGTTTTAAGATTCTTACTAGTCAGATATATTCCTCTGCGGGAAATATGGGGTTTTGAGTCCCTTTCACTGAGGAAGGTGTAGGTCTTGTCTATTCCATAGTTTGTTTTTGGAACGGTACCTGTGCCTATATCAAACTCTGGTTTTATGCATCACCCCACCTCTCCTTCCCCCTTAAGCAGGCATAAGAGTGTTTTCTAAATGTGAGACACTGTTCTCCTTCCGAACTCAGTTCAAGTGTAGCCATGTTTACAGGATCTTCATAAGTGATATCTTATGATAAGTTTCTTTTTCTCTGTGACTTATTTCACTTAGAATCATCGTACCTGAATCCACCCATTTTGCTGCTACTGGTCTTATGACATTGATTTCATGGCTGAGGGATATTCCATCGTACGTAAGTACCACAATTTTTTGAACCATTTTTATATTTCCTAGGATATTTAAGGTGTACCCAAGTTGAGGTCCTTGTAAGCAGTGCAGCCCTAAATTTTGGGGTGGCTCTGTCTTATTGATTTTCAGTTTTCCAAAGGTATATTCCCTAGACTGGAAGTGCCCTTCTGCTCTGTAGCTCTGTTCTTTACTTGTTTTAGGGAACACAATGCACTCCTCCAGAGAAGCAGTTGGCAATTTACATGCCGCCCATCAGCATAACAAGGCTCCCTGTTCTCTAGGACATGTCTTGCCTTTCTGGTTTTTACACATTTTGTGGATGTCCCTTTTGACCGGTGGGAAGTGATACTTCTTTGTAGTGCAGATTTGCATTGCCCGCTTGCTTTCTTGGCCAAAAAGCGCGTATGCGTTTTCTCCTGAATATATTCAGGAGAAAACGCATACGCCCTTTTTGGCCAAGTGCATCATTGTCGAAGTTGTGCCCCTCTTCCTGTGCTTTAAAGGCGATTCCAACGTACCTCTTGAAATCTGTTTCCTGCTATTCTGCCTCGCTTTCAAGTCCGCCTCGTTGCCTTCCCTCAACAGATTTTTGGACGATAGTTGTCGTTTATTACTCGGCCAGTTTGTGAATTGCTGTGCCCCTGAGCTCCATTTTTCATCTCGTTTTTGGTGAGCTGACCGCAAGTCCAAAATTTTGGTTCAGGACTTATACTGGTTCCCTGTGGGTGGCTGAGACTTTGCTTAATTCTTCTTCCTGCCGGGAAATTACAGTGATATGTGCCCGTCCAAATGCCTAACAGGTACTCTCTCATTGGTTCTCCCTATTCCCTTTCATCCTCTGCCAAATTGGCAACCTGTGCGAACCAGGAGGTTAAAGGGGCTGTCTCTCCAAGTTGGGAGATTGATAGTAAAGCTGATGGAAAGTCAAACCGGAGCACCAGGAGAGGGACTATTCATTGAGTTTTAGAACCCTTTCGTATTCACAGAGTGTCCGTTCTCTAGGTTTCCCGTACATGTTATATCTGTAGTAATATTCCCTTCAACCTGGAGAGTTGGGACCCATGGAATGTGTGCCATGCATTATTGCTTTAAAGGGTCTGCATTTGCTCACCCAATCTCTCCAATCCTCTCAGTCTCAAGTGTCCAGCCTTATGCCACATCCAGCTGTCGTTGTAGATAGGGTCATTCCAGGTTTCATCAGAGACCCTGAAGGAATTGTAAAGAATTTCCCAGTTTTTTTGTTTTGTTTTTGAAATTCATTTTTATCGTGGGTTTGAGCTGATTCTCGCTGCCATGTTTATGCCAGTCTAGACACACTTGATTCCCTTACGGAGACATATCAATACATAGGTTTTAAGATTCTTACTAGTCAGATATATTCCTCTGCGGGAAATATGGGGTTTTGAGTCCCTTTCACTGAGGAAGGTGTAGGTCTTGTCTATTCCATAGTTGGTTTTTGGAACGGTACCTATGCTTATATCAAACTCTGGTTTTATGCATCACCCCACCTCTCCTTCCCCCTTAAGCAGGCATAAGAGTGTTTTCTACATGTGAGACACTGTTCCCTTTCCTAACTCAGTTCAAGTGTAGCCATGTTTACAGGATCTTCATAAGTGATATCTTATGATAAGTTTCTTTTTCTCTGTGACTTATTTCACTTAGAATCATCGTACCTGAATCCACCCATTTTGCTGCTACTGGTCTTATGAGATTGATTTCATGGCTGAGGGATATTCCATCGTACGTAAGTACCACAATTTTTTGATCCATTTTTATATTTCCTGGGATATTTAAGGTGTACCCAAGTTGAGGTCCTTGTAAGCAGTGCAGCCCTATATATTGTGGTGGCTCTGTCTCATTGATTTTCAGTTTTCCCAAGGTATATTCCCTAGACTGGAAGTGCCCTTGGCTCTGCAGCTCTGTTCTTTACTTGTTTTAGGGAACACAATGTACTCCTCCAGAGAGGCAGTTGGCAATTTACATCCCGTCCATCAGCATAACAAGGCTCCCTGTTCTCCAGGGCCTGTCTTGCCTTTCTGGTTTTTACACATTTTGTGGATGTCCCTTTTGACCGGTGGGAAGTGATACTTCTTTGTATTGCAGATTTGCATTCCCTGCTTGCTTGCTTGGCCAAAAAGGGCGTATGCGTTTTCTCCTGAATATATTCAGGAGAAAACGCATACGCCCTTTTTGGCCAAGTGCATCATTGTCGAAGTTGTGCCCCTCTTCCTGTGCTTTAAAGGCGATTCCAACGTACCTCTTCAAATCTGTTTCCTGCTATTCTGGCTCGCTTTCAAGTCCGCCTCGTTGCCTTCCCTCAACAGATTTTTGGATGATAGTTGTCCTTTATTACTCAGCCAGTTTGTGAATTGCTATGCCCCTGAGCTCCATTTTTCAACTCGTTTTTGGTGAGCTGACCGCAAGTCCAAAATTTTGGTTCAGGACTTATACTGGTTCCCTGTGGGTGGCTGAGACTTTGCTTAATTCTTCTTCCTGCCGGGAAATTACAGTGATATGTGCCCGTCCAAATGCCTAACAGGTACTCTCTCATTGGTTCTCCCTATTCCCTTTCATCCTCTGCCAAATTGGCAACCTGTGCGAACCAGGAGGTTAAAGGGGCTGTCTCTCCAAGTTGGGAGGTTGATAGTAAAGCTGATGGAAAGTCAAACCGGAGCACCAGGAGAGGGACTATTCATTGAGTTTTAGAACCCTTTCGTATTCACAGAGTGTCCGTTCTCTAGGTTTCCCGTACATGTTATATCTGTATTAATATTCCCTTCAACCTGGAGAGTTGGGACCCATGGAATGTGTGCCATGCATTATTGCTTTAAAGGGTCTGCATTTGCTCACCCAATCTCTCCAATCCTCTCAGTCCCAAGTGTCCAGACTTATGCCACATCCAGCTGTCGTTGTAGATAGGGTCATTCCAGGTTTCATCAGAGACCCTGAAGGAATTTTAAAGAATTTGCCAGTTTTTTGGTTTTGTTTTTGAAATTCCTTTTTATAGTGGGTTTGAGCTGATTCTCGCTGCCATGTTTATGCCAGTCTAGACACACTTGATTCCCTTACGGAGACATATCAATACATAGGTTTTAAGATTCTTACTAGTCAGATATATTCCTCTGCGGGAAATATGGGGTTTTGAGTCCCTTTCACTGAGGAAGGTGTAGGTCTTGTCTATTCCATAGTTGGTTTTTGGAACGGTACCTGTGCTTATATCAAACTCTGGTTTTATGCATCACCCCACCTCTCCTTCCCCCTTAAGTAGGCATAAGAGCGTTTTCTAAATGTGAGACACTGTTCTCTTTCCGAACTCTGTTCAAGTGTAGCCATGTTTACAGGATCTTCATAAGTGATAACTTATGATAAGTTTCTTTTTCTCTGTGACTTATTTCACTTAGAATCATCGTACCTGAATACACCCATTTTGCTGCTACTGGTCTTATGATATTGATTTCATGGCTGTGGGATATTCCATCGTACGTAAGTACCACAATTTTTTGAACCATTTTTATATTTCCTGGGATATTTAAGGTGTACCCAAGTTGAGGTCCTTGTAAGCAGTGCAGCCCTAAATTTTGGGGTGGCTCTGTCTTATTGATTTTCAGTTTTCCCAAGGTATATTCCCTAGACTGGAAGTGTCCTTGGCTCTGTAGCTCTGTGGTTTACTTGTTTTAGGGAACACAATGCACTCCTCCAGAGAAGCAGTTGGCAATTTACATCCCGCCCATCAGCATAACAAGGATCCCTGCTCTCCAGGGCCTGTCTTGCCTTTCTGGTTTTTACACATTTTGTGGATGTCCCTTTTGACCGGTGGGAAGTGATACTTCTTTGTAGTGCAGATTTGCATTGCCCGCTTGCTTGCTTGGCCAAAAAGGGCGTATGCGTTTTCTCCTGAATATATTCAGGAGAAAACGCATACACCCTTTTTGGCCAAGTGCATCATTGTCGAAGTTGTGCCCCTCTTCCTGTGCTTTAAAGGCGATACCAAAGTACCTCTTGAAATCTGTTTCCTTCTATTCTGCCTCGCTTTCAAGTCCGCCTCGTTGCCTTCCCTCAACAGATTTTTGGACGATAGTTCTCCTTTATTACTCCGCCAGTTTGTGAATTGCTGTGCCTCTGAGCTCCATTATTCAACTCGTTTTTTGTGAGCTGACCGCAAGTCCAAAATTTTGGTTCAGGACCTATACTGGTTCCCGGTGGGTGGCTGAGACTTTGGTTAATTCTTCTTCCTGCCGGGAAATTACAGTGATATGTGCCCGTCCAAATGCCTAACAGCTACTCTCTCATTGGTTCTCCCTCTTCCCTTTCATCCTCTGCTAAATTGGCAACCTGTGCGAACCAGGAGTTAAAGGGGCTGTCTCTCCAAGTTGGGAGGTTGATAGTAAAGCAGATGGAAAGTCAAACCGGAGCACCAGGAGAGGGACTATTCGTTGAGTTTTAGAAACCTTTCGTATTCACAGTGTGTCCGTTCTCTAGGTTTCCCGTACATGTTATTGCTGTAGTAACATTCCCTTCAGCCTGGAGAGTTGGGAACCATGGAATGTGTGCCATGCATTATTGCTTTAAAGGGTCTGCATTTGCTCATCCAATCTCACCAATCGTCTCAGTCCCAAGTGTCCAGCCTTATGCCAAATCCAGCTGTCGTTGTAGATTGGGTCTTTCCAGGTTTCATCAGAGACCCTGAAGGAATTGTAAAGAATTTCCCAGTTTTTTTGTTTTGTTTTTGAAATTCCTTTTTATAGTGGGTTTGAGCTGATTCTCGCTGCCATGTTTATGCCAGTCTAGACACACTTGATTCCCTTACAGAGACATATCAATACATAGGTTTTAATATTATTACTAGTCAGATATATTCCTCTGCGGGAAATATGGAGTTTTGAGTCCCTTTCACTGAGGAAGGTGTAGGTCTTGTCTATTCCATAGTTGGTTTTTGGAACGGTACCTGTGCTTATATCAAACTCTGGTTTGATGCATCACCCCACCTCTCCTTCCCCCTTAAGCAGGCATAAGAGTGTTTTCTAAATGTGAGACCCTGTTCTCTTTCCTAACTCAGTTCAAGTGTAGCCATGTTTACAGGATCTTCATAAGTGATATCTTATGATAAGTTTCTTTTTCTCTGTGACTAATTTCACTTAGAATCATCGTACCTGAATCCACCCATTTTGCTGCTACTGGTCTTATGACATTGATTTCATGGCTGAGGGATATTCCCTCATACGTAAGTACCACTATTTTTTGAACCATTTTTATATTTCCTGGGATATTTAAGGTGTACCCAAGTTGAGGTCCTTGTAAGCAGTGCAGCCCTAAATTTTGGGGTGGCTCTGTCTTATTGATTTTCAGTTTTCCAAATGTATATTCCCTAGACTGGAAGTGCCCTTCTGCTCTGTAGCTCTGTTCTTTACTTGTTTTAGGGAACACAATGCACTCCTCCAGAGAGGCAGTTGGCAATTTACATGCCGCCAATCAGCATAACAAGGCTCCCTGTTCTCCAGGACCTGTCTTGCCTTTCTGGTTTTTACACATTTTGTGGATGTCCCTTTTGACCGGTGGGAAGTGATACTTCTTTGTAGTGCCGATTTGCATTGCCCGCTTGCTTGCTTGGCCAAAAAGGGCGTATGTGTTTTCTCCTGAATATATTCAGGAGAAAACGCATACGCCCTTTTTGGCCAAGTGCATCATTGTCGAAGTTGTGCCCCTCTTCCTGTGCTTTAAAGGCGATTCCAATGTACCTCTTGAAATCTCTTTCCTGCTATTCTGCCTCGCTTTCAAGTCCGCCTCGTTGCCTTCCCTCAACAGATTTTTGGACGATAGTTGTCGTTTATTACTCGGCCAGTTTGTGAATTGCTGTGCCCCTGAGCTCCATTTTTCAACTCGTTTTTGGTGAGCTGACCGCAAGTGCAAAATTTTGGTTCAGGACCCATACTGGTTCCCGGTGGGTGTCTGAGACTTTGGTTAATTCTTCTTCCTGCCGGGAAATTACAGTGATATGTGCCCGTCCAAATGCCTAACAGCTACTCTCTCATTGGTTCTCCCTCTTCCCTTTCATCCTCTGCCAAATTGGCAACCTGTGCGAACCAGGAGGTTAAAGGGGCTGTCTCTCCAAGTTGGGAGGTTGATAGTAAAGCAGATGGAAAGTCAAACCGGAGCACAAGGAGAGGGACTATTAGTTGAGTTTTAGAAACCTTTCGTATTCACAGTGTGTCCGTTCTCTAGGTTTCCCGTACATGTTATAACTGTAGTAATATTCCCTTCAACCTGGAGAGTTCGGACCCATGGAATGGGTGCCATGCATTATTGCTTTAAAGGGTCTGCATTTGCTCACCCACTCTCACGCATCCTCTCAGTCCCAAGTGTCCAGCCTTATGCCACATCCAGCTGTCGTTGTAGATAGGGTCATTCCAGGTTTCATCAGAGACCCTGAAGGAATTGTAAAGAATTTCCCTTTTTTTTTGTTTTGTTTTTGAAATTCCTTTTTATAGTGGGTTTGAGCTGATTCTCGCTGCCATGTTTATGCCAGTCTAGACACACTTGATTCCCTTACGGAGACATATCAATACATAGGTTTTAAGATTCTTACTAGTCAGATATATTCCTCTGCGGGAAATATGGGGTTTTGAGTCCCTTTCACTGAGGAAGGTGTAGGTCTTGTCTATTCCATAGTTTGTTTTTGGAACGGTACCTGTGCCTATATCAAACTCTGGTTTTATGCATCACCCCACCTCTCCTTCCCCCTTAAGCAGGCATAAGAGTGTTTTCTAAATGTGAGACACTGTTCTCCTTCCGAACTCAGTTCAAGTGTAGCCATGTTTACAGGATCTTCATAAGTGATATCTTATGATAAGTTTCTTTTTCTCTGTGACTTATTTCACTTAGAATCATCGTACCTGAATCCACCCATTTTGCTGCTACTGGTCTTATGACATTGATTTCATGGCTGAGGGATATTCCATCGTACGTAAGTACCACAATTTTTTGAACCATTTTTATATTTCCTAGGATATTTAAGGTGTACCCAAGTTGAGGTCCTTGTAAGCAGTGCAGCCCTAAATTTTGGGGTGGCTCTGTCTTATTGATTTTCAGTTTTCCAAAGGTATATTCCCTAGACTGGAAGTGCCCTTCTGCTCTGTAGCTCTGTTCTTTACTTGTTTTAGGGAACACAATGCACTCCTCCAGAGAAGCAGTTGGCAATTTACATCCCGTCCATCAGCATAACAAGGCTCCCTGTTCTCTAGGACATGTCTTGCCTTTCTGGTTTTTACACATTTTGTGGATGTCCCTTTTGACCGGTAGGAAGTGATACTTCTTTGTAGTGCAGATTTGCATTGCCCGCTTGCTTTCTTGGCCAAAAAGCGCGTATGCGTTTTCTCCTGAATATATTCAGGAGAAAACGCATACGCCCTTTTTGGCCAAGTGCATCATTGTCGAAGTTGTGCCCCTCTTCCTGTGCTTTAAAGGCGATTCCAACGTACCTCTTGAAATCTGTTTCCTGCTATTCTGCCTCGCTTTCAAGTCCGCCTCGTTGCCTTCCCTCAACAGATTTTTGGACGATAGTTGTCGTTTATTACTCGGCCAGTTTGTGAATTGCTGTGCCCCTGAGCTCCATTTTTCAACTCGTTTTTGGTGAGCTGACCGCAAGTCCAAAATTTTGGTTCAGGACTTATACTGGTTCCCTGTGGGTGGCTGAGACTTTGCTTAATTCTTCTTCCTGCCGGGAAATTACAGTGATATGTGCCCGTCCAAATGCCTAACAGGTACTCTCTCATTGGTTCTCCCTATTCCCTTTCATCCTCTGCCAAATTGGCAACCTGTGCGAACCAGGAGGTTAAAGGGGCTGTCTCTCCAAGTTGGGAGGTTGATAGTAAAGCTGATGGAAAGTCAAACCGGAGCACCAGGAGAGGGACTATTCATTGAGTTTTAGAACCCTTTCGTATTCACAGAGTGTCCGTTCTCTAGGTTTCCCGTACATGTTATATCTGTAGTAATATTCCCTTCAACCTGGAGAGTTGGGACCCATGGAATGTGTGCCATGCATTATTGCTTTAAAGGGTCTGCATTTGCTCACCCAATCTCTCCAATCCTCTCAGTCCCAAGTGTCCAGCCTTATGCCACATCCAGCTGTCGTTGTAGATAGGGTCATTCCAGGTTTCATCAGAGACCCTGAAGGAATTTTAAAGAATTTGCCAGTTTTTTGGTTTTGTTTTTGAAATTCCTTTTTATAGTGGGTTTGAGCTGATTCTCGCTGCCATGTTTATGCCAGTCTAGACACACTTGATTCCCTTACGGAGACATATCAATACATAGGTTTTAAGATTCTTACTAGTCAGATATATTCCTCTGCGGGAAATATGGGGTTTTGAGTCCCTTTCACTGAGGAAGGTGTAGGTCTTGTCTATTCCATAGTTGGTTTTTGGAACGGTACCTGTGCTTATATCAAACTCTGGTTTTATGCATCACCCCACCTCTCCTTCCCCCTTAAGTAGGCATAAGAGCGTTTTCTAAATGTGAGACACTGTTCGCTTTCCTAACTCAGTTCAAGTGTAGCCATGTTTACAGGATCTTCATAAGTGATAACTTATGATAAGTTTCTTTTTCTCTGTGACTTATTTCACTTAGAATCATCGTACCTGAATACACCCATTTTGCTGCTACTGGTCTTATGATATTGATTTCATGGCTGTGGGATATTCCATCGTACGTAAGTACCACAATTTTTTGAACCATTTTTATATTTCCTGGGTTATTTAAGGTGTACCCAAGTTGAGGTCCTTGTAAGCAGTGCAGCCCTAAATTTTGGGGTGGCTCTGTCTTATTGATTTTCAGTTTTCCCAAGGTATATTCCCTAGACTGGAAGTGTCCTTGGCTCTGTAGCTCTGTGGTTTACTTGTTTTAGGGAACACAATGCACTCCTCCAGAGAAGCAGTTGGCAATTTACATCCCGCCCATCAGCATAACAAGGATCCCTGTTCTCCAGGGCCTGTCTTGCCTTTCTGGTTTTTACACATTTTGTGGATGTCCCTTTTGACCGGTGGGAAGTGATACTTCTTTGTAGTGCAGATTTGCATTGCCCGCTTGCTTGCTTGGCCAAAAAGGGCGTATGCGTTTTCTCCTGAATATATTCAGGAGAAAACGCATACGCCCTTTTTGGCCAAGTGCATCATTGTCGAAGTTGTGCCCCTCTTCCTGTGCTTTAAAGGCGATTCCAACGTACCTCTTGAAATCTGTTTCCTGCTATTCTGCCTCGCTTTCAAGTCCGCCTCGTTGCCTTCCCTCAACAGATTTTTGGACGATAGTTCTCCTTTATTACTCCGCCAGTTTGTGAATTGCTGTGCCCCTGAGCTCCATTATTCAACTCGTTTTTTGTGAGCTGACCGCAAGTCCAAAATTTTGGTTCAGGACCTATACTGGTTCCCGGTGGGTGGCTGAGACTTTGGTTAATTCTTCTTCCTGCCGGGAAAGTACAGTGATATGTGCCCGTCCAAATGCCTAACAGCTACTCTCTCATTGGTTCTCCCACTTCCCTTTCATCCTCTGCTAAATTGGCAACCTGTGCGAACCAGGAGTTAAAGGGGCTGTCTCTCCAAGTTGGGAGGTTGATAGTAAAGCAGATGGAAAGTCAAACCAGAGCACCAGGAGAGGGATTATTCGTTGAGTTTTAGAAACCTTTCGTATTCACAGTGTGTCCGTTCTCTAGGTTTCCCGTACATGTTATTGCTGTAGTAACATTCCCTTCAGCCTGGAGAGTTGGGAACCATGGAATGTGTGCCATGCATTATTGCTTTAAAGGGTCTGCATTTGCTCATCCAATCTCACCAATCGTCTCAGTCCCAAGTGTCCAGCCTTATGCCAAATCCAGCTGTCGTTGTAGATTGGGTCTTTCCAGGTTTCATCAGAGACCCTGAAGGAATTGTAAAGAATTTCCCAGTTTTTTTGTTTTGTTTTTGAAATTCCTTTTTATAGTGGGTTTGAGCTGATTCTCGCTGCCATGTTTATGCCAGTCTAGACACACTTGATTCCCTTACAGAGACATATCAATACATAGGTTTTAATATTATTACTAGTCAGATATATTCCTCTGCGGGAAATATGGAGTTTTGAGTCCCTTTCACTGAGGAAGGTGTAGGTCTTGTCTATTCCATAGTTGGTTTTTGGAACGGTACCTGTGCTTATATCAAACTCTGGTTTGATGCATCACCCCACCTCTCCTTCCCCCTTAAGCAGGCATAAGAGTGTTTTCTAAATGTGAGACACTGTTCTCTTTCCTAACTCAGTTCAAGTGTAGCCATGTTTACAGGATCTTCATAAGTGATATCTTATGATAAGTTTCTTTTTCTCTGTGACTAATTTCACTTAGAATCATCGTACCTGAATCCACCCATTTTGCTGCTACTGGTCTTATGACATTGATTTCATGGCTGAGGGATATTCCCTCGTACGTAAGTACCACTATTTTTTGAACCATTTTTATATTTCCTGGGATATTTAAGGTGTACCCAAGTTGAGGTCCTTGTAAGCAGTGCAGCCCTAAATTTTTTGGTGGCTCTGTCTTATTGATTTTCAGTTTTCCAAAGGTATATTCCCTAGACTGGAAGTGCCCTTCTGCTCTGTAGCTCTGTTCTTTACTTGTTTTAGGGAACACAATGCACTCCTCCAGAGAGGCAGTTGGCAATTTACATGCCGCCAATCAGCATAACAAGGCTCCCTGTTCTCCAGGACCTGTCTTGCCTTTCTGGTTTTTACACATTTTGTGGATGTCCCTTTTGACCGGTGGGAAGTGATACTTCTTTGTAGTGCAGATTTGCATTGCCCGCTTGCTTGCTTGGCCAAAAAGGGCGTATGCGTTTTCTCCTGAATATATTCAGGAGAAAACGCATACGCCCTTTTTGGCCAAGTGCATCATTGTCGAAGTTGTGCCCCTCTTCCTGCGCTTTAAAGGCGATTCCAATGTACCTCTTGAAATCTCTTTCCTGCTATTCTGCCTCGCTTTCAAGTCCGCCTCGTTGCCTTCCCTCAACAGATTTTTGGACGATAGTTGTCGTTTATTACTCGGCCAGTTTGTGAATTGCTGTGCCCCTGAGCTCCATTTTTCAACTCGTTTTTGGTGAGCTGACCGCAAGTCCAAAATTTTGGTTCAGGACCTATGCTGGTTCCCGGTGGGTGTCTGAGACTTTGGTTAATTCTTCTTGCTGCCGGGGAATTACAGTGATATGTGCCCTTTCAAATGCCTAACAGCTACTCTCTCATTGGTTCTCCCTCTTCCCTTTCATCCTCTGCCAAATTGGCAACCTGTGCGAACCAGGAGGTTAAAGGGGCTGTCTCTCCAAGTTGGGAGGTTGATAGTAAAGCAGATGGAAAGTCAAACCGGAGCACAAGGAGAGGGACTATTAGTTGAGTTTTAGAAACCTTTCGTATTCACAGTGTGTCCGTTCTCTAGGTTTCCCGTACATGTTATAACTGTAGTAATATTCCCTTCAACCTGGAGAGTTCGGACCCATGGAATGGGTGCCATGCATTATTGCTTTAAAGGGTCTGCATTTGCTCACCCACTCTCACGAATCCTCTCAGTCCCAAGTGTCCAGCCTTATGCCACATCCAGCTGTCGTTGTAGATAGGGTCATTCCAGGTTTCATCAGAGACCCTGAAGGAATTGTAAAGAATTTCCCTTTTTTTTTGTTTTGTTTTTGAAATTCATTTTTATAGTGGGTTTGAGCTGATTCTCGCTGCCATGTTTATGCCAGTCTAGACACACTTGATTCCCTTACGGAGACATATCAATACATAGGTTTTAAGATTCTTACTAGTCAGATATATTCCTCTGCGGGAAATATGGGGTTTTGAGTCCCTTTCACTGAGGAAGGTGTAGGTCTTGTCTATTCCATAGTTTGTTTTTGGAACGGTACCTGTGCCTATATCAAACTCTGGTTTTATGCATCACCCCACCTCTCCTTCCCCCTTAAGCAGGCATAAGAGTGTTTTCTAAATGTGAGACACTGTTCTCCTTCCGAACTCAGTTCAAGTGTAGCCATGTTTACAGGATCTTCATAAGTGATATCTTATGATAAGTTTCTTTTTCTCTGTGACTTATTTCACTTAGAATCATCGTACCTGAATCCACCCATTTTGCTGCTACTGGTCTTATGACATTGATTTCATGGCTGAGGGATATTCCATCGTACGTAAGTACCACAATTTTTTGAACCATTTTTATATTTCCTAGGATATTTAAGGTGTACCCAAGTTGAGGTCCTTGTAAGCAGTGCAGCCCTAAATTTTGGGGTGGCTCTGTCTTATTGATTTTCAGTTTTCCAAAGGTATATTCCCTAGACTGGAAGTGCCCTTCTGCTCTGTAGCTCTGTTCTTTACTTGTTTTAGGGAACACAATGCACTCCTCCAGAGAAGCAGTTGGCAATTTACATGCCGCCCATCAGCATAACAAGGCTCCCTGTTCTCTAGGACATGTCTTGCCTTTCTGGTTTTTACACATTTTGTGGATGTCCCTTTTGACCGGTGGGAAGTGATACTTCTTTGTAGTGCAGATTTGCATTGCCCGCTTGCTTTCTTGGCCAAAAAGCGCGTATGCGTTTTCTCCTGAATATATTCAGGAGAAAACGCATACGCCCTTTTTGGCCAAGTGCATCATTGTCGAAGTTGTGCCCCTCTTCCTGTGCTTTAAAGGCGATTCCAACGTACCTCTTGAAATCTGTTTCCTGCTATTCTGCCTCGCTTTCAAGTCCGCCTCGTTGCCTTCCCTCAACAGATTTTTGGACGATAGTTGTCGTTTATTACTCGGCCAGTTTGTGAATTGCTGTGCCCCTGAGCTCCATTTTTCATCTCGTTTTTGGTGAGCTGACCGCAAGTCCAAAATTTTGGTTCAGGACTTATACTGGTTCCCTGTGGGTGGCTGAGACTTTGCTTAATTCTTCTTCCTGCCGGGAAATTACAGTGATATGTGCCCGTCCAAATGCCTAACAGGTACTCTCTCATTGGTTCTCCCTATTCCCTTTCATCCTCTGCCAAATTGGCAACCTGTGCGAACCAGGAGTTTAAAGGGGCTGTCTCTCCAAGTTGGGAGATTGATAGTAAAGCTGATGGAAAGTCAAACCGGAGCACCAGGAGAGGGACTATTCATTGAGTTTTAGAACCCTTTCGTATTCACAGAGTGTCCGTTCTCTAGGTTTCCCGTACATGTTATATCTGTAGTAATATTCCCTTCAACCTGGAGAGTTGGGACCCATGGAATGTGTGCCATGCATTATTGCTTTAAAGGGTCTGCATTTGCTCACCCAATCTCTCCAATCCTCTCAGTCCCAAGTGTCCAGCCTTATGCCACATCCAGCTGTCGTTGTAGATAGGGTCATTCCAGGTTTCATCAGAGACCCTGAAGGAATTTTAAAGAATTTGCCAGTTTTTTGGTTTTGTTTTTGAAATTCCTTTTTATAGTGGGTTTGAGCTGATTCTCGCTGCCATGTTTATGCCAGTCTAGACACACTTGATTCCCTTATGGAGACATATCAATACATAGGTTTTAAGATTCTTACTAGTCAGATATATTCCTCTGCGGGAAATATGGGGTTTTGAGTCCCTTTCACTGAGGAAGGTGTAGGTCTTGTCTATTCCATAGTTGGTTTTTGGAACGGTACCTGTGCTTATATCAAACTCTGGTTTTATGCATCACCCCACCTCTCCTTCCCCCTTAAGTAGGCATAAGAGCGTTTTCTAAATGTGAGACACTGTTCTCTTTCCTAACTCAGTTCAAGTGTAGCCATGTTTACAGGATCTTCATAAGTGATAACTTATGATAAGTTTCTTTTTCTCTGTGACTTATTTCACTTAGAATCATCGTACCTGAATACACCCATTTTGCTGCTACTGGTCTTATGATATTGATTTCATGGCTGAGGGATATTCCATCGTACGTAAGTACCACAATTTTTTGAACCATTTTTATATTTCCTGGGATATTTAAGGTGTACCCAAGTTGAGGTCCTTGTAAGCAGTGCAGCCCTAAATTTTGGGGTGGCTCTGTCTTATTGATTTTCAGTTTTCCCAAGGTATATTCCCTAGACTGGAAGTGTCCTTGGCTCTGTAGCTCTGTGGTTTACTTGTTTTAGGGAACACAATGCACTCATCCAGAGAAGCAGTTGGCAATTTACATCCCGCCCATCAGCATAACAAGGATCCCTGTTCTCCAGGGCCTGTCTTGCCTTTCTGGTTTTTACACATTTTGTGGATGTCCCTTTTGACCGGTGGGAAGTGATACTTCTTTGTAGTGCAGATTTGCATTGCCCGCTTGCTTGCTTGGCCAAAAAGGGTGTATGCGTTTTCTCCTGAATATATTCAGGAGAAAACGCATACGCCCTTTTTGGCCAAGTGCATCATTGTCGAAGTTGTGCCCCTCTTCCTGTGCTTTAAAGGCGATTCCAACGTACCTCTTGAAATCTGTTTCCTGCTATTCTGCCTCGCTTTCAAGTCCGCCTCGTTGCCTTCCCTCAACAGATTTTTGGACGATAGTTCTCCTTTATTACTCCGCCAGTTTGTGAATTGCTGTGCCCCTGAGCTCCATTATTCAACTCGTTTTTTGTGAGCTGACCGCAAGTCCAAAATTTTGGTTCAGGACCTATACTGGTTCCCGGTGGGTGGCTGAGACTTTGGTTAATTCTTCTTCCTGCCGGGAAATTACAGTGATATGTGCCCGTCCAAATGCCTAACAGCTACTCTCTCATTGGTTCTCCCTCTTCCCTTTCATCTTCTGCTAAATTGGCAACCTGTGCGAACCAGGAGTTAAAGGGGCTGTCTCTCCAAGTTGGGAGGTTGATAGTAAAGCAGAGGGAAAGTCAAACCGGAGCACCAGGAGAGGGACTATTCGTTGAGTTTTAGAAACCTTTCGTATTCACAGTGTGTCCGTTCTCTAGGTTTCCCGTACATGTTATTGCTGTAGTAACATTCCCTTCAGCCTGGAGAGTTGGGAACCATGGAATGTGTGCCATGCATTATTGCTTTAAAGGGTCTGCATTTGCTCATCCAATCTCACCAATCGTCTCAGTCCCAAGTGTCCAGCCTTATGCCACATCCAGCTGTCGTTGTAGATTGGGTCTTTCCAGGTTTCATCAGAGACCCTGAAGGAATTGTAAAGAATTTCCCAGTTTTTTTGTTTTGTTTTTGAAATTCCTTTTTATAGTGGGTTTGAGCTGATTCTCGCTGCCATGTTTATGCCAGTCTAGACACACTTGATTCCCTTACGGAGACATATCAATACATAGGTTTTAAGATTCTTACTAGTCAGATATATTCCTCGGCGGGAAATATGGGGTTTTGAGTCCCTTTCACTGAGGAAGGTGTAGGTCTTTTCTCTTCCATTGTTGGTTTTTGGAATGGTACCTGTGCTTATATCAAACTCTGGTTTTATGCATCACCTCACCTCTCCTTCCCCCTTAAGCAGGCAAAAGAGTATTTTCTAAATGTGAGACACTGTTCTCTTTCCTAACTCAGTTCAAGTGTAGCCATGTTTACAGGATCTTCATAAGTGATATCTTATGATAAGTTTCTTTTTCTCTGTGACTTATTTCACTTAGAATCATCGTACCTGAATCCACCCATTTTGCTGCTACTGGTCTTATGACATTGATTTCATGGCTGAGGGATATTCCATCGTACGTAAGTACCACAATTTTTTGAACCATTTTTATATTTCCTAGGATATTTAAGGTATACCCAAGTTGAGGTCCTTGTAAGCAGTGCAGCCCTAAATTTTGGGGTGGCTCTGTCTTATTGATTTTCAGTTTTCCAAAGGTATATTCCCTAGACTGGAAGTGCCCTTCTGCTCTGTAGCTCTGTTCTTTACTTCTTTTAGGGAACACAATGCACTCCTCCAGAGGGGCAGTTGGCAATTTACATGCCGCCCATCAGCATAACAAGGCTCCCTGTTCTCTAGGACCTGTCTTGACTTTCTGGTTTTTACACATTTTGTGGATGTGTCTTTTGACCGGTGGGAAGTGATACTTCTTTGTAGTGCAGATTTGCATTGCCCGCTTGCTTGCTTGGCCAAAAAGGGCGTATGCGTTTTCTCCTGAATATATTCAGGAGAAAATGCATACGCCCTTTTTGGCCAAGTGCATCATTGTCGAAGTTGTGCCCCTCTTCCTGTGCTTTAAAGGCGATTCCAACGTACCTCTTGAAATCTGTTTCCTGCTATTCTGCCTCGCTTTCAAGTCCGCCTCGTTGCCTTCCCTCAACAGATTTTTGGACGATAGTTGTCGTTTATTACTCGGCCAGTTTGTGAATTGCTGTGCCCCTGAGCTCCATTTTTCAACTCATTTTTGGTGAGCTGACCGCAAGTCCAAAATTTTGGTTCAGGACCCATACTGGTTCCCAGTGGGTGTCTGAGACTTTGGTTAATTCTTCTTCCTGCCGGGAAATTACAGTGATATGTGCCCGTCCAAATGCCTAACAGCTACTCTCTCATTGGTTCTCCCTCTTCCCTTTCATCCTCTGCCAAATTGGCAACCTGTGCGAACCAGGAGGTTAAAGGGGCTGTCTCTCCAAGTTGGGAGGTTGATAGTAAAGCAGATGGAAAGTCAAACCGGAGCACAAGGAGAGGGACTATTAGTTGAGTTTTAGAAACCTTTCGTATTCACAGTGTGTCCGTTCTCTAGGTTTCCCGTACATGTTATAACTGTAGTAATATTCCCTTCAACCTGGAGAGTTCGGACCCATGGAATGGGTGCCATGCATTATTGCTTTAAAGGGTCTGCATTTGCTCACCCAATCTCACCAATCGTCTCAGTCCCAAGTGTCCAGCCTTATGCCACATCCAGCTGTCATTGTAGATAGGGTCATTCCAGGTTTCATCAGAGACCCTGAAGGAATTGTAAAGAATTTCCCAGTTTTTTTGTTTTGTTTTTGAAATTCATTTTTATAGTGGGTTTGAGCTGATTCTCGCTGCCATGTTTATGCCAGTCTAGACACACTTGATTCCCTTACGGAGACATATCAATACATAGGTTTTAATATTATTACTAGTCAGATATATTCCTCTGTGGGAAATATGGAGTTTTGAGTCCCTTTCACTGAGGAAGGTGTAGGTCTTGTCTATTCCATAGTTGGTTTTTGGAACGGTACCTGTGCTTATATCAAACTCTGGTTTGATGCATCACCCCACCTCTCCTTCCCCCTTAAGCAGGCATAAGAGTGTTTTCTAAATGTGAGACCCTGTTCTCTTTCCTAACTCAGTTCAAGTGTAGCCATGTTTACAGGATCTTCATAAGTGATATCTTATGATAAGTTTCTTTTTCTCTGGTACTAATTTCACTTAGAATCATCGTACCTGAATCCACCCATTTTGCTGCTACTGGTCTTATGACATTGATTTCATGGCTGAGGGATATTCCCTCGTACGTAAGTACCACTATTTTTTGAACCATTTTTATATTTCCTGGGATATTTAAGGTGTACCCAAGTTGAGGTCCTTGTAAGCAGTGCAGCCCTAAATTTTTTGGTGGCTCTGTCTTATTGATTTTCAGTTTTCCAAAGGTATATTCCCTAGACTGGAAGTGCCCTTCTGCTCTGTAGCTCTGTTCTTTACTTGTTTTAGGGAACACAATGCACTCCTCCAGAGAGGCAGTTGGCAATTTACATGCCGCCAATCAGCATAACAAGGCTCCCTGTTCTCCAGGACCTGTCTTGCCTTTCTGGTTTTTACACATTTTGTGGATGTCCCTTTTGACCGGTGGGAAGTGATACTTCTTGGTAGTGCCGATTTGCATTGCCCGCTTGCTTGCTTGGCCAAAAAGGGCGTATGCGTTTTCTCCTGAATATATTCAGGAGAAAACGCATACGCCCTTTTTGGCCAAGTGCATCATTGTCGAAGTTGTGCCCCTCTTCCTGCGCTTTAAAGGCGATTCCAATGTACCTCTTGAAATCTCTTTCCTGCTATTCTGCCTCGCTTTCAAGTCCGCCTCGTTGCCTTCCCTCAACAGATTTTTGGACGATAGTTGTCGTTTATTACTCGGCCAGTTTGTGAATTGCTGTGCCCCTGAGCTCCATTTTTCAACTCGTTTTTGGTGAGCTGACCGCAAGTCCAAAATTTTGGTTCAGGACCTATGCTGGTTCCCGGTGGGTGTCTGAGACTTTGGTTAATTCTTCTTGCTGCCGGGGAATTACAGTGATATGTGCCCTTTCAAATGCCTAACAGCTACTCTCTCATTGGTTCTCCCTCTTCCCTTTCATCCTCTGCCAAATTGGCAACCTGTGCGAACCAGGAGGTTAAAGGGGCTGTCTCTCCAATTTGGGAGGTTGATAGTAAAGCAGATGGAAAGTCAAACCGGAGCACAAGGAGAGGGACTATTAGTTGAGTTTTAGAAACCTTTCGTATTCACAGTGTGTCCGTTCTCTAGGTTTCCCGTACATGTTATAACTGTAGTAATATTCCCTTCAACCTGGAGAGTTGGGACCCATGGAATGGGTGCCATGCATTATTGCTTTAAAGGGTCTGCATTTGCTCACCCAATCTCACCAATCGTCTCAGTCCCAAGTGTCTAGCCTTATGCCACATCCAGCTGTCGTTGTAGATAGGGTCATTCCAGGTTTCATCAGAGACCCTGAAGGAATTGTAAAGAATTTGCCAGTTTTTTTGTTTTGTTTTTGAAATTCCTTTTTATAGTGGGTTTGAGCTGATTCTCGCTGCCATGTTTATGCCAGTCTAGACACACTTGATTCCCTTACAGAGACATATCAATACATAGGTTTTAAGATTCTTACTAGTCAGATATATTCCTCTGCGGGAAATATGGGGTTTTGAGTCCCTTTCACTGAGGAAGGTGTAGGTCTTGTCTATTCCATAGTTGGTTTTTGGAACGGTACCTGTGCTTATATCAAACTCTGGTTTTATGCATCACCCCACCTCTCCTTCCCCCTTAAGCAGGCATAAGAGTGTTTTCTAAATGTGAGACACTGTTCTCTTTCCTAACTCAGTTCAAGTGTAGCCATGTGTACAGGATCTTCATAAGTGATATCTTATGATAAGTTTCTTTTTCTCTGGGACTAATTTCACTTAGAATCATCGTACCTGAATACACCCATTTTGCTGCTACTGGTCTTATGACATTGATTTCATGGCTGAGGGATATTCCATCATACGTAAGTACCACAATTTTTTGAACCATTTTTATATTTCCTGGGATATTTAAGGTGGACCCAAGTTGAGTTCCTTGTAAGCAGTGCAGCCCTAAATTTTGGGGTGGCTCTGTCTTATTGATTTTCAGTTTTCCCAAGGTATATACCCTAGACTGGAAGTGTCCTTGGCTCTATAGCTCTGTGGTTTACTTGTTTTAGGGAACACAATGCACTCCTCCAGAGAAGCAGTTGGCAATTTACATCCCGCCCATCAGCATAACAAGGCTCCCTGTTCTCCAGGGCCTGTCTTGCCTTTCTGGTTTTTACACATTTTGTGGATGTCCCTTTTGACCGGTGGGAAGTGATACTTCTTTGTAGTGCAGATTTGCATTGCCCGCTTGCTTGCTTGGCCAAAAACGGCGTATGCGTTTTCAGCTGAATATATTCAGGAGAAAACGCATACACTCTTTTTGGCCAAGTGCATCATTGTCGAAGTTGTGCCCCTCTTCCTGTGCTTTAAAGGCGATTCCAACGTACCTCTTGAAATCTGTTTCCTGCTATTCTGCCTCGCTTTCAAGTCCGCCTCGTTGCCTTCCCTCAACAGATTTTCGGACGATAGTTGTCCCTTATTACTCGGCCAGTTTGTGAATTGCTGTGCCCCTGAGCTCCAGTTTTCAACTCGTTTTTGGTGAGCTGACCCCAAGTCCAAAATTTTGGTTCAGGACCTATACTGGTTCCTGGTGGGTGGCTGAGACTTTGGTTAATTATTCTTCCTGCCGTGAAATTACAGTGATATGTGCCCGTCCAAACGCCTAACAGCTACTCTCTCATTGGTTCTCCCTCTTCCCTTTCATCCTCTGCCAAATTGGAAACATGTGAGAACCAGGAGGTTAAAGGGGCTGTCTCTCCAAGTTGGGAGGTTGATAGTAAAGCAGATGGAAAGTCAAACCAGAGCACCAGGAGAGGGACTATT
Source organism: Hyperoodon ampullatus (assembly GCF_949752795.1). Lineage (NCBI taxonomy): Eukaryota > Metazoa > Chordata > Mammalia > Artiodactyla > Ziphiidae > Hyperoodon > Hyperoodon ampullatus. The sequence goes on along the minus strand of NW_027640677.1, from coordinate 223,329 downwards.
TGTTGAGTTTTAGAAACCTTTCGTATTCACAGTGTGTCCATTCTCTAGGTTTCCCGTATATGTTATAACTGTAGTAATATTCCCTTCAACCTGGAGAGTTGGGACCCATGGAATGGGTGCCATGCATTATTGCTTTCAAGGGTCTGCATTTGCTCACCCAATCTCACCAATCCTCTCAGTCTCAAGTGTCCAGCCTTATGCCACATCCAGCTGTCATTGTAGATAGGGTCATTCCAGGTTTCATCAGAGACCCTGAAGGAATTGTAAAGAATTTCCCAGTTTTTTTGTTTTGTTTTTGAAATTCATTTTTATCGTGGGTTTGAGCTGATTCTCGCTGCCATGTTTATGCCAGTCTAGACACACTTGATTCCCTTACGGAGACATATCAATACATAGGTTTTAAGATTCTTACTAGTCAGATATATTCCTCTGCAGGAAATATGGGGTTTTGAGTCCCTTTCACTGAGGAAGGTGTAGGTCTTGTCTATTCCATAGTTGGTTTTTGGAACGGTACCTGTGCTTATATCAAACTCTGGTTTTATGCATCACCCCACCTCTCCTTCCCCCTTAAGCAGGCATAAGAGTGTTTTCTACATGTGAGACACTGTTCTCTTTCCTAACTCAGTTCAAGTGTAGCCATGTTTACAGGATCTTCATAAGTGATATCTTATGATAAGTTTCTTTTTCTCTGTGACTTATTTCAATTAGAATCATCGTACCTGAATCCACCCATTTTGCTGCTACTGGTCTTATGACATTGATTTCATGGCTGAGGGATATTCCATCGTACGTAAGTACCACAATTTTTTGATCCATTTTTATATTTCCTGGGATATTTAAGGTGTACCCAAGTTGAGGTCCTTGTAAGCAGTGCAGCCCTATATATTGTGGTGGCTCTGTCTCATTGATTTTCAGTTTTCCCAAGGTATATTCCCTAGACTGGAAGTGCCCTTGGCTCTGCAGCTCTGTTCTTTACTTGTTTTAGGGAACACAATGTACTCCTCCAGAGAGGCAGTTGGCAATTTACATCCCGCCCATCAGCATAACAAGGCTCCCTGTTCTCCAGGGCCTGTCTTGCCTTTCTGGTTTTTACACATTTTGTGGATGTCCCTTTTGACCGGTGGGAAGTGATACTTCTTTGTATTGCAGATTTGCATTGCCTGCTTGCTTGCTTGGCCAAAAAGGGCTTATGCGTTTTCTCCTGAATATATTCAGGAGAAAACGCATACGCCCTTTTTGGCCAAGTGCATCATTGTCGAAGTTGTGCCCCTCTTCCTGTGCTTTAAAAGCGATTCCAACGTACCTCTTGAAATCTGTTTCCTGCTATTCTGGCTCGCTTTCAAGTCCGCCTCGTTGCCTTCCCTCAAGAGATTTTTGGATGATAGTTGTCCTTTATTACTCAGCCAGTTTGTGAATTGCTATGCCCCTGAGCACCATTTTTCAACTCGTTTTTGGTGAGCTGACCGCAAGTCCAAAATTTTGGTTCAGGACTTATACTGGTTCCCTGTGGGTGGCTGAGACTTTGGTTAATTCTTCTTCCTGCCGGGAAATTACAGTGATATGTGCCTGTCCAAATGCCTAACAGGTACTCTCTCATTGGTTCTCCCTCTTCCCTTTCATCCTCTGCCAAATTGGCAACCTGTGCGAACCAGGAGGTTAAAGGGGCTGTCTCTCCAAGTTGGGAGGTTGATAGTAAAGCTGATGGAAAGTCAAACCGGAGCACCAGGAGAGGTACTATTCATTGAGTTTTAGAAACCTTTCGTATTCACAGAGTGTCCGTTCTCTAGGTTTCCCGTACATGTTATATCTGTAGTAATATTCCCTTCAACCTGGAGAGTTGGGACCCATGGAATGTGTGCCATGCATTATTGCTTTAAAGGGTCTGCATTTGCTCACCCAATCTCTCCAATCCTCTCAGTCCCAAGTGTCCAGCCTTATGCCACATCCAGCTGTCGTTTTAGATAGGGTCATTCCAGGTTTCATCAGAGACCCTGAAGGAATTGTAAAGAATTTGCCAGTTTTTTGGTTTTGTTTTTGAAATTCCTTTTTATAGTGGGTTTGAGCTGATTCTCGCTGCCATGTTTATGCCACTCTAGACACACATGATTCCCTTACGGAGACATATCAATACATAGGTTTTAAGATTCTTACTAGTCAGATATATTCCTCTGCGGGAAATATGGGGTTTTGAGTCCCTTTCACTGAGGAAGGTGTAGGTCTTGTCTATTCCATAGTTGGTTTTTGGAACGGTACCTGTGCTTATATCAAACTCTGGTTTTATGCATCACCCCACCTCTCCTTCCCCCATAAGTAGGCATAAGAGCGTTTTCTAAATGTGAGACACTGTTCTCTTTCCTAACTCAGTTCAAGTGTAGCCATGTTTACAGGATCTTCATAAGTGATATCTTATGATAAGTTTCTTTTTCTCTGTGACTTATTTCACTTAGAATCATCGTACCTGAATACACCCATTTTGCTGCTACTGGTCTTATGATATTGATTTCATGGCTGAGGGATATTCCATCGTACGTAAGTACCACAATTTTTTGAACCATTTTTATATTTCCTGGGATATTTAAGGTGTACCCAAGTTGAGGTCCTTGTAAGCAGTGCAGCCCTAAATTTTGGGGTGGCTCTGTCTTATTGATTTTCAGTTTTCCCAAGGTATATTCCCTAGACTGGAAGTGTCCTTGGCTCTGTAGCTCTGTGGTTTACTTGTTTTAGGGAACACAATGCACTCATCCAGAGAAGCAGTTGGCAATTTACATCCCGCCCATCAGCATAACAAGGATCCCTGTTCTCCAGGGCCTGTCTTGCCTTTCTGGTTTTTACACATTTTGTGGATGTCCCTTTTGACCGGTGGGAAGTGATACTTCTTTGTAGTGCAGATTTGCATTGCCCGCTTGCTTGCTTGGCCAAAAAGGGCGTATGCGTTTTCTCCTGAATATATTCAGGAGAAAACGCATACACCCTTTTTGGCCAAGTGCATCATTGTCGAAGTTGTGCCCCTCTTCCTGTGCTTTAAAGGTGATTCCAACGTACCTCTTGAAATCTGTTTCCTGCTATTCTGCCTCGCTTTCAAGTCCGCCTCGTTGCCTGCCCTCAACAGATTTTTGGACGATAGTTCTCCTTTATTACTCCGCCAGTTTGTGAATTGCTGTGCCCCTGAGCTCCATTATTCAACTCGTTTTTTGTGAGCTGACCGCAAGTCCAAAATTTTGGTTCAGGACCTATACTGGTTCCCGGTGGGTGGCTGAGAATTTGGTTAATTCTTCTTCCTGCCGGGAAATTAGAGTGATATGTGCCCGTCCAAATGCCTAACAGCTACTCTCTCATTGGTTCTCCCTCTTCCCTTTCATCCTCTGCTAAATTGGCAACCTGTGCGAACCAGGAGTTAAAGGGGCTGTCTCTCCAAGTTGGGAGGTTGATAGTAAAGCAGATGGAAAGTCAAACCGGAGCACCAGGAGAGGGACTATTCGTTGAGTTTTAGAAACCTTTCGTATTCACAGTGTGTCCGTTCTCTAGGTTTCCCGTACATGTTATTGCTGTAGTAACATTCCCTTCAGCCTGGAGAGTTGGGACCCATGGAATGTGTGCCATGCATTATTGCTTTAAAGGGTCTGAATTTGCTCACCCAATCTCACCAATCGTCTCAGTCCCAAGTGTTCAGCCTTATGCCAAATCCAGCTGTCGTTGTAGATTGGGTCATTCCAGGTTTCATCAGACACCCTGAAGGAATTGTAAAGAATTTCCCAGTTTTTATGTTTTGTTTTAGAAATTCCTTTTTATAGTGGGTTTGAGCTGATTCTCGCTGCCATGTTTATGCCAGTCTAGACACACTTGATTCCCTTACGGAGACATATCAATACATAGGTTTTAAGATTCTTACTAGTCACATATATTCCTCGGCGGGAAATATGGGGTTTTGAGTCCCTTTCACTGAGGAAGGTGTAGGTCTTTTCTATTCCATAGTTGGTTTTTGGAATGGTACCTGTGCTTATATCAAACTCTGGTTTTATGCATCACCTCACCTCTCCTTCCCCCTTAAGCAGGCAAAAGAGTATTTTCTAAATGTGAGACACTGTTCTCTTTCCTAACTCAGTTCAAGTGTAGCCATGTTTACAGGAACTTCATAAGTGGTATCTTATGATAAGTTTCTTTTTCTCTGTGACTTATTTCACTTAGAATCATCGTACCTGAATCCACCCATTTTGCTGCTACTGGTCTTATGACATTGATTTCATGGCTGAGGGATATTCCATCGTACGTAAGTACCACAATTTTTTGAACCATTTTTATATTTCCTTGGATATTTAAGGTGTACCCAAGTTGAGGTCCTTGTAAGCAGTGCAGCCCTAAATTTTGGGGTGGCTCTGTCTTATTGATTTTCAGTTTTCCAAAGGTATATTCCCTAGACTGGAAGTGCCCTTCTGCTCTGTAGCTCTGTTCTTTACTTGTTTTAGGGAACACAATGCACTCCTCCAGAGAGGCAGTTGGCAATTTACATGCCGCCCATCAGCATAACAAGGCTCCCAGTTCTCTAGGACCTGTCTTGACTTTCTGGTTTTTACACATTTTGTGGATGTGTCTTTTGACCGGTGGGAAGTGATACTTCTTTGTAGTGCAGATTTGCATTGCCCGCTTGCTTTCTTGGCCAAAAAGGGCGTATGCGTTTTCTCCTGAATATATTCAGGAGAAAATGCATACGCACTTTTTGGCCAAGTGCATCATTGTCGAAGTTGTGCCCCTCTTCCTGTGCTTTAAAGGCGATTCCAACGTACCTCTTGAAATCTGTTTCCTGCTATTCTGCCTCACTTTCAAGTCCGCCTCGTTGCCTTCCCTCAACAGATTTTTGGACGACAGTTGTCCTTTATTACTCGGCCAGTTTGTGAATTGCTGTGCCCCTGAGCTCCATTTTTCCACTCGTTTTTGGTGAGGTGACCGCAAGTCCAAAATTTTGGTTCAGGACCTATGCTGGTTCCCGGTGGGTGTCTGAGACTTTGGTTAATTCTTCTTGCTCCCGGGGAATTACAGTGATATGTGCCCTTTCAAATGCCTAACAGCTACTCTCTCATTGGTCCTCCCTCTTCCCTTTCATCCTCTGCCAAATTGGCAACCTGTGCGAACCAGGAGGTTAAAGGGGCTGTCTCTCCAAGTTGGGAGGATGATAGTAAAGCAGGTGTAAAGTCAAACCGGAGCACCAGGAGAGGGACTATTCATTGAGTTTTAGAAACCTTTCGTATTCACAGTGTGTCCGTTCTCTAGGTTTCCCGTACATGTTATAGCTGTAGTAATATTCCCTTCAACCTGGAGAGTTCTGACCCATGGATTGGGTGCCATGCATTATTGCTTTAAAGGGTCTGCATTTGCTCACCCAATCTCACCAATCCTGTCAGTCCCAAGTGTCCAGCCTTATGCCACATCCAGCTGTCGTTGTAGATAGGGTCATTCCAGGTTTCATCAGAGACCCTGAAGGAATTGTAAAGAATTTCCCAGTTTTTTTGTTTTGTTTTTGAAATTCATTTTTATAGTGGGTTTGAGCTGATTCTCGCTGCCATGTTTATGCCAGTCTAGACACACTTGATTCCCTTACAGAGACATATCAATACATAGGTTTTAATATTATTACTAGTCAGATATATTCCTCGGCGGGAAATATGGGGTTTTGAGTCCCTTTCACTGAGGAAGGCGTAGGTCTTGTCTATTCAATAGTTGGTTTTTGGAACGGTACCTGTGCTTATATCAAACTCTGGTTTTATGCATCACCCCACCTCTCCTTCCCCCTTAAGCAGGCATAAGAGTGTTTTATAAATGTGAGACCCTGTTCTCTTTCCTAACTCAGTTCAAGTGTAGCCATGTTTACAGGATCTTCATAAGTGATATCTTATGATAAGTTTCTTCTTCTCTGGGACTAATTTCACTTAGAATCATCGTACCTGAATCCACCCATTTTGCTGCTACTGGTCTTATGACATTGATTTCATGGCTGAGGGATATTCCCTCGTACGTAAGTACCACTATTTTTTGAACCATTTTTATATTTCCTGGGATATTTAAGGTGTACCCAAGTTGAGGTCCTTGTAAGCAGTGCAGCCCTAAATTTTTTGGTGGCTCTGTCGTATTGATTTTCAGTTTTCCCAAGGTATATTCCCTAGACTGGAAGTGCCCTTCTGCTCTGTAGCTCTGTTCTTTACTTGTTTTAGGGAACACAATGCACTCCTCCAGAGAGGCAGTTGGCAATTTACATGCCGCCAATCAGCATAACAAGGCTCCCTGTTCTCCAGGACCTGTCTTGCCTTTCTGGTTTTTACACATTATGTGGATGTACCTTTTGACCGGTGGGAAGTGATACTTCTTTGTAGTGCCGATTTGCATTGCCCGCTTGCTTGCTTGGCCAAAAAGGGCGTATGCGTTTTCTCCTGAATATATTCAGGAGAAAACGCATACGCCCTTTTTGGCCAAGTGAATCATTGTCGAAGTTGTGCCCCTCTTCCTGTGCTTTAAAGGCGATTCCAATGTACCTCTTGAAATCTCTTTCCTGCTATTCTGCCTCGCTTTCAAGTCCGCCTCGTTGCCTTCCCTCAATAGATTTTTGGACGATAGTTGTCCTTTATTACTCGGCCAGTTTGTGAATTGCTGTGCCCCTGAGCTGCATTTTTTAACTCGTTTTTGGTGAGCTGACCGCAAGTCCAAAATTTTGGTTCAGGACCCATACTGGTTCCCGGTGGGTGGCTGAGACTTTGGTTAATTCTTCTTCCTGCCGGGAAAGTACAGTGATATGTGCCCGTCCAAATGCCTAACAGCTACTCTCTCATTGCTTCTCCCTCTTCCCTTTCATCCTCTGCCAAATTGGCAACCTGTGCGAACCAGGAGGTTAAAGGGGCTGTCTCTCCAAGTTGGGAGGTTGATAGTAAAGCAGATGCAAAGTCAAACCGTAGCACCAAGAGAGGGACTATTAGTTGAGTTTTAGAAACCTTTCGTATTCACAGTGTGTCCGTTCTCTAGGTTTCCCGTACTTGTTATAACTGTAGTAGTATTCCCTTCAACCTGGAGAGTTGGGACCAATGGAATGGGTGCCATGCATTGTTGCTTTAAAGGGTCTGCATTTGCTCACCCAATCTCACCAATCGTCTCAGTCCCAAGTGTCTAGCCTTATGCCACATCCAGCTGTCGTTGTAGATAGGGTCATTCCAGGTTTCATCAGAGACCCTGAAGGAATTGTAAAGAATTTCCCAGTTTTTTTGTTTTGTTTTTGAAATTCCTTTTGATAGTGGGTTTGAGCTGATTCTCGCTGCCATGTTTATGCCAGTCTAGACACACTTGATTCCCTTACGGAGACATATCAATACATAGGTTTTAAGATTCTTACTAGTCAGATATATTCCTCTGCGGGAAATATGGGGTTTTGAGTCCCTTTCACTGAAGAAGGTGTAGGTCTTGTCTATTCCATAGTTGGTTTTTGGAACGGTACCTGTGCTTATATCAAACTCTGGTTTGATGCATCACCCCACCTCTCCTTCCCCCTTAAGCAGGCATAAGAGTGTTTTCTAAATGTGAGACACTGTTCTCTTTCCTAACTCAGTTCAAGTGTAGCCATGTGTACAGGATCTTCATAAGTGATATCTTATGATAAGTTTCTTTTTCTCTGTGACTTATTTCACTTAGAATCATCGTACCTGAATCCACCCATTTTGCTGCTACTGGTCTTATGACATTGATTTCATGGCTGAAGGATATTCCATCGTAAGTAAGTACCACAATTTTTTGAACCATTTTTATATTTCCTGGGATATTTAAGGTGTACCCAAGTTGAGGTCCTTGTAAGCAGTGAAGCCCTAAATTTTGGGGTGGCTCTGTCTTATTGATTTTCAGTTTTCCAAAGGTATATTCCCTAGACTGGAAGTGCCCTTCTGCTGTGTAGCTCTGTTCTTTACCTCTTTTAGGGAACACAATGTACTCCTCCAGAGAGGCAGTTGGCAATTTACATCCCGCCCATCAGCATAACAAGGCTCCCTGTTCTCCAGGGCCTGTCTTGCCTTTCTTGTTCTTACACATTTTGTGGATGTCCCTTTTGACCGGTGGGAAGTGATGCTTCTTTGTAGTGCAGATTTGCATTGCCCGCTTGCTTGCTTGGCCAATAAGGGCGTATGCGTTTTCTCCTGAATATATTCAGGAGAAAACGCATACGCCCTTATTGGCAAAGTGCATCATTGTCGAAGTTGTGCCCCTCTTCCTGTGCTTTTAAGGCGATTCCAACGTACCTCTTGAAATCTGTTTCCTGCTATTCTGCCTCGCTTTCAAGTCCGCCTCGTTGCCTTCCCTCAACAGATTTTTGGACGATAGTTGACATTTATTACTCGGCCAGTTTGTTAATTGCTGTGCCCCTGAGCTCCATTTTTCAACTCGTTTTCTGTGAGCGGACCGCAAGTGCAAAATTTTGGTTCAGGACCTATACTGGTTCCCGGGGAGTGGCTGAGACTTTGGTTAATTCTTCTTCCTTCCTGGAAATTAGAGTGATATGTGCCCGTCCAAATGCCTAACAGCTACTCTCTCATTGGTTCTCCCTCTTCCCTTTCATCGTCTGCCAAATTGGCAACCTTTGCGAACCAGGAGGTTAAAGGGGCTGTCTCTCCCAGTTGGGAGGTTGATAGTAAAGCAGATGGAAAGACAAACACGAGCACCAGGAGAGGGACTATTCGTTGAGTTTTAGAAACCTTTCGTGTTCACAGTGTGTCCGTTCTCTAGGTTTCCCGTACATGTTATAGCTGTAGTAATATTCCCTTTAACCTGGAGAGTTAGGACCCATGGAGTGGGTGCCAGGCATTTGTGCTTTAAAGGGTCTGCATTTGCTCACCCAATCCCACCAATCCTCTCAGTCCCAAGTGTCCAGCCTTATGCCTCATCCAGCTGTCGTTGTACATAGTGTCATTCCAGGTTTCATCAGAGACCCTGAAGGAATTGTAAAGAATTTCCCAGTTTTTTTGTTTTGTTTTTGAAATTCCTTTTTATAGTGGGTTTGAGCTGATTCTCGCTGCCATGTTTATGCCAGTCTAGACACACTTGATTCCCTTACAGAGACATATCAATACATAGGTTTTAAGATTCTTACTAGTCAGATATATTCCTCTGCGGGAAATATGGGGTTTTGAGTCCCTTTCACTGAGGAAGGTGTAGGTCTTGTCTATTCCATAGTTGGTTTTTGGAACGGTACCTGTGCTTATATCAAACTCTGGTTTTATGCATCACCCCACCTCTCCTTCCCCCTTAAGTAGGCATAAGAGCGTTTTCTAAATGTGAGACACTGTTCTCTTTCCTAACTCAGTTCAAGTGTAGCCATGTTTACAGGATCTTCATAAGTGATATCTTATGATAAGTTTCTTTTTCTCTGTGACTTATTTCACTTAGAATCATCGTACCTGAATACACCCATTTTGCTGCTACTGGTCTTATGATATTGATTTCATGGCTGAGGGATATTCCATCGTACGTAAGTACCACAATTTTTTGAACCATTTTTATATTTCCTGGGATATTTAAGGTGGACCCAAGTTGAGGTCCTTGTAAACAGTGCAGCCCTAAATTTTGGGGTGGCTCTGTCTTATTGATTTTCAGTTTTCCCAAGGTATATTCCCTAGACTGGAAGTGTCCTTGGCTCTGTAGCTCTGTGGTTTACTTGTTTTAGGGAACACAATGCACTCCTCCAGAGAAGCAGTTGGCAATTTACATCCCGCCCATCAGCATAACAAGGATCCCTGTTCTCCAGGGCCTGTCTTGCCTTTCTGGTTTTTACACATTTTGTGGATGTCCCTTTTGACCGGTGGGAAGTGATACTTCTTTGTAGTGCAGATTTGCATTGCCCGCTTGCTTGCTTGGCCAAAATGGGCGTATGCGTTTTCTGCTGAATATATTCAGGAGAAAACGCATACACCCTTTTTGGCCAAGTGCATCATTGTCGAAGTTGTGCCCCTCTTCCTGTGCTTTAAAGGCGATTCCAACGTACCTCTTGAAATCTGTTTCCTGCTATTCTGCCTCGCTTTCAAGTCCGCCTCGTTGCCTTCCCTCAACAGATTTTTGGACGATAGTTCTCCTTTATTACTCCGCCAGTTTGTGAATTGCTGTGCCCCTGAGCTCCATTATTCAACTCGTTTTTTGTGAGCTGACCGCAAGTCCAAAATTTTGGTTCAGGACCTATACTGGTTCCCGGTGGGTGGCTGAGAATTTGGTTAATTCTTCTTCCTGCCGGGAAATTACAGTGATATGTGCCCGTCCAAATGCCTAACAGCTACTCTCTCATTGGTTCTCCCTCTTCCCTTTCATCCTCTGCTAAATTGGCAACCTGTGCGAACCAGGAGTTAAAGGGGCTGTCTCTCCAAGTTGGGAGGTTGATAGTAAAGCAGATGGAAAGTCAAACCGGAGCACCAGGAGAGGGACTATTCGTTGAGTTTTAGAAACCTTTCGTATTCACAGTGTGTCCGTTCTCTAGGTTTCCCGTACATGTTATTGCTGTAGTAACATTCCCTTCAGCCTGGAGAGTTGGGAACCATGGAATGTGTGCCATGCATTATTGCTTTAAAGGGTCTGCATTTGCTCATCCAATCTCACCAATCGTCTCAGTCCCAAGTGTCCAGCCTTATGCCAAATCCAGCTGTCGTTGTAGATTGGGTCTTTCCAGGTTTCATCAGAGACCCTGAAGGAATTGTAAAGAATTTCCCAGTTTTTTTGTTTTGTTTTTGAAATTCCTTTTTATAGTGGGTTTGAGCTGATTCTCGCTGCCATGTTTATGCCAGTCTAGACACACTTGATTCCCTTACGGAGACATATCAATACATAGGTTTTAAGATTCTTACTAGTCAGATATATTCCTCGGCGGGAAACATGGGGTTTTGAGTCCCTTTCACTGAGGAAGGTGTAGGTCTTTTCTCTTCCATTGTTGGTTTTTGGAATGGTACCTGTGCTTATATCAAACTCTGGTTTTATGCATCACCTCACCTCTCCTTCCCACTTAAGCAGGCAAAAGAGTATTTTCTAAATGTGAGACACTGTTCTCTTTCCTAACTCAGTTCAAGTGTAGCCATGTTTACAGGATCTTCATAAGTGATATCTTATTATAAGTTTCTTTTTCTCTGTGACTTATTTCACTTAGAATCATCGTACCTGAATCCACCCATTTTGCTGCTACTGGTCTTATGACATTGATTTCATGGCTGAGGGATATTCCATCGTACGTAAGTACCACAATTTTTTGAACCATTTTTATATTTCCTAGGATATTTAAGGTATACCCAAGTTGAGGTCCTTGTAAGCAGTGCAGCCCTAAATTTTGGGGTGGCTCTGTCTTATTGATTTTCAGTTTTCCAAAGGTATATTCCCTAGACTGGAAGTGCCCTTCTGCTCTGTAGCTCTGTTCTTTACTTGTTTTAGGGAACACAATGCACTCCTCCAGAGAGGCAGTTGGCAATTTACATCCCGCCCATCAGCATAACAAGGCTCCCTGTTCTCCAGGGCCTGTCTTGCCTTTCTGGTTTTTACACATTTTGTGGATGTCCCTTTTGACCGGTGGGAAGTGATACTTCTTTGTAGTGCAGATTTGCATTGCCCGCTTGCTTGCTTGGCCAAAAAGGGCGTATGCGTTTTCTCCTGAATATATTCAGGAGAAAACGCATACGCCCTTTTTGGCCAAGTGCATCATTGTCGAAGTTGTGCCCCTCTTCCTGTGCTTTAAAGGCGATTCCAACGTACCTCTTGAAATCTGTTTCCTGCTATTCTGCCTCGCTTTCAAGTCCGCCTCGTTGCCTTCCCTCAACAGATTTTTGGACGATAGTTGTCCTTTATTACTCGGCCAGTTTGTGAATTGCTGTGCCCCTGAGCTCCATTTTTCAACTCGTTTTTGGTGAGCTGACCGCAAGTCCAAAATTTTGGTTCAGGATCTATACTGATTCCCGGTGGGTGGCTGAGACTTTGGTTAATTCTTCTTCCTGCCGGGAAATTACAGTGATATGTGCCCGTCCAAATGCCTAACAGCTACTCTCTCATTGGTTCTCCCTCTTCCCTTTCATCCTCTGCCAAATTGGCAACCTGTGCGAACCAGGAGGTTAAAGGGGCTGTCTCTCCAAGTTGGGAGGTTGATAATAAAGCAGATGGAAAGTCAAACCGGAGCACCAGGAGAGGGACTATTCGTTGAGTTTTAGAAACCTTTCGTATTCACAGTGTGTCCGTTCTCTAGGATTCCCGTACATGTTATATCTGTAGTAATATTCCCTTCAACCTGGAGAGTTGGGACCCATGGATTGTGTGCCATGCATTATTGCTTTAAAGGGTCTGCATTTGCTCACCCAATCTCACCAATCCTCTCAGTCCCAAGTGTCCAGCCTTATGCCACATCCAGCTGTCATTGTAGATAGGGTCATTTCAGGTTTCATCAGAGACCCTGAAGGAATTGTAAAGAATTTCCCAGTTTTTTTGTTTTATTTTTGAAATTCCTTTTTATAGTGGGTTTGAGCTGATTCTCGCTGCCATATTTATCCCAGTCTAGACACACTTGATTCCCTTACGGAGACATATCAATACATAGGTTTTAAGATTCTTACTAGTCAGATATGTTCCTGTGCGGGAAATATGGGGTTTTGAGTCCCTTTCACTGAGGAAGGTGTAGGTCTTGTCTATTCCATAGTTGGTTTTTGGAACGGTACCTGTGCTTATATCAAACTCTGGTTTTATGCATCACCCCACCTCTCCTTCCCCCTTAAGCAGGCATAAGAGTGTTTTCTAAATGTGAGACACTGTTCTCTTTCCTAACTCAGTTCAAGTGTAGCCATGTTTACAGGATCTTCATAAGTGATATCTTATGATAAGTTTCTTTTTCTGTGTGACTTATTTCACTTAGAATCATCGTACCTGAATCCACCCATTTTGCTGCTACTGGTCTTATGACATTGATTTCATGGCTGAGGGATATTCCATCGTACGTAAGTACCACAATTTTTTGAACCATTTTTATATTTCCTGGGATATTTAAGGTGTACCCAAGTTGAGGTCCTTGTAAGCAGTGCAGCCCTAAATTTTGGGGTGGCTGTGTCTTTTTGATTTTCAGTTTTCCCAAGGTATATTCCCTAGACTGGAAGTGCCCTTGGCTCTGTAGCTCTGTTGTTTACTTGTTTTAGGGAACACAATGCACTCCTCCAGAGAGGCAGTTGGCAATTTACATCCCGCCCATCAGCATAACAAGGCTCCCTGTTCTCCAGGGCCTGTCTTGCCTTTCTGGTTTTTACACATTTTGTGGATGTCCCTTTTGACCGGTGGGAAGTGATACTTCTTTGTAGTGCAGATTTGCATTGCCCGCTTGCTTGCTTGGCCAAAAAGGGCGTATGCGTTTTCTCCTGAATATATTCAGGAGAAAACGCATACGCCCTTTTTGGCCAAGTGCATCATTGTCGAAGTTGTGCCCCTCTTCCTGTGCTTTAAAGGCGATTCCAACGTACCTCTGGAAATCTGTTTCCTGCTATTCTGCCTCGCTTTAAAGTCCGCCTCGTTGCCTTCCCTCAACAGATTTTTGGACGATAGTTGTCCTCTTATTACTCGGCCAGTTTGTGAATTGCTGTGCCCCTGAGCTCCATTTTTCAACTCGTTTTTGGTGAGCTGACCGCAAGTCCAAAATTTTGGTTCAGGATCTATACTGATTCCCGGTGGGTGGCTGAGACTTTGGTTAATTCTTCTTCCTGCCGGGAAATTACAGTGATATGTGCCCGTCCAAATGCCTAACAGCTACTCTCTCATTGGTTCTCCCTCTTCCCTTTCATCCTCTGCCAAATTGGCAACCTGTGCGAACCAGGAGGTTAAAGGGGCTGTCTCTCCAAGTTGGGAGGTTGATAATAAAGCAGATGGAAAGTCAAACCGGAGCACCAGGAGAGGGACTATTCATTGAGTTTTAGAAACCTTTCGTATTCACAGTGTGTCCGTTCTCTAGGATTCCCGTACATGTTATATCTGTAGTAATATTCCCTTCAACCTGGAGAGTTGGGACCCATGGAATGTGTGCCATGCATTATTGCTTTAAAGGGTCTGCATTTGCTCACCCAATCTCACCAATCCTCTCAGTCCCAAGTGTCCAGCCTTATGCCACATCCAGCTGTCATTGTAGATAGGGTCATTTCAGGTTTCATCAGAGACCCTGAAGGAATTGTAAAGAATTTCCCAGTTTTTTTGTTTTATTTTTCAAATTCCTTTTTATAGTGGGTTTGAGCTGATTCTCGCTGCCATATTTATCCCAGTCTAGACACACTTGATTCCCTTACGGAGACATATCAATACATAGGTTTTAAGATTCTTACTAGTCAGATATATTCCTCTGCGGGAAATATGGGGTTTTGAGTCCCTTTCACTGAGGAAGGTGTAGGTCTTGTCTATTCCATAGTTGGTTTTTGGAACGGTACCTGTGCTTATATCAAACTCTGGTTTTATGCATCACCCCACCTCTCCTTCCCCCTTAAGCAGGCATAAGAGTGTTTTCTAAATGTGAGACACTGTTCTCTTTCCTAACTCAGTTCAAGTGTAGCCATGTTTACAGGATTTTCATAAGTGATATCTTATGATAAGTTTCTTTTTCTGTGTGACTTATTTCACTTAGAATCATCGTACCTGAATCCACCCATTTTGCTGCTACTGGTCTTATGACATTGATTTCATGGCTGAGGGATATTCCATCGTACGTAAGTACCACAATTTTTTGAACCATTTTTATATTTCCTGGGATATTTAAGGTGTACCCAAGTTGAGGTCCTTGTAAGCAGTGCAGCCCTAAATTTTGGGGTGTCTCTGTCTTTTTGATTTTCAGTTTTCCCAAGGTATATTCCCTAGACTGGAAGTGCCCTTGGCTCTGTAGCTCTGTTGTTTACTTGTTTTAGGGAACACAATGAACTCCTCCAGAGAGGCAGTTGGCAATTTACATCCCGCCCATCAGCATAACAAGGCTCCCTGTTCTCCAGGGCCTGGCTTGCCTTTCTGGTTTTTACACATTTTGTGGATGTCCCTTTTGACCGGTGGGAAGTGATACTTCTTTGTAGTGCAGATTTGCATTGCCCGCTTGCTTGCTTGGCCAAAAAGGGCGTATGCGTTTTCTCCTGAATATATTCAGGAGAAAACGCATACGCCCTTTTTGGCCAAGTGCATCATTGTCGAAATTGTGCCCCTCTTCCTGTGCTTTAAAGGCGATTCCAACGTACCTCTTGAAATCTGTTTCCTGCTATTCTGCCTCGCTTTCAAGTCCGCCTCGTTGCCTTCCCTCAACAGATTTTTGGACGATAGTTGTCCTTTATTACTCGGCCAGTTTGTGAATTGCTGTGCCCCTGAGCTCCATTTTTCAACTCGTTTTTGGTGAGCTGACCGCAAGTCCAAAATTTTGGTTCAGGATCTATACTGATTCCCAGTGGGTGGCTGAGACTTTGGTTAATTCTTCTTCCTGCCGGGAAATTACAGTGATATGTGCCCGTCCAAATGCCTAACAGCTACTCTCTCATTGGTTCTCCCTCTTCCCTTTCATCCTCTGCCAAATTGGCAACCTGTGCGAACCAGGAGGTTAAAGGGGCTGTCTCTCCAAGTTGGGAGGTTGATAATAAAGCAGATGGAAAGTCAAACCGGAGCACCAGGAGAGGGACTATTCGTTGAGTTTTAGAAACCTTTCGTATTCACAGTGTGTCCGTTCTCTAGGATTCCCGTACATGTTATATCTGTAGTAATATTCCCTTCAACCTGGAGAGTTGGGACCCATGGAATGTGTGCCATGCATTATTGCTTTAAAGGGTCTGCATTTGCTCACCCAATCTCACCAATCCTCTCAGTCCCAAGTGTCCAGCCTTATGCCACATCCAGCTGTCATTGTAGATAGGGTCATTTCAGGTTTCATCAGAGACCCTGAAGGAATTGTAAAGAATTTCCCAGTTTTTTTGTTTTATTTTTGAAATTCCTTTTTATAGTGGGTTTGAGCTGATTCTCGCTGCCATATTTATCCCAGTCTAGACACACTTGATTCCCTTACGGAGACATATCAATACATAGGTTTTAAGATTCTTACTTTACTAGTCAGATATATTCCTCTGCGGGAAATATGGGGTTTTGAGTCCCTTTCACTGAGGAAGGTGTAGGTCTTCTCTATTCCATAGTTGGTTTTTGGAACGGTACCTGTGCTTATATCAAACTCTGGTTTTATGCATCACCCCACCTCTCCTTCCCCCTTAAGCAGGCATAAGAGTGTTTTCTAAATGTGAGACACTGTTCTCTTTCCTAACTCAGTTCAAGTGTAGCCATGTTTACAGGATCTTCATAAGTGATATCTTATGATAAGTTTCTTTTTCTGTGTGACTTATTTCACTTAGAATCATCGTACCTGAATCCACCCATTTTGCTGCTACTGGTCTTATGACATTGATTTCATGGCTGAGGGATATTCCATCGTACGTAAGTACCACAATTTTTTGAACCATTTTTATATTTCCTGGGATATTTAAGGTGTACCCAAGTTGAGGTCCTTGTAAGCAGTGCAGCCCTAAATTTTGGGGTGGCTGTGTCTTTTTGATTTTCAGTTTTCCCATGGTATATTCCCTAGACTGGAAGTGCCCTTGGCTCTGTAGCTCTGTTGTTTACTTGTTTTAGGGAACACAATGAACTCCTCCAGAGAGGCAGTTGGCAATTTACATCCCGCCCATCAGCATAACAAGGCTCCCTGTTCTCCAGGGCCTGTCTTGCCTTTCCGGTTTTTACACATTTTGTGGATGTCCCTTTTGACCGGTGGGAAGTGATACTTCTTTGTAGTGCAGATTTGCATTGCCCGCT
The DNA here is from genome assembly GCF_949752795.1 of Hyperoodon ampullatus. Lineage (NCBI taxonomy): Eukaryota > Metazoa > Chordata > Mammalia > Artiodactyla > Ziphiidae > Hyperoodon > Hyperoodon ampullatus. The sequence goes on along the minus strand of NW_027640677.1, from coordinate 206,505 downwards.
TGCTTGCTTGGCCAAAAAGGGCGTATGCGTTTTCTCCTGAATATATTCAGGAGAAAACGCATACGCCCTTTTTGGCCAAGTGCATCATTGTCGAAATTGTGCCCCTCTTCCTGTGCTTTAAAGGCGATTCCAACGTACCTCTTGAAATCTGTTTCCTGCTATTCTGCCTCGCTTTCAAGTCCGCCTCGTTGCCTTCCCTCAACAGATTTTTGGACGATAGTTGTCCTTTATTACTCGGCCAGTTTGCGAATTGCTGTGCCCCTGAGCTCCATTTTTCAACTCGTTTTTGGTGAGCTGACCGCAAGTCCAAAATTTTGGTTCAGGATCTATACTGATTCCCGGTGGGTGGCTGAGACTTTGGTTAATTCTTCTTCCTGCCGGGAAATTACAGTGATATGTGCCCGTCCAAATGCCTAACAGCTACTCTCTCATTGGTTCTCCCTCTTCCCTTTCATCCTCTGCCAAATTGGCAACCTGTGCGAACCAGGAGGTTAAAGGGGCTGTCTCTCCAAGTTGGGAGGTTGATAATAAAGCAGATGGAAAGTCAAACCGGAGCACCAGGAGAGGGACTATTCGTTGAGTTTTAGAAACCTTTCGTATTCACAGTGTGTCCGTTCTCTAGGATTCCCGTACATGTTATATCTGTAGTAATATTCCCTTCAACCTGGAGAGTTGGGACCCATGGAATGTGTGCCATGCATTATTGCTTTAAAGGGTCTGCATTTGCTCACCCAATCTCACCAATCCTCTCAGTCCCAAGTGTCCAGCCTTATGCCACATCCAGCTGTCATTGTAGATAGGGTCATTTCAGGTTTCATCAGAGACCCTGAAGGAATTGTAAAGAATTTCCCAGTTTTTTTGTTTTATTTTTGAAATTCCTTTTTATAGTGGGTTTGAGCTGATTCTCGCTGCCATATTTATCCCAGTCTAGACACACTTGATTCCCTTACGGAGACATATCAATACATAGGTTTTAAGATTCTTACTAGTCAGATATATTCCTCTGCGGGAAATATGGGGTTTTGAGTCCCTTTCACTGAGGAAGGTGTAGGTCTTGTCTATTCCATAGTTGGTTTTTGGAACGGTACCTGTGCTTATATCAAACTCTGGTTTTATGCATCACCCCACCTCTCCTTCCCCCTTAAGCAGGCATAAGAGTGTTTTCTAAATGTGAGACACTTTTCTCTTTCCTAACTCAGTTCAAGTGTAGCCATGTTTACAGGATCTTCATAAGTGATATCTTATGATAAGTTTCTTTTTCTGTGTGACTTATTTCACTTAGAATCATCATACCTGAATCCACCCATTTTGCTGCTACTGTTCTTATGACATTGATTTCATGGCTGAGGGATATTCCATCATACGTAAGTACCACAATTTTTTGAACCATTTTTATATTTCCTGGGATATTTAAGGTGTACCCAAGTTGAGGTCCTTGTAAGCAGTGCAGCCCTAAATTTTGGGGTGGCTGTGTCTTTTTGATTTTCAGTTTTCCCAAGGTATATTCCCTAGACTGGAAGTGCCCTTGGCTCTGTAGCTCTGTTGTTTACTTGTTTTAGGGAACACAATGCACGCCTCCAGAGAGGCAGTTGGCAATTTACATCCCGCCCATCAGCATAACAAGGCTCCCTGTTCTCCAGGGCCTGTCTTGCCTCTCTTGTTCTTACACATTTTGTGGATGTCCCTTTTGACCGGTGGGAAGTGATACTTCTTTGTACTGCAGATTTGCATTGCCCACTTGCTTGCTTGGCCAAAAAGGGCGTATGCGTTTTCTCCTGAATATATTCAGGAGAAAACGCATACGCCCTTTTTGGACAAGTGCATCATTGTCGAAGTTGTGCCCCTCTTCCTGTGCTTTAAAGGCGATTCCAACGTACCTCTTGAAATCTGTTTCCTGCTATTCTGCCTCGCTTTCAAGTCCGCCTCGTTGCCTTCCCTCAACAGATTTTTGGACGATAGTTGTCCTTTATTACTCGGCCAGTTTGTGAATTGCTGTGCCCCTGAGCTCCATTTTTCAACTCGTTTTTGGTGAGCTGACCGCAAGTCCAAAATTTTGGTTCAGGACCTATACTGGTTCCCGGTGGGTGGCTGAGAATTTGGATAATTCTTCTTCCTGCCGGGAAATTACAGTGATATGTGCCCGTCTAAATGCCTAACAGCTACTCTCTCATTGGTTCTCCCTCTTCCCTTTCATCTTCTGCCAAATTGGCAACCTGTGCAAACCAAGAGGTTAAAGGGGCTGTCTCTCCAAGTTGGGAGGTTGATAGTAAAGAAGACGGAAAGTCAAACCGGAGCACCAGGAGAGGGACTATTCGTTGAGTTTTAGAAACCTTTCGTATTCACAGTGTGTCCGTTCTCTAGGTTTCCCGCACATGTTATAGCTGTAGTAATATTCCCTTCAACCTGGAGAGTTCGGACCCATGGAATGGGTGCCATGCATTATTGCTTTAAAGGGTCTGCATTTGCTCACCCAATCTCACCAATCGTCTCAGTCCCAAGTGTCCCTCCTTATGCCACATCCAGCTGTCGTTGTAGATAGGGTCATTCCAGCTTTCATCAGAGACCCTGAAGGAATTGTAAAGAATTTCCCAGTTTTTTTGTTTTGTTTTTGAAATTCCTTTTTATAGTGGGTTTGAGCTGATTCTTGCTGCCATGTTTATGCCAGTCTAGACACACTTGATTCCCTTACGGAGACATATCAATACATAGGTTTTAAGATTCTTACTAGTCAGATATTTTCCTCTGCGGGAAATATGGGGTTTTGAGTCCCTTTCACTGAGGAAGGTGTAGGTCTTGTCTATTCCATAGTTTTTTTTTGGAACGGTACCTGTGCTTATATCAAACTCTGGTTTTATGCATCACCCCACCTCTCCTTCCCCCTTAAGCAGGTATAAGAGTGTTTTCTAAATGTGAGACACTGTTCTCTTTCCTAACTCAGTTCAAGTGTAGCCATGTTTACAGGATCTTCATAAGTGATATCTTATGATAAGTTTCTTTTTCTGTGTGACTTATTTCACTTAGAATCATCGTACCTGAATCCACCCATTTTGCTGCTACTGGTCTTATGACATTGATTTCATGGCTGAGGGATATTCCATCGTACGTAAGTACCACAATTTTTTGAACCATGTTTATATTTTCTGGGATACTTAAGGTGTATCCAAGTTGAGGTCCTTGTATGCAGTGCAGCCCTAAATTTTGGGGTGGCTCTGTCTTATTGATTTTCAGTTTTCCCAAGGTATATTCCCTAGACTGGTAGTGCCCTTGGCTCTGTAGCTCTGTTCTTTACTTGTTTTAGGGAACAGAATGCACTCCTCCAGAGAGGCAGTTGGCAATTTACATCCCGCCCATCAGCATAACAAGGCTCCCTGTTCTCCAGGGCCTGTCTTGCCTTTCTTGTTCTTACACATTTTGTGGATGTCCCTTTTGACCGGTGGGAAGTGATACTTCTTTGTAGTGCAGATTTGCATTGCCCGCTTGCTTGCTTGGCCAAAAAGGGCGTATGCGTTTTCTCCTGAATATATTCAGGAGAAAACGCATACGCCCTTTTTGGCCAAGTGCATCATTGTCGAAGTTGTGCCCCTCTTCCTGTGCTTTAAAGGCGATTCCAACGTACCTCTTGAAATCTGTTTCCTGCTATTCTGCCTCGCTTTCAAGTCCGCCTCGTTGCCTTCCCTCAACAGATTTTTGGACGATAGTTGTCCTTTATTACTCGGCCAGTTTGTGAATTGCTGTGTCCCTGAGCTCCATTTTTCAACTACTTTTTGGTGAGCTGACCGCAAGTCCAAAATTTTGGTTCAGGACCTATACTGGTTCCCGGTGGGTGGCTGAGAATTTGGTTAATTCTTCTTCCTGCCGGGAAATTACAGTGATATGTGCCCGTCCAAATGCCTAACAGCTACTCTCTCATTGGTTCTCCCTCTTCCCTTTCATCCTCTGCCAAATTGGCAACCTGTGCGAACCAAGAGGTTAAAGGGGCTGTCTCTCCAAGTTGGGAGGTTGATAGTAAAGCAGACGGAAAGTCAAACCGGAGCACCAGGAGAGGGACTATTCGTTGAGTTTTAGAAACCTTTCGTATTCACAGTGTGTCCGTTCTCTAGGTTTCCCGCACATGTTATAGCTGTAGTAATATTCCCTTCAACCTGGAGAGTTCGGACCCATGGAATGGGTGCCATGCATTATTGCTTTAAAGGGTCTGCATTTGCTCACCCAATCTCACCAATCGTCTCAGTCCCAAGTGTCCCGCCTTATGCCACATCCAGCTGTCGTTGTAGATAGGGTCATTCCAGCTTTCATCAGAGACCCTGAAGGAATTGTAAAGAATTTCCCTGTTTTTTTGTTTTGTTTTTGAAATTCCTTTTTATAGTGGGTTTGAGCTGATTCTCGCTGCCATGTTTATGCCAGTCTAGACACACTTGATTCCCTTACGGAGACATATCAATACATAAGTTTTAAGATTCTTACTAGTCAGATATTTTCCTCTGCGGGAAATATGGGGTTTTGAGTCCCTTTCCCTGAGGACGGTGTAGGTCTTGTCTATTCCATAGTTGGTTTTTGGAACGGTACCTGTGCTTATATCAAACTCTGGTTTTATGCATCACCTCACCTCTCCTTCCGCCTTAAGCAGGTATAAGAGTGTTTTCTAAATGTGAGACACTGTTCTCTTTCCTAACTCAGTTCAAGTGTAGCCATGTTTACAGGATCTTCATAAGTGATATCTTATGATAAGTTTCTTTTTCTGTGTGACTTATTTCACTTAGAATCATCCTACCTGAATCCACCCATTTTGCTGCTACTGGTCTTATGACATTGATTTCATGGCTGAGGGATATTCCATCGTACGTAAGTATCAAAATTTTTTGAGCCATGTTTATATTTTCTGGGATACATAAGGTGTATCCAAGTTGAGGTCCTTGTATGCAGTGCAGCACTAAATTTTGGGGTGGCTCTGTCTTATTGATTTTCAGTTTTCCCAAGGTATATTCCCTAGACTGGAAGTGCCCTTGGCTCTGTAGCTCTGTTCTTTACTTGTTCTAGGGAACACAATGTACTCCTACAGAGAGGCAGTTGGCAATTTACATCCCGCCCATCAGCATAACAAGGCTCCCTGTTCTCCATGGCCTGTCTTGCCTTTCTAGTTTTTACACATTTTGTGGATGTCCCTTTTGACCGGTGGGAAGTGATACATCTTTGTAGTGCCGATTTGCATTGACCGCTTGCTTGCTTGGTCAAAAAGGCAGTATGCGTTTTCTCCTGAATATATTCAGGAGAAAACAATACTCCCTTTTTGGCCAAGTGCATCATTGTCGAAGTTGTGCCCCTCTTCCTGTGCTTTAAAGGCGATTCCAACGTACCTCTTGAAATCTGTTTCCTGCTATTCTGCCTCGCTTTCAAGTCCGCCTCGTTGCCTTCCCTCAACAGATTTTTGGACGATAGTTGTCCTTTATTACTCGGCCAGTTTGTGAATTGCTGTGCCCCTGAGCTCCATTTTTCCACTCGGTTTTGGTGAGCTGACCGCAAGTCCAAAATTTTGGTTCAGGACCTATACTGGTTCCCCGTGGGTGGCTGAGAATTTGGTTAATTCTTCTCCCTGCCGGGAAGTTAGAGTGATATCTGCCCGTCCAAATGCCTAACAGCTACTCTCTCATTGGTTCTCCCTCTTCCCTTTCATCCTCTGCCAAACTGGAAACCTGTGCGAACCAGGAGGTTAAAGGGGCTGTCTCTCCAAGTTGGGAGATTGATAGTAAAGCAGACGGAAAGTCAAACCGGAGAACCAGGAGAGGGACTATTCATTGAGTTTTAGAAACCTTTCGTATTCACAGTGTGTCCGTTCTCTAGGTTTCCCGTACATGTTATAACTGTAGTAATATTCCCTTCAACCTGTAGAGTTGGGACCCATGGAATGGGTGCCAGGCATTTGTGCTTTAAAGGGTCTGCATTTGTTCACTCAATCTCACCAATCGTCTGAGTCCCAAGTGTCCCTCCTCATGCCACATCCAGCTGTCATTGTAGATAGGGTCAATCCAGGTTTCATCAGAGACCCTGAAGGAATTGTAAAGAATTTACCAGTTTTTTTGTTTAGTTTTTGCAATTCCTTTTTATAGTGGGTTTGAGCAGATTCTCGCTGCCATGTTTATGCCAGTCTAGACACACTTGATTCCCTTACGGAGACATATCAATACATAGGTTTTAAGATTCTTACTAGTCAGATATATTCCTCTTCGGGAAATATGGGTTTTGAGTCCCTTTCACTGAGGAAAGTGTAGGTCTTGTCTATTCCATAGTTGGTTTTTGGAACGGTACCTGTGCTTATATCAAACTCTGGTTTTATGCATCACCCCACCTCTCCTTCACCCTTAAGCAGGCATAAGAGTGTTTTCTAAATGTGAGACTCTGTTCTCTTTCCTAACTCAGTTCAAGTGTAGCCATGTTTACAGGATCTTCATAAGTGATTTCTTATGATAAGTTTCTTTTTCTCTGTGACTTATTTCACTTAGAATCATCGTATCTGAATCCACCCATTTTGCTGCTACTGGTCTTATGACATTGATTTCATGGCTGAAGGATATTCCATCGTACGTAAGTACCACAATTTTTGGAACCATTTTTATATTTCCTGGGATATTATGGTGTACCCAAGTTGAGGTCCTTGTAAGCAGTGCAGCCCTAAATTTTGGGGTGGCTCTGTCTTATTGATTTTCAGTTTTCCCAAGGTATATTCCCTAGACTGGAAGTGCCCTTGGCTCTGTAGCTCTGTTGTTTACTGGTTTTAGAGAACACAATGCACTCCTCCAGAGAAGCAGTTGGCAATTTACATCCCGCCCATCAGCATAACAAGGCTCCCTGTTCTCCAGGGCCTGGCTTGCCTTTCTGGTTTTTACACATTTTGTGGATGTCCCTTTTGACCGGTGGGTAGTGACACTTCTTTGTAGTGCAGATTTGCATTGCCCGCTTGCTTGCTTGGCCAAAAAGGGCGTATGCGTTTTCTCCTGAATATATTCAGGAGAAAACGCATACGCCCTTTTTGGCCAAGTGCATCATTGTCGAAGTTGTGCCCCTCTTCCTGTGCTTTAAAGGCGATTCCAACGTACCTCTTGAAATCTGTTTCCTGCTATTCTGCCTCGCTTTCAAGTCCGCCTCGTTGCCTTCCCTCAACAGATTTTTGGACGATAGTTGTCCTTTATTACTCGGCCAGTTTGTGAATTGCTGTGCCCCTGAGCTCCATTTTTCAACTCGTTTTTGGTGAGCTGACCGCAAGTCCAAAATTTTGGTTCAGGATCTATACTGATTCCCGGTGGGTGGCTGAGACTTTGGTTAATTCTTCTTCCTGCCGGGAAATTACAGTGATATGTGCCCGTCCAAATGCCTAACAGCTACTCTCTCATTGGTTCTCCCTCTTCCCTTTCATCCTCTGCCAAATTGGCAACCTGTGCGAACCAGGAGGTTAAAGGGGCTGTCTCTCCAAGTTGGGAGGTTGATAATAAAGCAGATGGAAAGTCAAACCGGAGCACCAGGAGAGGGACTATTCGTTGAGTTTTAGAAACCTTTCGTATTCACAGTGTGTCCGTTCTCTAGGATTCCCGTACATGGTATATCTGTAGTAATATTCCCTTCAACCTGGAGAGTTGGGACCCATGGAATGTGTGCCATGCATTATTGCTTTAAAGGGTCTGCATTTGCTCACCCAATCTCACCAATCCTCTCAGTCCCAAGTGTCCAGCCTTATGCCACATCCAGCTGTCATTGTAGATAGGGTCATTTCAGGTTTCATCAGAGACCCTGAAGGAATTGTAAAGAATTTCCCAGTTTTTTTGTTTTATTTTTGAAATTCCTTTTTATAGTGGGTTTCAGCTGATTCTCGCTGCCATATTTATCCCAGTCTAGACACACTTGATTCCCTTACGGAGACATATCAATACATAGGTTTTAAGATTCTTACTAGTCAGATATATTCCTCTGCGGGAAATATGGGGTTTTGAGTCCCTTTCACTGAGGAAGGTGTAGGTCTTGTCTATTCCATAGTTGGTTTTTGGAACGGTACCTGTGCTTATATCAAACTCTGGTTTTATGCATCACCCCACCTCTCCTTCCCCCTTAAGCAGGCATAAGAGTGTTTTCTAAATGTGAGACACTTTTCTCTTTCCTAACTCAGTTCAAGTGTAGCCATGTTTAGAGGATCTTCATAAGTGATATCTTATGATAAGTTTCTTTTTCTGTGTGACTTATTTCACTTAGAATCATCATACCTGAATCCACCCATTTTGCTGCTACTGGTCTTATGACATTGATTTCATGGCTGAGGGATATTCCATCGTACGTAAGTACCACAATTTTTTGAACCATTTTTATATTTCCTGGGATATTTAAGGTGTACCCAAGTTGAGGTCCTTGTAAGCAGTGCAGCCCTAAATTTTGGGGTGGCTGTGTCTTTTTGATTTTCAGTTTTCCCAAGGTATATTCCCTAGACTGGAAGTGCCCTTGGCTCTGTAGCTCTGTTGTTTACTTGTTTTAGGGAACACAATGCACGCCTCCAGAGAGGCAGTTGGCAATTTACATCCCGCCCATCAGCATAACAAGGCTCCCTGTTCTCCAGGGCCTGTCTTGCCTTTCTGGTTTTTACACATTTTGTGGATGTCCCTTTTGACCGGTGGGAAGTGATACTTCTTTGTAGTGCAGATTTGCATTGCCCGCTTGCTTGCTTGGCCAAAAAGGGCGTATGCGTTTTCTCCTGAATATATTCAGGAGAAAACGCATACGCCCTTTTTGGCCAAGTGCATCATTGTCGAAGTTGTGCCCCTCTTCCTGTGCTTTAAAGGCGATTCCAACGTACCTCTTGAAATCTGTTTCCTGCTATTCTGCCACGCTTTGAAGTCCGCCTCGTTGCCTTCCCTCAACAGATTTTTGGACGATAGTTGTCCTTTATTACTCGGCCAGTTTGTGAATTGCTGTGCCCCTGAGCTCCATTTTTCAACTCGTTTTTGGTGAGCTGACCGCAAGTCCAAAATTTTGGTTCAGGATCTATACTGATTCCCGGTGGGTGGCTGAGACTTTGGTTAATTCTTCTTCCTGCCGGGAAATTACAGTGATATGTGCCCGTCCAAATGCCTAACAGCTACTCTCTCATTGGTTCTCCCTCTTCCCTTTCATCCTCTGCCAAATTGGCAACCTGTGCGAACCAGGAGGTTAAAGGGGCTGTCTCTCCAAGTTGGGAGGTTGATAATAAAGCAGATGGAAAGTCAAACCGGAGCACCAGGAGAGGGACTATTCGTTGAGTTTTAGAAACCTTTCGTATTCACAGTGTGTCCGTTCTCTAGGATTCCCGTACATGTTATATCTGTAGTAATATTCCCTTCAACCTGGAGAGTTGGGACCCATGGAATGTGTGCCATGCATTATTGCTTTAAAGGGTCTGCATTTGCTCACCCAATCTCACCAATCCTCTCAGTCCCAAGTGTCCAGCCTTATGCCACATCCAGCTGTCATTGTAGATAGGGTCATTTCAGGTTTCATCAGAGACCCTGAAGGAATTGTAAAGAATTACCCAGTTTTTTTGTTTTATTTTTGAAATTCCTTTTTATAGTGGGTTTGAGCTGATTCTCGCTGCCATATTTATCCCAGTCTAGACACACTTGATTCCCTTACGGAGACATATCAATACATAGGTTTTAAGATTCTTACTAGTCAGATATATTCCTCTGCGGGAAATATGGGGTTTTGAGTCCCTTTCACTGAGGAAGGTGTAGGTCTTGTCTATTCCATAGTTGGTTTTTGGAACGGTACCTGTGCTTATATCAAACTCTGGTTTTATGCATCACCCCACCTCTCCTTCCCCCTTAAGCAGGCATAAGAGTGTTTTCTAAATGTGAGACACTGTTCTCTTTCCTAACTCAGTTCAAGTGTAGCCATGTTTACAGGATCTTCATAAGTGATATCTTATGATAAGTTTCTTTTTCTGTGTGACTTATTTCACTTAGAATCATCGTACCTGAATCCACCCATTTTGCTGCTACTGGTCTTATGACATTGATTTCATGCTGAGGGATATTCCATCGTACGTAAGTACCACAATTTTTTGAACCATTTTTATATTTCCTGGGATATTTAAGGTGTACCCAAGTTGAGGTCCTTGTAAGCAGTGCAGCCCTAAATTTTGGGGTGGATGTGTCTTTTTGATTTTCAGTTTTCCCAAGGTATATTCCCTAGACTGGAAGTGCCCTTGGCTCTGTAGCTCTGTTGTTTACTTGTTTTAGGGAACACAATGCACTCCTCCAGAGAGGCAGTTGGCAATTTACATCCGCCCATCAGCATAACAAGGCTCCCTGTTCTCCAGGGCCTGTCTTGCCTTTCTGGTTTTTACACATTTTGTGGGATGTCCCTTTTGACCGGTGGGAAGTGATACTTCTTTGTAGTGCAGATTTGCATTGCCCGCTTGCTTGCTTGGCCAAAAAGGGCGTATGCGTTTTCTCCTGAATATATTCAGGAGAAAACGCATACGCCCTTTTTGGCCAAGTGCATCATTGTCGAAGTTGTGCCCCTCTTCCTGTGCTTTAAAGGCGATTCCAACGTACCTCTTGAAATCTGTTTCCTGCTATTCTGCCTCGCTTTCAAGTCCGCCTCGTTGCCTTCCCTCAACAGATTTTTGGACGATAGTTGTCCTTTATTACTCGGCCAGTTTGTGAATTGCTGTGCCCCTGAGCTCCATTTTTCAACTCGTTTTTGGTGAGCTGACCGCAAGTCCAAAATTTTGGTTAAGGATCTATACTGATTCCCGGTGGGTGGCTGAGACTTTGGTTAATTCTTCTTCCTGCCGGGAAATTACAGTGATATGTGCCCGTCCAAATGCCTAACAGCTACTCTCTCATTGGTTCTCCCTCTTCCCTTTCATCCTCTGCCAAATTGGCAACCTGTGCGAACCAGGAGGTTAAAGGGGCTGTCTCTCCAAGTTGGGAGGTTGATAATAAAGCAGATGGAAAGTCAAACCGGAGCACCAGGAGAGGGACTATTCGTTGAGTTTTAGAAACCTTTCGTATTCACAGTGTGTCCGTTCTCTAGGATTCCCGTACATGTTATATCTGTAGTAATATTCCCTTCAACCTGGAGAGTTGGGACCCATGGAATGTGTGCCATGCATTATTGCTTTAAAGGGTCTGCATTTGCTCACCCAATCTCACCAATCCTCTCAGTCCCAAGTGTCCAGCCTTATGCCACATCCAGCTGTCATTGTAGATAGGGTCATTTCAGGTTTCATCAGAGACCCTGAAGGAATTGTAAAGAATTTCCCAGTTTTTTTGTTTTATTTTTGAAATTCCTTTTTATAGTGGGTTTCAGCTGATTCTCGCTGCCATATTTATCCCAGTCTAGACACACTTGATTCCCTTACGGAGACATATCAATACATAGGTTTTAAGATTCTTACTAGTCAGATATATTCCTCTGCGGGAATATGGGGTTTTGAGTCCCTTTCACTGAGGAAGGTGTAGGTCTTGTCTATTCCATAGTTGGTTTTTGGAACGGTACCTGTGCTTATATCAAACTCTGGTTTTATGCATCACCCCACCTCTCCTTCCCCCTTAAGCAGGCATAAGAGTGTTTTCTAAATGTGTGACACTGTTCTCTTTCCTAACTCAGTTCAAGTGTAGCCATGTTTACAGGATCTTCATAAGTGATATCTTATGATAAGTTTCTTTTTCTGTGTGACTTATTTCACTTAGAATCATCGTACCTGAATCCACCCATTTTGCTGCTACTGGTCTTATGACATTGATTTCATGGCTGAGGGATATTCCATCGTACGTAAGTACCACAATTTTTTGAACCATTTTTATATTTCCTGGGATATTTAAGGTGTACCCAAGTTGAGGTCCTTGTAAGCAGTGCAGCCCTAAATTTTGGGGTGGTTGTGTCTTTTTGATTTTCAGTTTTCCCAAGGTATATTCCCTAGACTGGAAGTCCCCTTGGCTCTGTAGCTCTCTTCTTTACTTGTTTTAGGGAACACAATGCACTCCTCCAGCGAGGCAGTTGGCAATTTACATCCCGCCCATCAGCATAACAAGGCTCCCTGTTCTCCAGGGCCTGTCTTGCCTTTCTGGTTTTTACACATTTTGTGGATGTCCCTTTTGACCGGTGGGAAGTGATACTTCTTTGTAGTGCAGATTTGCATTGCCCGCTTGCTTGCTTGGCCAAAAAGGGCGTATGCGTTTTCTCCTGAATATATTCAGGAGAAAACGCATACGCCCTTTTTGGCCAAGTGCATCATTGTCGAAGTTGTGCCCCTCTTCCTGTGCTTTAAAGGCGATTCCAACGTACCTCTTGAAATCTGTTTCCTGCTATTCTGCCTCGCTTTCAAGTCCGCCTCGTTGCCTTCCCTCAACAGATTTTTGGACGATAGTTGTCCTTTATTACTCGGCCAGTTTGTGAATTGCTGTGCCCCTGAGCTCCATTTTTCAACTCGTTTTTGGTGAGCTGACCGCAAGTCCAAAATTTTGGTTCAGGATCTATACTGATTCCCGGTGGGTGGCTGAGACTTTGGTTAATTCTTCTTCCTGCCGGGAAATTACAGTGATATGTGCCCGTCCAAATGCCTAACAGCTACTCTCTCATTGGTTCTCCCTCTTCCCTTTCATCCTCTGCCAAATTGGCAACCTGTGCGAACCAGGAGGTTAAAGGGGCTGTCTCTCCAAGTTGGGAGGTTGATAATAAAGCAGATGGAAAGTCAAACCGGAGCACCAGGAGAGGGACTATTCATTGAGTTTTAGAAACCTTTCGTATTCACAGTGTGTCCGTTCTCTAGGATTCCCGTACATGTTATATCTGTAGTAATATTCCCTTCAACCTGGAGAGTTGGGACCCATGGAATGTGTGCCATGCATTATTGCTTTAAAGGGTCTGCATTTGCTCACCCAATCTCACCAATCCTCTCAGTCCCAAGTGTCCAGCCTTATGCCACATCCAGCTGTCATTGTAGATAGGGTCATTTCAGGTTTCATCAGAGACCCTGAAGGAATTGTAAAGAATTTCCCAGTTTTTTTGTTTTATTTTTGAAATTCCTTTTTATAGTGGGTTTGAGCTGATTCTCGCTGCCATATTTATCCCAGTCTAGACACACTTGATTCCCTTACAGAGACATATCAATACGTAGGTTTTAAGATTCTTACTAGTCAGATATATTCCTCTGCGGGAAATATGGGGTTTTGAGTCCCTTTCACTGAGGAAGGTGTAGGTCTTGTCTATTCCATAGTTGGTTTTTGGAACGGTACCTGTGCTTATATCAAACTCTGGTTTTATGCATCACCCCACCTCTCCTTCCCCCTTAAGCAGGCATAAGAGTGTTTTCTAAATGTGAGACACTGTTCTCTTTCCTAACTCAGTTCAAGTGTAGCCATGTTTACAGGATCTTCATAAGTGATATCTTATGATAAGTTTCTTTTTCTGTGTGACTTATTTCACTTAGAATCATCATACCTGAATCCACCCATTTTGCTGCTACTGGTCTTATGACATTGATTTCATGGCTGAGGGATATTCCATCGTACGTAAGTACCACAATTTTTTGAACCATTTTTATATTTCCTGGGATATTTAAGGTGTACCCAAGTTGAGGTCCTTGTAAGCAGTGCAGCCCTAAATTTTGGGGTGGCTGTGTCTTTTTGATTTTCAGTTTTCCCAAGGTATATTCCCTAGACTGGAAGTGCCCTTGGCTCTGTAGCTCTGTTGTTTACTTGTTTTAGGGAACACAATGCACGCCTCCAGAGAGGCAGTTGGCAATTTACATCCCGCCCATCAGCATAACAAGGCTCCCTGTTCTCCAGGGCCTGTCTTGCCTTTCTGGTTTTTACACATTTTGTGGATGTCCCTTTTGACCGGTGGGAAGTGATACTTCTTTGTAGTGCAGATTTGCATTGCCCGCTTGCTTGCTTGGCCAAAAAGGGCGTATGCGTTTTCTCCTGAATATATTCAGGAGAAAACGCATACGCCCTTTTTGGCCAAGTGCATCATTGTCGAAGTTGTGCCCCTCTTCCTGTGCTTTAAAGGCGATTCCAACGTACCTCTTGAAATCTGTTTCCTGCTATTCTGCCACGCTTTGAAGTCCGCCTCGTTGCCTTCCCTCCACAGATTTTTGGACGATAGTTGTCCTTTATTACTCGGCCAGTTTGTGAATTGCTGTGCCCCTGAGCTCCATTTTTCAACTCGTTTTTGGTGAGCTGACCGCAAGTCCAAAATTTTGGTTCAGGATCTATACTGATTCCCGGTGGGTGGCTGAGACTTTGGTTAATTCTTCTTCCTGCCGGGAAATTACAGTGATATGTGCCCGTCCAAATGCCTAACAGCTACTCTCTCATTGGTTCTCCCTCTTCCCTTTCATCCTCTGCCAAATTGGCAACCTGTGCGAACCAGGAGGTTAAAGGGGCTGTCTCTCCAAGTTGGGAGGTTGATAATAAAGCAGATGGAAAGTCAAACTGGAGCACCAGGAGAGGGACTATTCGTTGAGTTTTAGAAACCTTTCGTATTCACAGTGTGTCCGTTCTCTAGGATTCCCGTACATGTTATATCTGTAGTAATATTCCCTTCAACCTGGAGAGTTGGGACCCATGGAATGTGTGCCATGCATTATTGCTTTAAAGGGTCTGCATTTGCTCACCCAATCTCACCAATCCTCTCAGTCCCAAGTGTCCAGCCTTATGCCACATCCAGCTGTCATTGTAGATAGGGTCATTTCAGGTTTCATCAGAGACCCTGAAGGAATTGTAAAGAATTTCCCAGTTTTTTTGTTTTATTTTTGAAATTCCTTTTTATAGTGGGTTTGAGCTGATTCTCGCTGCCATATTTATCCCAGTCTAGACACACTTGATTCCCTTACGGAGACATATCAATACATAGGTTTTAAGATTCTTACTAGTCAGATATATTCCTCTGCGGGAAATATGGGGTTTTGAGTCCCTTTCACTGAGGAAGGTGTAGGTCTTGTCTATTCCATAGTTGGTTTTTGGAACGGTACCTGTGCTTATATCAAACTCTGGTTTTATGCATCACCCCACCTCTCCTTCCCCCTTAAGCAGGCATAAGAGTGTTTTCTAAATGTGAGACACTGTTCTCTTTCCTAACTCAGTTCAAGTGTAGCCATGTTTACAGGATCTTCATAAGTGATATCTTATGATAAGTTTCTTTTTCTGTGTGACTTATTTCACTTAGAATCATTGTACCTGAATCCACCCATTTTGCTGCTACTGGTCTTATGACATTGATTTCATGGCTGAGGGATATTCCATCGTACGTAAGTACCACAATTTTTTGAACCATTTTTATATTTCCTGGGATATTTAAGGTGTACCCAAGTTGAGGTCCTTGTAAGCAGTGCAGCCCTAAATTTTGGGGTGGCTGTGTCTTTTTGATTTTCAGTTTTCCCAAGGTATATTCCCGAGACTGGAAGTGCCCTTGGCTCTGTAGCTCTGTTGTTTACTTGTTTTAGGGAACACAATGCACTCCTCCAGAGAGGCAGTTGGCAATTTACATCCCGCCCATCAGCATATCAAGGCTCCCTGTTCTCCAGGGCCTGTCTTGCCTTTCTGGTTTTTACACATTTTGTGGATGTCCCTTTTGACCGGTGGGAAGTGATACTTCTTTGTAGTGCAGATTTGCATTGCCCGCTTGCTTGCTTGGCCAAAAAGGGCGTATGCATTTTCTCCTGAATATATTCAGGAGAAAACGCATACGCCCTTTTGGGCCAAGTGCATCATTGTCGAAGTTGTGCCCCTCTTCCTGTGCTTTAAAGGCGATTCCAACGTACCTCTTGAAATCTGTTTCCTGCTATTCTGCCTCGCTTTCAAGTCCGCCTCGTTGCCTTCCCTCAACAGATTTTTGGACGATAGTTGTCCTTTATTACTCGGCCAGTTTGTGAATTGCTGTGCCCCTGAGCTCCATTTTTCAACTCGTTTTTGGTGAGCTGACCGCAAGTCCAAAATTTTGGTTCAGGATCTATACTGATTCCCGGTGGGTGGCTGAGACTTTGGTTAATTCTTCTTCCTGCCGGGAAATTACAGTGATATGTGCCCGTCCAAATGCCTAACAGCTATTCTCTCATTGGTTCTCCCTCTTCCCTTTCATCCTCTGCCAAATTGGCAACCTGTGCGAACCAGGAGGTTAAAGGGGCTGTCTCTCCAAGTTGGGAGGTTGATAATAAAGCAGATGGAAAGTCAAACCGGAGCACCAGGAGAGGGACTATTCGTTGAGTTTTAGAAACCTTTCGTATTCACAGTGTGTCCGTTCTCTAGGATTCCCGTACATGTTATATCTGTAGTAATATTCCCTTCAACCTGGAGAGTTTGGACCCATGGAATGTGTGCCATGCATTATTGCTTTAAAGGGTCTGCATTTGCTCACCCAATCTCACCAATCCTCTCAGTCCCAAGTGTCCAGCCTTATGCCACATCCAGCTGTCATTGTAGATAGGGTCATTTCAGGTTTCATCAGAGACCCTGAAGGAATTGTAAAGAATTTCCCAGTTTTTTTGTTTTATTTTTGAAATTCCTTTTTATAGTGGGTTTCAGCTGATTCTCGCTGCCATATTTATCCCAGTCTAGACACACTTGATTCCCTTACGGAGACATATCAATACATAGGTTTTAAGATTCTTACTAGTCAGATATATTCCTCTGCGGGAAATATGGGGTTTTGAGTCCCTTTCACTGAGGAAGGTGTAGGTCTTGTCTATTCCATAGTTGGTTTTTGGAACGGTACCTGTGCTTATATCAAACTCTGGTTTTATGCATCACCCCACCTCTCCTTCCCCCTTAAGCAGGCATAAGAGTGTTTTCTAAATGTGAGACACTGTTCTCTTTCCTAACTCAGTTCAAGTGTAGCCATGTTTACAGTATCTTCATAAGTGATATCTTATGATAAGTTTCTTTTTCTGTGTGACTTATTTCACTTAGAATCATCGTACCTGAATCCACCCATTTTGCTGCTACTGGTCTTATGACATTGATTTCATGGCTGAGGGATATTCCATCGTACGTAAGTACCACAATTTTTTGAACCATTTTTATATTTCCTGGGATATTTAAGGTGTACCCAAGTTGAGGTCCTTGTAAGCAGTGCAGCCCTAAATTTTGGGGTGGCTGTGTCTTTTTGATTTTCAGTTTTCCCAAGGTATATTCCCTAGACTGGAAGTGCCCTTGGCTCTGTAGCTCTGTTGTTTACTTGTTTTAGGGAACACAATGCACTCCTCCAGCGAGGCAGTTGGCAATTTACATCCCGCCCATCAGCATAACAAGGCTCCCTGTTCTCCAGGGCCTGTCTTGCCTTTCTGGTTTTTACACATTTTGTGGATGTCCCTTTTGACCGGTGGGAAGTGATACTTCTTTGTAGTGCAGATTTGCATTGCCCGCTTGCTTGCTTGGCCAAAAAGGGCGTATGCGTTTTCTCCTGAATATATTCAGGAGAAAACGCATACGCCCTTTTTGGCCAAGTGCATCATTGTCGAAGTTGTGCCCCTCTTCCTGTGCTTTAAAGGCGATTCCAACGTACCTCTTGAAATCTGTTTCCTGCTATTCTGCCTCGCTTTCAAGTCCGCCTCGTTGCCTTCCCTCAACAGATTTTTGGACGATAGTTGTCCTTTATTACTCGGCCAGTTTGTGAATTGCTGTGCCCCTGAGCTCCATTTTTCAACTCGTTTTTGGTGAGCTGACCGCAAGTCCAAAATTTTGGTTCAGGATCTATACTGATTCCCGGTGGGTGGCTGAGACTTTGGTTAATTCTTATTCCTGCCGGGAAATTACAGTGATATGTGCCCGTCCAAATGCCTAACAGCTACTCTCTCATTGGTTCTCCCTCTTCCCTTTCATCCTCTGCCAAATTGGCAACCTGTGCGAACCAGGAGGTTAAAGGGGCTGTCTCTCCAAGTTGGGAGGTTGATAATAAAGCAGATGGAAAGTCAAACCGGAGCACCAGGAGAGGGACTATTCATTGAGTTTTAGAAACCTTTCGTATTCACAGTGTGTCCGTTCTCTAGGATTCCCGTACATGTCATATCTGTAGTAATATTCCCTTCAACCTGGAGAGTTGGGACCCATGGAATGTGTGCCATGCATTATTGCTTTAAAGGGTCTGCATTTGCTCACCCAATCTCACCAATCCTCTCAGTCCCAAGTGTCCAGCCTTATGCCACATCCAGCTGTCATTGTAGATAGGGTCATTTCAGGTTTCATCAGAGACCCTGAAGGAATTGTAAAGAATTTCCCAGTTTTTTTGTTTTATTTTTGAAATTCCTTTTTATAGTGGGTTTGAGCTGATTCTCGCTGCCATATTTATCCCAGTCTAGACACACTTGATTCCCTTACGGAGACATATCAATACATAGGTTTTAAGATTCTTACTAGTCAGATATATTCCTCTGCGGGAAATATGGGGTTTTGAGTCCCTTTCACTGAGGAAGGTGTAGGTCTTGTCTATTCCATAGTTGGTTTTTGGAACGGTACCTGTGCTTATATCAAACTCTGGTTTTATGCATCACCCCACCTCTCCTTCCCCCTTAAGCAGGCATAAGAGTGTTTTCTAAATGTGAGACACTGTTCTCTTTCCTAACTCAGTTCAAGTGTAGCCATGTTTACAGGATCTTCATAAGTGATATCTTATGATAAGTTTCTTTTTCTGTGTGACTTATTTCACTTAGAATCATCGTACCTGAATCCACCCATTTTGCTGCTACTGGTCTTATGACATTGATTTCATGGCTGAGGGATATTCCATCGTACGTAAGTACCACAATTTTTTGAACCATTTTTATATTTCCTGGGATATTTAAGGTGTACCCAAGTTGAGGTCCTTGTAAGCAGTGCAGCCCTAAATTTTGGGGTGGCTGTGTCTTTTTGATTTTCAGTTTTCCCAAGGTATATTCCCTAGACTGGAAGTGCCCTTGGCTCTGTAGCTCTCTTCTTTACTTGTTTTAGGGAACACAATGCACTCCTCCAGCGAGGCAGTTGGCAATTTACATCCCGCCCATCAGCATAACAAGGCTCCCTGTTCTCCAGGGCCTGTCTTGCCTTTCTGGTTTTTACACATTTTGTGGATGTCCCTTTTGACCGGTGGGAAGTGATACTTCTTTGTAGTGCAGATTTGCATTGCCCGCTTGCTTGCTTGGCCAAAAAGGGCGTATGCGTTTTCTCCTGAATATATTCAGGAGAAAACGCATACGCCCTTTTTGGCCAAGTGCATCATTGTCGAAGTTGTGCCCCTCTTCCTGTGCTTTAAAGGCGATTCCAACGTACCTCTTGAAATCTGTTTCCTGCTATTCTGCCACGCTTTGAAGTCCGCCTCGTTGCCTTCCCTCAACAGATTTTTGGACGATAGTTGTCCTTTATTACTCGGCCAGTTTGTGAATTGCTGTGCCCCTGAGCTCCATTTTTCAACTCGTTTTTGGTGAGCTGACCGCAAGTCCAAAATTTTGGTTCAGGATCTATACTGATTCCCAGTGGGTGGCTGAGACTTTGGTTAATTCTTCTTCCTGCCGGGAAATTACAGTGATATGTGCCCGTCCAAATGCCTAACAGCTACTCTCTCATTGGTTCTCCCTCTTCCCTTTCATCCTCTGCCAAATTGGCAACCTGTGCGAACCAGGAGGTTAAAGGGGCTGTCTCTCCAAGTTGGGAGGTTGATAATAAAGCAGATGGAAAGTCAAACCGGAGCACCAGGAGAGGGACTATTCGTTGAGTTTTAGAAACCTTTCGTATTCACAGTGTGTCCGTTCTCTAGGATTCCCGTAAATGTTATATCTGTAGTAATATTCCCTTCAACCTGGAGAGTTGGGACCCATGGAATGTGTGCCATGCATTATTGCTTTAAAGGGTCTGCATTTGCTCACCCAATCTCACCAATCCTCTCAGTCCCAAGTGTCCAGCCTTATGCCATATCCAGCTGTCATTGTAGATAGGGTCATTTCAGGTTTCATCAGAGACCCTGAAGGAATTGGAAAGAATTTCCCAGTTTTTTTGTTTTATTTTTGAAATTCCTTTTTATAGTGGGTTTGAGCTGATTCTCGCTACCATATTTATCCCAGTCTAGACACACTTGATTCCCTTACGGAGACATATCAATACATAGGTTTTAAGATTCTTACTAGTCAGATATATTCCTCTGCGGGAAATATGGGGTTTTGAGTCCCTTTCACTGAGGAAGGTGTAGGTCTTGTCTATTCCATAGTTGGTTTTTGGAACGGTACCTGTGCTTATATCTAACTCTGGTTTTATGCATCACCCCACCTCTCCTTCCCCCTTAAGCAGGCATAAGAGTGTTTTCTAAATGTGAGACACTGTTCTCTTTCCTAACTCAGTTCAAGTGTAGCCATGTTTACAGGATCTTCATAAGTGATATCTTATGATAAGTTTCTTTTTCTGTGTGACTTATTTCACTTAGAATCATCGTACCTGAATCCACCCATTTTGCTGCTACTGGTCTTATGACATTGATTTCATGGCTGAGGGATATTCCATCGTACGTAAGTACCACAATTTTTTGAACCATTTTTATATTTCCTGGGATATTTAAGGTGTACCCAAGTTGAGGTCCTTGTAAGCAGTGCAGCCCTAAATTTTGGGGTGGCTGTGTCTTTTTGATTTTCAGTTTTCCGAAGGTATATTCCCTAGACTGGAAGTGCCCTTGGCTCTGTAGCTCTGTTGTTTACTTGTTTTAGGGAACACAATGCACTCCTCCAGAGAGGCAGTTGGCAATTTACATCCCGCCCATCAGCATAACAAGGCTCCCTGTTCTCCAGGGCCTGTCTTGCCTTTCTGGTTTTTACACATTTTGTGGATGTCCCTTTTGACCGGTGGGAAGTGATACTTCTTTGTAGTGCAGATTTGCATTGCCCGCTTGCTTGCTTGGCCAAAAAGGGCGTATGCGTTTTCTCCTGAATATATTCAGGAGAAAACGCATACGCCCTTTTTGTCCAAGTGCATCATTGTCGAAGTTGTGCCCCTCTTCCTGTGCTTTAAAGGTGATTCCAACGTACCTCTTGAAATCTGTTTCCTGCTATTCTGCCTCGCTTTCAAGTCCGCCTCGTTGCCTTTCCTCAACAGATTTTTGGACGATAGTTGTCCTTTATTACTCGGCCAGTTTGTGAATTGCTGTGCCCCTGAGCTCCATTTTTCAACTCGTTTTTGGTGAGCTGACCGCAAGTCCAAAATTTTGGTTCAGGATCTATACTGATTCCCGGTGGGTGGCTGAGACTTTGGTTAATTCTTCTTCCTGCCGGGAAATTACAGTGATATGTGCCCTTCCAAATGCCTAACAGCTACTCTCTCATTGGTTCTCCCTCTTCCCTTTCATCCTCTGCCAAATTGGCAACCTGTGCGAACCAGGAGGTTAAAGGGGCTGTCTCTCCAAGTTGGGAGGTTGATAATAAAGCAGATGGAAAGTCAAACCGGAGCACCAGGAGAGGGACTATTCATTGAGTTTTAGAAACCTTTCGTATTCACAGTGTGTCCGTTCTCTAGGATTCCCGTACATGTTATATCTGTAGTAATATTCCCTTCAACCTGGAGAGTTGGGACCCATGGAATGGGTGCCAGGCATTTGTGCTTTAATGGGTCTGCATTTGCTCACCCAATCTCACCAATCCTCTCAGTCCCAAGTGTCCAGCCTTATGCCACATCCAGCTGTCATTGTAGATAGGGTCATTTCAGGTTTCATCAGAGACCCTGAAGGAATTGTAAAGAATTTCCCAGTTTTTTCGTTTTATTTTTGAAATTCCTTTTTATAGTGGGTTTGAGCTGATTCTCGCTGCCATATTTATCCCAGTCTAGACACACTTGATTCCCTTACGGAGACATATCAATACATAGGTTTTAAGATTCTTACTTTACTAGTCAGATATATTCCTCTGCGGGAAATATGGGGTTTTGAGTCCCTTTCACTGAGGAAGGTGTAGGTCTTGTCTATTCCATAGTTGGTTTTTGGAACGGTACCTGTGCTTATATCAAACTCTGGTTTTATGCATCACCCCACCTCTCCTTCCCCCTTAAGCAGGCATAAGAGTGTTTTCTAAATGTGAGACACTGTTCTCTTTCCTAACTCAGTTCAAGTGTAGCCATGTTTACAGGATCTTCATAAGTGATATCTTATGATAAGTTTCTTTTTCTGTGTGA
Organism: Hyperoodon ampullatus; assembly: GCF_949752795.1. NCBI lineage: Eukaryota > Metazoa > Chordata > Mammalia > Artiodactyla > Ziphiidae > Hyperoodon > Hyperoodon ampullatus. Next base: position 184,369 of record NW_027640677.1, on the reverse strand, counting down.
CTTATTTCACTTAGAATCATCGTACCTGAATCCACCCATTTTGCTGCTACTGGTCTTATGACATTGATTTCATGGCTGAGGGATATTCCATCGTACGTAAGTACCACAATTTTTTGAACCATTTTTATATTTCCTGGGATATTTAAGGTGTACCCAAGTTGAGGTCCTTGTAAGCAGTGCAGCCCTAAATTTTGGGGTGGCTGTGTCTTTTTGATTTTCAGTTTTCCCAAGGTATATTCCCTAGACTGGAAGTGCCCTTGGCTCTGTAGCTCTGTTGTTTACTTGTTTTAGGGAACACAATGCACTCCTCCAGAGAGGCAGTTGGCAATTTACATCCCGCCCTTCAGCATAACAAGGCTCCCTGTTCTCCAGGGCCTGTCTTGCCTTTCTGGTTTTTACACATTTTGTGGATGTCCCTTTTGACCGGTGGGAAGTGATACTTCTTTGTAGTCCAGATTTGCATTGCCCGCTTGCTTGGTTGGCCAAAAAGGGCGTATGCGTTTTCTCCTGAATATATTCAGGAGAAAACGCATACGCCCTTTTTGGCCAAGTGCATCATTGTCGAAGTTGTGCCCCTCTTCCTGTGCTTTAAAGGCAATTCCAACGTACCTCTTGAAATCTGTTTCCTGCTATTCTGCCACGCTTTGAAGTCCGCCTCGTTGCCTTCCCTCAACAGATTTTTGGACGATAGTTGTCCTTTATTACTCGGCCAGTTTGTGAATTGCTGTGCCCCTGAGCTCCATTTTTCAACTCGTTTTTGGTGAGCTGACCGCAAGTCCAAAATTTTGGTTCAGGATCTATACTGATTCTCGGTGGGTGGCTGAGACTTTGGTTAATTCTTCTTCCTGCCGGGAAATTACAGTGATATGTGCCCGTCCAAATGCCTAACAGCTACTCTCTCATTGGTTCTCCCTCTTCCCTTTCATCCTCTGCCAAATTGGCAACCTGTGCGAACCAGGAGGTTAAAGGGGCTGTCTCTCCAAGTTGGGAGGTTGATAATAAAGCAGATGGAAAGTCAAACCGGAGCACCAGGAGAGGGACTATTCATTGAGTTTTAGAAACCTTTCGTATTCACAGTGTGTCCGTTCTCTAGGATTCCCGTACATGTCATATCTGTAGTAATATTCCCTTCAACCTGGAGAGTTGGGACCCATGGAATGTGTGCCATGCATTATTGCTTTAAAGGGTCTGCATTTGCTCACCCAATCTCACCAATCCTCTCAGTCCCAAGTGTCCAGCCTTATGCCACATCCAGCTGTCATTGTAGATAGGGTCATTTCAGGTTTCATCAGAGACCCTGAAGGAATTGTAAAGAATTTCCCAGTTTTTTTGTTTTATTTTTGAAATTCCTTTTTATAGTGGGTTTGAGCTGATTCTCGCTACCATATTTATCCCAGTCTAGACACACTTGATTCCCTTACGGAGACATATCAATACATAGGTTTTAAGATTCTTACTAGTCAGATATATTCCTCTGCGGGAAATATGGGGTTTTGAGTCCCTTTCACTGAGGAAGGTGTAGGTCTTGTCTATTCCATAGTTGGTTTTTGGAACGGTACCTGTGCTTATATCAAATTCTGGTTTTATGCATCACCCCACCTCTCCTTCCCCCTTAAGCAGGCATAAGAGTGTTTTCTAAATGTGAGACACTGTTCTCTTTCCTAACTCAGTTCAAGTGTAGCCATGTTTACAGGATCTTCATAAGTGATGTCTTATGATAAGTTTCTTTTTCTCTGTGACTTATTTCACTTAGAATCATCGTACCTGAATCCACCCATTTTGCTGCTACTGGTCTTATGACATTGATTTCATGGCTGAGGGATATTCCATCGTACGTAAGTACCACAATTTTTTGAACCATTTTTATATTTCCTGGGATATTTAAGGTGTACCCAAGTTGAGGTCCTTGTAAGCAGTGCAGCCCTAAATTTTGGGGTGGCTGTGTCTTTTTGATTTTCAGTTTTCCGAAGGTATATTCCCTAGACTGGAAGTGCCCTTGGCTCTGTAGCTCTGTTGTTTACTTGTTTTAGGGAACACAATGCACTCCTCCAGAGAGGCAGTTGGCAATTTACATCCCGCCCATCAGCATAACAAGGCTCCCTGTTCTCCAGGGCCTGTCTTGCCTTTCTGGTTTTTACACATTTTGTGGATGTCCCTTTTGACCGGTGGGAAGTGATACTTCTTTGTAGTGCAGATTTGCATTGCCCGCTTGCTTGCTTGGCCAAAAAGGGCATATGCGTTTTCTCCTGAATATATTCAGGAGAAAACGCATACGCCCTTTTTGGCCAAGTGCATCATTGTCGAAGTTGTGCCCCTCTTCCTGTGCTTTAAAGGCGATTCCAACGTACCTCTTGAAATCTGTTTCCTGCTATTCTGCCTCGCTTTCAAGTCCGCCTCGTTGCCTTCCCTCAACAGATTTTTGGACGATAGTTGTCCTTTATTACTCGGCCAGTTTGTGAATTGCTGTGCCCCTGAGCTCCATTTTTCAACTCGTTTTTGGTGAGCTGACCGCAAGTCCAAAATTTTGGTTCAGGATCTATACTGATTCCCGGTGGGTGGCTGAGACTTTGGTTAATTCTTCTTCCTGCCGGGAAATTACAGTGATATGTGCCCGTCCAAATGCCTAACAGCTACTCTCTCATTGGTTCTCCCTCTTCCCTTTCATCCTCTGCCAAATTGGCAACCTGTGCGAACCAGGAGGTTAAAGGGGCTGTCTCTCCAAGTTGGGAGGTTGATAATAAAGCAGATGGAAAGTCAAACCGGAGCACCAGGAGAGGGACTATTCGTTGAGTTTTAGAAACCTTTCGTATTCACAGTGTGTCCGTTCTCTAGGATTCCCGTACATGTTATATCTGTAGTAATATTCCCTTCAACCTGGAGAGTTGGGACCCATGGAATGTGTGCCATGCATTATTGCTTTAAAGGGTCTGCATTTGCTCACCCAATCTCACCAATCCTCTCAGTCCCAAGTGTCCAGCCTTATGCCACATCCAGCTGTCATTGTAGATAGGGTCATTTCAGGTTTCATCAGAGACCCTGAAGGAATTGTAAAGAATTTCCCAGTTTTTTTGTTTTATTTTTGAAATTCCTTTTTATAGTGGGTTTGAGCTGATTCTCGCTGCCATATTTATCCCAGTCTAGACACACTTGATTCCCTTACGGAGACATATCAATACATAGGTTTTAAGATTCTTACTAGTCAGATATATTCCTCTGCGGGAAATATGGGGTTTTGAGTCCCTTTCACTGAGGAAGGTGTAGGTCTTGTCTATTCCATAGTTGGTTTTTGGAACGGTACCTGTGCTTATATCAAACTCTGGTTTTATGCACCACCCCACCTCTCCTTCCCCCTTAAGCAGGCATAAGAGTGTTTTCTAAATGTGAGACACTGTTCTCTTTCCTAACTCATTTCAAGTGTAGCCATGTTTACAGGATCTTCATAAGTGATATCTTATGATAAGTTTCTTTTTCTGTGTGACTTATTTCACTTAGAATCATCGCACCTGAATCCACCCATTTTGCTGCTACTGGTCTTATGACATTGATTTCATGGCTGAGGGATATTCCATCGTACGTAAGTACCACAATTTTTTGAACCATTTTTATATTTCCTGGGATATTTAAGGTGTACCCAAGTTGAGGTCCTTGTAAGCAGTGCAGCCCTAAATTTTGGGGTGGCTGTGTCTTTTTGATTTTCAGTTTTCCCAAGGTATATTCCCTAGACTGGAAGTGCCCTTGGCTCTGTAGCTCTGTTGTTTACTTGTTTTAGGGAACACAATGCACGCCTCCAGAGAGGCAGTTGGCAATTTACATCCCGCCCATCAGCATAACAAGGCTCCCTGTTCTCCAGGGCCTGTCTTGCCTTTCTGGTTTTTACACATTTTGTGGATGTCCCTTTTGACCGGTGGGAAGTGATACTTCTTTGTAGTGCAGATTTGCATTGCCCGCTTGCTTGCTTGGCCAAAAAGGGCGTATGCGTTTTCTCCTGAATATATTCAGGAGAAAACGCATACGCCCTTTTTGGCCAAGTGCATCATTGTCGAAGTTGTGCCCCTCTTCCTGTGCTTTAAAGGCGATTCCAATGTACCTCTTGAAATCTGTTTCCTGCTATTCTGCCTCGCTTTCAAGTCCGCCTCGTTGCCTTCCCTCAACAGATTTTTGGACGATAGTTGTCCTTTATTACTCGGCCAGTTTGTGAATTGCTGTGCCCCTGAGCTCCATTTTTCAACTCGTTTTTGGTGAGCTGACCGCAAGTCCAAAATTTTGGTTCAGGATCTATACTGATTCCCGGTGGGTGGCTGAGACTTTGGTTAATTCTTCTTCCTGCCGGGAAATTACAGTGATATGTGCCCGTCCAAATGCCTAACAGCTACTCTCTCATTGGTTCTCCCTCTTCCCTTTCATCCTCTGCCAAATTGGCAACCTGTGCGAACCAGGAGGTTAAAGGGGCTGTCTCTCCAAGTTGGGAGGTTGATAATAAAGCAGATGGAAAGTCAAACCGGAGCACCAGGAGAGGGACTATTCGTTGAGTTTTAGAAACCTTTTGTATTCACAGTGTGTCCGTTCTCTAGGATTCCCGTACATGTTATATCTGTAGTAATATTCCCTTCAACCTGGAGAGTTGGGACCCATGGAATGTGTGCCATGCATTATTGCTTTAAAGGGTCTGCATTTGCTCACCCAATCTCACCAATCCTCTCAGTCCCAAGTGTCCAGCCTTATGCCACATCCAGCTGTCATTGTAGATAGGGTCATTTCAGGTTTCATCAGAGACCCTGAAGGAATTGTAAAGAATTTCCCAGTTTTTTTGTTTTATTTTTGAAATTCCTTTTTATAGTGGGTTTGAGCTGATTCTCGCTGCCATATTTATCCCAGTCTAGACACACTTGATTCCCTTACGGAGACATATCAATACATAGGTTTTAAGATTCTTACTAGTCAGATATATTCCTCTGCGGGAAATATGGGGTTTTGAGTCCCTTTCACTGAGGAAGGTGTAGGTCTTGTCTATTCCATAGTTGGTTTTTGGAACGGTACCTGTGCTTATATCAAACTCTGGTTTTATGCATCACCCCACCTCTCCTTCCCCCTTAAGCAGGCATAAGAGTGTTTTCTAAATGTGAGACACTGTTCTCTTTCCTAACTCAGTTCAAGTGTAGCCATGTTTACAGGATCTTCATAAGTGATATCTTATGATAAGTTTCTTTTTCTGTGTGACTTATTTCACTTAGAATCATCATACCTGAATCCACCCATTTTGCTGCTACTGGTCTTATGACATTGATTTCATGGCTGAGGGATATTCCATTGTACGTAAGTAACACAATTTTTTGAACCATTTTTATATTTCCTGGGATATTTAAGGTGTACCCAAGTTGAGGTCCTTGTAAGCAGTGCAGCCCTAAATTTTGGGGTGGCTGTGTCTTTTTGATTTTCAGTTTTCCCAAGGTATATTCCCTAGACTGGAAGTGCCCTTGGCTCTGTAGCTCTGTTGTTTACTTGTTTTAGGGAACACAATGCACGCCTCCAGAGAGGCAGTTGGCAATTTACATCCCGCCCATCAGCATAACAAGGCTCCCTGTTCTCCAGGGCCTGTCTTGCCTTTCTGGTTTTTACACATTTTGTGGATGTCCCTTTTGACCGGTGGGAAGTGATACTTCTTTGTAGTGCAGATTTACATTGCCCGCTTGCTTGCTTGGCCAAAAAGGGCGTATGCGTTTTCTCCTGAATATATTCAGGAGAAAACGCATACGCCCTTTTTGGCCAAGTGCATCATTGTCGAAGTTGTGCCCCTCTTCCTGTGCTTTAAAGGCGATTCCAACGTACCTCTTGAAATCTGTTTCCTGCTATTCTGCCACGCTTTGAAGTCCGCCTCGTTGCCTTCCCTCAACAGATTTTTGGACGATAGTTGTCCTTTATTACTCGGCCAGTTTGTGAATTGCTGTGCCCCTGAGCTCCATTTTTCAACTCGTTTTTGGTGAGCTGACCGCAAGTCCAAAATTTTGGTTCAGGATCTATACTGATTCCCGGTGGGTGGCTGAGACTTTGGTTAATTCTTCTTCCTGCCGGGAAATTACAGTGATATGTGCCCGTCCAAATGCCTAACAGCTACTCTCTCATTGGTTCTCCCTCTTCCCTTTCATCCTCTGCCAAATTGGCAACCTGTGCGAACCAGGAGGTTAAAGGGGCTGTCTCTCCAAGTTGGGAGGTTGATAATAAAGCAGATGGAAAGTCAAACCGGAGCACCAGGAGAGGGACTATTCGTTGAGTTTTAGAAACCTTTCGTATTCACAGTGTGTCCGTTCTCTAGGATTCCCGTACATGTTATATCTGTAGTAATATTCCCTTCAACCTGGAGAGTTGGGACCCATGGAATGTGTGCCATGCATTATTGCTTTAAAGGGTCTGCATTTGCTCACCCAATCTCACCAATCCTCTCAGTCCCAAGTGTCCAGCCTTATGCCACATCCAGCTGTCATTGTAGATAGGGTCATTTCAGGTTTCATCAGAGACCCTGAAGGAATTGTAAAGAATTTCCCAGTTTTTTTGTTTTATTTTTGAAATTCCTTTTTATAGTGGGTTTGAGCTGATTCTCGCTGCCATATTTATCCCAGTCTAGACACACTTGATTCCCTTACGGAGACATATCAATACATAGGTTTTAAGATTCTTACTAGTCAGATATATTCCTCTGCGGGAAATATGGGGTTTTGAGTCCCTTTCACTGCGGAAGGTGTAGGTCTTGTCTATTCCATAGTTGGTTTTTGGAACGGTACCTGTGCTTATATCAAACTCTGGTTTTATGCATCACCCCACCTCTCCTTCCCCCTTAAGCAGGCATAAGAGTGTTTTCTAAATGTGAGACACTGTTCTCTTTCCTAACTCAGTTCAAGTGTAGCCATGTTTACAGGATCTTCATAAGTGATATCTTATGATAAGTTTCTTTTTCTGTGTGACTTATTTCACTTAGAATCATCGTACCTGAATCCACCCATTTTGCTGCTACTGGTCTTATGACATTGATTTCATGGCTGAGGGATATTCCATCGTACGTAAGTACCACAATTTTTTGAACCATTTTTATATTTCCTGGGATATTTAAGGTGTACCCAAGTTGAGGTCCTTGTAAGCAGTGCAGCCCTAAATTTTGGGGTGGCTGTGTCTTTTTGATTTTCAGTTTTCCCAAGGTATATTCCCTAGACTGGAAGTGCCCTTGGCTCTGTAGCTCTGTTGTTTACTTGTTTTAGGGAACACAATGCACTCCTCCAGAGAGGCAGTTGGCAATTTACATCCCACCCATCAGCATAACAAGGCTCCCTGTTCTCCAGGGCCTGTCTTGCCTTTCTGGTGTTTACACATTTTGTGGATGTCCCTTTTGACCGGTGGGAAGTGATACTTCTTTGTAGTGCAGATTTGCATTGCCCGCTTGCTTGCTTGGCCAAAAAGGGCGTATGCGTTTTCTCCTGAATATATTCAGGAGAAAACGCATACGCCCTTTTGGGCCAAGTGCATCATTGTCGAAGTTGTGCCCCTCTTCCTGTGCTTTAAAGGCGATTCCAACGTACCTCTTGAAATCTGTTTCCTGCTATTCTGCCTCGCTTTCAAGTCCGCCTCGTTGCCTTCCCTCAACAGATTTTTGGACGATAGTTGTCCTTTATTACTCGGCCAGTTTGTGAATTGCTGTGCCCCTGAGCTCCATTTTTCAACTCGTTTTTGGTGAGCTGACCGCAAGTCCAAAATTTTGGTTCAGGATCTATACTGATTCCCGGTGGGTGGCTGAGACTTTGGTTAATTCTTCTTCCTGCCAGGAAATTACAGTGATATGTGCCCGTCCAAATGCCTAACAGCTATTCTCTCATTGGTTCTCCCTCTTCCCTTTCATCCTCTGCCAAATTGGCAACCTGTGCGAACCAGGAGGTTAAAGGGGCTGTCTCTCCAAGTTGGGAGGTTGATAATAAAGCAGATGGAAAGTCAAACCGGAGCACCAGGAGAGGGACTATTCGTTGAGTTTTAGAAACCTTTCGTATTCACAGTGTGTCCGTTCTCTAGGATTCCCGTACATGTTATATCTGTAGTAATATTCCCTTCAACCTGGAGAGTTGGGACCCATGGAATGTGTGCCATGCATTATTGCTTTAAAGGGTCTGCATTTGCTCACCCAATCTCAACAATCCTCTCAGTCCCAAGTGTCCAGCCTTATGCCACATCCAGCTGTCATTGTAGATAGGGTCATTTCAGGTTTCATCAGAGACCCTGAAGGAATTGTAAAGAATTTCCCAGTTTTTTTGTTTTATTTTTGAAATTCCTTTTTATAGTGGGTTTGAGCTGATTCTCGCTGCCATATTTATCCCAGTGTAGACACACTTGATTCCCTTACGGAGACATATCAATACATAGGTTTTAAGATTCTTACTAGTCAGATATATTCCTCTGCGGGAAATATGGGGTTTTGAGTCCCTTTCACTGAGGAAGGTGTAGGTCTTGTCTATTCCATAGTTGGTTTTTGGAACGGTACCTGTGCTTATATCAAACTCTGGTTTTATGCATCACCCCACCTCTCCTTCCCCCTTAAGCAGGCATAAGAGTGTTTTCTAAATGTGAGACACTGTTCTCTTTCCTAACTCAGTTCAAGTGTAGCCATGTTTACAGGATCTTCATAAGTGATATCTTATGATAAGTTTCTTTTTCTGTGTGACTTATTTCACTTAGAATCATCGTACCTGAATCCACCCATTTTGCTGCTACTGGTCTTATGACATTGATTTCATGGCTGAGGGATATTCCATCGTACGTAAGTACCACAATTTTTTGAACCATTTTTATATATCCTGGGATATTTAAGGTGTACCCAAGTTGAGGTCCTTGTAAGCAGTGCAGCCCTAAATTTTGGGGTGGATGTGTCTTTTTGATTTTCAGTTTTCCCAAGGTATATTCCCTAGACTGGAAGTGCCCTTGGCTCTGTAGCTCTGTTGTTTACTTGTTTTAGGGAACACAATGCACTCCTCCAGAGAGGCAGTTGGCAATTTACATCCCGCCCATCAGCATAACAAGGCTCCCTGTTCTCCAGGGCCTGTCTTGCCTTTCTGGTTTTTACACATTTTGTGGATGTCCCTTTTGACCGGTGGGAAGTGATACTTCTTTGTAGTGCAGATTTGCATTGCCCGCTTGCTTGCTTGGCCAAAAAGGGCGTATGCGTTTTCTCCTGAATATATTCAGGAGAAAACGCATACGCCCTTTTTGTCCAAGTGCATCATTGTCGAAGTTGTGCCCCTCTTCCTGTGCTTTAAAGGCGATTCCAACGTACCTCTTGAAATCTGTTTCCTGCTATTCTGCCTCGCTTTCAAGTCCGCCTCGTTGCCTTCCCTCAACAGATTTTTGGACGATAGTTGTCCTTTATTACTCGGCCAGTTTGTGAATTGCTGTGCCCCTGAGCTCCATTTTTCAACTCGTTTTTGGTGAGCTGACCGCAAGTCCAAAATTTTGGTTCAGGATCTATACTGATTCCCGGTGGGTGGCTGAGACTTTGGTTAATTCTTCTTCCTGCCGGGAAATTACAGTGATATGTGCCCGTCCAAATGCCTAACAGCTACTCTCTCATTGGTTCTCCCTCTTCCCTTTCATCCTCTGCCAAATTGGCAACCTGTGCGAACCAGGAGGTTAAAGGGGCTGTCTCTCCAAGTTGGGAGGTTGATAATAAAGCAGATGGAAAGTCAAACCGGAGCACCAGGAGAGGGACTATTCGTTGAGTTTTAGAAACCTTTCGTATTCACAGTGTGTCCGTTCTCTAGGATTCCCGTACATGTTATATCTGTAGTAATATTCCCTTCAACCTGGAGAGTTGGGAACCATGGAATGTGTGCCATGCATTATTGCTTTAAAGGGTCTGCATTTGCTCACCCAATCTCACCAATCCTCTCAGTCCCAAGTGTCCAGCCTTATGCCACATCCAGCTGTCATTGTAGATAGGGTCATTTCAGGTTTCATCAGAGACCCTGAAGGAATTGTAAAGAATTTCCCAGTTTTTTTGTTTTATTTTTGAAATTCCTTTTTATACTGGGTTTGAGCTGATTCTCGCTGCCATATTTATCCCAGTCTAGACACACTTGATTCCCTTACGGAGACATATCAATACATAGGTTTTAAGATTCTTACTTTACTAGTCAGATATATTCCTCTGCGGGAAATATGGGGTTTTGAGTCCCTTTCACTGAGGAAGGTGTAGGTCTTGTCTATTCCATAGTTGGTTTTTGGAACGGTACCTGTGCTTATATCAAACTCTGGTTTTATGCATCACCCCACCTCTCCTTCCCCCTTAAGCAGGCATAAGAGTGTTTTCTAAATGTGAGACACTGTTCTCTTTCCTAACTCAGTTCAAGTGTAGCCATGTTTACAGGATCTTCATAAGTGATATCTTATGATAAGTTTCTTTTTCTGTGTGACTTATTTCACTTAGAATCATCGTACCTGAATCCACCCATTTTGCTGCTACTGGTCTTATGACATTGATTTCATGGCTGAGGGATATTCCATCGTACGTAAGTACCACAATTTTTTGAACCATTTTTATATTTCCTGAGATATTTAAGGTGTACCCAAGTTGAGGTCCTTGTAAGCAGTGCAGCCCTAAATTTTGGGGTGGCTGTGTCTTTTTGATTTTCAGTTTTCCCAAGGTATATTCCCTAGACTGGAAGTGCCCTTGGCTCTGTAGCTCTGTTGTTTACTTGTTTTAGGGAACACAATGCACTCCTCCAGAGAGGCAGTTGGCAATTTACATCCCGCCCATCAGCATAACAAGGCTCCCTGTTCTCCAGGGCCTGTCTTGCCTTTCTGGTTTTTACACATTTTGTGTATGTCCCTTTTGACCGGTGGGAAGTGATACTTCTTTGTAGTGGAGATTTGCATTGCCCGCTTGCTTGCTTGGCCAAAAAGGGCGTATGCGTTTTCTCCTGAATATATTCAGGAGAAAACGCATACGCCCTTTTTGTCCAAGTGCATCATTGTCGAAGTTGTGCCCCTCTTCCTGTGCTTTAAAGGCGATTCCAACGTACCTCTTGAAATCTGTTTCCTGCTATTCTGCCTCGCTTTCAAGTCCGCCTCGTTGCCTTCCCTCAACAGATATTTGGACGATAGTTGTCCTTTATTACTCGGCCAGTTTGTGAATTGCTGTGCCCCTGAGCTCCATTTTTCAACTCGTTTTTGGTGAGCTGACCGCAAGTCCAAAATTTTGGTTCAGGATCTATACTGATTCCCGGTGGGTGGCTGAGACTTTGGTTAATTCTTCTTCCTGCCGGGAAATTACAGTGATATGTGCCTGTCCAAATGCCTAACAGCTACTCTCTCATTGGTTCTCCCTCTTCCCTTTCATCCTCTGCCAAATTGGCAACCTGTGCGAACCAGGAGGTTAAAGGGTCTGTCTCTCCAAGTTGGGAGGTTGATAATAAAGCAGATGGAAAGTCAAACCGGAGCACCAGGAGAGGGACTATTCGTTGAGTTTTAGAAACCTTTCATATTCACAGTGTGTCCGTTGTCTAGGATTCCCATACATGTTATATCTGTAGTAATATTCCCTTCAACCTGGAGTGTTGGGACCCATGGAATGTGTGCCATGCATTATTGCTTTAAAGGGTCTGCATTTGCTCACCCAATCTCACCAATCCTCTCAGTCCCAAGTGTCCAGCCTTATGCCACATCCAGCTGTCATTGTAGATAGGGTCATTTCAGGTTTCATCAGAGACCCTGAAGGAATTGTAAAGAATTTCCCAGTTTTTTTGTTTTATTTCTGAAATTCCTTTTTATAGTGGGTTTGAGCTGATTCTCGCTGCCATATTTATCCCAGTCTAGACACACTTGATTCCCTTACGGACACATATCAATACATAGGTTTTAAGATTCTTACTAGTCAGATATATTCCTCTGCGGGAAATATGGGGTTTTGAGTCCCTTTCACTGAGGAAGGTGTAGGTCTTGTCTATTCCATAGTTGGTTTTTGGAACGGTACCTGTGCTTATATCAAACTCTGGTTTTATGCATCACCCCACCTCTCCTTCCCCCTTAAGCAGGCATAAGAGTGTTTTCTAAATGTGAGACACTGTTCTCTTTCCTAACTCAGTTCAAGTGTAGCCATGTTTACAGGATCTTCATAAGTGATATCTTATGATAAGTTTCTTTTTCTGTGTGACTTATTTCACTTAGAATCATCGTACCTGAATCCACCCATTTTGCTGCTACTGGTCTTATGACATTGATTTCATGGCTGAGGGATATTCCATCATACGTAAGTACCACAATTTTTTGAACCATTTTTATATTTCCTGGGATATTTAAGGTGTACCCAAGTTGAGGTCCTTGTAAGCAGTGCAGCCCTAAATTTTGGGGTGGCTGTGTCTTTTTGATTTTCAGTTTTCCCAAGGTATATTCCCTAGACTGGAAGTGCCCTTGGCTCTGTAGCTCTGTTGTTTACTTGTTTTCGGGAACACAATGCACTCCTCCAGAGAGGCAGTTGGCAATTTACATCCCACCCATCAGCATAACAAGGCTCCCTGTTCTCCAGGGCCTGTCTTGCCTTTCTGGTTTTTACACATTTTGTGGATGTCCCTTTTGACCGGTGGGAAGTGATACTTCTTTGTAGTGCAGATTTGCATTGCCCGCTTGCTTGCTTGGCCAAAAAGGGCGTATGCGTTTTCTCCTGAATATATTCAGGAGAAAACGCATACGCCCTTTTTGGCCAAGTGCATCATTGTCGAAGTTGTGCCCCTCTTCCTGTGCTTTAAAGGCGATTCCAACGTACCTCTGGAAATCTGTTTCCTGCTATTCTGCCTCACTTTCAAGTCCGCCTCGTTGCCTTCCCTCAACAGATTTTTGGACGATAGTTGTCCTCTTATTACTCGGCCAGTTTGTGAATTGCTGTGCCCCTGAGCTCCATTTTTCAACTCGTTTTTGGTGAGCTGACCGCAAGTCCAAAATTTTGGTTCAGGATCTATACTGATTCCCGGTGGGTGGCTGAGACTTTGGTTAATTCTTCTTCCTGCCGGGAAATTACAGTGATATGTGCCCGTCCAAATGCCTAACAGCTACTCTCTCATTGGTTCTCCCTCTTCCCTTTCATCCTCTGCCAAATTGGCAACCTGTGCGAACCAGGAGGTTAAAGGGGCTGTCTCTCCAAGTTGGGAGGTTGATAATAAAGCAGATGGAAAGTCAAACCGGAGCACCAGGAGAGGGACTATTCATTGAGTTTTAGAAACCTTTCGTATTCACAGTGTGTCCGTTCTCTAGGATTCCCGTACATGTTATATCTGTAGTAATATTCCCTTCAACCTGGAGAGTTGGGACCCATGGAATGTGTGCCATGCATTATTGCTTTAAAGGGTCTGCATTTGCTCACCCAATCTCACCAATCCTCTCAGTCCCAAGTGTCCAGCCTTATGCCACATCCAGCTGTCATTGTAGATAGGGTCATTTCAGGTTTCATCAGAGACCCTGAAGGAATTGTAAAGAATTTCCCAGTTTTTTTGTTTTATTTTTGAAATTCCTTTTTATAGTGGGTTTGAGCTGATTCTCGCTGCCATATTTATCCCAGTCTAGACACACTTGATTCCCTTACGGAGACATATCAATACATAGGTTTTAAGATTCTTACTAGTCAGATATATTCCTCTGCGGGAAATATGGGGTTTTGAGTCCCTTTCACTGAGGAAGGTGTAGGTCTTGTCTATTCCATAGTTGGTTTTTGGAACGGTACCTGTGCTTATATCAAACTCTGGTTTTATGCATCACCCCACCTCTCCTTCCCCCTTAAGCAGGCATAAGAGTGTTTTCTAAATGTGAGACACTGTTCTCTTTCCTAACTCAGTTCAAGTGTAGCCATGTTTACAGGATCTTCATAAGTGACATCTTATGATAAGTTTCTTTTTCTGTGTGACTTATTTCACTTAGAATCATCATACCTGAATCCACCCATTTTGCTGCTACTGGTGTTATGACATTGATTTCATGGCTGAGGGATATTCCATCGTACGTAAGTACCACAATTTTTTGAACCATTTTTATATTTCCTGGGATATTTAAGGTGTACCCAAGTTGAGGTCCTTGTAAGCAGTGCAGCCCTAAATTTTGGGGTGGCTGTGTCTTTTTGATTTTCAGTTTTCCCAAGGTATATTCCCTAGACTGGAAGTGCCCTTGGCTCTGTAGCTCTGTTGTTTACTTGTTTTAGGGAACACAATGCACTCCTCCAGAGAGGCAGTTGGCAATTTACATCCCGCCCATCAGCATAACAAGGCTCCCTGTTCTCCAGGGCCTGTCTTGCCTTTCTGGTTTTTACACATTTTGTGGATATCCCTTTTGACCGGTGGGAAGTGATACTTCTTTGTAGTGCAGATTTGCATTGCCCGCTTGCTTGCTTGGCCAAAAAGGGCGTATGCGTTTTCTCCTGAATATATTCAGGAGAAAACGCATACGCCCTTTTTGGCCAAGTGCATCATTGTCGAAGTTGTGCCCCTCTTCCTGTGCTTTAAAGGCGATTCCAACGTACCTCTTGAAATCTGTTTCCTGCTATTCTGCCTCGCTTTCAAGTCCGCCTCGTTGCCTTCCCTCAACAGATTTTTGGACGATAGTTGTCCTTTATTACTCGGCCAGTTTGTGAATTGCTGTGCCCCTGAGCTCCATTTTTCAACTCGTTTTTGGTGAGCTGACCGCAAGTCCAAAATTTTGGTTCAGGATCTATACTGATTCCCGGTGGGTGGCTGAGACTTTGGTTAATTCTTCTTCCTGCCGGGAAATTACAGTGATATGTGCCCGTCCAAATGCCTAACAGCTACTCTCTCATTGGTTCTCCCTCTTCCCTTTCATCCTCTGCCAAATTGGCAACCTGTGCGAACCAGGAGGTAAAAGGGGCTGTCTCTCCAAGTTGGGAGGTTGATAATAAAGCAGATGGAAAGTCAAACCGGAGCACCAGGAGAGGGACTATTCGTTGAGTTTTAGAAACCTTTCGTATTCACAGTGTGTCCGTTCTCTAGGATTCCCGTACATGTTATATCTGTAGTAATATTCCCTTCAACCTGGAGAGTTGGGACCCATGGAATGTGTGCCATGCATTATTGCTTTAAAGGGTCTGCATTTGCTCACCCAATCTCACTAATCCTCTCAGTCCCAAGTGTCCAGCCTTATGCCACATCCAGCTGTCATTGTAGATAGGGTCATTTCAGGTTTCATCAGAGACCCTGAAGGAATTGTAAAGAATTTCCCAGTTTTTTTGTTTTATTTTTGAAATTCCTTTTTATAGTGGGTTTGAGCTGATTCTCGCTGCCATATTTATCCCAGTCTAGACACACTTGATTCCCTTACGGAGACATATCAATACATAGGTTTTAAGATTCTTACTAGTCAGATATATTCCTCTGCGGGAAATATGGGGTTTTGAGTCCCTTTCACTGAGGAAGGTGTAGGTCTTGTCTATTCCATAGTTGGTTTTTGGAACGGTACCTGTGCTTATATCAAACTCTGGTTTTATGCACCACCCCACCTCTCCTTCCCCCTTAAGCAGGCATAAGAGTGTTTTCTAAATGTGAGACACTGTTCTCTTTCCTAACTCATTTCAAGTGTAGCCATGTTTACAGGATCTTCATAAGTGATATCTTATGATAAGTTTCTTTTTCTGTGTGACTTATTTCACTTAGAATCATCGCACCTGAATCCACCCATTTTGCTGCTACTGGTCTTATGACATTGATTTCATGGCTGAGGGATATTCCATCGTACGTAAGTACCACAATTTTTTGAACCATTTTTATATTTCCTGGGATATTTAAGGTGTACCCAAGTTGAGGTCCTTGTAAGCAGTGCAGCCCTAAATTTTGGGGTGGCTGTGTCTTTTTGATTTTCAGTTTTCCCAAGGTATATTCCCTAGACTGGAAGTGCCCTTGGCTCTGTAGCTCTGTTGTTTACTTGTTTTAGGGAACACAATGCACGCCTCCAGAGAGGCAGTTGGCAATTTACATCCCGCCCATCAGCATAACAAGGCTCCCTGTTCTCCAGGGCCTGTCTTGCCTTTCTGGTTTTTACACATTTTGTGGATGTCCCTTTTGACCGGTGGGAAGTGATACTTCTTTGTAGTGCAGATTTGCATTGCCCGCTTGCTTGCTTGGCCAAAAAGGGCGTATGCGTTTTCTCCTGAATATATTCAGGAGAAAACGCATACGCCCTTTTTGTCCAAGTGCATCATTGTCGAAGTTGTGCCCCTCTTCCTGTGCTTTAAAGGCGATTCCAACGTACCTCTTGAAATCTGTTTCCTGCTATTCTGCCTCGCTTTCAAGTCCGCCTCGTTGCCTTCCCTCAACAGATTTTTGGACGATAGTTGTCCTTTATTACTCGGCCAGTTTGTGAATTGCTGTGCCCCTGAGCTCCATTTTTCAACTCGTTTTTGGTGAGCTGACCGCAAGTCCAAAATTTTGGTTCAGGATCTATACTGATTCCCGGTGGGTGGCTGAGACTTTGGTTAATTCTTCTTCCTGCCGGGAAATTACAGTGATATGTGCCCGTCCAAATGCCTAACAGCTACTCTCTCATTGGTTCTCCCTCTTCCCTTTCATCCTCTGCCAAATTGGCAACCTGTGCGAACCAGGAGGTTAAAGGGGCTGTCTCTCCAAGTTGGGAGGTTGATAATAAAGCAGATGGAAAGTCAAACCGGAGCACCAGGAGAGGGACTATTCGTTGAGTTTTAGAAACCTTTCGTATTCACAGTGTGTCCATTCTCTAGGATTCCCGAACATGTTATATCTGTAGTAATATTCCCTTCAACCTGGAGAGTTGGGACCCATGGAATGTGTGCCATGCATTATTGCTTTAAAGGGTCTGCATTTGCTCACCCAATCTCACCAATCCTCTCAGTCCCAAGTGTCCAGCCTTATGCCACATCCAGCTGTCATTGTAGATAGGGTCATTTCAGGTTTCATCAGAGACCCTGAAGGAATTGTAAAGAATTTCCCAGTTTTTTTGTTTTATTTTTGAAATTCCTTTTTATAGTGGGTTTGAGCTGATTCTCGCTGCCATATTTATCCCAGTCTAGACACACTTGATTCCCTTACGGAGACATATCAATACATAGGTTTTAAGATTCTTACTAGTCAGATATATTCCTCTGCGGGAAATATGGGGATTTGAGTCCCTTTCACTGAGGAAGGTGTAGGTCTTGTCTATTCCATAGTTGGTTTTTGGAACGGTACCTGTGCTTATATCAAACTCTGGTTTTATGCATCACCCCACCTCTCCTTCCCCCTTAAGCAGGCATAAGAGTGTTTTCTAAATGTGAGACACTGTTCTCTTTCCTAACTCAGTTCAAGTGTAGCCATGTTTACAGGATCTTCATAAGTGATATCTTATGATAAGTTTCTTTTTCTGTGTGACTTATTTCACTTAGAATCATCGTACCTGAATCCACCCATTTTGCTGCTACTGGTCTTATGACATTGATTTCATGGCTGAGGGATATTCCATCGTACGTAAGTACCACAATTTTTTGAACCATTTTTATATTTCCTGGGATATTTAAGGTGTACCCAAGTTGAGGTCCTTGTAAGCAGTGCAGCCCTAAATTTTGGGGTGGCTGTGTCTTTTTGATTTTCAGTTTTCCCAAGGTATATTCCCTAGACTGGAAGTGCCCTTGGCTCTGTAGCTCTGTTGTTTACTTGTTTTAGGGAACACAATGCACTCCTCCAGAGAGGCAGTTGGCAATTTACATCCCGCCCATCAGCATAACAAGGCTCCCTGTTCTCCAGGGCCTGTCTTGCCTTTCTGGTTTTTACACATTTTGTGGATGTCCCTTTTGACCGGTGGGAAGTGATACTTCTTTGTAGTGCAGATTTGCATTGCCCGCTTGCTTGCTTGGCCAAAAAGGGCGTATGCGTTTTCTCCTGAATATATTCAGGAGAAAACGCATACGCCCTTTTTGGCCAAGTGCATCATTGTCGAAGTTGTGCCCCTCTTCCTGTGCTTTAAAGGCGATTCCAACGTACCTCTTGAAATCTGTTTCCTGCTATTCTGCCTCGCTTTCAAGTCCGCCTCGTTGCCTTCCCTCAACAGATTTTTGGACGATAGTTGTCCTTTATTACTCGGCCAGTTTGTGAATTGCTGTGCCCCTGAGCTCCATTTTTCAACTCGTTTTTGGTGAGCTGACCGCAAGTCCAAAATTTTGGTTCAGGATCTATACTGATTCCCGGTGGGTGGCTGAGAATTTGGTTAATTCTTCTTCCTGCCGGGAAATTACAGTGATATGTGCCCGTCCAAATGCCTAACAGCTACTCTCTCATTGGTTCTCCCTCTTCCCTTTCATCCTCTGCCAAATTGGCAACCTGTGCGAACCAGGATGTTAAAGGGGCTGTCTCTCCAAGTTGGGAGGTTGATAATAAAGCAGATGGAAAGTCAAACCGGAGCACCAGGAGAGGGACTATTCGTTGAGTTTTAGAAACCTTTCGTATTCACAGTGTGTCGGTTCTCTAGGATTCCCGTACATGTTATATCTGTAGTAATATTCCCTTCAACCTGGAGAGTTGGGACACATGGAATGTGTGCCATGCATTATTGCTTTAAAGGGTCTGCATTTGCTCACCCAATCTCACCAATCCTCTCAGTTCCAAGTGTCCAGCCTTATGCCACATCCAGCTGTCATTGTAGATAGGGTCATTTCAGGTTTCATCAGAGACCCTGAAGGAATTGTAAAGAATTTCCCAGTTTTTTTGTTTTATTTTTGAAATTCCTTTTTATAGTGGGTTTGAGCTGATTCTCGCTGCCATATTTATCCCAGTCTAGACACACTTGATTCCCTTACGGAGACATATCAATACATAGGTTTTAAGATTCTTACTTTACT
This sequence comes from Hyperoodon ampullatus, assembly GCF_949752795.1. Taxonomy (NCBI): domain Eukaryota; kingdom Metazoa; phylum Chordata; class Mammalia; order Artiodactyla; family Ziphiidae; genus Hyperoodon; species Hyperoodon ampullatus. Next base: position 165,510 of record NW_027640677.1, on the reverse strand, counting down.
AGTCAGATATATTCCTCTGCGGGAAATATGGGGTTTTGAGTCCCTTTCACTGAGGAAGGTGTAGGTCTTGTCTATTCCATAGTTGGTTTTTGGAACGGTACCTGTGCTTATATCAAACTCTGGTTTTATGCATCACCCCACCTCTCCTTCCCCCTTAAGCAGGCATAAGAGTGTTTTCTAAATGTGAGACACTGTTCTCTTTCCTAACTCAGTTCAAGTGTAGCCATGTTTACAGGATCTTCATAAGTGATATCTTATGATAAGTTTCTTTTTCTGTGTGACTTATTTCACTTAGAATCATCGTACCTGAATCCACCCATTTTGCTGCTACTGGTCTTATGACATTGATTTCATGGCTGAGGGATATTCCATCGTACGTAAGTACCACAATTTTTTGAACCATTTTTATATTTCCTGAGATATTTAAGGTGTACCCAAGTTGAGGTCCTTGTAAGCAGTGCAGCCCTAAATTTTGGGGTGGCTGTGTCTTTTTGATTTTCAGTTTTCCCAAGGTATATTCCCTAGACTGGAAGTGCCCTTGGCTCTGTAGCTCTTTTGTTTACTTGTTTTAGGGAACACAATGCACGCCTCCAGAGAGGCAGTTGGCAATTTACATCCCGCCCATCAGCATAACAAGGCTCCCTGTTCTCCAGGGCCTGTCTTGCCTTTCTGGTTTTTACACATTTTGTGGATGTCCCTTTTGACCGGTGGGAAGTGATACTTCTTTGTAGTGCAGATTTGCATTGCCCGCTTGCTTGCTTGGCCAAAAAGGGCGTATGCGTTTTCTCCTGAATATATTCAGGAGAAAACGCATACGCCCTTTTTGGCCAAGTGCATCATTGTCGAAGTTGTGCCCCTCTTCCTGTGCTTTAAAGGCGATTCCAATGTACCTCTTGAAATCTGTTTCCTGCTATTCTGCCTCGCTTTCAAGTCCGCCTCGTTGCCTTCCCTCAACAGATTTTTGGACGATAGTTGTCCTTTATTACTCGGCCAGTTTGTGAATTGCTGTGCCCCTGAGCTCCATTTTTCAACTCGTTTTTGGTGAGCTGACCGCAAGTCCAAAATTTTGGTTCAGGATCTATACTGATTCCCGGTGGGTGGCTGAGACTTTGGTTAATTCTTCTTCCTGCCGGGAAATTACAGTGATATGTGCCCGTCCAAATGCCTAACAGCTACTCTCTCATTGGTTCTCCCTCTTCCCTTTCATCCTCTGCCAAATTGGCAACCTGTGCGAACCAGGAGGTTAAAGGGGCTGTCTCTCCAAGTTGGGAGGTTGATAATAAAGCAGATGGAAAGTCAAACCGGAGCACCAGGAGAGGGACTATTCATTGAGTTTTAGAAACCTTTCGTATTCACAGTGTGTCCGTTCTCTAGGATTCCCGTACATGTCATATCTGTAGTAATATTCCCTTCAACCTGGAGAGTTGGGACCCATGGAATGTGTGCCATGCATTATTGCTTTAAAGGGTCTGCATTTGCTCACCCAATCTCACCAATCCTCTCAGTCCCAAGTGTCCAGCCTTATGCCACATCCAGCTGTCATTGTAGATAGGGTCATTTCAGGTTTCATCAGAGACCCTGAAGGAATTGTAAAGAATTTCCCAGTTTTTTTGTTTTATTTTTGAAATTCCTTTTTATAGTGGGTTTGAGCTGATTCTCGCTGACATATTTATCCCAGTCTAGACACACTTGATTCCCTTACGGAGACATATCAATACATAGGTTTTAAGATTCTTACTAGTCAGATATATTCCTCTGCGGGAAATATGGGGTTTTGAGTCCCTTTCACTGAGGAAGGTGTAGGTCTTGTCTATTCCATAGTTGGTTTTTGGAACGGTACCTGTGCTTATATCAAACTCTGGTTTTATGCACCACCCCACCTCTCCTTCCCCCTTAAGCAGGCATAAGAGTGTTTTCTAAATGTGAGACACTGTTCTCTTTCCTAACTCATTTCAAGTGTAGCCATGTTTACAGGATCTTCATAAGTGATATCTTATGATAAGTTTCTTTTTCTGTGTGACTTATTTCACTTAGAATCATCGCACCTGAATCCACCCATTTTGCTGCTACTGGTCTTATGACATTGATTTCATGGCTGAGGGATATTCCATCGTACGTAAGTACCACAATTTTTTGAACCATTTTTATATTTCCTGGGATATTTAAGGTGTACCCAAGTTGAGGTCCTTGTAAGCAGTGCAGCCCTAAATTTTGGGGTGGCTGTGTCTTTTTGATTTTCAGTTTTCCCAAGGTATATTCCCTAGACTGGAAGTGCCCTTGGCTCTGTAGCTCTGTTGTTTACTTGTTTTAGGGAACACAATGCACGCCTCCAGAGAGGCAGTTGGCAATTTACATCCCGCCCATCAGCATAACAAGGCTCCCTGTTCTCCAGGGCCTGTCTTGCCTTTCTGGTTTTTACACATTTTGTGGATGTCCCTTTTGACCGGTGGGAAGTGATACTTCTTTGTAGTGCAGATTTGCATTGCCCGCTTGCTTGCTTGGCCAAAAAGGGCGTATGCGTTTTCTCCTGAATATATTCAGGAGAAAACGCATACGCCCTTTTTGGCCAAGTGCATCATTGTCGAAGTTGTGCCCCTCTTCCTGTGCTTTAAAGGCGATTCCAACGTACCTCTTGAAATCTGTTTCCTGCTATTCTGCCACGCTTTGAAGTCCGCCTCGTTGCCTTCCCTCAACAGATTTTTGGACGATAGTTGTCCTTTATTACTCGGCCAGTTTGTGAATTGCTGTGCCCCTGAGCTCCATTTTTCAACTCGTTTTTGGTGAGCTGACCGCAAGTCCAAAATTTTGGTTCAGGATCTATACTGATTCCCGGTGGGTGGCTGAGACTTTGGTTAATTCTTCTTCCTGCCGGGAAATTACAGTGATATGTGCCCGTCCAAATGCCTAACAGCTACTCTCTCATTGGTTCTCCCTCTTCCCTTTCATCCTCTGCCAAATTGGCAACCTGTGCGAACCAGGAGGTTAAAGGGGCTGTCTCTCCAAGTTGGGAGGTTGATAATAAAGCAGATGGAAAGTCAAACCGGAGCACCAGGAGAGGGACTATTCGTTGAGTTTTAGAAACCTTTCGTATTCACAGTGTGTCCGTTCTCTAGGATTCCCGTACATGTTATATCTGTAGTAATATTCCCTTCAACCTGGAGAGTTGGGACCCATGGAATGTGTGCCATGCATTATTGCTTTAAAGGGTCTGCATTTGCTCACCCAATCTCACCAATCCTCTCAGTCCCAAGTGTCCAGCCTTATGCCACATCCAGCTGTCATTGTAGATAGGGTCATTTCAGGTTTCATCAGAGACCCTGAAGGAATTGTAAAGAATTTCCCAGTTTTTTTGTTTTATTTTTGAAATTCCTTTTTATAGTGGGTTTGAGCTGATTCTCGCTGCCATATTTATCCCAGTCTAGACACACTTGATTCCCTTACGGAGACATATCAATACATAGGTTTTAAGATTCTTACTAGTCAGATATATTCCTCTGCGGGAAATATGGGGTTTTGAGTCCCTTTCACTGAGGAAGGTGTAGATCTTGTCTATTCCATAGTTGGTTTTTGGAACGGTACCTGTGCTTATATCAAACTCTGGTTTTATGCATCACCCCACCTCTCCTTCCCCCTTAAGCAGGCATAAGAGTGTTTTCTAAATGTGAGACACTGTTCTCTTTCCTAACTCAGTTCAAGTGTAGCCATGTTTACAGGATCTTCATAAGTGATATCTTATGATAAGTTTCTTTTTCTGTGTGACTTATTTCACTTAGAATCATCGTACCTGAATCCACCCATTTTGCTGCTACTGGTCTTATGACATTGATTTCATGGCTGAGGGATATTCCATCGTACGTAAGTACCACAATTTTTTGAACCATTTTTATATTTCCTGGGATATTTAAGGTGTACCCAAGTTGAGGTCCTTGTAAGCAGTGCAGCCCTAAATTTTGGGGTGGCTGTGTCTTTTTGATTTTCAGTTTTCCCAAGGTATATTCCCTAGACTGGAAGTGCCCTTGGCTCTGTAGCTCTGTTGTTTACTTGTTTTAGGGAACACAATGCACTCCTCCAGAGAGGCAGTTGGCAATTTACATCCCGCCCATCAGCATAACAAGGCTCCCTGTTCTCCAGGGCCTGTCTTGCCTTTCTGGTTTTTACACATTTTGTGGATGTCCCTTTTGACCGGTGGGAAGTGATACTTCTTTGTAGTGCAGATTTGCATTGCCCGCTTGCTTGCTTGGCCAAAAAGGGCGTATGCGTTTTCTCCTGAATATATTCAGGAGAAAACGCATACGCCCTTTTTGTCCAAGTGCATCATTGTCGAAGTTGTGCCCCTCTTCCTGTGCTTTAAAGGCGATTCCAACGTACCTCTTGAAATCTGTTTCCTGCTATTCTGCCTCGCTTTCAAGTCCGCCTCGTTGCCTTCCCTCAACAGATTTTTGGACGATAGTTGTCCTTTATTACTCGGCCAGTTTGTGAATTGCTGTGCCCCTGAGCTCCATTTTTCAACTCGTTTTTGGTGAGCTGACCGCAAGTCCAAAATTTTGGTTCAGGATCTATACTGATTCCCGGTGGGTGGCTGAGACTTTGGTTAATTCTTCTTCCTGCCGGGAAATTACAGTGATATGTGCCCGTCCAAATGCCTAACAGCTACTCTCTCATTGGTTCTCCCTCTTCCCTTTCATCCTCTGCCAAATTGGCAACCTGTGCGAACCAGGAGGTTAAAGGGGCTGTCTCTCCAAGTTGGGAGGTTGATAATAAAGCAGATGGAAAGTCAAACCGGAGCACCAGGAGAGGGACTATTCGTTGAGTTTTAGAAACCTTTCGTATTCACAGTGTGTCCGTTCTCTAGGATTCCCGTACATGTTATATCTGTAGTAATATTCCCTTCAACCTGGAGAGTTGGGACCCATGGAATGTGTGCCATGCATTATTGCTTTAAAGGGTCTGCATTTGCTCACCCAATCTCACCAATCCTCTCAGTCCCAAGTGTCCAGCCTTATGCCACATCCAGCTGTCATTGTAGATAGGGTCATTTCAGGTTTCATCAGAGACCCTGAAGGAATTGTAAAGAATTTCCCAGTTTTTTTGTTTTATTTTTGAAATTCCTTTTTATAGTGGGTTTGAGCTGATTCTCGCTGCCATATTTATCCCAGTCTAGACACACTTGATTCCCTTACGGAGACATATCAATACATAGGTTTTAAGATTCTTACTAGTCAGATATATTCCTCTGCGGGAAATATGGGGTTTTGAGTCCCTTTCACTGAGGAAGGTGTAGGTCTTGTCTATTCCATAGTTGGTTTTTGGAACGGTACCTGTGCTTATATCAAACTCTGGTTTTATGCATCACCCCACCTCTCCTTCCCCCTTAAGCAGGCATAAGAGTGTTTTCTAAATGTGAGACACTGTTCTCTTTCCTAACTCAGTTCAAGTGTAGCCATGTTTACAGGATCTTCATAAGTGATATCTTATGATAAGTTTCTTTTTCTGTGTGACTTATTTCACTTAGAATCATCGTACCTGAATCCACCCATTTTGCTGCTACTGGTCTTATGACATTGATTTCATGGCTGAGGGATATTCCATCGTACGTAAGTACCACAATTTTTTGAACCATTTTTATATTTCCTGGGATATTTAAGGTGTACCCAAGTTGAGGTCCTTGTAAGCAGTGCAGCCCTAAATTTTGGGGTGGCTGTGTCTTTTTGATTTTCAGTTTTCCCAAGGTATATTCCCTAGACTGGAAGTGCCCTTGGCTCTGTAGCTCTTTTGTTTACTTGTTTTAGGGAACACAATGCACGCCTCCAGAGAGGCAGTTGGCAATTTACATCCCGCCCATCAGCATAACAAGGCTCCCTGTTCTCCAGGGCCTGTCTTGCCTTTCTGGTTTTTACACATTTTGTGGATGTCCCTTTTGACCGGTGGGAAGTGATACTTCTTTGTAGTGCAGATTTGCATTGCCCGCTTGCTTGCTTGGCCAAAAAGGGCGTATGCGTTTTCTCCTGAATATATTCAGGAGAAAACGCATACGCCCTTTTTGGCCAAGTGCATCATTGTCGAAGTTGTGCCCCTCTTCCTGTGCTTTAAAGGCGATTCCAATGTACCTCTTGAAATCTGTTTCCTGCTATTCTGCCTCGCTTTCAAGTCCGCCTCGTTGCCTTCCCTCAACAGATTTTTGGACGATAGTTGTCCTTTATTACTCGGCCAGTTTGTGAATTGCTGTGCCCCTGAGCTCCATTTTTCAACTCGTTTTTGGTGAGCTGACCGCAAGTCCAAAATTTTGGTTCAGGATCTATACTGATTCCCGGTGGGTGGCTGAGACTTTGGTTAATTCTTCTTCCTGCCGGGAAATTACAGTGATATGTGCCCGTCCAAATGCCTAACAGCTACTCTCTCATTGGTTCTCCCTCTTCCCTTTCATCCTCTGCCAAATTGGCAACCTGTGCGAACCAGGAGGTTAAAGGGGCTGTCTCTCCAAGTTAGGAGGTTGATAATAAAGCAGATGGAAAGTCAAACCGGAGCACCAGGAGAGGGACTATTCATTGAGTTTTAGAAACCTTTCGTATTCACAGTGTGTCCGTTCTCTAGGATTCCCGTACATGTCATATCTGTAGTAATATTCCCTTCAACCTGGAGAGTTGGGACCCATGGAATGTGTGCCATGCATTATTGCTTTAAAGGGTCTGCATTTGCTCACCCAATCTCACCAATCCTCTCAGTCCCAAGTGTCCAGCCTTATGCCACATCCAGCTGTCATTGTAGATAGGGTCATTTCAGGTTTCATCAGAGACCCTGAAGGAATTGTAAAGAATTTCCCAGTTTTTTTGTTTTATTTTTGAAATTCCTTTTTATAGTGGGTTTGAGCTGATTCTCGCTGACATATTTATCCCAGTCTAGACACACTTGATTCCCTTACGGAGACATATCAATACATAGGTTTTAAGATTCTTACTAGTCAGATATATTCCTCTGCGGGAAATATGGGGTTTTGAGTCCCTTTCACTGAGGAAGGTGTAGGTCTTGTCTATTCCATAGTTGGTTTTTGGAACGGTACCTGTGCTTATATCAAACTCTGGTTTTATGCACCACCCCACCTCTCCTTCCCCCTTAAGCAGGCATAAGAGTGTTTTCTAAATGTGAGACACTGTTCTCTTTCCTAACTCATTTCAAGTGTAGCCATGTTTACAGGATCTTCATAAGTGATATCTTATGATAAGTTTCTTTTTCTGTGTGACTTATTTCACTTAGAATCATCGCACCTGAATCCACCCATTTTGCTGCTACTGGTCTTATGACATTGATTTCATGGCTGAGGGATATTCCATCGTACGTAAGTACCACAATTTTTTGAACCATTTTTATATTTCCTGGGATATTTAAGGTGTACCCAAGTTGAGGTCCTTGTAAGCAGTGCAGCCCTAAATTTTGGGGTGGCTGTGTCTTTTTGATTTTCAGTTTTCCCAAGGTATATTCCCTAGACTGGAAGTGCCCTTGGCTCTGTAGCTCTGTTGTTTACTTGTTTTAGGGAACACAATGCACGCCTCCAGAGAGGCAGTTGGCAATTTACATCCCGCCCATCAGCATAACAAGGCTCCCTGTTCTCCAGGGCCTGTCTTGCCTTTCTGGTTTTTACACATTTTGTGGATGTCCCTTTTGACCGGTGGGAAGTGATACTTCTTTGTAGTGCAGATTTGCATTGCCCGCTTGCTTGCTTGGCCAAAAAGGGCGTATGCGTTTTCTCCTGAATATATTCAGGAGAAAACGCATACGCCCTTTTTGGCCAAGTGCATCATTGTCGAAGTTGTGCCCCTCTTCCTGTGCTTTAAAGGCGATTCCAACGTACCTCTTGAAATCTGTTTCCTGCTATTCTGCCTCGCTTTCAAGTCCGCCTCGTTGCCTTCCCTCAACAGATTTTTGGACGATAGTTGTCCTTTATTACTCGGCCAGTTTGTGAATTGCTGTGCCCCTGAGCTCCATTTTTCAACTCGTTTTTGGTGAGCTGACCGCAAGTCCAAAATTTTGGTTCAGGATCTATACTGATTCCCGGTGGGTGGCTGAGACTTTGGTTAATTCTTCTTCCTGCCGGGAAATTACAGTGATATGTGCCCGTCCAAATGCCTAACAGCTACTCTCTCATTGGTTCTCCCTCTTCCCTTTCATCCTCTGCCAAATTGGCAACCTGTGCGAACCAGGAGGTTAAAGGGGCTGTCTCTCCAAGTTGGGAGGTTGATAATAAAGCAGATGGAAAGTCAAACCGGAGCACCAGGAGAGGGACTATTCGTTGAGTTTTAGAAACCTTTCGTATTCACAGTGTGTCCGTTCTCTAGGATTCCCGTACATGTTATATCTGTAGTAATATTCCCTTCAACCTGGAGAGTTGGGACCCATGGAATGTGTGCCATGCATTATTGCTTTAAAGGGTCTGCATTTGCTCACCCAATCTCACCAATCCTCTCAGTCCCAAGTGTCCAGCCTTATGCCACATCCAGCTGTCATTGTAGATAGGGTCATTTCAGGTTTCATCAGAGACCCTGAAGGAATTGTAAAGAATTTCCCAGTTTTTTTGTTTTATTTTTGAAATTCCTTTTTATAGTGGGTTTGAGCTGATTCTCGCTGCCATATTTATCCCAGTCTAGACACACTTGATTCCCTTACGGAGACATATCAATACATAGGTTTTAAGATTCTTACTAGTCAGATATATTCCTCTGCGGGAAATATGGGGTTTTGAGTCCCTTTCACTGAGGAAGGTGTAGATCTTGTCTATTCCATAGTTGGTTTTTGGAACGGTACCTGTGCTTATATCAAACTCTGGTTTTATGCATCACCCCACCTCTCCTTCCCCCTTAAGCAGGCATAAGAGTGTTTTCTAAATGTGAGACACTGTTCTCTTTCCTAACTCAGTTCAAGTGTAGCCATGTTTACAGGATCTTCATAAGTGATATCTTATGATAAGTTTCTTTTTCTGTGTGACTTATTTCACTTAGAATCATCGTACCTGAATCCACCCATTTTGCTGCTACTGGTCTTATGACATTGATTTCATGGCTGAGGGATATTCCATCGTACGTAAGTACCACAATTTTTTGAACCATTTTTATATTTCCTGGGATATTTAAGGTGTACCCAAGTTGAGGTCCTTGTAAGCAGTGCAGCCCTAAATTTTGGGGTGGCTGTGTCTTTTTGATTTTCAGTTTTCCCAAGGTATATTCCCTAGACTGGAAGTGCCCTTGGCTCTGTAGCTCTGTTGTTTACTTGTTTTAGGGAACACAATGCACTCCTCCAGAGAGGCAGTTGGCAATTTACATCCCGCCCATCAGCATAACAAGGCTCCCTGTTCTCCAGGGCCTGTCTTGCCTTTCTGGTTTTTACACATTTTGTGGATGTCCCTTTTGACCGGTGGGAAGTGATACTTCTTTGTAGTGCAGATTTGCATTGCCCGCTTGCTTGCTTGGCCAAAAAGGGCGTATGCGTTTTCTCCTGAATATATTCAGGAGAAAACGCATACGCCCTTTTTGTCCAAGTGCATCATTGTCGAAGTTGTGCCCCTCTTCCTGTGCTTTAAAGGCGATTCCAACGTACCTCTTGAAATCTGTTTCCTGCTATTCTGCCTCGCTTTCAAGTCCGCCTCGTTGCCTTCCCTCAACAGATTTTTGGACGATAGTTGTCCTTTATTACTCGGCCAGTTTGTGAATTGCTGTGCCCCTGAGCTCCATTTTTCAACTCGTTTTTGGTGAGCTGACCGCAAGTCCAAAATTTTGGTTCAGGATCTATACTGATTCCCGGTGGGTGGCTGAGACTTTGGTTAATTCTTCTTCCTGCCGGGAAATTACAGTGATATGTGCCCGTCCAAATGCCTAACAGCTACTCTCTCATTGGTTCTCCCTCTTCCCTTTCATCCTCTGCCAAATTGGCAACCTGTGCGAACCAGGAGGTTAAAGGGGCTGTCTCTCCAAGTTGGGAGGTTGATAATAAAGCAGATGGAAAGTCAAACCGGAGCACCAGGAGAGGGGACTATTCGTTGAGTTTTAGAAACCTTTCGTATTCACAGTGTGTCCGTTCTCTAGGATTCCCGTACATGTTATATCTGTAGTAATATTCCCTTCAACCTGGAGAGTTGGGACCCATGGAATGTGTGCCATGCATTATTGCTTTAAAGGGTCTGCATTTGCTCACCCAATCTCACCAATCCTCTCAGTCCCAAGTGTCCAGCCTTATGCCACATCCAGCTGTCATTGTAGATAGGGTCATTTCAGGTTTCATCAGAGACCCTGAAGGAATTGTAAAGAATTTCCCAGTTTTTTTGTTTTATTTTTGAAATTCCTTTTTATAGTGGGTTTGAGCTGATTCTCGCTGCCATATTTATCCCAGTCTAGACACACTTGATTCCCTTACGGAGACATATCAATACATAGGTTTTAAGATTCTTACTAGTCAGATATATTCCTCTGCGGGAAATATGGGGTTTTGAGTCCCTTTCACTGAGGAAGGTGTAGGTCTTGTCTATTCCATAGTTGGTTTTTGGAACGGTACCTGTGCTTATATCAAACTCTGGTTTTATGCATCACCCCACCTCTCCTTCCCCCTTAAGCAGGCATAAGAGTGTTTTCTAAATGTGAGACACTGTTCTCTTTCCTAACTCAGTTCAAGTGTAGCCATGTTTACAGGATCTTCATAAGTGATATCTTATGATAAGTTTCTTTTTCTGTGTGACTTATTTCACTTAGAATCATCGTACCTGAATCCACCCATTTTGCTGCTACTGGTCTTATGACATTGATTTCATGGCTGAGGGATATTCCATCGTACGTAAGTACCACAATTTTTTGAACCATTTTTATATTTCCTGGGATATTTAAGGTGTACCCAAGTTGAGGTCCTTGTAAGCAGTGCAGCCCTAAATTTTGGGGTGGCTGTGTCTTTTTGATTTTCAGTTTTCCCAAGGTATATTCCCTAGACTGGAAGTGCCCTTGGCTCTGTAGCTCTTTTGTTTACTTGTTTTAGGGAACACAATGCACGCCTCCAGAGAGGCAGTTGGCAATTTACATCCCGCCCATCAGCATAACAAGGCTCCCTGTTCTCCAGGGCCTGTCTTGCCTTTCTGGTTTTTACACATTTTGTGGATGTCCCTTTTGACCGGTGGGAAGTGATACTTCTTTGTAGTGCAGATTTGCATTGCCCGCTTGCTTGCTTGGCCAAAAAGGGCGTATGCGTTTTCTCCTGAATATATTCAGGAGAAAACGCATACGCCCTTTTTGGCCAAGTGCATCATTGTCGAAGTTGTGCCCCTCTTCCTGTGCTTTAAAGGCGATTCCAATGTACCTCTTGAAATCTGTTTCCTGCTATTCTGCCTCGCTTTCAAGTCCGCCTCGTTGCCTTCCCTCAACAGATTTTTGGACGATAGTTGTCCTTTATTACTCGGCCAGTTTGTGAATTGCTGTGCCCCTGAGCTCCATTTTTCAACTCGTTTTTGGTGAGCTGACCGCAAGTCCAAAATTTTGGTTCAGGATCTATACTGATTCCCGGTGGGTGGCTGAGACTTTGGTTAATTCTTCTTCCTGCCGGGAAATTACAGTGATATGTGCCCGTCCAAATGCCTAACAGCTACTCTCTCATTGGTTCTCCCTCTTCCCTTTCATCCTCTGCCAAATTGGCAACCTGTGCGAACCAGGAGGTTAAAGGGGCTGTCTCTCCAAGTTGGGAGGTTGATAATAAAGCAGATGGAAAGTCAAACCGGAGCACCAGGAGAGGGACTATTCGTTGAGTTTTAGAAACCTTTCGTATTCACAGTGTGTCCGTTCTCTAGGATTCCCGTACATGTTATATCTGTAGTAATATTCCCTTCAACCTGGAGAGTTGGGACCCATGGAATGTGTGCCATGCATTATTGCTTTAAAGGGTCTGCATTTGCTCACCCAATCTCACCAATCCTCTCAGTCCCAAGTGTCCAGCCTTATGCCACATCCAGCTGTCATTGTAGATAGGGTCATTTCAGGTTTCATCAGAGACCCTGAAGGAATTGTAAAGAATTTCCCAGTTTTTTTGTTTTATTTTTGAAATTCCTTTTTATAGTGGGTTTGAGCTGATTCTCGCTGCCATATTTATCCCAGTCTAGACACACTTGATTCCCTTACGGAGACATATCAATACATAGGTTTTAAGATTCTTACTAGTCAGATATATTCCTCTGCGGGAAATATGGGGTTTTGAGTCCCTTTCACTGAGGAAGGTGTAGGTCTTGTCTATTCCATAGTTGGTTTTTGGAACGGTACCTGTGCTTATATCAAACTCTGGTTTTATGCATCACCCCACCTCTCCTTCCCCCTTAAGCAGGCATAAGAGTGTTTTCTAAATGTGAGACACTGTTCTCTTTCCTAACTCAGTTCAAGTGTAGCCATGTTTACAGGATCTTCATAAGTGATATCTTATGATAAGTTTCTTTTTCTGTGTGACTTATTTCACTTAGAATCATCGTACCTGAATCCACCCATTTTGCTGCTACTGGTCTTATGACATTGATTTCATGGCTGAGGGATATTCCATCGTACGTAAGTACCACAATTTTTTGAACCATTTTTATATTTCCTGGGATATTTAAGGTGTACCCAAGTTGAGGTCCTTGTAAGCAGTGCAGCCCTAAATTTTGGGGTGGCTGTGTCTTTTTGATTTTCAGTTTTCCCAAGGTATATTCCCTAGACTGGAAGTGCCCTTGGCTCTGTAGCTCTTTTGTTTACTTGTTTTAGGGAACACAATGCACGCCTCCAGAGAGGCAGTTGGCAATTTACATCCCGCCCATCAGCATAACAAGGCTCCCTGTTCTCCAGGGCCTGTCTTGCCTTTCTGGTTTTTACACATTTTGTGGATGTCCCTTTTGACCGGTGGGAAGTGATACTTCTTTGTAGTGCAGATTTGCATTGCCCGCTTGCTTGCTTGGCCAAAAAGGGCGTATGCGTTTTCTCCTGAATATATTCAGGAGAAAACGCATACGCCCTTTTTGGCCAAGTGCATCATTGTCGAAGTTGTGCCCCTCTTCCTGTGCTTTAAAGGCGATTCCAATGTACCTCTTGAAATCTGTTTCCTGCTATTCTGCCTCGCTTTCAAGTCCGCCTCGTTGCCTTCCCTCAACAGATTTTTGGACGATAGTTGTCCTTTATTACTCGGCCAGTTTGTGAATTGCTGTGCCCCTGAGCTCCATTTTTCAACTCGTTTTTGGTGAGCTGACCGCAAGTCCAAAATTTTGGTTCAGGATCTATACTGATTCCCGGTGGGTGGCTGAGACTTTGGTTAATTCTTCTTCCTGCCGGGAAATTACAGTGATATGTGCCCGTCCAAATGCCTAACAGCTACTCTCTCATTGGTTCTCCCTCTTCCCTTTCATCCTCTGCCAAATTGGCAACCTGTGCGAACCAGGAGGTTAAAGGGGCTGTCTCTCCAAGTTGGGAGGTTGATAATAAAGCAGATGGAAAGTCAAACCGGAGCACCAGGAGAGGGACTATTCGTTGAGTTTTAGAAACCTTTTGTATTCACAGTGTGTCCGTTCTCTAGGATTCCCGTACATGTTATATCTGTAGTAATATTCCCTTCAACCTGGAGAGTTGGGACCCATGGAATGTGTGCCATGCATTATTGCTTTAAAGGGTCTGCATTTGCTCACCCAATCTCACCAATCCTCTCAGTCCCAAGTGTCCAGCCTTATGCCACATCCAGCTGTCATTGTAGATAGGGTCATTTCAGGTTTCATCAGAGACCCTGAAGGAATTGTAAAGAATTTCCCAGTTTTTTTGTTTTATTTTTGAAATTCCTTTTTATAGTGGGTTTGAGCTGATTCTCGCTGACATATTTATCCCAGTCTAGACACACTTGATTCCCTTACGGAGACATATCAATACATAGGTTTTAAGATTCTTACTAGTCAGATATATTCCTCTGCGGGAAATATGGGGTTTTGAGTCCCTTTCACTGAGGAAGGTGTAGGCCTTGTCTATTCCATAGTTGGTTTTTGGAACGGTACCTGTGCTTATATCAAACTCTGGTTTTATGCACCACCCCACCTCTCCTTCCCCCTTAAGCAGGCATAAGAGTGTTTTCTAAATGTGAGACACTGTTCTCTTTCCTAACTCATTTCAAGTGTAGCCATGTTTACAGGATCTTCATAAGTGATATCTTATGATAAGTTTCTTTTTCTGTGTGACTTATTTCACTTAGAATCATCGCACCTGAATCCACCCATTTTGCTGCTACTGGTCTTATGACATTGATTTCATGGCTGAGGGATATTCCATCGTACGTAAGTACCACAATTTTTTGAACCATTTTTATATTTCCTGGGATATTTAAGGTGTACCCAAGTTGAGGTCCTTGTAAGCAGTGCAGCCCTAAATTTTGGGGTGGCTGTGTCTTTTTGATTTTCAGTTTTCCCAAGGTATATTCCCTAGACTGGAAGTGCCCTTGGCTCTGTAGCTCTGTTGTTTACTTGTTTTAGGGAACACAATGCACGCCTCCAGAGAGGCAGTTGGCAATTTACATCCCGCCCATCAGCATAACAAGGCTCCCTGTTCTCCAGGGCCTGTCTTGCCTTTCTGGTTTTTACACATTTTGTGGATGTCCCTTTTGACCGGTGGGAAGTGATACTTCTTTGTAGTGCAGATTTGCATTGCCCGCTTGCTTGCTTGGCCAAAAAGGGCGTATGCGTTTTCTCCTGAATATATTCAGGAGAAAACGCATACGCCCTTTTTGGCCAAGTGCATCATTGTCGAAGTTGTGCCCCTCTTCCTGTGCTTTAAAGGCGATTCCAACGTACCTCTTGAAATCTGTTTCCTGCTATTCTGCCACGCTTTGAAGTCCGCCTCGTTGCCTTCCCTCAACAGATTTTTGGACGATAGTTGTCCTTTATTACTCGGCCAGTTTGTGAATTGCTGTGCCCCTGAGCTCCATTTTTCAACTCGTTTTTGGTGAGCTGACCGCAAGTCCAAAATTTTGGTTCAGGATCTATACTGATTCCCGGTGGGTGGCTGAGACTTTGGTTAATTCTTCTTCCTGCCGGGAAATTACAGTGATATGTGCCCGTCCAAATGCCTAACAGCTACTCTCTCATTGGTTCTCCCTCTTCCCTTTCATCCTCTGCCAAATTGGCAACCTGTGCGAACCAGGAGGTTAAAGGGGCTGTCTCTCCAAGTTGGGAGGTTGATAATAAAGCAGATGGAAAGTCAAACCGGAGCACCAGGAGAGGGACTATTCGTTGAGTTTTAGAAACCTTTCGTATTCACAGTGTGTCCGTTCTCTAGGATTCCCGTACATGTTATATCTGTAGTAATATTCCCTTCAACCTGGAGAGTTGGGACCCATGGAATGTGTGCCATGCATTATTGCTTTAAAGGGTCTGCATTTGCTCACCCAATCTCACCAATCCTCTCAGTCCCAAGTGTCCAGCCTTATGCCACATCCAGCTGTCATTGTAGATAGGGTCATTTCAGGTTTCATCAGAGACCCTGAAGGAATTGTAAAGAATTTCCCAGTTTTTTTGTTTTATTTTTGAAATTCCTTTTTATAGTGGGTTTGAGCTGATTCTCGCTGCCATATTTATCCCAGTCTAGACACACTTGATTCCCTTACGGAGACATATCAATACATAGGTTTTAAGATTCTTACTAGTCAGATATATTCCTCTGCGGGAAATATGGGGTTTTGAGTCCCTTTCACTGAGGAAGGTGTAGATCTTGTCTATTCCATAGTTGGTTTTTGGAACGGTACCTGTGCTTATATCAAACTCTGGTTTTATGCATCACCCCACCTCTCCTTCCCCCTTAAGCAGGCATAAGAGTGTTTTCTAAATGTGAGACACTGTTCTCTTTCCTAACTCAGTTCAAGTGTAGCCATGTTTACAGGATCTTCATAAGTGATATCTTATGATAAGTTTCTTTTTCTGTGTGACTTATTTCACTTAGAATCATCGTACCTGAATCCACCCATTTTGC
The DNA here is from genome assembly GCF_949752795.1 of Hyperoodon ampullatus. Classification (NCBI taxonomy): domain Eukaryota; kingdom Metazoa; phylum Chordata; class Mammalia; order Artiodactyla; family Ziphiidae; genus Hyperoodon; species Hyperoodon ampullatus. The sequence goes on along the minus strand of NW_027640677.1, from coordinate 149,533 downwards.
TGCTACTGGTCTTATGACATTGATTTCATGGCTGAGGGATATTCCATCGTACGTAAGTACCACAATTTTTTGAACCATTTTTATATTTCCTGGGATATTTAAGGTGTACCCAAGTTGAGGTCCTTGTAAGCAGTGCAGCCCTAAATTTTGGGGTGGCTGTGTCTTTTTGATTTTCAGTTTTCCCAAGGTATATTCCCTAGACTGGAAGTGCCCTTGGCTCTGTAGCTCTGTTGTTTACTTGTTTTAGGGAACACAATGCACTCCTCCAGAGAGGCAGTTGGCAATTTACATCCCGCCCATCAGCATAACAAGGCTCCCTGTTCTCCAGGGCCTGTCTTGCCTTTCTGGTTTTTACACATTTTGTGGATGTCCCTTTTGACCGGTGGGAAGTGATACTTCTTTGTAGTGCAGATTTGCATTGCCCGCTTGCTTGCTTGGCCAAAAAGGGCGTATGCGTTTTCTCCTGAATATATTCAGGAGAAAACGCATACGCCCTTTTTGTCCAAGTGCATCATTGTCGAAGTTGTGCCCCTCTTCCTGTGCTTTAAAGGTGATTCCAACGTACCTCTTGAAATCTGTTTCCTGCTATTCTGCCTCGCTTTCAAGTCCGCCTCGTTGCCTTCCCTCAACAGATTTTTGGACGATAGTTGTCCTTTATTACTCGGCCAGTTTGTGAATTGCTGTGCCCCTGAGCTCCATTTTTCAACTCGTTTTTGGTGAGCTGACCGCAAGTCCAAAATTTTGGTTCAGGATCTATACTGATTCCCGGTGGGTGGCTGAGACTTTGGTTAATTCTTCTTCCTGCCGGGAAATTACAGTGATATGTGCCCGTCCAAATGCCTAACAGCTACTCTCTCATTGGTTCTCCCTCTTCCCTTTCATCCTCTGCCAAATTGGCAACCTGTGCGAACCAGGAGGTTAAAGGGGCTGTCTCTCCAAGTTGGGAGGTTGATAATAAAGCAGATGGAAAGTCAAACCGGAGCACCAGGAGAGGGACTATTCGTTGAGTTTTAGAAACCTTTCGTATTCACAGTGTGTCCGTTCTCTAGGATTCCCGTACATGTTATATCTGTAGTAATATTCCCTTCAACCTGGAGAGTTGGGACCCATGGAATGTGTGCCATGCATTATTGCTTTAAAGGGTCTGCATTTGCTCACCCAATCTCACCAATCCTCTCAGTCCCAAGTGTCCAGCCTTATGCCACATCCAGCTGTCATTGTAGATAGGGTCATTTCAGGTTTCATCAGAGACCCTGAAGGAATTGTAAAGAATTTCCCAGTTTTTTTGTTTTATTTTTGAAATTCCTTTTTATAGTGGGTTTGAGCTGATTCTCGCTGCCATATTTATCCCAGTCTAGACACACTTGATTCCCTTACGGAGACATATCAATACATAGGTTTTAAGATTCTTACTAGTCAGATATATTCCTCTGCGGGAAATATGGGGTTTTGAGTCCCTTTCACTGAGGAAGGTGTAGATCTTGTCTATTCCATAGTTGGTTTTTGGAACGGTACCTGTGCTTATATCAAACTCTGGTTTTATGCATCACCCCACCTCTCCTTCCCCCTTAAGCAGGCATAAGAGTGTTTTCTAAATGTGAGACACTGTTCTCTTTCCTAACTCAGTTCAAGTGTAGCCATGTTTACAGGATCTTCATAAGTGATATCTTATGATAAGTTTCTTTTTCTGTGTGACTTATTTCACTTAGAATCATCGTACCTGAATCCACCCATTTTGCTGCTACTGGTCTTATGACATTGATTTCATGGCTGAGGGATATTCCATCGTACGTAAGTACCACAATTTTTTGAACCATTTTTATATTTCCTGGGATATTTAAGGTGTACCCAAGTTGAGGTCCTTGTAAGCAGTGCAGCCCTAAATTTTGGGGTGGCTGTGTCTTTTTGATTTTCAGTTTTCCCAAGGTATATTCCCTAGACTGGAAGTGCCCTTGGCTCTGTAGCTCTGTTGTTTACTTGTTTTAGGGAACACAATGCACTCCTCCAGAGAGGCAGTTGGCAATTTACATCCCGCCCATCAGCATAACAAGGCTCCCTGTTCTCCAGGGCCTGTCTTGCCTTTCTGGTTTTTACACATTTTGTGGATGTCCCTTTTGACCGGTGGGAAGTGATACTTCTTTGTAGTGCAGATTTGCATTTCCCGCTTGCTTGCTTGGCCAAAAAGGGCGTATGCGTTTTCTCCTGAATATATTCAGGAGAAAACGCATACGCCCTTTTTGTCCAAGTGCATCATTGTCGAAGTTGTGCCCCTCTTCCTGTGCTTTAAAGGCGATTCCAACGTACCTCTTGAAATCTGTTTCCTGCTATTCTGCCTCGCTTTCAAGTCCGCCTCGTTGCCTTCCCTCAACAGATTTTTGGACGATAGTTGTCCTTTATTACTCGGCCAGTTTGTGAATTGCTGTGCCCCTGAGCTCCATTTTTCAACTCGTTTTTGGTGAGCTGACCGCAAGTCCAAAATTTTGGTTCAGGATCTATACTGATTCCCGGTGGGTGGCTGAGACTTTGGTTAATTCTTCTTCCTGCCGGGAAATTACAGTGATATGTGCCCGTCCAAATGCCTAACAGCTACTCTCTCATTGGTTCTCCCTCTTCCCTTTCATCCTCTGCCAAATTGGCAACCTGTGCGAACCAGGAGGTTAAAGGGGCTGTCTCTCCAAGTTGGGAGGTTGATAATAAAGCAGATGGAAAGTCAAACCGGAGCACCAGGAGAGGGACTATTCGTTGAGTTTTAGAAACCTTTCGTATTCACAGTGTGTCCGTTCTCTAGGATTCCCGTACATGTTATATCTGTAGTAATATTCCCTTCAACCTGGAGAGTTGGGACCCATGGAATGTGTGCCATGCATTATTGCTTTAAAGGGTCTGCATTTGCTCACCCAATCTCACCAATCCTCTCAGTCCCAAGTGTCCAGCCTTATGCCACATCCAGCTGTCATTGTAGATAGGGTCATTTCAGGTTTCATCAGAGACCCTGAAGGAATTGTAAAGAATTTCCCAGTTTTTTTGTTTTATTTTTGAAATTCCTTTTTATAGTGGGTTTGAGCTGATTCTCGCTGCCATATTTATCCCAGTCTAGACACACTTGATTCCCTTACGGAGACATATCAATACATAGGTTTTAAGATTCTTACTAGTCAGATATATTCCTCTGCGGGAAATATGGGGTTTTGAGTCCCTTTCACTGAGGAAGGTGTAGGTCTTGTCTATTCCATAGTTGGTTTTTGGAACGGTACCTGTGCTTATATCAAACTCTGGTTTTATGCATCACCCCACCTCTCCTTCCCCCTTAAGCAGGCATAAGAGTGTTTTCTAAATGTGAGACACTGTTCTCTTTCCTAACTCAGTTCAAGTGTAGCCATGTTTACAGGATCTTCATAAGTGACATCTTATGATAAGTTTCTTTTTCTGTGTGACTTATTTCACTTAGAATCATCGTACCTGAATCCACCCATTTTGCTGCTACTGGTCTTATGACATTGATTTCATGGCTGAGGGATATTCCATCGTATGTAAGTACCACAATTTTTTGAACCATTTTTATATTTCCTGGGATATTTAAGGTGTACCCAAGTTGAGGTCCTTGTAAGCAGTGCAGCCCTAAATTTTGGGGTGGCTGTGTCTTTTTGATTTTCAGTTTTCCCAAGGTATATTCCCTAGACTGGAAGTGCCCTTGGCTCTGTAGCTCTGTTGTTTACTTGTTTTAGGGAACACAATGCACTCCTCCAGAGAGGCAGTTGGCAATTTACATCCCGCCCATCAGCATAACAAGGCTCCCTGTTCTCCAGGGCCTGTCTTGCCTTTCTGGTTTTTACACATTTTGTGGATGTCCCTTTTGACCGGTGGGAAGTGATACTTCTTTGTAGTGCAGATTTGCATTGCCCGCTTGCTTGCTTGGCCAAAAAGGGCGTATGCGTTTTCTCCTGAATATATTCAGGAGAAAACGCATACGCCCTTTTTGGCCAAGTGCATCATTGTCGAAGTTGTGCCCCTCTTCCTGTGCTTTAAAGGCGATTCCAACGTACCTCTTGAAATCTGTTTCCTGCTATTCTGCCTCGCTTTCAAGTCCACCTCGTTGCCTTCCCTCAACAGATTATGGACGAGAGTTGTCCTTTATTACTCGGCCAGTTTGTGAATTGCTGTGCCCCTGAGCTCCATTTTTCAACTCGTTTTTGGTGAGCTGACCGCAAGTCCAAAATTTTGGTTCAGGATCTATACTGATTCCCGGTGGGTGGCTGAGACTTTGGTTAATTCTTCTTCCTGCCGGGAAATTACAGTGATATGTGCCTGTCCAAATGCCTAACAGCTACTCTCTCATTGGTTCTCCCTCTTCCCTTTCATCCTCTGCCAAATTGGCAACCTGTGCGAACCAGGAGGTTAAAGGGTCTGTCTCTCCAAGTTGGGAGGTTGATAATAAAGCAGATGGAAAGTCAAACCGGAGCACCAGGAGAGGGACTATTCGTTGAGTTTTAGAAACCTTTCATATTCACAGTGTGTCCGTTCTCTAGGATTCCCATACATGTTATATCTGTAGTAATATTCCCTTCAACCTGGAGTGTTGGGACCCATGGAATGTGTGCCATGCATTATTGCTTTAAAGGGTCTGCATTTGCTCACCCAATCTCACCAATCCTCTCAGTCCCAAGTGTCCAGCCTTATGCCACATCCAGCTGTCATTGTAGATAGGGTCATTTCAGGTTTCATCAGAGACCCTGAAGGAATTGTAAAGAATTTCCCAGTTTTTTTGTTTTATTTTTGAAATTCCTTTTTATAGTGGGTTTGAGCTGATTCTCGCTGCCATATTTATCCCAGTCTAGACACACTTGATTCCCTTACGGAGACATATCAATACATAGGTTTTAAGATTCTTACTAGTCAGATATATTCCTCTGCGGGAAATATGGGGTTTTGAGTCCCTTTCACTGAGGAAGGTGTAGGTCTTGTCTATTCCATAGTTGGTTTTTGGAACGGTACCTGTGCTTATATCAAACTCTGGTTTTATGCATCACCCCACCTCTCCTTCCCCCTTAAGCAGGCATAAGAGTGTTTTCTAAATGTGAGACACTGTTCTCTTTCCTAACTCAGTTCAAGTGTAGCCATGTTTACAGGATTTTCATAAGTGATATCTTATGATAAGTTTCTTTTTCTGTGTGACTTATTTCACTTAGAATCATCGTACCTGAATCCACCCATTTTGCTGCTACTGGTCTTATGACATTGATTTCATGGCTGAGGGATATTCCATCGTACGTAAATACCACAATTTTTTGAACCATTTTTATATTTCCTGGGATATTTAAGGTGTACCCAAGTTGAGGTCCTTGTAAGCAGTGCAGCCCTAAATTTTGGGATGGCTCTGTCTTTTTGATTTTCAGTTTTCCCAAGGTATATTCCCTAGACTGGAAGTGCCCTTGGCTCTGTAGCTCTGTTGTTTACTTGTTTTAGGGAACACAATGAACTCCTCCAGAGAGGCAGTTGGCAATTTACATCCCGCCCATCAGCATAACAAGGCTCCCTGTTCTCCAGGGCCTGTCTTGCCTTTCTGGTTTTTACACATTTTGTGGATGTCCCTTTTGACCGGTGGGAAGTGATACTTCTTTGTAGTGCAGATTTGCATTGCCCGCTTGCTTGCTTGGCCAAAAAGGGCGTATGCGTTTTCTCCTGAATATATTCAGGGGAAAACGCATACGCCCTTTTTGGCCAAGTGCATCATTGTCGAAATTGTGCCCCTCTTCCTGTGCTTTAAAGGCGATTCCAACGTACCTCTTGAAATCTGTTTCCTGCTATTCTGCCTCGCTTTCAAGTCCGCCTCGTTGCCTTCCCTCAACAGATTTTTGGACGATAGTTGTCCTTTATTACTCGGCCAGTTTGTGAATTGCTGTGCCCCTGAGCTCCATTTTTCAACTCGTTTTTGGTGAGCTGACCGCAAGTCCAAAATTTTGGTTCAGGATCTATACTGATTCCCAGTGGGTGGCTGAGACTTTGGTTAATTCTTCTTCCTGCTGGGAAATTACAGTGATATGTGCCCGTCCAAATGCCTAACAGCTACTCTCTCATTGGTTCTCCCTCTTCCCTTTCATCCTCTGCCAAATTGGCAACCTGTGCGAACCAGGAGGTTAAAGGGGCTGTCTCTCCAAGTTGGGAGGTTGATAATAAAGCAGATGGAAAGTCAAACCGGAGCACCAGGAGAGGGACTATTCGTTGAGTTTTAGAAACCTTTCGTATTCACAGTGTGTCGGTTCTCTAGGATTCCCGTACATGTTATATCTGTAGTAATATTCCCTTCAACCTGGAGAGTTGGGACACATGGAATGTGTGCCATGCATTATTGCTTTAAAGGGTCTGCATTTGCTCACCCAATCTCACCAATCCTCTCAGTCCCAAGTGTCCAGCCTTATGCCACATCCAGCTGTCATTGTAGATAGGGTCATTTCAGGTTTCATCAGAGACCCTGAAGGAATTGTAAAGAATTTCCCAGTTTTTTTGTTTTATTTTTGAAATTCCTTTTTATAGTGGGTTTGAGCTGATTCTCGCTGCCATATTTATCCCAGTCTAGACACACTTGATTCCCTTACGGAGACATATCAATACATAGGTTTTAAGATTCTTACTAGTCAGATATATTCCTCTGCGGGAAATATGGGGTTTTGAGTCCCTTTCACTGAGGAAGGTGTAGGTCTTGTCTATTCCATAGTTGGTTTTTGGAACGGTACCTGTGCTTATATCAAACTCTGGTTTTATGCATCACCCCACCTCTCCTTCCCCCTTAAGCAGGCATAAGAGTGTTTTCTAAATGTGAGACACTGTTCTCTTTCCTAACTCAGTTCAAGTGTAGCCATGTTTACAGTATCTTCATAAGTGATATCTTATGATAAGTTTCTTTTTCTGTGTGACTTATTTCACTTAGAATCATCGTACCTGAATCCACCCATTTTGCTGCTACTGGTCTTATGACATTGATTTCATGGCTGAGGGATATTCCATCGTACATAAGTACCACAATTTTTTGAACCATTTTTATATTTCCTGGGATATTTAAGGTGTACCCAAGTTGAGGTCCTTGTAAGCAGTGCAGCCCTAAATTTTGGGGTGGCTGTGTCTTTTTGATTTTCAGTTTTCCCAAGGTATATTCCCTAGACTGGAAGTGCCCTTGGCTCTGTAGCTCTTTTGTTTACTTGTTTTAGGGAACACAATGCACGCCTCCAGAGAGGCAGTTGGCAATTTACATCCCGCCCATCAGCATAACAAGGCTCCCTGTTCTCCAGGGCCTGTCTTGCCTTTCTGGTTTTTACACATTTTGTGGATGTCCCTTTTGACCGGTGGGAAGTGATAGTTCTTTGTAGTGCAGATTTGCATTACCCGCTTGCTTGCTTGGCCAAAAAGGGCGTATGCGTTTTCTCCTGAATATATTCAGGAGAAAACGCATACGCCCTTTTTGGCCAAGTGCATCATTGTCGAAGTTGTGCCCCTCTTCCTGTGATTTAAAGGCGATTCCAACGTACCTCTTGAAATCTGTTTCCTGCTATTCTGCCTCGCTTTCAAGTCCGCCTCGTTGCCTTCCCTCAACAGAGTTTTGGACGATAGTTGTCCTTTATTACTTGGCCAGTTTGTGAATTGCTGTGCCCCTGAGCTCCATTTTTCAACTCGTTTTTGGTGAGCTGACCGCAAGTCCAAAATTTTGGTTCAGGATCTATACTGATTCCCGGTGGGTGGCTGAGACTTTGGTTAATTCTTCTTCCTGCCGGGAAATTACAGTGATATGTGCCCGTCCAAATGCCTAACAGCTACTCTCTCATTGGTTCTCCCTCTTCCCTTTCATCCTCTGCCAAATTGGCAACCTGTGCGAATCAGGAGGTTAAAGGGGCTATCTCTCCAAGTTGGGAGGTTGATAATAAAGCAGATGGAAAGTCAAACCGGAGCACCAGGAGAGGGACTATTCGTTGAGTTTTAGAAACCTTTCGTATTCACAGTGTGTCCGTTCTCTAGGATTCCCGTACATGTTATATCTGTAGTAATATTCCCTTCAACCTGGAGAGTTGGGACCCATGGAATGTGTGCCATGCATTATTGCTTTAAAGGGCCTGCATTTGCTCACCCAATCTCACCAATCCTCTCAGTCCCAAGTGTCCAGCCTTATGCCACATCCAGCTGTCATTGTAGATAGGGTCATTTCAGGTTTCATCAGAGACCCTGAAGGAATTGTAAAGAATTTCCCAGTTTTTTTGTTTTATTTTTGAAATTCCTTTTTATAGTGGGTTTGAGCTGATTCTCGCTGCCATATTTATCCCAGTCTAGACACACTTGATTCCCTTACGGAGACATATCAATACATAGGTTTTAAGATTCTTACTAGTCAGATATATTCCTCTGCGGGAAATATGGGGTTTTGAGTCCCTTTCACTGAGGAAGGTGTAGGTCTTGTCTATTCCATAGTTGGTTTTTGGAACGGTACCTGTGCTTATATCAAACTCTGGTTTTATGCATCACCCCACCTCTCCTTCCCCCTTAAGCAGGCATAAGAGTGTTTTCTAAATGTGAGACACTGTTCTCTTTCCTAACTCAGTTCAAGTGTAGCCATGTTTACAGGATCTTCATAAGTGATATCTTATGATAAGTTTCTTTTTCTGTGTGACTTATTTCACTTAGAATCATCGTACCTGAATCCACCCATTTTGCTGCTACTGGTCTTATGACATTGATTTCATGGCTGAGGGATATTCCATCGTACGTAAGTACCACAATTTTTTGAACCATTTTTATATTTCCTGGGATATTTAAGGTGTACCCAAGTTGAGGTCCTTGTAAGCAGTGCAGCCCTAAATTTTGGGGTGGCTGTGTCTTTTTGATTTTCAGTTTTCCCAAGGTATATTCCCGAGACTGGAAGTGCCCTTGGCTCTATAGCTCTGTTGTTTACTTGTTTTAGGGAACACAATGCACTCCTCCAGAGAGGCAGTTGGCAATTTACATCCCGCCCATCAGCATAACAAGGCTCCCTGTTCTCCAGGGCCTGTCTTGCCTTTCTGGTTTTTACACATTTTGTGGATGTCCCTTTTGACCGGTGGGAAGTGATACTTCTTTGTAGTGCAGATTTGCATTGCCCGCTTGCTTGCTTGGCCAAAAAGGGCGTATGCGTTTTCTCCTGAATATATTCAGGAGAAAACGCATACGCCCTTTTTGGCCAAGTGCATCATTGTCGAAGTTGTGCCCCTCTTCCTGTGCTTTAAAGGCGATTCCAACGTACCTCTTGAAATCTGTTTCCTGCTATTCTGCCTCGCTTTCAAGTCCACCTCGTTGCCTTCCCTCAACAGATTTTTCGACGATAGTTGTCCTTTATTACTCGGCCAGTTTGTGAATTGCTGTGCCCCTGAGCTCCATTTTTCAACTCGTTTTTGGTGAGCTGACCGCAAGTCCAAAATTTTGGTTCAGGATCTATACTGATTCCCGGTGGGTGGCTGAGACTTTGGTTAATTCTTCTTCCTGCCGGGAAATTACAGTGATATGTGCCCGTCCAAATGCCTAACAGCTACTCTCTCATTGGTTCTCCCTCTTCCCTTTCATCCTCTGCCAAATTGGCAACCTGTGCGAACCAGGAGGTTAAAGGGGCTGTCTCTCCAAGTTGGGAGGTTGATAATAAAGCAGATGGAAAGTCAAACCGGAGCACCAGGAGAGGGACTATTCGTTGAGTTTTAGAAACCTTTCGTATTCACAGTGTGTCCGTTCTCTAGGATTCCCGTACGTGTTATATCTGTAGTAATATTCCCTTCAACCTGGAGAGTTGGGACCCATGGAATGTGTGCCATGCATTATTGCTTTAAAGGGTCTGCATTTGCTCACCCAATCTCACCAATCCTCTCAGTCCCAAGTGTCCAGCCTTATGCCACATCCAGCTGTCATTGTAGATAGGGTCATTTCAGGTTTCATCAGAGACCCTGAAGGAATTGTAAAGAATTTCCCAGTTTTTTTGTTTTATTTTTGAAATTCCTTTTTATAGTGGGTTTGAGCTGATTCTCGCTGCCATATTTATCCCAGTCTAGACACACTTGATTCCCTTACGGAGACATATCAATACATAGGTTTTAAGATTCTTACTTTACTAGTCAGATATATTCCTCTGCGGGAAATATGGGGTTTTGAGTCCCTTTCACTGAGGAAGGTGTAGGTCTTGTCTATTCCATAGTTGGTTTTTGGAACGGTACCTGTGCTTATATCAAACTCTGGTTTTATGCATCACCCCACCTCTCCTTCCCCCTTAAGCAGGCATAAGAGTGTTTTCTAAATGTGAGACACTGTTCTCTTTCCTAACTCAGTTCAAGTGTAGCCATGTTTACAGGATCTTCATAAGTGATGTCTTATGATAAGTTTCTTTTTCTGTGTGACTTATTTCACTTAGAATCATCGTACCTGAATCCACCCATTTTGCTGCTACTGGTCTTATGACATTGATTTCATGGCTGAGGGATATTCCATCGTACGTAAGTACCACAATTTTTTGAACCATTTTTATATTTCCTGGGATATTTAAGGTGTACCCAAGTTGAGGTCCTTGTAAGCAGTGCAGCCCTAAATTTTGGGGTGGCTGTGTCTTTTTGATTTTCAGTTTTCCCAAGGTATATTCCCTAGACTGGAAGTGCCCTTGGCTCTGTAGCTCTGTTGTTTACTTGTTTTAGGGAACACAATGCACTCCTCCAGAGAGGCAGTTGGCAATTTACATCCCGCCCATCAGCATAACAAGGCTCCCTGTTCTCCAGGGCCTGTCTTGCCTTTCTGGTTTTTACACATTTTGTGGATGTCCCTTTTGACCGGTGGGAAGTGATACTTCTTTGTAGTGCAGATTTGCATTGCCCGCTTGCTTGCTTGGCCAAAAAGGGCATATGCGTTTTCTCCTGAATATATTCAGGAGAAAACGCATACGCCCTTTTTGGCCAAGTGCATCATTGTCGAAGTTGTGCCCCTCTTCCTGTGCTTTAAAGGCGATTCCAACGTACCTCTTGAAATCTGTTTCCTGCTATTCTGCCTCGCTTTCAAGTCCGCCTCGTTGCCTTCCCTCAACAGATTTTTGGACGATAGTTGTCCTTTATTACTCGGCCAGTTTGTGAATTGCTGTGCCCCTGAGCTCCATTTTTCAACTCGTTTTTGGTGAGCTGACTGCAAGTCCAAAATTTTGGTTCAGGATCTATACTGATTCCCGGTGGGTGGCTGAGACTTTGGTTAATTCTTCTTCCTGCCGGGAAATTACAGTGATATGTGCCCGTCCAAATGCCTAACAGCTACTCTCTCATTGGTTCTCCCTCTTCCCTTTCATCCTCTGCCAAATTGGCAACCTGTGCGAACCAGGAGGTTAAAGGGGCTGTCTCTCCAAGTTGGGAGGTTGATAATAAAGCAGATGGAAAGTCAAACCGGAGCACCAGGAGAGGGACTATTCGTTGAGTTTTAGAAACCTTTCGTATTCACAGTGTGTCCGTTCTCTAGGATTCCCGTACATGTTATATCTGTAGTAATATTCCCTTCAACCTGGAGAGTTGGGACCCATGGAATGTGTGCCATGCATTATTGCTTTAAAGGGTCTGCATTTGCTCACCCAATCTCACCAATCCTCTCAGTCCCAAGTGTCCAGCCTTATGCCACATCCAGCTGTCATTGTAGATAGGGTCATTTCAGGTTTCATCAGAGACCCTGAAGGAATTGTAAAGAATTTCCCAGTTTTTTTGTTTTATTTTTGAAATTCCTTTTTATAGTGGGTTTGAGCTGATTCTCGCTGCCATATTTATCCCAGTCTAGACACACTTGATTCCCTTACGGAGACATATCAATACATAGGTTTTAAGATTCTTACTTTACTAGTCAGATATATTCCTCTGCGGGAAATATGGGGTTTTGAGTCCCTTTCACTGAGGAAGGTGTAGGTCTTGTCTATTCCATAGTTGGTTTTTGGAACGGTACCTGTGCTTATATCAAACTCTGGTTTTATGCATCACCCCACTTCTCCTTCCCCCTTAAGCAGGCATAAGAGTGTTTTCTAAATGTGAGACACTGTTCTCTTTCCTAACTCAGTTCAAGTGTAGCCATGTTTACAGGATCTTCATAAGTGATATCTTATGATAAGTTTCTTTTTCTGTGTGACTTATTTCACTTAGAATCATCGTACCTGAATCCACCCATTTTGCTGCTACTGGTCTTATGACATTGATTTCATGGCTGAGGGATATTAAATCGTACGTAAGTACCACAATTTTTTGAACCATTTTTATATTTCCTGGGATATTTAAGGTGTACCCAAGTTGAGGTCCTTGTAAGCAGTGCAGCCCTAAATTTTGGGGTGGCTGTGTCTTTTTGATTTTCAGTTTTCCCAAGGTATATTCCCTAGACTGGAAGTGCCCTTGGCTCTGTAGCTCTGTTGTTTACTTGTTTTAGGGAACACAATGCACTCCTCCAGAGAGGCAGTTGGCAATTTACATCCCGCCCATCAGCATAACAAGGCTCCCTGTTCTCCAGGGCCTGTCTTGCCTTTCTGGTTTTTACACATTTTGTGGATGTCCCTTTTGACCGGTGGGAAGTGATACTTCTTTGTAGTGCAGATTTGCATTGCCCGCTTGCTTGCTTGGCCAAAAAGGGCGTATGCGTTTTCTCCTGAATATATTCAGGAGAAAACGCATACGCCCTTTTTGGCCAAGTGCATCATTGTCGAAGTTGTGCCCCTCTTCCTGTGCTTTAAAGGCGATTCCAACGTACCTCTTGAAATCTGTTTCCTGCTATTCTGCCTCGCTTTCAAGTCCACCTCGTTGCCTTCCCTCAACAGATTATGGACGAGAGTTGTCCTTTATTACTCGGCCAGTTTGTGAATTGCTGTGCCCCTGAGCTCCATTTTTCAACTCGTTTTTGGTGAGCTGACCGCAAGTCCAAAATTTTGGTTCAGGATCTATACTGATTCCCGGTGGGTGGCTGAGACTTTGGTTAATTCTTCTTCCTGCCGGGAAATTACAGTGATATGTGCCTGTCCAAATGCCTAACAGCTACTCTCTCATTGGTTCTCCCTCTTCCCTTTCATCCTCTGCCAAATTGGCAACCTGTGCGAACCAGGAGGTTAAAGGGTCTGTCTCTCCAAGTTGGGAGGTTGATAATAAAGCAGATGGAAAGTCAAACCGGAGCACCAGGAGAGGGACTATTCGTTGAGTTTTAGAAACCTTTCATATTCACAGTGTGTCCGTTCTCTAGGATTCCCATACATGTTATATCTGTAGTAATATTCCCTTCAACCTGGAGTGTTGGGACCCATGGAATGTGTGCCATGCATTATTGCTTTAAAGGGTCTGCATTTGCTCACCCAATCTCACCAATCCTCTCAGTCCCAAGTGTCCAGCCTTATGCCACATCCAGCTGTCATTGTAGATAGGGTCATTTCAGGTTTCATCAGAGACCCTGAAGGAATTGTAAAGAATTTCCCAGTTTTTTTGTTTTATTTTTGAAATTCCTTTTTATAGTGGGTTTGAGCTGATTCTCGCTGCCATATTTATCCCAGTCTAGACACACTTGATTCCCTTACGGAGACATATCAATACATAGGTTTTAAGATTCTTACTAGTCAGATATATTCCTCTGCGGGAAATATGGGGTTTTGAGTCCCTTTCACTGAGGAAGGTGTAGGTCTTGTCTATTCCATAGTTGGTTTTTGGAACGGTACCTGTGCTTATATCAAACTCTGGTTTTATGCATCACCCCACCTCTCCTTCCCCCTTAAGCAGGCATAAGAGTGTTTTCTAAATGTGAGACACTGTTCTCTTTCCTAACTCAGTTCAAGTGTAGCCATGTTTACAGGATTTTCATAAGTGATATCTTATGATAAGTTTCTTTTTCTGTGTGACTTATTTCACTTAGAATCATCGTACCTGAATCCACCCATTTTGCTGCTACTGGTCTTATGACATTGATTTCATGGCTGAGGGATATTCCATCGTACGTAAATACCACAATTTTTTGAACCATTTTTATATTTCCTGGGATATTTAAGGTGTACCCAAGTTGAGGTCCTTGTAAGCAGTGCAGCCCTAAATTTTGGGATGGCTCTGTCTTTTTGATTTTCAGTTTTCCCAAGGTATATTCCCTAGACTGGAAGTGCCCTTGGCTCTGTAGCTCTGTTGTTTACTTGTTTTAGGGAACACAATGAACTCCTCCAGAGAGGCAGTTGGCAATTTACATCCCGCCCATCAGCATAACAAGGCTCCCTGTTCTCCAGGGCCTGTCTTGCCTTTCTGGTTTTTACACATTTTGTGGATGTCCCTTTTGACCGGTGGGAAGTGATACTTCTTTGTAGTGCAGATTTGCATTGCCCGCTTGCTTGCTTGGCCAAAAAGGGCGTATGCGTTTTCTCCTGAATATATTCAGGGGAAAACGCATACGCCCTTTTTGGCCAAGTGCATCATTGTCGAAATTGTGCCCCTCTTCCTGTGCTTTAAAGGCGATTCCAACGTACCTCTTGAAATCTGTTTCCTGCTATTCTGCCTCGCTTTCAAGTCCGCCTCGTTGCCTTCCCTCAACAGATTTTTGGACGATAGTTGTCCTTTATTACTCGGCCAGTTTGTGAATTGCTGTGCCCCTGAGCTCCATTTTTCAACTCGTTTTTGGTGAGCTGACCGCAAGTCCAAAATTTTGGTTCAGGATCTATACTGATTCCCAGTGGGTGGCTGAGACTTTGGTTAATTCTTCTTCCTGCTGGGAAATTACAGTGATATGTGCCCGTCCAAATGCCTAACAGCTACTCTCTCATTGGTTCTCCCTCTTCCCTTTCATCCTCTGCCAAATTGGCAACCTGTGCGAACCAGGAGGTTAAAGGGGCTGTCTCTCCAAGTTGGGAGGTTGATAATAAAGCAGATGGAAAGTCAAACCGGAGCACCAGGAGAGGGACTATTCGTTGAGTTTTAGAAACCTTTCGTATTCACAGTGTGTCGGTTCTCTAGGATTCCCGTACATGTTATATCTGTAGTAATATTCCCTTCAACCTGGAGAGTTGGGACACATGGAATGTGTGCCATGCATTATTGCTTTAAAGGGTCTGCATTTGCTCACCCAATCTCACCAATCCTCTCAGTCCCAAGTGTCCAGCCTTATGCCACATCCAGCTGTCATTGTAGATAGGGTCATTTCAGGTTTCATCAGAGACCCTGAAGGAATTGTAAAGAATTTCCCAGTTTTTTTGTTTTATTTTTGAAATTCCTTTTTATAGTGGGTTTGAGCTGATTCTCGCTGCCATATTTATCCCAGTCTAGACACACTTGATTCCCTTACGGAGACATATCAATACATAGGTTTTAAGATTCTTACTAGTCAGATATATTCCTCTGCGGGAAATATGGGGTTTTGAGTCCCTTTCACTGAGGAAGGTGTAGGTCTTGTCTATTCCATAGTTGGTTTTTGGAACGGTACCTGTGCTTATATCAAACTCTGGTTTTATGCATCACCCCACCTCTCCTTCCCCCTTAAGCAGGCATAAGAGTGTTTTCTAAATGTGAGACACTGTTCTCTTTCCTAACTCAGTTCAAGTGTAGCCATGTTTACAGTATCTTCATAAGTGATATCTTATGATAAGTTTCTTTTTCTGTGTGACTTATTTCACTTAGAATCATCGTACCTGAATCCACCCATTTTGCTGCTACTGGTCTTATGACATTGATTTCATGGCTGAGGGATATTCCATCGTACATAAGTACCACAATTTTTTGAACCATTTTTATATTTCCTGGGATATTTAAGGTGTACCCAAGTTGAGGTCCTTGTAAGCAGTGCAGCCCTAAATTTTGGGGTGGCTGTGTCTTTTTGATTTTCAGTTTTCCCAAGGTATATTCCCTAGACTGGAAGTGCCCTTGGCTCTGTAGCTCTTTTGTTTACTTGTTTTAGGGAACACAATGCACGCCTCCAGAGAGGCAGTTGGCAATTTACATCCCGCCCATCAGCATAACAAGGCTCCCTGTTCTCCAGGGCCTGTCTTGCCTTTCTGGTTTTTACACATTTTGTGGATGTCCCTTTTGACCGGTGGGAAGTGATAGTTCTTTGTAGTGCAGATTTGCATTACCCGCTTGCTTGCTTGGCCAAAAAGGGCGTATGCGTTTTCTCCTGAATATATTCAGGAGAAAACGCATACGCCCTTTTTGGCCAAGTGCATCATTGTCGAAGTTGTGCCCCTCTTCCTGTGATTTAAAGGCGATTCCAACGTACCTCTTGAAATCTGTTTCCTGCTATTCTGCCTCGCTTTCAAGTCCGCCTCGTTGCCTTCCCTCAACAGAGTTTTGGACGATAGTTGTCCTTTATTACTTGGCCAGTTTGTGAATTGCTGTGCCCCTGAGCTCCATTTTTCAACTCGTTTTTGGTGAGCTGACCGCAAGTCCAAAATTTTGGTTCAGGATCTATACTGATTCCCGGTGGGTGGCTGAGACTTTGGTTAATTCTTCTTCCTGCCGGGAAATTACAGTGATATGTGCCCGTCCAAATGCCTAACAGCTACTCTCTCATTGGTTCTCCCTCTTCCCTTTCATCCTCTGCCAAATTGGCAACCTGTGCGAACCAGGAGGTTAAAGGGGCTATCTCTCCAAGTTGGGAGGTTGATAATAAAGCAGATGGAAAGTCAAACCGGAGCACCAGGAGAGGGACTATTCGTTGAGTTTTAGAAACCTTTCGTATTCACAGTGTGTCCGTTCTCTAGGATTCCCGTACATGTTATATCTGTAGTAATATTCCCTTCAACCTGGAGAGTTGGGACCCATGGAATGTGTGCCATGCATTATTGCTTTAAAGGGCCTGCATTTGCTCACCCAATCTCACCAATCCTCTCAGTCCCAAGTGTCCAGCCTTATGCCACATCCAGCTGTCATTGTAGATAGGGTCATTTCAGGTTTCATCAGAGACCCTGAAGGAATTGTAAAGAATTTCCCAGTTTTTTTGTTTTATTTTTGAAATTCCTTTTTATAGTGGGTTTGAGCTGATTCTCGCTGCCATATTTATCCCAGTCTAGACACACTTGATTCCCTTACGGAGACATATCAATACATAGGTTTTAAGATTCTTACTAGTCAGATATATTCCTCTGCGGGAAATATGGGGTTTTGAGTCCCTTTCACTGAGGAAGGTGTAGGTCTTGTCTATTCCATAGTTGGTTTTTGGAACGGTACCTGTGCTTATATCAAACTCTGGTTTTATGCATCACCCCACCTCTCCTTCCCCCTTAAGCAGGCATAAGAGTGTTTTCTAAATGTGAGACACTGTTCTCTTTCCTAACTCAGTTCAAGTGTAGCCATGTTTACAGGATCTTCATAAGTGATATCTTATGATAAGTTTCTTTTTCTGTGTGACTTATTTCACTTAGAATCATCGTACCTGAATCCACCCATTTTGCTGCTACTGGTCTTATGACATTGATTTCATGGCTGAGGGATATTCCATCGTACGTAAGTACCACAATTTTTTGAACCATTTTTATATTTCCTGGGATATTTAAGGTGTACCCAAGTTGAGGTCCTTGTAAGCAGTGCAGCCCTAAATTTTGGGGTGGCTGTGTCTTTTTGATTTTCAGTTTTCCCAAGGTATATTCCCGAGACTGGAAGTGCCCTTGGCTCTATAGCTCTGTTGTTTACTTGTTTTAGGGAACACAATGCACTCCTCCAGAGAGGCAGTTGGCAATTTACATCCCGCCCATCAGCATAACAAGGCTCCCTGTTCTCCAGGGCCTGTCTTGCCTTTCTGGTTTTTACACATTTTGTGGATGTCCCTTTTGACCGGTGGGAAGTGATACTTCTTTGTAGTGCAGATTTGCATTGCCCGCTTGCTTGCTTGGCCAAAAAGGGCGTATGCGTTTTCTCCTGAATATATTCAGGAGAAAACGCATACGCCCTTTTTGGCCAAGTGCATCATTGTCGAAGTTGTGCCCCTCTTCCTGTGCTTTAAAGGCGATTCCAACGTACCTCTTGAAATCTGTTTCCTGCTATTCTGCCTCGCTTTCAAGTCCACCTCGTTGCCTTCCCTCAACAGATTTTTCGACGATAGTTGTCCTTTATTACTCGGCCAGTTTGTGAATTGCTGTGCCCCTGAGCTCCATTTTTCAACTCGTTTTTGGTGAGCTGACCGCAAGTCCAAAATTTTGGTTCAGGATCTATACTGATTCCCGGTGGGTGGCTGAGACTTTGGTTAATTCTTCTTCCTGCCGGGAAATTACAGTGATATGTGCCCGTCCAAATGCCTAACAGCTACTCTCTCATTGGTTCTCCCTCTTCCCTTTCATCCTCTGCCAAATTGGCAACCTGTGCGAACCAGGAGGTTAAAGGGGCTGTCTCTCCAAGTTGGGAGGTTGATAATAAAGCAGATGGAAAGTCAAACCGGAGCACCAGGAGAGGGACTATTCGTTGAGTTTTAGAAACCTTTCGTATTCACAGTGTGTCCGTTCTCTAGGATTCCCGTACGTGTTATATCTGTAGTAATATTCCCTTCAACCTGGAGAGTTGGGACCCATGGAATGTGTGCCATGCATTATTGCTTTAAAGGGTCTGCATTTGCTCACCCAATCTCACCAATCCTCTCAGTCCCAAGTGTCCAGCCTTATGCCACATCCAGCTGTCATTGTAGATAGGGTCATTTCAGGTTTCATCAGAGACCCTGAAGGAATTGTAAAGAATTTCCCAGTTTTTTTGTTTTATTTTTGAAATTCCTTTTTATAGTGGGTTTGAGCTGATTCTCGCTGCCATATTTATCCCAGTCTAGACACACTTGATTCCCTTACGGAGACATATCAATACATAGGTTTTAAGATTCTTACTTTACTAGTCAGATATATTCCTCTGCGGGAAATATGGGGTTTTGAGTCCCTTTCACTGAGGAAGGTGTAGGTCTTGTCTATTCCATAGTTGGTTTTTGGAACGGTACCTGTGCTTATATCAAACTCTGGTTTTATGCATCACCCCACCTCTCCTTCCCCCTTAAGCAGGCATAAGAGTGTTTTCTAAATGTGAGACACTGTTCTCTTTCCTAACTCAGTTCAAGTGTAGCCATGTTTACAGGATCTTCATAAGTGATGTCTTATGATAAGTTTCTTTTTCTGTGTGACTTATTTCACTTAGAATCATCGTACCTGAATCCACCCATTTTGCTGCTACTGGTCTTATGACATTGATTTCATGGCTGAGGGATATTCCATCGTACGTAAGTACCACAATTTTTTGAACCATTTTTATATTTCCTGGGATATTTAAGGTGTACCCAAGTTGAGGTCCTTGTAAGCAGTGCAGCCCTAAATTTTGGGGTGGCTGTGTCTTTTTGATTTTCAGTTTTCCCAAGGTATATTCCCTAGACTGGAAGTGCCCTTGGCTCTGTAGCTCTGTTGTTTACTTGTTTTAGGGAACACAATGCACTCCTCCAGAGAGGCAGTTGGCAATTTACATCCCGCCCATCAGCATAACAAGGCTCCCTGTTCTCCAGGGCCTGTCTTGCCTTTCTGGTTTTTACACATTTTGTGGATGTCCCTTTTGACCGGTGGGAAGTGATACTTCTTTGTAGTGCAGATTTGCATTGCCCGCTTGCTTGCTTGGCCAAAAAGGGCATATGCGTTTTCTCCTGAATATATTCAGGAGAAAACGCATACGCCCTTTTTGGCCAAGTGCATCATTGTCGAAGTTGTGCCCCTCTTCCTGTGCTTTAAAGGCGATTCCAACGTACCTCTTGAAATCTGTTTCCTGCTATTCTGCCTCGCTTTCAAGTCCGCCTCGTTGCCTTCCCTCAACAGATTTTTGGACGATAGTTGTCCTTTATTACTCGGCCAGTTTGTGAATTGCTGTGCCCCTGAGCTCCATTTTTCAACTCGTTTTTGGTGAGCTGACTGCAAGTCCAAAATTTTGGTTCAGGATCTATACTGATTCCCGGTGGGTGGCTGAGACTTTGGTTAATTCTTCTTCCTGCCGGGAAATTACAGTGATATGTGCCCGTCCAAATGCCTAACAGCTACTCTCTCATTGGTTCTCCCTCTTCCCTTTCATCCTCTGCCAAATTGGCAACCTGTGCGAACCAGGAGGTTAAAGGGGCTGTCTCTCCAAGTTGGGAGGTTGATAATAAAGCAGATGGAAAGTCAAACCGGAGCACCAGGAGAGGGACTATTCGTTGAGTTTTAGAAACCTTTCGTATTCACAGTGTGTCCGTTCTCTAGGATTCCCGTACATGTTATATCTGTAGTAATATTCCCTTCAACCTGGAGAGTTGGGACCCATGGAATGTGTGCCATGCATTATTGCTTTAAAGGGTCTGCATTTGCTCACCCAATCTCACCAATCCTCTCAGTCCCAAGTGTCCAGCCTTATGCCACATCCAGCTGTCATTGTAGATAGGGTCATTTCAGGTTTCATCAGAGACCCTGAAGGAATTGTAAAGAATTTCCCAGTTTTTTTGTTTTATTTTTGAAATTCCTTTTTATAGTGGGTTTGAGCTGATTCTCGCTGCCATATTTATCCCAGTCTAGACACACTTGATTCCCTTACGGAGACATATCAATACATAGGTTTTAAGATTCTTACTTTACTAGTCAGATATATTCCTCTGCGGGAAATATGGGGTTTTGAGTCCCTTTCACTGAGGAAGGTGTAGGTCTTGTCTATTCCATAGTTGGTTTTTGGAACGGTACCTGTGCTTATATCAAACTCTGGTTTTATGCATCACCCCACTTCTCCTTCCCCCTTAAGCAGGCATAAGAGTGTTTTCTAAATGTGAGACACTGTTCTCTTTCCTAACTCAGTTCAAGTGTAGCCATGTTTACAGGATCTTCATAAGTGATATCTTATGATAAGTTTCTTTTTCTGTGTGACTTATTTCACTTAGAATCATCGTACCTGAATCCACCCATTTTGCTGCTACTGGTCTTATGACATTGATTTCATGGCTGAGGGATATTAAATCGTACGTAAGTACCACAATTTTTTGAACCATTTTTATATTTCCTGGGATATTTAAGGTGTACCCAAGTTGAGGTCCTTGTAAGCAGTGCAGCCCTAAATTTTGGGGTGGCTGTGTCTTTTTGATTTTCAGTTTTCCCAAGGTATATTCCCTAGACTGGAAGTGCCCTTGGCTCTGTAGCTCTGTTGTTTACTTGTTTTAGGGAACACAATGCACTCCTCCAGAGAGGCAGTTGGCAATTTACATCCCGCCCATCAGCATAACAAGGCACCCTGTTCTCCAGGGCCTGTCTTGCCTTTCTGGTTTTTACACATTTTGTGGATGTCCCTTTTGACTGGTGGGAAGTGATACTTCTTTGTAGTGCAGATTTGCATTGCCCGCTTGCTTGCTTGGCCAAAAAGGGCGTATGCGTTTTCTCCTGAATATATTCAGGAGAAAACGCATACGCCCTTTTTGGCCAAGTGCATCATTGTCGAAGTTGTGCCCCTCTTCCTGTGCTTTAAAGGCAATTCCAACGTACCTCTTGAAATCTGTTTCCTGCTATTCTGCCACGCTTTGAAGTCCGCCTCGTTGCCTTCCCTCAAAAGACTTTTGGACGATAGTTGTCCTTTATTACTCGGCCAGTTTGTGAATTGCTGTGCCCCTGAGCTCCATTTTTCAACTCGTTTTTGGTGAGCTGACCGCAAGTCCAAAATTTTGGTTCAGGATCTATACTGATTCCCGGTGGGTGGCTGAGACTTTGGTTAATTCTTCTTCCTGCCGGGAAATTACAGTGATATGTGCCCGTCCAAATGCCTAACAGCTACTCTCTCATTGGTTCTCCCTCTTCCCTTTCATCCTCTGCCAAATTGGCAACCTGTGCGAACCAGGAGGTTAAAGGGGCTGTCTCTCCAAGTTGGGAGGTTGATAATAAAGCAGATGGAAAGTCAAACCGGAGCACCAGGAGAGGGACTATTCGTTGAGTTTTAGAAACCTTTCGTATTCACAGTGTGTCCGTTCTCTAGGATTCCCGTACATGTTATATCTGTAGTAATATTCCCTTCAACCTGGAGAGTTGGGACCCATGGAATGTGTGCCATGCATTATTGCTTTAAAGGGTCTGCATTTGCTCACCCAATCTCACCAATCCTCTCAGTCCCAAGTGTCCAGCCTTATGCCACATCCAGCTGTCATTGTAGATAGGGTCATTTCAGGTTTCATCAGAGACCCTGAAGGAATTGTAAAGAATTTCCCAGTTTTTTTGTTTTATTTTTGAAATTCCTTTTTATAGTGGGTTTGAGCTGATTCTCGCTGCCATATTTATCCCAGTCTAGACACACTTGATTCCCTTATGGAGACATATCAATACATAGGTTTTAAGATTCTTACTTTACTAGTCAGATATATTCCTCTGCGGGAAATATGGGGTTTTGAGTCCCTTTCACTGAGGAAGGTGTAGGTCTTGTCTATTCCATAGTTGGTTTTTGGAACGGTACCTGTGCTTATATCAAACTCTGGTTTTATGCATCACCCCACCTCTCCTTCCCCCTTAAGCAGGCATAAGAGTGTTTTCTAAATGTGAGACACTGTTCTCTTTCCTAACTCAGTTCAAGTGTAGCCATGTTTACAGGATCTTCATAAGTGATGTCTTATGATAAGTTTCTTTTTCTGTGTGACTTATTTCACTTAGAATCATCGTACCTGAATCCACCAATTTTGCTGCTACTGGTCTTATGACATTGATTTCATGGCTGAGGGATATTCCATCGTACGTAAGTACCACAATTTTTTGAACCATTTTTATATTTCCTGGGATATTTAAGGTGTACCCAAGTTGAGGTCCTTGTAAGCAGTGCAGCCCTAAATTTTGGGGTGGCTGTGTCTTTTTGATTTTCAGTTTTCCCAAGGTATATTCCCTAGACTGGAAGTGCCCTTGGCTCTGTAGCTCTGTTGTTTACTTGTTTTAGGGAACACAATGCACTCCTCCAGAGAGGCAGTTGGCAATTTACATCCCGCCCATCAGCATAACAAGGCACCCTGTTCTCCAGGGCCTGTCTTGCCTTTCTGGTTTTTACACATTTTGTGGATGTCCCTTTTGACTGGTGGGAAGTGATACTTCTTTGTAGTGCAGATTTGCATTGCCCGCTTGCTTGCTTGGCCAAAAAGGGCGTATGCGTTTTCTCCTGAATATATTCAGGAGAAAACGCATACGCCCTTTTTGGCCAAGTGCATCATTGTCGAAGTTGTGCCCCTCTTCCTGTGCTTTAAAGGCAATTCCAACGTACCTCTTGAAATCTGTTTCCTGCTATTCTGCCACGCTTTGAAGTCCGCCTCGTTGCCTTCCCTCAAAAGACTTTTGGACGATAGTTGTCCTTTATTACTCGGCCAGTTTGTGAATTGCTGTGCCCCTGAGCTCCATTTTTCAACTCGTTTTTGGTGAGCTGACCGCAAGTCCAAAATTTTGGTTCAGGATCTATACTGATTCCCGGTGGGTGGCTGAGACTTTGGTTAATTCTTCTTCCTGCCGGGAAATTACAGTGATATGTGCCCGTCCAAATGCCTAACAGCTACTCTCTCATTGGTTCTCCCTCTTCCCTTTCATCCTCTGCCAAATTGGCAACCTGTGCGAACCAGGAGGTAAAAGGGGCTGTCTCTCCAAGTTGGGAGGTTGATAATAAAGCAGATGGAAAGTCAAACCGGAGCACCAGGAGAGGGACTATTCGTTGAGTTTTAGAAACCTTTCGTATTCACAGTGTGTCCGTTCTCTAGGATTCCCGTACATGTTATATCTGTAGTAATATTCCCTTCAACCTGGAGAGTTGGGACCCATGGAATGTGTGCCATGCATTATTGCTTTAAAGGGTCTGCATTTGCTCACCCAATCTCACCAATCCTCTCAGTCCCAAGTGTCCAGCCTTATGCCACATCCAGCTGTCATTGTAGATAGGGTCATTTCAGGTTTCATCAGAGACCCTGAAGGAATTGTAAAGAATTTCCCAGTTTTTTTGTTTTATTTTTGAAATTCCTTTTTATAGTGGGTTTGAGCTGATTCTCGCTGCCATATTTATCCCAGTCTAGACACACTTGATTCCCTTACGGAGACATATCAATACATAGGTTTTAAGATTCTTACTAGTCAGATATATTCCTCTGCGGGAAATATGGGGTTTTGAGTCCCTTTCACTGAGGAAGGTGTAGGTCTTGTCTATTCCATAGTTGGTTTTTGGAACGGTACCTGTGCTTATATCAAACTCTGGTTTTATGCACCACCCCACCTCTCCTTCCCCCTTAAGCAGGCATAAGAGTGTTTTCTAAATGTGAGACACTGTTCTCTTTCCTAACTCATTTCAAGTGTAGCCATGTTTACAGGATCTTCATAAGTGATATCTTATGATAAGTTTCTTTTTCTGTGTGACTTATTTCACTTAGAATCATCGCACCTGAATCCACCCATTTTGCTGCTACTGGTCTTATGACATTGATTTCATGGCTGAGGGATATTCCATCGTACGTAAGTACCACAATTTTTTGAACCATTTTTATATTTCCTGGGATATTTAAGGTGTACCCAAGTTGAGGTCCTTGTAAGCAGTGCAGCCCTAAATTTTGGGGTGGCTGTGTCTTTTTGATTTTCAGTTTTCCGAAGGTATATTCCCTAGACTGGAAGTGCCCTTGGCTCTGTAGCTCTGTTGTTTACTTGTTTTAGGGAACACAATGCACTCCTCCAGAGAGGCAGTTGGCAATTTACATCCCGCCCATCAGCATAACAAGGCTCCCTGTTCTCCAGGGCCTGTCTTGCCTTTCTGGTTTTTACACATTTTGTGGATGTCCCTTTTGACCGGTGGGAAGTGATACTTCTTTGTAGTGCAGATTTGCATTGCCCGCTTGCTTGCTTGGCCAAAAAGGGCGTATGCGTTTTCTCCTGAATATATTCAGGAGAAAACGCATACGCCCTTTTTGGCCAAGTGCATCATTGTCGAAGTTGTGCCCCTCTTCCTGTGCTTTAAAGGCGATTCCAACGTACCTCTTGAAATCTGTTTCCTGCTATTCTGCCTCGCTTTCAAGTCCGCCTCGTTGCCTTCCCTCAACAGATTTTTGGAAGATAGTTGTCCTTTATTACTCGGCCAGTTTGTGAATTGCTGTGCCCCTGAGCTCCATTTTTCAACTCGTTTTTGGTGAGCTGACCGCAAGTCCAAAATTTTGGTTCAGGATCTATACTGATTCCCGGTGGGTGGCTGAGACTTTGGTTAATTCTTCTTCCTGCCGGGAAATTACAGTGATATGTGCCCGTCCAAATGCCTAACAGCTACTCTCTCATTGGTTCTCCCTCTTCCCTTTCATCCTCTGCCAAATTGGCAACCTGTGCGAACCAGGAGGTAAAAGGGGCTGTCTCTCCAAGTTGGGAGGTTGATAATAAAGCAGATGGAAAGTCAAACCGGAGCACCAGGAGAGGGACTATTCGTTGAGTTTTAGAAACCTTTCGTATTCACAGTGTGTCCGTTCTCTAGGATTCCCGTACATGTTATATCTGTAGTAATATTCCCTTCAACCTGGAGAGTTGGGACCCATGGAATGTGTGCCATGCATTATTGCTTTAAAGGGTCTGCATTTGCTCACCCAATCTCACTAATCGTCTCAGTCCCAAGTGTCCAGCCTTATGCCACATCCAGCTGTCATTGTAGATATGGTCATTTCAGGTTTCATCAGAGACCCTGAAGGAATTGTAAAGAATTTCCCAGTTTTTTTGTTTTATTTTTGAAATTCCTTTTTATAGTGGGTTTGAGCTGATTCTCGCTGCCATATTTATCCCAGTCTAGACACACTTGATTCCCTTACGGAGACATATCAATACATAGGTTTTAAGATTCTTACTAGTCAGATATATTCCTCTGCGGGAAATATGGGGTTTTGAGTCCCTTTCACTGAGGAAGGTGTAGGTCTTGTCTATTCCATAGTTGGTTTTTGGAACGGTACCTGTGCTTATATCAAACTCTGGTTTTATGCACCACCCCACCTCTCCTTCCCCCTTAAGCAGGCATAAGAGTGTTTTCTAAATGTGAGACACTGTTCTCTTTCCTAACTCATTTCAAGTGTAGCCATGTTTACAGGATCTTCATAAGTGATATCTTATGATAAGTTTCTTTTTCTGTGTGACTTATTTCACTTAGAATCATCGCACCTGAATCCACCCATTTTGCTGCTACTGGTCTTATGACATTGATTTCATGGCTGAGGGATATTCCATCGTACGTAAGTACCACAATTTTTTGAACCATTTTTATATTTCCTGGGATATTTAAGGTGTACCCAAGTTGAGGTCCTTGTAAGCAGTGCAGCCCTAAATTTTGGGGTGGCTGTGTCTTTTTGATTTTCAGTTTTCCCAAGGTATATTCCCTAGACTGGAAGTGCCCTTGGCTCTGTAGCTCTGTTGTTTACTTGTTTTAGGGAACACAATGCACGCCTCCAGAGAGGCAGTTGGCAATTTACATCCCGCCCATCAGCATAACAAGGCTCCCTGTTCTCCAGGGCCTGTCTTGCCTTTCTGGTTTTTACACATTTTGTGGATGTCCCTTTTGACCGGTGGGAAGTGATACTTCTTTGTAGTGCAGATTTGCATTGCCCGCTTGCTTGCTTGGCCAAAAAGGGCGTATGCGTTTTCTCCTGAATATATTCAGGAGAAAACGCATACGCCCTTTTTGTCCAAGTGCATCATTGTCGAAGTTGTGCCCCTCTTCCTGTGCTTTAAAGGCGATTCCAACGTACCTCTTGAAATCTGTTTCCTGCTATTCTGCCTCGCTTTCAAGTCCGCCTCGTTGCCTTCCCTCAACAGATTTTTGGACGATAGTTGTCCTTTATTACTCGGCCAGTTTGTGAATTGCTGTGCCCCTGAGCTCCATTTTTCAACTCGTTTTTGGTGAGCTGACCGCAAGTCCAAAATTTTGGTTCAGGATCTATACTGATTCCCAGTGGGTGGCTGAGACTTTGGTTAATTCTTCTTCCTGCCGGGAAATTACAGTGATATGTGCCCGTCCAAATGCCTAACAGCTACTCTCTCATTGGTTCTCCCTCTTCCCTTTCATCCTCTGCCAAATTGGCAACCTGTGCGAACCAGGAGGTTAAAGGGGCTGTCTCTCCAAGTTGGGAGGTTGATAATAAAGCAGATGGAAAGTCAAACCGGAGCACCAGGAGAGGGACTATTCGTTGAGTTTTAGAAACCTTTCGTATTCACAGTGTGTCGGTTCTCTAGGATTCCCGTACATGTTATATCTGTAGTAATATTCCCTTCAACCTGGAGAGTTGGGACACATGGAATGTGTGCCATGCATTATTGCTTTAAAGGGTCTGCATTTGCTCACCCAATCTCACCAATCCTCTCAGTCCCAAGTGTCCAGCCTTATGCCACATCCAGCTGTCATTGTAGATAGGGTCATTTCAGGTTTCATCAGAGACCCTGAAGGAATTGTAAAGAATTTCCCAGTTTTTTTGTTTTATTTTTGAAATTCCTTTTTATAGTGGGTTTGAGCTGATTCTCGCTGCCATATTTATCCCAGTCTAGACACACTTGATTCCCTTATGGAGACATATCAATACATAGGTTTTAAGATTCTTACTTTACTAGTCAGATATATTCCTCTGCGGGAAATATGGGGTTTTGAGTCCCTTTCACTGAGGAAGGTGTAGGTCTTGTCTATTCCATAGTTGGTTTTTGGAACGGTACCTGTGCTTATATCAAACTCTGGTTTTATGCATCACCCCACCTCTCCTTCCCCCTTAAGCAGGCATAAGAGTGTTTTCTAAATGTGAGACACTGTTCTCTTTCCTAACTCAGTTCAAGTGTAGCCATGTTTACAGGATCTTCATAAGTGATATCTTATGATAAGTTTCTTTTTCTGTGTGACTTATTTCACTTAGAATCATCGTACCTGAATCCACCCATTTTGCTGCTACTGGTCTTATGACATTGATTTCATGGCTGAGGGATATTCCATCGTACGTAAGTACCACAATTTTTTGAACCATTTTTATATTTCCTGGGATATTTAAGGTGTACCCAAGTTGAGGTCCTTGTAAGCAGTGCAGCCCTAAATTTTGGGGTGGCTGTGTCTTTTTGATTTTCAGTTTTCCCAAGGTATATTCCCTAGACTGGAAGTGCCCTTGGCTCTGTAGCTCTTTTGTTTACTTGTTTTAGGGAACACAATGCACGCCTCCAGAGAGGCAGTTGGCAATTTACATCCCGCCCATCAGCATAACAAGGCTCCCTGTTCTCCAGGGCCTGTCTTGCCTTTCTGGTTTTTACACATTTTGTGGATGTCCCTTTTGACCGGTGGGAAGTGATACTTCTTTGTAGTGCAGATTTGCATTGCCCGCTTGCTTGCTTGGCCAAAAAGGGCGTATGCGTTTTCTCCTGAATATATTCAGGAGAAAACGCATACGCCCTTTTTGGCCAAGTGCATCATTGTCGAAGTTGTGCCCCTCTTCCTGTGCTTTAAAGGCGATTCCAATGTACCTCTTGAAATCTGTTTCCTGCTATTCTGCCTCGCTTTCAAGTCCGCCTCGTTGCCTTCCCTCAACAGATTTTTGGACGATAGTTGTCCTTTATTACTCGGCCAGTTTGTGAATTGCTGTGCCCCTGAGCTCCATTTTTCAACTCGTTTTTGGTGAGCTGACCGCAAGTCCAAAATTTTGGTTCAGGATCTATACTGATTCCCGGTGGGTGGCTGAGACTTTGGTTAATTCTTCTTCCTGCCGGGAAATTACAGTGATATGTGCCCGTCCAAATGCCTAACAGCTACTCTCTCATTGGTTCTCCCTCTTCCCTTTCATCCTCTGCCAAATTGGCAACCTGTGCGAACCAGGAGGTTAAAGGGGCTGTCTCTCCAAGTTGGGAGGTTGATAATAAAGCAGATGGAAAGTCAAACCGGAGCACCAGGAGAGGGACTATTCGTTGAGTTTTAGAAACCTTTCGTATTCACAGTGTGTCGGTTCTCTAGGATTCCCGTACATGTTATATCTGTAGTAATATTCCCTTCAACCTGGAGAGTTGGGACCCATGGAATGTGTGCCATGCATTATTGCTTTAAAGGGTCTGCATTTGCTCACCCAATCTCACCAATCCTCTCAGTCCCAAGTGTCCAGCCTTATGCCACATCCAGCTGTCATTGCAGATAGGGTCATTTCAGGTTTCATCAGAGACCCTGAAGGAATTGTAAAGAATTTCCCAGTTTTTTTGTTTTATTTTTGAAATTCCTTTTTATAGTGGGTTTGAGCTGATTCTCACTGCCATATTTATCCCAGTCTAGACACACTTGATTCCCTTACGGAGACATATCAATACATAGGTTTTAAGATTCTTACTAGTCAGATATATTCCTCTGCGGGAAATATGGGGTTTTGAGTCCCTTTCACTGAGGAAGGTGTAGGTCTTGTCTATTCCATAGTTGGTTTTTGGAACGGTACCTGTGCTTATATCAAACTCTGGTTTTATGCATCACCCCACCTCTCCTTCCCCCTTAAGCAGGCATAAGAGTGTTTTCTAAATGTGAGACACTGTTCTCTTTCCTAACTCAGTTCAAGTGTAGCCATGTTTACAGGATCTTCATAAGTGATATCTTATGATAAGTTTCTTTTTCTGTGTGACTTATTTCACTTAGAATCATCGTACCTGAATCCACCCATTTTGCTGCTACTGGTCTTATGACATTGATTTCATGGCTGAGGGATATTCCATCGTACGTAAGTACCACAATTTTTTGAACCATTTTTATATTTCCTGGGATATTTAAGGTGTACCCAAGTTGAGGTCCTTGTAAGCAGTGCAGCCCTAAATTTTGGGGTGGCTGTGTCTTTTTGATTTTCAGTTTTCCCAAGGTATATTCCCTAGACTGGAAGTGCCCTTGGCTCTGTAGCTCTGTTGTTTACTTGTTTTAGGGAACACAATGCACTCCTCCAGAGAGGCAGTTGGCAATTTACATCCCGCCCATCAGCATAACAAGGCTCCCTGTTCTCCAGGGCCTGTCTTGCCTTTCTGGTTTTTACACATTTTGTGGATGTCCCTTTTGACCGGTGGGAAGTGATACTTCTTTGTAGTGCAGATTTGCATTGCCCGCTTGCTTGCTTGGCCAAAAAGGGCGTATGCGTTTTCTCCTGAATATATTCAGGAGAAAACGCATACGCCCTTTTGGGCCAAGTGCATCATTGTCGAAGTTGTGCCCCTCTTCCTGTGCTTTAAAGGCGATTCCAACGTACCTCTTGAAATCTGTTTCCTGCTATTCTGCCTCGCTTTCAAGTCCGCCTCGTTGCCTTCCCTCAACAGATTTTTGGACGATAGTTGTCCTTTATTACTCGGCCAGTTTGTGAATTGCTGTGCCCCTGAGCTCCATTTTTCAACTCGTTTTTGGTGAGCTGACCGCAAGTCCAAAATTTTGGTTCAGGATCTATACTGATTCCCGGTGGGTGGCTGAGACTTTGGTTAATTCTTCTTCCTGCCGGGAAATTACAGTGATATGTGCCCGTCCAAATGCCTAACAGCTACTCTCTCATTGGTTCTCCCTCTTCCCTTTCATCCTCTGCCAAATTGGCAACCTGTGCGAACCAGGAGGTTAAAGGGGCTGTCTCTCCAAGTTGGGAGGTTGATAATAAAGCAGATGGAAAGTCAAACCGGAGCACCAGGAGAGGGACTATTCGTTGAGTTTTAGAAACCTTTCGTATTCACAGTGTGTCCGTTCTCTAGGATTCCCGTACATGTTATATCTGTAGTAATATTCCCTTCAACCTGGAGAGTTGGGACCCATGGAATGTGTGCCATGCATTATTGCTTTAAAGGGTCTGCATTTGCTCACCCAATCTCACCAATCCTCTCAGTCCCAAGTGTCCAGCCTTATGCCACATCCAGCTGTCATTGTAGATAGGGTCATTTCAGGTTTCATCAGAGACCCTGAAGGAATTGTAAAGAATTTCCCAGTTTTTTTGTTTTATTTTTGAAATTCCTTTTTATAGTGGGTTTGAGCTGATTCTCGCTGCCATATTTATCCCAGTCTAGAAACACTTGATTCCCTTACGGAGACATATCAATACATAGGTTTTAAGATTCTTACTAGTCAGATATATTCCTCTGCGGGAAATATGGGGTTTTGAGTCCCTTTCACTGAGGAAGGTGTAGGTCTTGTCTATTCCATAGTTGGTTTTTGGAACGGTACCTGTGCTTATATCAAACTCTGGTTTTATGCATCACCCCACCTCTCCTTCCCCCTTAAGCAGGCATAAGAGTGTTTTCTAAATGTGAGACACTGTTCTCTTTCCTAACTCAGTTCAAGTGTAGCCATGTTTACAGGATCTTCATAAGTGACATCTTATGATAAGTTTCTTTTTCTGTGTGACTTATTTCACTTAGAATCATCGTACCTGAATCCACCCATTTTGCTGCTACTGGTCTTATGACATTGATTTCATGGCTGAGGGATATTCCATCGTACGTAAGTACCACAATTTTTTGAACCATTTTTATATTTCCTGGGATATTTAAGGTGTACCCAAGTTGAGGTCCTTGTAAGCAGTGCAGCCCTAAATTTTGGGGTGGCTGTGTCTTTTTGATTTTCAGTTTTCCCAAGGTATATTCCCTAGACTGGAAGTGCCCTTGGCTCTGTAGCTCTGTTGTTTACTTGTTTTAGGGAACACAATGCACTCCTCCAGAGAGGCAGTTGGCAATTTACATCCCGCCCATCAGCATAACAAGGCTCCCTGTTCTCCAGGGCCTGTCTTGCCTTTCTGGTTTTTACACATTTTGTGGATGTCCCTTTTGACCGGTGGGAAGTGATACTTCTTTGTAGTGCAGATTTGCATTGCCCGCTTGCTTGCTTGGCCAAAAAGGGCGTATGCGTTTTCTCCTGAATATATTCAGGAGAAAACGCATACGCCCTTTTTGGCCAAGTGCATCATTGTCGAAATTGTGCCCCTCTTCCTGTGCTTTAAAGGCGATTCCAACGTACCTCTTGAAATCTGTTTCCTGCTATTCTGCCTCGCTTTCAAGTCCGCCTCGTTGCCTTCCCTCAACAGATTTTTGGACGATAGTTGTCCTTTATTACTCGGCCAGTTTGTGAATTGCTGTGCCCCTGAGCTCCATTTTTCAACTCGTTTTTGGTGAGCTGACCGCAAGTCCAAAATTTTGGTTCAGGATCTATACTGATTCCCAGTGGGTGGCTGAGACTTTGGTTAATTCTTCTTCCTGCCGGGAAATTACAGTGATATGTGCCCGTCCAAATGCCTAACAGCTACTCTCTCATTGGTTCTCCCTCTTCCCTTTCATCCTCTGCCAAATTGGCAACCTGTGCGAACCAGGAGGTTAAAGGGGCTGTCTCTCCAAGTTGGGAGGTTGATAATAAAGCAGATGGAAAGTCAAACCGGAGCACCAGGAGAGGGACTATTCGTTGAGTTTTAGAAACCTTTCGTATTCACAGTGTGTCGGTTCTCTAGGATTCCCGTACATGTTATATCTGTAGTAATATTCCCTTCAACCTGGAGAGTTGGGACACATGGAATGTGTGCCATGCATTATTGCTTTAAAGGGTCTGCATTTGCTCACCCAATCTCACCAATCCTCTCAGTCCCAAGTGTCCAGCCTTATGCCACATCCAGCTGTCATTGTAGATAGGGTCATTTCAGGTTTCATCAGAGACCCTGAAGGAATTGTAAAGAATTTCCCAGTTTTTTTTGTTTTATTTTTGAAATTCCTTTTTATAGTGGGTTTGAGCTGATTCTCGCTGCCATATTTATCCCAGTCTAGACACACTTGATTCCCTTACGGAGACATATCAATACATAGGTTTTAAGATTCTTACTTTACTAGTCAGATATATTCCTCTGCGGGAAATATGGGGTTTTGAGTCCCTTTCACTGAGGAAGGTGTAGGTCTTGTCTATTCCATAGTTGGTTTTTGGAACGGTACCTGTGCTTATATCAAACTCTGGTTTTATGCATCACCCCACCTCTCCTTCCCCCTTAAGCAGGCATAAGAGTGTTTTCTAAATGTGAGACACTGTTCTCTTTCCTAACTCAGTTCAAGTGTAGCCATGTTTACAGGATCTTCATAAGTGATATCTTATGATAAGTTTCTTTTTCTGTGTGACTTATTTCACTTAGAATCATCGTACCTGAATCCACCCATTTTGCTGCTACTGGTCTTATGACATTGATTTCATGGCTGAGGGATATTCCATCGTACGTAAGTACCACAATTTTTTGAACCATTTTTATATTTCCTGGGATATTTAAGGTGTACCCAAGTTGAGGTCCTTGTAAGCAGTGCAGCCCTAAATTTTGGGGTGGCTGTGTCTTTTTGATTTTCAGTTTTCCCAAGGTATATTCCCTAGACTGGAAGTGCCCTTGGCTCTGTAGCTCTTTTGTTTACTTGTTTTAGGGAACACAATGCACGCCTCCAGAGAGGCAGTTGGCAATTTACATCCCGCCCATCAGCATAACAAGGCTCCCTGTTCTCCAGGGCCTGTCTTGCCTTTCTGGTTTTTACACATTTTGTGGATGTCCCTTTTGACCGGTGGGAAGTGATACTTCTTTGTAGTGCAGATTTGCATTGCCCGCTTGCTTGCTTGGCCAAAAAGGGCGTATGCGTTTTCTCCTGAATATATTCAGGAGAAAACGCATACGCCCTTTTTGGCCAAGTGCATCATTGTCGAAGTTGTGCCCCTCTTCCTGTGCTTTAAAGGCGATTCCAATGTACCTCTTGAAATCTGTTTCCTGCTATTCTGCCTCGCTTTCAAGTCCGCCTCGTTGCCTTCCCTCAACAGATTTTTGGACGATAGTTGTCCTTTATTACTCGGCCAGTTTGTGAATTGCTGTGCCCCTGAGCTCCATTTTTCAACTCGTTTTTGGTGAGCTGACCGCAAGTCCAAAATTTTGGTTCAGGATCTATACTGATTCCCGGTGGGTGGCTGAGACTTTGGTTAATTCTTCTTCCTGCCGGGAAATTACAGTGATATGTGCCCGTCCAAATGCCTAACAGCTACTCTCTCATTGGTTCTCCCTCTTCCCTTTCATCCTCTGCCAAATTGGCAACCTGTGCGAACCAGGAGGTTAAAGGGGCTGTCTCTCCAAGTTGGGAGGTTGATAATAAAGCAGATGGAAAGTCAAACCGGAGCACCAGGAGAGGGACTATTCGTTGAGTTTTAGAAACCTTTCGTATTCACAGTGTGTCCGTTCTCTAGGATTCCCGTACATGTTATATCTGTAGTAATATTCCCTTCAACCTGGAGAGTTGGGACCCATGGAATGTGTGCCATGCATTATTGCTTTAAAGGGTCTGCATTTGCTCACCCAATCTCACCAATCCTCTCAGTCCCAAGTGTCCAGCCTTATGCCACATCCAGCTGTCATTGTAGATAGGGTCATTTCAGGTTTCATCAGAGACCCTGAAGGAATTGTAAAGAATTTCCCAGTTTTTTTGTTTTATTTTTGAAATTCCTTTTTATAGTGGGTTTGAGCTGATTCTCACTGCCATATTTATCCCAGTCTAGACACACTTGATTCCCTTACGGAGACATATCAATACATAGGTTTTAAGATTCTTACTAGTCAGATATATTCCTCTGCGGGAAATATGGGGTTTTGAGTCCCTTTCACTGAGGAAGGTGTAGGTCTTGTCTATTCCATAGTTGGTTTTTGGAACGGTACCTGTGCTTATATCAAACTCTGGTTTTATGCATCACCCCACCTCTCCTTCCCCCTTAAGCAGGCATAAGAGTGTTTTCTAAATGTGAGACACTGTTCTCTTTCCTAACTCAGTTCAAGTGTAGCCATGTTTACAGGATCTTCATAAGTGATATCTTATGATAAGTTTCTTTTTCTGTGTGACTTATTTCACTTAGAATCATCGTACCTGAATCCACCCATTTTGCTGCTACTGGTCTTATGACATTGATTTCATGGCTGAGGGATATTCCATCGTACGTAAGTACCACAATTTTTTGAACCATTTTTATATTTCCTGGGATATTTAAGGTGTACCCAAGTTGAGGTCCTTGTAAGCAGTGCAGCCCTAAATTTTGGGGTGGCTGTGTCTTTTTGATTTTCAGTTTTCCCAAGGTATATTCCCTAGACTGGAAGTGCCCTTGGCTCTGTAGCTCTGTTGTTTACTTGTTTTAGGGAACACAATGCACTCCTCCAGAGAGGCAGTTGGCAATTTACATCCCGCCCATCAGCATAACAAGGCTCCCTGTTCTCCAGGGCCTGTCTTGCCTTTCTGGTTTTTACACATTTTGTGGATGTCCCTTTTGACCGGTGGGAAGTGATACTTCTTTGTAGTGCAGATTTGCATTGCCCGCTTGCTTGCTTGGCCAAAAAGGGCGTATGCGTTTTCTCCTGAATATATTCAGGAGAAAACGCATACGCCCTTTTGGGCCAAGTGCATCATTGTCGAAGTTGTGCCCCTCTTCCTGTGCTTTAAAGGCGATTCCAACGTACCTCTTGAAATCTGTTTCCTGCTATTCTGCCTCGCTTTCAAGTCCGCCTCGTTGCCTTCCCTCAACAGATTTTTGGACGATAGTTGTCCTTTATTACTCGGCCAGTTTGTGAATTGCTGTGCCCCTGAGCTCCATTTTTCAACTCGTTTTTGGTGAGCTGACCGCAAGTCCAAAATTTTGGTTCAGGATCTATACTGATTCCCGGTGGGTGGCTGAGACTTTGGTTAATTCTTCTTCCTGCCGGGAAATTACAGTGATATGTGCCCGTCCAAATGCCTAACAGCTACTCTCTCATTGGTTCTCCCTCTTCCCTTTCATCCTCTGCCAAATTGGCAACCTGTGCGAACCAGGAGGTTAAAGGGGCTGTCTCTCCAAGTTGGGAGGTTGATAATAAAGCAGATGGAAAGTCAAACCGGAGCACCAGGAGAGGGACTATTCGTTGAGTTTTAGAAACCTTTCGTATTCACAGTGTGTCCGTTCTCTAGGATTCCCGTACATGTTATATCTGTAGTAATATTCCCTTCAACCTGGAGAGTTGGGACCCATGGAATGTGTGCCATGCATTATTGCTTTAAAGGGTCTGCATTTGCTCACCCAATCTCACCAATCCTCTCAGTCCCAAGTGTCCAGCCTTATGCCACATCCAGCTGTCATTGTAGATAGGGTCATTTCAGGTTTCATCAGAGACCCTGAAGGAATTGTAAAGAATTTCCCAGTTTTTTTGTTTTATTTTTGAAATTCCTTTTTATAGTGGGTTTGAGCTGATTCTCGCTGCCATATTTATCCCAGTCTAGAAACACTTGATTCCCTTACGGAGACATATCAATACATAGGTTTTAAGATTCTTACTAGTCAGATATATTCCTCTGCGGGAAATATGGGGTTTTGAGTCCCTTTCACTGAGGAAGGTGTAGGTCTTGTCTATTCCATAGTTGGTTTTTGGAACGGTACCTGTGCTTATATCAAACTCTGGTTTTATGCATCACCCCACCTCTCCTTCCCCCTTAAGCAGGCATAAGAGTGTTTTCTAAATGTGAGACACTGTTCTCTTTCCTAACTCAGTTCAAGTGTAGCCATGTTTACAGGATCTTCATAAGTGACATCTTATGATAAGTTTCTTTTTCTGTGTGACTTATTTCACTTAGAATCATCGTACCTGAATCCACCCATTTTGCTGCTACTGGTCTTATGACATTGATTTCATGGCTGAGGGATATTCCATCGTACGTAAGTACCACAATTTTTTGAACCATTTTTATATTTCCTGGGATATTTAAGGTGTACCCAAGTTGAGGTCCTTGTAAGCAGTGCAGCCCTAAATTTTGGGGTGGCTGTGTCTTTTTGATTTTCAGTTTTCCCAAGGTATATTCCCTAGACTGGAAGTGCCCTTGGCTCTGTAGCTCTGTTGTTTACTTGTTTTAGGGAACACAATGCACTCCTCCAGAGAGGCAGTTGGCAATTTACATCCCGCCCATCAGCATAACAAGGCTCCCTGTTCTCCAGGGCCTGTCTTGCCTTTCTGGTTTTTACACATTTTGTGGATGTCCCTTTTGACCGGTGGGAAGTGATACTTCTTTGTAGTGCAGATTTGCATTGCCCGCTTGCTTGCTTGGCCAAAAAGGGCGTATGCGTTTTCTCCTGAATATATTCAGGAGAAAACGCATACGCCCTTTTTGGCCAAGTGCATCATTGTCGAAATTGTGCCCCTCTTCCTGTGCTTTAAAGGCGATTCCAACGTACCTCTTGAAATCTGTTTCCTGCTATTCTGCCTCGCTTTCAAGTCCGCCTCGTTGCCTTCCCTCAACAGATTTTTGGACGATAGTTGTCCTTTATTACTCGGCCAGTTTGTGAATTGCTGTGCCCCTGAGCTCCATTTTTCAACTCGTTTTTGGTGAGCTGACCGCAAGTCCAAAATTTTGGTTCAGGATCTATACTGATTCCCAGTGGGTGGCTGAGACTTTGGTTAATTCTTCTTCCTGCCGGGAAATTACAGTGATATGTGCCCGTCCAAATGCCTAACAGCTACTCTCTCATTGGTTCTCCCTCTTCCCTTTCATCCTCTGCCAAATTGGCAACCTGTGCGAACCAGGAGGTTAAAGGGGCTGTCTCTCCAAGTTGGGAGGTTGATAATAAAGCAGATGGAAAGTCAAACCGGAGCACCAGGAGAGGGACTATTCGTTGAGTTTTAGAAACCTTTCGTATTCACAGTGTGTCGGTTCTCTAGGATTCCCGTACATGTTATATCTGTAGTAATATTCCCTTCAACCTGGAGAGTTGGGACACATGGAATGTGTGCCATGCATTATTGCTTTAAAGGGTCTGCATTTGCTCACCCAATCTCACCAATCCTCTCAGTCCCAAGTGTCCAGCCTTATGCCACATCCAGCTGTCATTGTAGATAGGGTCATTTCAGGTTTCATCAGAGACCCTGAAGGAATTGTAAAGAATTTCCCAGTTTTTTTTGTTTTATTTTTGAAATTCCTTTTTATAGTGGGTTTGAGCTGATTCTCGCTGCCATATTTATCCCAGTCTAGACACACTTGATTCCCTTACGGAGACATATCAATACATAGGTTTTAAGATTCTTACTTTACTAGTCAGATATATTCCTCTGCGGGAAATATGGGGTTTTGAGTCCCTTTCACTGAGGAAGGTGTAGGTCTTGTCTATTCCATAGTTGGTTTTTGGAACGGTACCTGTGCTTATATCAAACTCTGGTTTTATGCATCACCCCACCTCTCCTTCCCCCTTAAGCAGGCATAAGAGTGTTTTCTAAATGTGAGACACTGTTCTCTTTCCTAACTCAGTTCAAGTGTAGCCATGTTTACAGGATCTTCATAAGTGATATCTTATGATAAGTTTCTTTTTCTGTGTGACTTATTTCACTTAGAATCATCGTACCTGAATCCACCCATTTTGCTGCTACTGGTCTTATGACATTGATTTCATGGCTGAGGGATATTCCATCGTACGTAAGTACCACAATTTTTTGAACCATTTTTATATTTCCTGGGATATTTAAGGTGTACCCAAGTTGAGGTCCTTGTAAGCAGTGCAGCCCTAAATTTTGGGGTGGCTGTGTCTTTTTGATTTTCAGTTTTCCCAAGGTATATTCCCTAGACTGGAAGTGCCCTTGGCTCTGTAGCTCTTTTGTTTACTTGTTTTAGGGAACACAATGCACGCCTCCAGAGAGGCAGTTGGCAATTTACATCCCGCCCATCAGCATAACAAGGCTCCCTGTTCTCCAGGGCCTGTCTTGCCTTTCTGGTTTTTACACATTTTGTGGATGTCCCTTTTGACCGGTGGGAAGTGATACTTCTTTGTAGTGCAGATTTGCATTGCCCGCTTGCTTGCTTGGCCAAAAAGGGCGTATGCGTTTTCTCCTGAATATATTCAGGAGAAAACGCATACGCCCTTTTTGGCCAAGTGCATCATTGTCGAAGTTGTGCCCCTCTTCCTGTGCTTTAAAGGCGATTCCAATGTACCTCTTGAAATCTGTTTCCTGCTATTCTGCCTCGCTTTCAAGTCCGCCTCGTTGCCTTCCCTCAACAGATTTTTGGACGATAGTTGTCCTTTATTACTCGGCCAGTTTGTGAATTGCTGTGCCCCTGAGCTCCATTTTTCAACTCGTTTTTGGTGAGCTGACCGCAAGTCCAAAATTTTGGTTCAGGATCTATACTGATTCCCGGTGGGTGGCTGAGACTTTGGTTAATTCTTCTTCCTGCCGGGAAATTACAGTGATATGTGCCCGTCCAAATGCCTAACAGCTACTCTCTCATTGGTTCTCCCTCTTCCCTTTCATCCTCTGCCAAATTGGCAACCTGTGCGAACCAGGAGGTTAAAGGGGCTGTCTCTCCAAGTTGGGAGGTTGATAATAAAGCAGATGGAAAGTCAAACCGGAGCACCAGGAGAGGGACTATTCGTTGAGTTTTAGAAACCTTTCGTATTCACAGTGTGTCCGTTCTCTAGGATTCCCGTACATGTTATATCTGTAGTAATATTCCCTTCAACCTGGAGAGTTGGGACCCATGGAATGTGTGCCATGCATTATTGCTTTAAAGGGTCTGCATTTGCTCACCCAATCTCACCAATCCTCTCAGTCCCAAGTGTCCAGCCTTATGCCACATCCAGCTGTCATTGTAGATAGGGTCATTTCAGGTTTCATCAGAGACCCTGAAGGAATTGTAAAGAATTTCCCAGTTTTTTTGTTTTATTTTTGAAATTCCTTTTTATAGTGGGTTTGAGCTGATTCTCACTGCCATATTTATCCCAGTCTAGACACACTTGATTCCCTTACGGAGACATATCAATACATAGGTTTTAAGATTCTTACTAGTCAGATATATTCCTCTGCGGGAAATATGGGGTTTTGAGTCCCTTTCACTGAGGAAGGTGTAGGTCTTGTCTATTCCATAGTTGGTTTTTGGAACGGTACCTGTGCTTATATCAAACTCTGGTTTTATGCATCACCCCACCTCTCCTTCCCCCTTAAGCAGGCATAAGAGTGTTTTCTAAATGTGAGACACTGTTCTCTTTCCTAACTCAGTTCAAGTGTAGCCATGTTTACAGGATCTTCATAAGTGATATCTTATGATAAGTTTCTTTTTCTGTGTGACTTATTTCACTTAGAATCATCGTACCTGAATCCACCCATTTTGCTGCTACTGGTCTTATGACATTGATTTCATGGCTGAGGGATATTCCATCGTACGTAAGTACCACAATTTTTTGAACCATTTTTATATTTCCTGGGATATTTAAGGTGTACCCAAGTTGAGGTCCTTGTAAGCAGTGCAGCCCTAAATTTTGGGGTGGCTGTGTCTTTTTGATTTTCAGTTTTCCCAAGGTATATTCCCTAGACTGGAAGTGCCCTTGGCTCTGTAGCTCTGTTGTTTACTTGTTTTAGGGAACACAATGCACTCCTCCAGAGAGGCAGTTGGCAATTTACATCCCGCCCATCAGCATAACAAGGCTCCCTGTTCTCCAGGGCCTGTCTTGCCTTTCTGGTTTTTACACATTTTGTGGATGTCCCTTTTGACCGGTGGGAAGTGATACTTCTTTGTAGTGCAGATTTGCATTGCCCGCTTGCTTGCTTGGCCAAAAAGGGCGTATGCGTTTTCTCCTGAATATATTCAGGAGAAAACGCATACGCCCTTTTGGGCCAAGTGCATCATTGTCGAAGTTGTGCCCCTCTTCCTGTGCTTTAAAGGCGATTCCAACGTACCTCTTGAAATCTGTTTCCTGCTATTCTGCCTCGCTTTCAAGTCCGCCTCGTTGCCTTCCCTCAACAGATTTTTGGACGATAGTTGTCCTTTATTACTCGGCCAGTTTGTGAATTGCTGTGCCCCTGAGCTCCATTTTTCAACTCGTTTTTGGTGAGCTGACCGCAAGTCCAAAATTTTGGTTCAGGATCTATACTGATTCCCGGTGGGTGGCTGAGACTTTGGTTAATTCTTCTTCCTGCCGGGAAATTACAGTGATATGTGCCCGTCCAAATGCCTAACAGCTATTCTCTCATTGGTTCTCCCTCTTCCCTTTCATCCTCTGCCAAATTGGCAACCTGTGCGAACCAGGAGGTTAAAGGGGCTGTCTCTCCAAGTTGGGAGGTTGATAATAAAGCAGATGGAAAGTCAAACCGGAGCACCAGGAGAGGGACTATTCGTTGAGTTTTAGAAACCTTTCGTATTCACAGTGTGTCCGTTCTCTAGGATTCCCGTACATGTTATATCTGTAGTAATATTCCCTTCAACCTGGAGAGTTGGGACCCATGGAATGTGTGCCATGCATTATTGCTTTAAAGGGTCTGCATTTGCTCACCCAATCTCACCAATCCTCTCAGTCCCAAGTGTCCAGCCTTATGCCACATCCAGCTGTCATTGTAGATAGGGTCATTTCAGGTTTCATCAGAGACCCTGAAGGAATTGTAAAGAATTTCCCAGTTTTTTTGTTTTATTTTTGAAATTCCTTTTTATAGTGGGTTTGAGCTGATTCTCGCTGCCATATTTATCCCAGTCTAGACACACTTGATTCCCTTACGGAGACATATCAATACATAGGTTTTAAGATTCTTACTAGTCAGATATATTCCTCTGCGGGAAATATGGGGTTTTGAGTCCCTTTCACTGAGGAAGGTGTAGGTCTTGTCTATTCCATAGTTGGTTTTTGGAACGGTACCTGTGCTTATATCAAACTCTGGTTTTATGCATCACCCCACCTCTCCTTCCCCCTTAAGCAGGCATAAGAGTGTTTTCTAAATGTGAGACACTGTTCTCTTTCCTAACTCAGTTCAAGTGTAGCCATGTTTACAGGATCTTCATAAGTGACATCTTATGATAAGTTTCTTTTTCTGTGTGACTTATTTCACTTAGAATCATCGTACCTGAATCCACCCATTTTGCTGCTACTGGTCTTATGACATTGATTTCATGGCTGAGGGATATTCCATCGTACGTAAGTACCACAATTTTTTGAACCATTTTTATATTTCCTCGGATATTTAAGGTGTACCCAAGTTGAGGTCCTTGTAAGCAGTGCAGCCCTAAATTTTGGGGTGGCTCTGTCTTTTTGATTTTCAGTTTTCCCAAGGTATATTCCCTAGACTGGAAGTGCCCTTGGCTCTGTAGCTCTGTTGTTTACTTGTTTTAGGGAACACAATGCACTCCTCCAGAGAGGCAGTTGGCAATTTACATCCCGCCCATCAGCATAACAAGGCTCCCTGTTCTCCAGGGCCTGTCTTGCCTTTCTGGTTTTTAAACATTTTGTGGATGTCCCTTTTGACCGGTGGGAAGTGATACTTCTTTGTAGTGCAGATTTGCATTGCCCGCTTGCTTGCTTGGCCAAAAAGGGCGTATGCGTTTTCTCCTGAATATATTCAGGAGAAAACGCATACGCCCTTTTTGTCCAAGTGCATCATTGTCGAAGTTGTGCCCCTCTTCCTGTGCTTTAAAGGCGATTCCAACGTACCTCTTGAAATCTGTTTCCTGCTATTCTGCCTCGCTTTCAAGTCCGCCTCGTTGCCTTCCCTCAACAGATTTTTGGACGATAGTTGTCCTTTATTACTCGGCCAGTTTGTGAATTGCTGTGCCCCTGAGCTCCATTTTTCAACTCGTTTTTGGTGAGCTGACCGCAAGTCCAAAATTTTGGTTCAGGATCTATACTGATTCCCAGTGGGTGGCTGAGACTTTGGTTAATTCTTCTTCCTGCCGGGAAATTACAGTGATATGTGCCCGTCCAAATGCCTAACAGCTACTCTCTCATTGGTTCTCCCTCTTCCCTTTCATCCTCTGCCAAATTGGCAACCTGTGCGAACCAGGAGGTTAAAGGGGCTGTCTCTCCAAGTTGGGAGGTTGATAATAAAGCAGATGGAAAGTCAAACCGGAGCACCAGGAGAGGGACTATTCGTTGAGTTTTAGAAACCTTTCGTATTCACAGTGTGTCCGTTCTCTAGGATTCCCGTACATGTTATATCTGTAGTAATATTCCCTTCAACCTGGAGAGTTGGGACACATGGAATGTGTGCCATGCATTATTGCTTTAAAGGGTCTGCATTTGCTCACCCAATCTCACCAATCCTCTCAGTCCCAAGTGTCCAGCCTTATGCCACATCCAGCTGTCATTGTAGATAGGGTCATTTCAGGTTTCATCAGAGACCCTGAAGGAATTGTAAAGAATTTCCCAGTTTTTTTGTTTTATTTTTGAAATTCCTTTTTATAGTGGGTTTGAGCTGATTCTCGCTGCCATATTTATCCCAGTCTAGACACACTTGATTCCCTTACGGAGACATATCAATACATAGGTTTTAAGATTCTTACTTTACTAGTCAGATATATTCCTCTGCGGGAAATATGGGGTTTTGAGTCCCTTTCACTGAGGAAGGTGTAGGTCTTGTCTATTCCATAGTTGGTTTTTGGAACGGTACCTGTGCTTATATCAAACTCTGGTTTTATGCATCACCCCACCTCTCCTTCCCCCTTAAGCAGGCATAAGAGTGTTTTCTAAATGTGAGACACTGTTCTCTTTCCTAACTCAGTTCAAGTGTAGCCATGTTTACAGGATCTTCATAAGTGATATCTTATGATAAGTTTCTTTTTCTGTGTGACTTATTTCACTTAGAATCATCGTACCTGAATCCACCCATTTTGCTGCTACTGGTCTTATGACATTGATTTCATGGCTGAGGGATATTCCATCGTACGTAAGTACCACAATTTTTTGAACCATTTTTATATTTCCTGGGATATTTAAGGTGTACCCAAGTTGAGGTCCTTGTAAGCAGTGCAGCCCTAAATTTTGGGGTGGCTGTGTCTTTTTGATTTTCAGTTTTCCCAAGGTATATTCCCTAGACTGGAAGTGCCCTTGGCTCTGTAGCTCTTTTGTTTACTTGTTTTAGGGAACACAATGCACGCCTCCAGAGAGGCAGTTGGCAATTTACACCCCGCCCATCAGCATATCAAGGCTCCCTGTTCTCCAGGGCCTGTCTTGCCTTTCTGGTTTTTACACATTTTGTGGATGTCCCTTTTGACCGGTGGGAAGTGATACTTCTTTGTAGTGCAGATTTGCATTGCCCGCTTGCTTGCTTGGCCAAAAAGGGCGTATGCGTTTTCTCCTGAATATATTCAGGAGAAAACGCATACGCCCTTTTTGGCCAAGTGCATCATTGTCGAAGTTGTGCCCCTCTTCCTGTGCTTTAAAGGCGATTCCAATGTACCTCTTGAAATCTGTTTCCTGCTATTCTGCCTCGCTTTCAAGTCCGCCTCGTTGCCTTCCCTCAACAGATTTTTGGACGATAGTTGTCCTTTATTACTCGGCCAGTTTGTGAATTGCTGTGCCCCTGAGCTCCATTTTTCAACTCGTTTTTGGTGAGCTGACCGCAAGTCCAAAATTTTGGTTCAGGATCTATACTGATTCCCGGTGGGTGGCTGAGACTTTGGTTAATTCTTCTTCCTGCCGGGAAATTACAGTGATATGTGCCCGTCCAAATGCCTAACAGCTACTCTCTCATTGGTTCTCCCTCTTCCCTTTCATCCTCTGCCAAATTGGCAACCTGTGCGAACCAGGAGGTTAAAGGGGCTGTCTCTCCAAGTTGGGAGGTTGATAATAAAGCAGATGGAAAGTCAAACCGGAGCACCAGGAGAGGGACTATTCGTTGAGTTTTAGAAACCTTTCGTATTCACAGTGTG
Organism: Hyperoodon ampullatus; assembly: GCF_949752795.1. NCBI lineage: Eukaryota > Metazoa > Chordata > Mammalia > Artiodactyla > Ziphiidae > Hyperoodon > Hyperoodon ampullatus. Next base: position 104,976 of record NW_027640677.1, on the reverse strand, counting down.
TCCGTTCTCTAGGATTCCCGTACATGTTATATCTGTAGTAATATTCCCTTCAACCTGGAGAGTTGGGACCCATGGAATGTGTGCCATGCATTATTGCTTTAAAGGGTCTGCATTTGCTCACCCAATCTCACCAATCCTCTCAGTCCCAAGTGTCCAGCCTTATGCCACATCCAGCTGTCATTGTAGATAGGGTCATTTCAGGTTTCATCAGAGACCCTGAAGGAATTGTAAAGAATTTCCCAGTTTTTTTGTTTTATTTTTGAAATTCCTTTTTATAGTGGGTTTGAGCTGATTCTCACTGCCATATTTATCCCAGTCTAGACACACTTGATTCCCTTACGGAGACATATCAATACATAGGTTTTAAGATTCTTACTAGTCAGATATATTCCTCTGCGGGAAATATGGGGTTTTGAGTCCCTTTCACTGAGGAAGGTGTAGGTCTTGTCTATTCCATAGTTGGTTTTTGGAACGGTACCTGTGCTTATATCAAACTCTGGTTTTATGCATCACCCCACCTCTCCTTCCCCCTTAAGCAGGCATAAGAGTGTTTTCTAAATGTGAGACACTGTTCTCTTTCCTAACTCAGTTCAAGTGTAGCCATGTTTACAGGATCTTCATAAGTGATATCTTATGATAAGTTTCTTTTTCTGTGTGACTTATTTCACTTAGAATCATCGTACCTGAATCCACCCATTTTGCTGCTACTGGTCTTATGACATTGATTTCATGGCTGAGGGATATTCCATCGTACGTAAGTACCACAATTTTTTGAACCATTTTTATATTTCCTGGGATATTTAAGGTGTACCCAAGTTGAGGTCCTTGTAAGCAGTGCAGCCCTAAATTTTGGGGTGGCTGTGTCTTTTTGATTTTCAGTTTTCCCAAGGTATATTCCCTAGACTGGAAGTGCCCTTGGCTCTGTAGCTCTGTTGTTTACTTGTTTTAGGGAACACAATGCACTCCTCCAGAGAGGCAGTTGACAATTTACATCCCGCCCATCAGCATAACAAGGCTCCCTGTTCTCCAGGGCCTGTCTTGCCTTTCTGGTTTTTACACATTTTGTGGATGTCCCTTTTGACCGGTGGGAAGTGATACTTCTTTGTAGTGCAGATTTGCATTGCCCGCTTGCTTGCTTGGCCAAAAAGGGCGTATGCGTTTTCTCCTGAATATATTCAGGAGAAAACGCATACGCCCTTTTGGGCCAAGTGCATCATTGTCGAAGTTGTGCCCCTCTTCCTGTGCTTTAAAGGCGATTCCAACGTACCTCTTGAAATCTGTTTCCTGCTATTCTGCCTCGCTTTCAAGTCCGCCTCGTTGCCTTCCCTCAACAGATTTTTGGACGATAGTTGTCCTTTATTACTCGGCCAGTTTGTGAATTGCTGTGCCCCTGAGCTCCATTTTTCAACTCGTTTTTGGTGAGCTGACCGCAAGTCCAAAATTTTGGTTCAGGATCTATACTGATTCCCGGTGGGTGGCTGAGACTTTGGTTAATTCTTCTTCCTGCCGGGAAATTACAGTGATATGTGCCCGTCCAAATGCCTAACAGCTACTCTCTCATTGGTTCTCCCTCTTCCCTTTCATCCTCTGCCAAATTGGCAACCTGTGCGAACCAGGAGGTTAAAGGGGCTGTCTCTCCAAGTTGGGAGGTTGATAATAAAGCAGATGGAAAGTCAAACCGGAGCACCAGGAGAGGGACTATTCGTTGAGTTTTAGAAACCTTTCGTATTCACAGTGTGTCCGTTCTCTAGGATTCCCGTACATGTTATATCTGTAGTAATATTCCCTTCAACCTGGAGAGTTGGGACCCATGGAATGTGTGCCATGCATTATTGCTTTAAAGGGTCTGCATTTGCTCACCCAATCTCACCAATCCTCTCAGTCCCAAGTGTCCAGCCTTATGCCACATCCAGCTGTCATTGTAGATAGGGTCATTTCAGGTTTCATCAGAGACCCTGAAGGAATTGTAAAGAATTTCCCAGTTTTTTTGTTTTATTTTTGAAATTCCTTTTTATAGTGGGTTTGAGCTGATTCTCGCTGCCATATTTATCCCAGTCTAGACACACTTGATTCCCTTACGGAGACATATCAATACATAGGTTTTAAGATTCTTACTAGTCAGATATATTCCTCTGCGGGAAATATGGGGTTTTGAGTCCCTTTCACTGAGGAAGGTGTAGGTCTTGTCTATTCCATAGTTGGTTTTTGGAACGGTACCTGTGCTTATATCAAACTCTGGTTTTATGCATCACCCCACCTCTCCTTCCCCCTTAAGCAGGCATAAGAGTGTTTTCTAAATGTGAGACACTGTTCTCTTTCCTAACTCAGTTCAAGTGTAGCCATGTTTACAGGATCTTCATAAGTGATATCTTATGATAAGTTTCTTTTTCTGTGTGACTTATTTCACTTAGAATCATCGTACCTGAATCCACCCATTTTGCTGCTACTGGTCTTATGACATTGATTTCATGGCTGAGGGATATTCCATCGTACGTAAGTACCACAATTTTTTGAACCATTTTTATATTTCCTGGGATATTTAAGGTGTACCCAAGTTGAGGTCCTTGTAAGCAGTGCAGCCCTAAATTTTGGGGTGGCTGTGTCTTTTTGATTTTCAGTTTTCCCAAGGTATATTCCCGAGACTGGAAGTGCCCTTGGCTCTATAGCTCTGTTGTTTACTTGTTTTAGGGAACACAATGCACTCCTCCAGAGAGGCAGTTGGCAATTTACATCCCGCCCATCAGCATAACAAGGCTCCCTGTTCTCCAGGGCCTGTCTTGCCTTTCTGGTTTTTACACATTTTGTGGATGTCCCTTTTGACCGGTGGGAAGTGATACTTCTTTGTAGTGCAGATTTGCATTGCCCGCTTGCTTGCTTGGCCAAAAAGGGCGTATGCGTTTTCTCCTGAATATATTCAGGAGAAAACGCATACGCCCTTTTTGGCCAAGTGCATCATTGTCGAAGTTGTGCCCCTCTTCCTGTGCTTTAAAGGCGATTCCAACGTACCTCTTGAAATCTGTTTCCTGCTATTCTGCCTCGCTTTCAAGTCCACCTCGTTGCCTTCCCTCAACAGATTTTTGGACGATAGTTGTCCTTTATTACTCGGCCAGTTTGTGAATTGCTGTGCCCCTGAGCTCCATTTTTCAACTCGTTTTTGGTGAGCTGACCGCAAGTCCAAAATTTTGGTTCAGGATCTATACTGATTCCCGGTGGGTGGCTGAGACTTTGGTTAATTCTTCTTCCTGCCGGGAAATTACAGTGATATGTGCCCGTCCAAATGCCTAACAGCTACTCTCTCATTGGTTCTCCCTCTTCCCTTTCATCCTCTGCCAAATTGGCAACCTGTGCGAACCAGGAGGTTAAAGGGGCTGTCTCTCCAAGTTGGGAGGTTGATAATAAAGCAGATGGAAAGTCAAACCGGAGCACCAGGAGAGGGACTATTCGTTGAGTTTTAGAAACCTTTCGTATTCACAGTGTGTCCGTTCTCTAGGATTCCCGTACATGTTATATCTGTAGTAATATTCCCTTCAACCTGGAGAGTTGGGACCCATGGAATGTGTGCCATGCATTATTGCTTTAAAGGGTCTGCATTTGCTCACCCAATCTCACCAATCCTCTCAGTCCCAAGTGTCCAGCCTTATGCCACATCCAGCTGTCATTGTAGATAGGGTCATTTCAGGTTTCATCAGAGACCCTGAAGGAATTGTAAAGAATTTCCCAGTTTTTTTGTTTTATTTTTGAAATTCCTTTTTATAGTGGGTTTGAGCTGATTCTCGCTGCCATATTTATCCCAGTCTAGACACACTTGATTCCCTTACGGAGACATATCAATACATAGGTTTTAAGATTCTTACTTTACTAGTCAGATATATTCCTCTGCGGGAAATATGGGGTTTTGAGTCCCTTTCACTGAGGAAGGTGTAGGTCTTGTCTATTCCATAGTTGGTTTTTGGAACGGTACCTGTGCTTATATCAAACTCTGGTTTTATGCATCACCCCACCTCTCCTTCCCCCTTAAGCAGGCATAAGAGTGTTTTCTAAATGTGAGACACTGTTCTCTTTCCTAACTCAGTTCAAGTGTAGCCATGTTTACAGGATCTTCATAAGTGATATCTTATGATAAGTTTCTTTTTCTGTGTGACTTATTTCACTTAGAATCATCGTACCTGAATCCACCCATTTTGCTGCTACTGGTCTTATGACATTGATTTCATGGCTGAGGGATATTCCATCGTACGTAAGTACCACAATTTTTTGAACCATTTTTATATTTCCTGGGATATTTAAGGTGTACCCAAGTTGAGGTCCTTGTAAGCAGTGCAGCCCTAAATTTTGGGGTGGCTGTGTCTTTTTGATTTTCAGTTTTCCCAAGGTATATTCCCTAGACTGGAAGTGCCCTTGGCTCTGTAGCTCTTTTGTTTACTTGTTTTAGGGAACACAATGCACGCCTCCAGAGAGGCAGTTGGCAATTTACATCCCGCCCATCAGCATAACAAGGCTCCCTGTTCTCCAGGGCCTGTCTTGCCTTTCTGGTTTTTACACATTTTGTGGATGTCCCTTTTGACCGGTGGGAAGTGATACTTCTTTGTAGTGCAGATTTGCATTGCCCGCTTGCTTGCTTGGCCAAAAAGGGCGTATGCGTTTTCTCCTGAATATATTCAGGAGAAAACGCATACGCCCTTTTTGTCCAAGTGCATCATTGTCGAAGTTGTGCCCCTCTTCCTGTGCTTTAAAGGCGATTCCAACGTACCTCTTGAAATCTGTTTCCTGCTATTCTGCCTAGCTTTCAAGTCCGCCTCGTTGCCTTCCCTCAACAGATTTTTGGACGATAGTTGTCCTTTATTACTCGGCCAGTTTGTGAATTGCTGTGCCCCTGAGCTCCATTTTTCAACTCGTTTTTGGTGAGCTGACCGCAAGTCCAAAATTTTGGTTCAGGATCTATACTGATTCCCGGTGGGTGGCTGAGACTTTGGTTAATTCTTCTTCCTGCCGGGAAATTACAGTGATATGTGCCCGTCCAAATGCCTAACAGCTACTCTCTCATTGGTTCTCCCTCTTCCCTTTCATCCTCTGCCAAATTGGCAACCTGTGCGAACCAGGAGGTTAAAGGGTCTGTCTCTCCAAGTTGGGAGGTTGATAATAAAGCAGATGGAAAGTCAAACCGGAGCACCAGGAGAGGGACTATTCGTTGAGTTTTAGAAACCTTTCGTATTCACAGTGTGTCCGTTCTCTAGGATTCCCGTACATGTTATATCTGTAGTAATATTCCCTTCAACCTGGAGAGTTGGGACCCATGGAATGTGTGCCATGCATTATTGCTTTAAAGGGTCTGCATTTGCTCATCCAATCTCAGCAATCCTCTCAGTCCCAAGTGTCCAGCCTTATGCCACATCCAGCTGTCATTGTAGATAGGGTCATTTCAGGTTTCATCAGAGACCCTGAAGGAATTGTAAAGAATTTCCCAGTTTTTTTGTTTTATTTTTGAAATTCCTTTTTATAGTGGGTTTGAGCTGATTCTCGCTGCCATATTTATCCCAGTCTAGATACACTTGATTCCCTTACGGAGACATATCAATACATAGGTTTTAAGATTCTTACTTTACTAGTCAGATATATTCCTCTGCGGGAAATATGGGGTTTTGAGTCCCTTTCACTGAGGAAGGTGTAGGTCTTGTCTATTCCATAGTTGGTTTTTGGAACGGTACCTGGGCTTATATCAAACTCTGGTTTTATGCATCACCCCACCTCTCCTTCCCCCTTAAGCAGGCATAAGAGTGTTTTCTAAATGTGAGACACTGTTCTCTTTCCTAACTCAGTTCAAGTGTAGCCATGTTTACAGGATCTTCATAAGTGATGTCTTATGATAAGTTTCTTTTTCTGTGTGACTTATTTCACTTAGAATCATCGTACCTGAATCCACCCATTTTGCTGCTACTGGTCTTATGACATTGATTTCATGGCTGAGGGATATTCCATCGTACGTAAGTACCACAATTTTTTGAACCATTTTTATATTTCCTGGGATATTTAAGGTGTACCCAAGTTGAGGTCCTTGTAAGCAGTGCAGCCCTAAATTTTGGGGTGGCTGTGTCTTTTTGATTTTCAGTTTTCCCAAGGTATATTCCCTAGACTGGAAGTGCCCTTGGCTCTGTAGCTCTGTTGTTTACTTGTTTTAGGGAACACAATGCACTCCTCCAGAGAGGCAGTTGGCAATTTACATCCCGCCCATCAGCATAACAAGGCTCCCTGTTCTCCAGGGCCTGTCTTGCCTTTCTGGTTTTTACACATTTTGTGGATGTCCCTTTTGACCGGTGGGAAGTGATACTTCTTTGTAGTGCAGATTTGCATTGCCCGCTTGCTTGCTTGGCCAAAAAGGGCGTATGCGTTTTCTCCTGAATATATTCAGGAGAAAACGCATACGCCCTTTTTGGCCAAGTGCATCATTGTCGAAGTTGTGCCCCTCTTCCTGTGCTTTAAAGGCGATTCCAACGTACCTCTTGAAATCTGTTTCCTGCTATTCTGCCACGCTTTGAAGTCCGCCTCGTTGCCTTCCCTCAAAAGACTTTTGGACGATAGTTGTCCTTTATTACTCGGCCAGTTTGTGAATTGCTGTGCCCCTGAGCTCCATTTTTCAACTCGTTTTTGGTGAGCTGACCGCAAGTCCAAAATTTTGGTTCAGGATCTATACTGATTCCCGGTGGGTGGCTGAGACTTTGGTTAATTCTTCTTCCTGCCGGGAAATTACAGTGATATGTGCCCGTCCAAATGCCTAACAGCTACTCTCTCATTGGTTCTCCCTCTTCCCTTTCATCCTCTGCCAAATTGGCAACCTGTGCGAACCAGGAGGTTAAAGGGGCTGTCTCTCCAAGTTGGGAGGTTGATAATAAAGCAGATGGAAAGTCAAACCGGAGCACCAGGAGAGGGACTATTCGTTGAGTTTTAGAAACCTTTCGTATTCACAGTGTGTCCGTTCTCTAGGATTCCCGTACATGGTATATCTGTAGTAATATTCCCTTCAACCTGGAGAGTTGGGACCCATGGAATGTGTGCCATGCATTATTGCTTTAAAGGGTCTGCATTTGCTCACCCAATCTCACCAATCCTCTCAGTCCCAAGTGTCCAGCCTTATGCCACATCCAGCTGTCATTGTAGATAGGGTCATTTCAGGTTTCATCAGAGACCCTGAAGGAATTGTAAAGAATTTCCCAGTTTTTTTGTTTTATTTTTGAAATTCCTTTTTATAGTGGGTTTGAGCTGATTCTCGCTGCCATATTTATCCCAGTCTAGACACACTTGATTCCCTTACGGAGACATATCAATACATAGGTTTTAAGATTCTTACTTTACTAGTCAGATATATTCCTCTGCGGGAAATATGGGGTTTTGAGTCCCTTTCACTGAGGAAGGTGTAGGTCTTGTCTATTCCATAGTTGGTTTTTGGAACGGTACCTGTGCTTATATCAAACTCTGGTTTTATGCATCACCCCACCTCTCCTTCCCCCTTAAGCAGGCATAAGAGTGTTTTCTAAATGTGAGACACTGTTCTCTTTCCTAACTCAGTTCAAGTGTAGCCATGTTTACAGGATCTTCATAAGTGATATCTTATGATAAGTTTCTTTTTCTGTGTGACTTATTTCACTTAGAATCACCGTACCTGAATCCACCCATTTTGCTGCTACTGGTCTTATGACATTGATTTCATGGCTGAGGGATATTCCATCGTACTTAAGTACCACAATTTTTTGAACCATTTTTATATTTCCTGGGATATTTAAGGTGTACCCAAGTTGAGGTCCTTGTAAGCAGTGCAGCCCTAAATTTTGGGGTGGCTGTGTCTTTTTGATTTTCAGTTTTCCCAAGGTATATTCCCTAGACTGGAAGTGCCCTTGGCTCTGTAGCTCTGTTGTTTACTTGTTTTAGGGAACACAATGCACTCCTCCAGAGAGGCAGTTGGCAATTTACATCCCGCCCATCAGCATAACAAGGCACCCTGTTCTCCAGGGCCTGTCTTGCCTTTCTGGTTTTTACACATTTTGTGGATGTCCCTTTTGACCGGTGGGAAGTGATACTTCTTTGTAGTGCAGATTTGCATTGCCCGCTTGCTTGCTTGGCCAAAAAGGGCGTATGCGTTTTCTCCTGAATATATTCAGGAGAAAACGCATACGCCCTTTTTGGCCAAGTGCATCATTGTCGAAGTTGTGCCCCTCTTCCTGTGCTTTAAAGGCAATTCCAACGTACCTCTTGAAATCTGTTTCCTGCTATTCTGCCACGCTTTGAAGTCCGCCTCGTTGCCTTCCCTCAACAGACTTTTGGACGATAGTTGTCCTTTATTACTCGGCCAGTTTGTGAATTGCTGTGCCCCTGAGCTCCATTTTTCAACTCGTTTTTGGTGAGCTGACCGCAAGTCCAAAATTTTGGTTCAGGATCTATACTGATTCCCGGTGGGTGGCTGAGACTTTGGTTAATTCTTCTTCCTGCCGGGAAATTACAGTGATATGTGCCCGTCCAAATGCCTAACAGCTACTCTCTCATTGGTTCTCCCTCTTCCCTTTCATCCTCTGCCAAATTGGCAACCTGTGCGAACCAGGAGGTTAAAGGGGCTGTCTCTCCAAGTTGGGAGGTTGATAATAAAGCAGATGGAAAGTCAAACCGGAGCACCAGGAGAGGGACTATTCGTTGAGTTTTAGAAACCTTTCGTATTCACAGTGTGTCCGTTCTCTAGGATTCCCGTACATGTTATATCTGTAGTAATATTCCCTTCAACCTGGAGAGTTGGGACCCATGGAATGTGTGCCATGCATTATTGCTTTAAAGGGTCTGCATTTGCTCACCCAATCTCACCAATCCTCTCAGTCCCAAGTGTCCAGCCTTATGCCACATCCAGCTGTCATTGTAGATAGGGTCATTTCAGGTTTCATCAGAGACCCTGAAGGAATTGTAAAGAATTTCCCAGTTTTTTTGTTTTATTTTTGAAATTCCTTTTTATAGTGGGTTTGAGCTGATTCTCGCTGGCATATTTATCCCAGTCTAGACACACTTGATTCCCTTACGGAGACATATCAATACATAGGTTTTAAGATTCTTACTTTACTAGTCAGATATATTCCTCTGCGGGAAATATGGGGTTTTGAGTCCCTTTCACTGAGGAAGGTGTAGGTCTTGTCTATTCCATAGTTGGTTTTTGGAACGGTACCTGTGCTTATATCAAACTCTGGTTTTATGCATCACCCCACCTCTCCTTCCCCCTTAAGCAGGCATAAGAGTGTTTTCTAAATGTGAGACACTGTTCTCTTTCCTAACTCAGTTCAAGTGTAGCCATGTTTACAGGATCTTCATAAGTGATATCTTATGATAAGTTTCTTTTTCTGTGTGACTTATTTCACTTAGAATCATCGCACCTGAATCCACCCATTTTGCTGCTACTGGTCTTATGACATTGATTTCATGGCTGAGGGATATTCCATCGTACGTAAGTACCACAATTTTTTGAACCATTTTTATATTTCCTGGGATATTTAAGGTGTACCCAAGTTGAGGTCCTTGTAAGCAGTGCAGCCCTAAATTTTGGGGTGGCTGTGTCTTTTTGATTTTCAGTTTTCCCAAGGTATATTCCCGAGACTGGAAGTGCCCTTGGCTCTGTAGCTCTGTTGTTTACTTGTTTTAGGGAACACAATGCACTCCTCCAGAGAGGCAGTTGGCAATTTACATCCCGCCCATCAGCATAACAAGGCTCCCTGTTCTCCAGGGCCTGTCTTGCCTTTCTGGTTTTTACACATTTTGTGGATGTCCCTTTTGACCGGTTGGAAGTGATACTTCTTTGTAGTGCAGATTTGCATTGCCCGCTTGCTTGCTTGGCCAAAAAGGGCGTATGCGTTTTCTCCTGAATATATTCAGGAGAAAACGCATACGCCCTTTTTGGCCAAGTGCATCATTGTCGAAGTTGTGCCCCTCTTCCTGTGCTTTAAAGGCGATTCCAACGTACCTCTTGAAATCTGTTTCCTGCTATTCTGCCACGCTTTCAAGTCCGCCTCGTTGCCTTCCCTCAACAGATTTTTGGACGATAGTTGTCCTTTATTACTCTTCCAGTTTGTGAATTGCTGTGCCCCTGAGCTCCATTTTTCAACTCGTTTTTGGTGAGCTGACCGCAAGTCCAAAATTTTGGTTCAGGATCTATACTGATTCCCGGTGGGTGGCTGAGACTTTGGTTAATTCTTCTTCCTGCCGGGAAATTACAGTGATATGTGCCCGTCCAAATGCCTAACAGCTACTCTCTCATTGGTTCTCCCTCTTCCCTTTCATCCTCTGCCAAATTGGCAACCTGTGCGAACCAGGAGGTTAAAGGGGCTGTCTCTCCAAGTTGGGAGGTTGATAATAAAGCAGATGGAAAGTCAAACCGGAGCACCAGGAGAGGGACTATTCGTTGAGTTTTAGAAACCTTTCGTATTCACAGTGTGTCCGTTCTCTAGGATTCCCGTACATGTTATATCTGTAGTAATATTCCCTTCAACCTGGAGAGTTGGGACCCATGGAATGTGTGCCATGCATTATTGCTTTAAAGGGTCTGCATTTGCTCACCCAATCTCACCAATCCTCTAAGTCCCAAGTGTCCAGCCTTATGCCACATCCAGCTGTCATTGTAGATAGGGTCATTTCAGGTTTCATCAGAGACCCTGAAGGAATTGTAAGGAATTTCCCAGTTTTTTTGTTTTATTTTTGAAATTCCTTTTTATAGTGGGTTTGAGCTGATTCTCGCTGCCATATTTATCCCAGTCTAGACACACTTGATTCCCTTACGGACACATATCAATACATAGGTTTTAAGATTCTTACTAGTCAGATATATTCCTCTGCGGGAAATATGGGGTTTTGAGTCCCTTTCACTGAGGAAGGTGTAGGTCTTGTCTATTCCATAGTTGGTTTTTGGAACGGTACCTGTGCTTATATCAAACTCTGGTTTTATGCATCACCCCACCTCTCCTTCCCCCTTAAGCAGGCATAAGAGTGTTTTCTAAATGTGAGACACTGTTCTCTTTCCTAACTCAGTTCAAGTGTAGCCATGTTTACAGGATCTTCATAAGTGATATCTTATGATAAGTTTCTTTTTCTGTGTGACTTATTTCACTTAGAATCATCATACCTGAATCCACCCATTTTGCTGCTACTGGTCTTATGACATTGATTTCATGGCTGAGGGATATTCCATCGTACGTAAGTACCACAATTTTTTGAACCATTTTTATATTTCCTGGGATATTTAAGGTGTACCCAAGTTGAGGTCCTTGTAAGCAGTGCAGCCCTAAATTTTGGGGTGGCTGTGTCTTTTTGATTTTCAGTTTTCCCAAGGTATATTCCCTAGACTGGAAGTGCCCTTGGCTCTGTAGCTCTGTTGTTTACTTGTTTTAGGGAACACAATGCACGCCTCCAGAGAGGCAGTTGGCAATTTACATCCCGCCCATCAGCATAACAAGGCTCCCTGTTCTCCAGGGCCTGTCTTGCCTTTCTGGTTTTTACACATTTTGTGGATGTCCCTTTTGACCGGTGGGAAGTGATACTTCTTTGTAGTGCAGATTTGCATTGCCCGCTTGCTTGCTTGGCCAAAAAGGGCGTATGCGTTTTCTCCTGAATATATTCAGGAGAAAACACATACGCCCTTTTTGGCCAAGTGCATCATTGTCGAAGTTGTGCCCTTCTTCCTGTGCTTTAAAGGCGATTCCAACGTACCTCTTGAAATCTGTTTCCTGCTATTCTGCCACGCTTTGAAGTCCGCCTCGTTGCCTTCCCTCAACAGACTTTTGGACGATAGTTGTCCTTTATTACTCGGCCAGTTTGTGAATTGCTGTGCCCCTGAGCTCCATTTTTCAACTCGTTTTTGGTGAGCTGACCGCAAGTCCAAAATTTTGGTTCAGGATCTATACTGATTCCCGGTGGGTGGCTGAGACTTTGGTTAATTCTTCTTCCTGCCGGGAAATTACAGTGATATGTGCCCGTCCAAATGCCTAACAGCTACTCTCTCATTGGTTCTCCCTCTTCCCTTTCATCCTCTGCCAAATTGGCAACCTGTGCGAACCAGGAGGTTAAAGGGGCTGTCTCTCCAAGTTGGGAGGTTGATAATAAAGCAGATGGAAAGTCAAACCGGAGCACCAGGAGAGGGACTATTCGTTGAGTTTTAGAAACCTTTCGTATTCACAGTGTGTCCGTTCTCTAGGATTCCCGTACATGTTATATCTGTAGTAATATTCCCTTCAACCTGGAGAGTTGGGACCCATGGAATGTGTGCCATGCATTATTGCTTTAAAGGGTCTGCATTTGCTCACCCAATCTCACCAATCCTCTCAGTCCCAAGTGTCCAGCCTTATGCCACATCCAGCTGTCATTGTAGATAGGGTCATTTCAGGTTTCATCAGAGACCCTGAAGGAATTGTAAAGAATTTCCCAGTTTTTTTGTTTTATTTTTGAAATTCCTTTTTATAGTGGGTTTGAGCTGATTCTCGCTGCCATATTTATCCCAGTCTAGACACACTTGATTCCCTTACGGAGACATATCAATACATAGGTTTTAAGATTCTTACTAGTCAGATATATTCCTCTGCGGGAAATATGGGGTTTTGAGTCCCTTTCACTGAGGAAGGTGTAGGTCTTGTCTATTCCATAGTTGGTTTTTGGAACGGTACCTGTGCTTATATCAAACTCTGGTTTTATGCATCACCCCACCTCTCCTTCCCCCTTAAGCAGGCATAAGAGTGTTTTCTAAATGTGAGACACTGTTCTCTTTCCTAACTCAGTTCAAGTGTAGCCATGTTTACAGGATCTTCATAAGTGATATCTTATGATAAGTTTCTTTTTCTGTGTGACTTATTTCACTTAGAATCATCATACCTGAATCCACCCATTTTGCTGCTACTGGTCTTATGACATTGATTTCATGGCTGAGGGATATTCCATCGTACGTAAGTACCACAATTTTTTGAACCATTTTTATATTTCCTGGGATATTTAAGGTGTACCCAAGTTGAGGTCCTTGTAAGCAGTGCAGCCCTAAATTTTGGGGTGGCTGTGTCTTTTTGATTTTCAGTTTTCCCAAGGTATATTCCCTAGACTGGAAGTGCCCTTGGCTCTGTAGCTCTGTTGTTTACTTGTTTTAGGGAACACAATGCACGCCTCCAGAGAGGCAGTTGGCAATTTACATCCCGCCCATCAGCATAACAAGGCTCCCTGTTCTCCAGGGCCTGTCTTGCCTTTCTGGTTTTTACACATTTTGTGGATGTCCCTTTTGACCGGTGGGAAGTGATACTTCTTTGTAGTGCAGATTTGCATTGCCCGCTTGCTTGCTTGGCCAAAAAGGGCGTATGCGTTTTCTCCTGAATATATTCAGGAGAAAACACATACGCCCTTTTTGGCCAAGTGCATCATTGTCGAAGTTGTGCCCTTCTTCCTGTGCTTTAAAGGCGATTCCAACGTACCTCTTGAAATCTGTTTCCTGCTATTCTGCCTCGCTTTCAAGTCCGCCTCGTTGCCTTCCCTCAACAGATTTTTGGACGATAGTTGTCCTTTATTACTCGGCCAGTTTGTGAATTGCTGTGCCCCTGAGCTCCATTTTTCAACTCGTTTTTGGTGAGCTGACCGCAAGTCCAAAATTTTGGTTCAGGATCTATACTGATTCCCGGTGGGTGGCTGAGACTTTGGTTAATTCTTCTTCCTGCCGGGAAATTACAGTGATATGTGCCCGTCCAAATGCCTAACAGCTACTCTCTCATTGGTTCTCCCTCTTCCCTTTCATCCTCTGCCAAATTGGCAACCTGTGCGAACCAGGAGGTTAAAGGGGCTGTCTCTCCAAGTTGGGAGGTTGATAATAAAGCAGATGGAAAGTCAAACCGGAGCACCAGGAGAGGGACTATTCGTTGAGTTTTAGAAACCTTTCGTATTCACAGTGTGTCCGTTCTCTAGGATTCCCGTACATGTTATATCTGTAGTAATATTCCCTTCAACCTGGAGAGTTGGGACCCATGGAATGTGTGCCATGCATTATTGCTTTAAAGGGTCTGCATTTGCTCACCCAATCTCACCAATCCTCTCAGTCCCAAGTGTCCAGCCTTATGCCACATCCAGCTGTCATTGTAGATAGGGTCATTTCAGGTTTCATCAGAGACCCTGAAGGAATTGTAAAGAATTTCCCAGTTTTTTTGTTTTATTTTTGAAATTCCTTTTTATAGTGGGTTTGAGCTGATTCTCGCTGCCATATTTATCCCAGTCTAGACACACTTGATTCCCTTATGGAGACATATCAATACATAGGTTTTAAGATTCTTACTAGTCAGATATATTCCTCTGCGGGAAATATGGGGTTTTGAGTCCCTTTCACTGAGGAAGGTGTAGGTCTTGTCTATTCCATAGTTGGTTTTTGGAACGGTACCTGTGCTTATATCAAACTCTGGTTTTATGCATCACCCCACCTCTCCTTCCCCCTTAAGCAGGCATAAGAGTGTTTTCTAAATGTGAGACACTGTTCTCTTTCCTAACTCAGTTCAAGTGTAGCCATGTTTACAGGATCTTCATAAGTGATATCTTATGATAAGTTTCTTTTTCTGTGTGACTTATTTCACTTAGAATCATCATACCTGAATCCACCCATTTTGCTGCTACTGGTCTTATGACATTGATTTCATGGCTGAGGGATATTCCATCGTACGTAAGTACCACAATTTTTTGAACCATTTTTATATTTCCTGGGATATTTAAGGTGTACCCAAGTTGAGGTCCTTGTAAGCAGTGCAGCCCTAAATTTTGGGGTGGCTGTGTCTTTTTGATTTTCAGTTTTCCCAAGGTATATTCCCTAGACTGGAAGTGCCCTTGGCTCTGTAGCTCTGTTGTTTACTTGTTTTAGGGAACACAATGCACGCCTCCAGAGAGGCAGTTGGCAATTTACATCCCGCCCATCAGCATAACAAGGCTCCCTGTTCTCCAGGGCCTGTCTTGCCTTTCTGGTTTTTACACATTTTGTGGATGTCCCTTTTGACCGGTGGGAAGTGATACTTCTTTGTAGTGCAGATTTGCATTGCCCGCTTGCTTGCTTGGCCAAAAAGGGCGTATGCGTTTTCTCCTGAATATATTCAGGAGAAAACACATACGCCCTTTTTGGCCAAGTGCATCATTGTCGAAGTTGTGCCCTTCTTCCTGTGCTTTAAAGGCGATTCCAACGTACCTCTTGAAATCTGTTTCCTGCTATTCTGCCACGCTTTGAAGTCCGCCTCGTTGCCTTCCCTCAACAGACTTTTGGACGATAGTTGTCCTTTATTACTCGGCCAGTTTGTGAATTGCTGTGCCCCTGAGCTCCATTTTTCAACTCGTTTTTGGTGAGCTGACCGCAAGTCCAAAATTTTGGTTCAGGATCTATACTGATTCCCGGTGGGTGGCTGAGACTTTGGTTAATTCTTCTTCCTGCCGGGAAATTACAGTGATATGTGCCCGTCCAAATGCCTAACAGCTACTCTCTCATTGGTTCTCCCTCTTCCCTTTCATCCTCTGCCAAATTGGCAACCTGTGCGAACCAGGAGGTTAAAGGGGCTGTCTCTCCAAGTTGGGAGGTTGATAATAAAGCAGATGGAAAGTCAAACCGGAGCACCAGGAGAGGGACTATTCGTTGAGTTTTAGAAACCTTTCGTATTCACAGTGTGTCCGTTCTCTAGGATTCCCGTACATGTTATATCTGTAGTAATATTCCCTTCAACCTGGAGAGTTGGGACCCATGGAATGTGTGCCATGCATTATTGCTTTAAAGGGTCTGGATTTGCTCACCCAATCTCACCAATCCTCTCAGTCCCAAGTGTCCAGCCTTATGCCACATCCAGCTGTCATTGTAGATAGGGTCATTTCAGGTTTCATCAGAGACCCTGAAGGAATTGTAAAGAATTTCCCAGTTTTTTTGTTTTATTTTTGAAATTCCTTTTTATAGTGGGTTTGAGCTGATTCTCGCTGCCATATTTATCCCAGTCTAGACACACTTGATTCCCTTACGGAGACATATCAATACATAGGTTTTAAGATTCTTACTAGTCAGATATATTCCTCTGCGGGAAATATGGGGTTTTGAGTCCCTTTCACTGAGGAAGGTGTAGGTCTTGTCTATTCCATAGTTGGTTTTTGGAACGGTACCTGTGCTTATATCAAACTCTGGTTTTATGCATCACCCCACCTCTCCTTCCCCCTTAAGCAGGCATAAGAGTGTTTTCTAAATGTGAGACACTGTTCTCTTTCCTAACTCAGTTCAAGTGTAGCCATGTTTACAGGATCTTCATAAGTGATATCTTATGATAAGTTTCTTTTTCTGTGTGACTTATTTCACTTAGAATCATCGTACCTGAATCCACCCATTTTGCTGCTACTGGTCTTATGACATTGATTTCATGGCTGAGGGATATTCCATCGTACGTAAGTACCACAATTTTTTGAACCATTTTTATATTTCCTGGGATATTTAAGGTGTACCCAAGTTGAGGTCCTTGTAAGCAGTGCAGCCCTAAATTTTGGGGTGGCTGTGTCTTTTTGATTTTCAGTTTTCCCAAGGTATATTCCCGAGACTGGAAGTGCCCTTGGCTCTGTAGCTCTGTTGTTTACTTGTTTTAGGGAACACAATGCACTCCTCCAGAGAGGCAGTTGGCAATTTACATCCCGCCCATCAGCATAACAAGGCTCCCTGTTCTCCAGGGCCTGTCTTGCCTTTCTGGTTTTTACACATTTTGTGGATGTCCCTTTTGACCGGTTGGAAGTGATACTTCTTTGTAGTGCAGATTTGCATTGCCCGCTTGCTTGCTTGGCCAAAAAGGGCGTATGCGTTTTCTCCTGAATATATTCAGGAGAAAACGCATACGCCCTTTTTGGCCAAGTGCATCATTGTCGAAGTTGTGCCCCTCTTCCTGTGCTTTAAAGGCGATTCCAACGTACCTCTTGAAATCTGTTTCCTGCTATTCTGCCACGCTTTCAAGTCCGCCTCGTTGCCTTCCCTCAACAGATTTTTGGACGATAGTTGTCCTTTATTACTCTTCCAGTTTGTGAATTGCTGTGCCCCTGAGCTCCATTTTTCAACTCGTTTTTGGTGAGCTGACCGCAAGTCCAAAATTTTGGTTCAGGATCTATACTGATTCCCGGTGGGTGGCTGAGACTTTGGTTAATTCTTCTTCCTGCCGGGAAATTACAGTGATATGTGCCCGTCCAAATGCCTAACAGCTACTCTCTCATTGGTTCTCCCTCTTCCCTTTCATCCTCTGCCAAATTGGCAACCTGTGCGAACCAGGAGGTTAAAGGGGCTGTCTCTCCAAGTTGGGAGGTTGATAATAAAGCAGATGGAAAGTCAAACCGGAGCACCAGGAGAGGGACTATTCGTTGAGTTTTAGAAACCTTTCGTATTCACAGTGTGTCCGTTCTCTAGGATTCCCGTACATGTTATATCTGTAGTGATATTCCCTTCAACCTGGAGAGTTGGGACCCATGGAATGTGTGCCATGCATTATTGCTTTAAAGGGTCTGCATTTGCTCACCCAATCTCACCAATCCTCTCAGTCCCAAGTGTCCAGCCTTATGCCACATCCAGCTGTCATTGTAGATAGGGTCATTTCAGGTTTCATCAGAGACCCTGAAGGAATTGTAAAGAATTTCCCAGTTTTTTTGTTTTATTTTTGAAATTCCTTTTTATAGTGGGTTTGAGCTGATTCTCGCTGCCATATTTATCCCAGTCTAGACACACTTGATTCCCTTACGGAGACATATCAATACATAGGTTTTAAGATTCTTACTTTACTAGTCAGATATATTCCTCTGCGGGAAATATGGGGTTTTGAGTCCCTTTCACTGAGGAAGGTGTAGGTCTTGTCTATTCCATAGTTGGTTTTTGGAACGGTACCTGTGCTTATATCAAACTCTGGTTTTATGCATCACCCCACCTCTCCTTCCCCCTTAAGCAGGCATAAGAGTGTTTTCTAAATGTGAGACACTGTTCTCTTTCCTAACTCAGTTCAAGTGTAGCCATGTTTACAGGATCTTCATAAGTGATATCTTATGATAAGTTTCTTTTTCTGTGTGACTTATTTCACTTAGAATCATCATACCTGAATCCACCCATTTTGCTGCTACTGGTCTTATGACATTGATTTCATGGCTGAGGGATATTCCATCGTACGTAAGTACCACAATTTTTTGAACCATTTTTATATTTCCTGGGATATTTAAGGTGTACCCAAGTTGAGGTCCTTGTAAGCAGTGCAGCCCTAAATTTTGGGGTGGCTGTGTCTTTTTGATTTTCAGTTTTCCCAAGGTATATTCCCTAGACTGGAAGTGCCCTTGGCTCTGTAGCTCTGTTGTTTACTTGTTTTAGGGAACACAATGCACGCCTCCAGAGAGGCAGTTGGCAATTTACATCCCGCCCATCAGCATAACAAGGCTCCCTGTTCTCCAGGGCCTGTCTTGCCTTTCTGGTTTTTACACATTTTGTGGATGTCCCTTTTGACCGGTGGGAAGTGATACTTCTTTGTAGTGCAGATTTGCATTGCCCGCTTGCTTGCTTGGCCAAAAAGGGCGTATGCGTTTTCTCCTGAATATATTCAGGAGAAAACGCATACGCCCTTTTTGGCCAAGTGCATCATTGTCGAAGTTGTGCCCTTCTTCCTGTGCTTTAAAGGCGATTCCAACGTACCTCTTGAAATCTGTTTCCTGCTATTCTGCCACGCTTTGAAGTCCGCCTCGTTGCCTTCCCTCAACAGACTTTTGGACGATAGTTGTCCTTTATTACTCGGCCAGTTTGTGAATTGCTGTGCCCCTGAGCTCCATTTTTCAACTCGTTTTTGGTGAGCTGACCGCAAGTCCAAAATTTTGGTTCAGGATCTATACTGATTCCCGGTGGGTGGCTGAGACTTTGGTTAATTCTTCTTCCTGCCGGGAAATTACAGTGATATGTGCCCGTCCAAATGCCTAACAGCTACTCTCTCATTGGTTCTCCCTCTTCCCTTTCATCCTCTGCCAAATTGGCAACCTGTGCGAACCAGGAGGTTAAAGGGGCTGTCTCTCCAAGTTGGGAGGTTGATAATAAAGCAGATGGAAAGTCAAACCGGAGCACCAGGAGAGGGACTATTCGTTGAGTTTTAGAAACCTTTCGTATTCACAGTGTGTCCGTTCTCTAGGATTCCCGTACATGTTATATCTGTAGTAATATTCCCTTCAACCTGGAGAGTTGGGACCCATGGAATGTGTGCCATGCATTATTGCTTTAAAGGGTCTGCATTTGCTCACCCAATCTCACCAATCCTCTCAGTCCCAAGTGTCCAGCCTTATGCCACATCCAGCTGTCATTGTAGATAGGGTCATTTCAGGTTTCATCAGAGACCCTGAAGGAATTGTAAAGAATTTCCCAGTTTTTTTGTTTTATTTTTGAAATTCCTTTTTATAGTGGGTTTGAGCTGATTCTCACTGCCATATTTATCCCAGTCTAGACACACTTGATTCCCTTACGGAGACATATCAATACATAAGTTTTAAGATTCTTACTTTACTAGTCAAATATATTCCTCTGCGGGAAATATGGGGTTTTGAGTCCCTTTCACTGAGGAAGGTGTAGGTCTTGTCTATTCCATAGTTGGTTTTTGGAACGGTACCTGTGCTTATATCAAACTCTGGTTTTATGCATCACCCCACCTCTCCTTCCCCCTTAAGCAGGCATAAGAGTGTTTTCTAAATGTGAGACACTGTTCTCTTTCCTAACTCAGTTCAAGTGTAGCCATGTTTACAGGATCTTCATAAGTGATGTCTTATGATAAGTTTCTTTTTCTCTGTGACTTATTTCACTTAGAATCATCGTACCTGAATCCACCCATTTTGCTGCTACTGGTCTTATGACATTGATTTCATGGCTGAGGGATATTCCATCGTACGTAAGTACCACAATTTTTTGAACCATTTTTATATTTCCTGGGATATTTAAGGTGTACCCAAGTTGAGGTACTTGTAAGCAGTGCAGCCCTAAATTTTGGGGTGGCTGTGTCTTTTTGATTTTCAGTTTTCCCAAGGTATATTCCCTAGACTGGAAGTGCCCTTGGCTCTGTAGCTCTGTTGTTTACTTGTTTTAGGGAACACAATGCACTCCTCCAGAGAGGCATTTGGCAATTTACATCCCGCCCATCAGCATAACAAGGCTCCCTGTTCTCCAGGGCCTGTCTTGCCTTTCTGGTTTTTACACATTTTGTGGATGTCCCTTTTGACCGGTGGGAAGTGATCCTTCTTTGTAGTGCAGATTTGCATTGCCCGCTTGCTTGCTTGGCCAAAAAGGGCGTATGCGTTTTCTCCTGAATATATTCAGGAGAAAACGCATACGCCCTTTTTGGCCAAGTGCATCATTGTCGAAGTTGTGCCCCTCTTCCTGTGCTTTAAAGGCGATTCCAACGTACCTCTTGAAATCTGTTTCCTGCTATTCTGCCTCGCTTTCAAGTCCGCCTCGTTGCCTTCCCTCAACAGATTTTTGGACGATAGTTGTCCTTTATTACTCGGCCAGTTTGTGAATTGCTGTGCCCCTGAGCTCCATTTTTCAACTCGTTTTTGGTGAGCTGACCGCAAGTCCAAAATTTTGGTTCAGGATCTATACTGATTCCCGGTGGGTGGCTGAGACTTTGGTTAATTCTTCTTCCTGCCGGGAAATTACAGTGATATGTGCCCGTCCAAATGCCTAACAGCTACTCTCTCATTGGTTCTCCCTCTTCCCTTTCATCCTCTGCCAAATTGGCAACCTGTGCGAACCAGGAGGTTAAAGGGGCTGTCTCTCCAAGTTGGGAGGTTGATAATAAAGCAGATGGAAAGTCAAACCGGAGCACCAGGAGAGGGACTATTCGTTGAGTTTTAGAAACCTTTCGTATTCACAGTGTGTCCGTTCTCTAGGATTCCCGTACATGTTATATCTGTAGTAATATTCCCTTCAACCTGGAGAGTTGGGACCCATGGAATGTGTGCCATGCATTATTGCTTTAAAGGGTCTGCATTTGCTCACCCAATCTCACCAATCCTCTCAGTCCCAAGTGTCCAGCCTTATGCCACATCCAGCTGTCATTGTAGATAGGGTCATTTCAGGTTTCATCAGAGACCCTGAAGGAATTGTAAAGAATTTCCCAGTTTTTTTAATTTTGTTTTTGAAATTCCTTTTTATAGTGGGTTTGAGCTGATTCTCGCTGCCATGTTTGTGCCAGTCTAGACACACTTGATTCCCTTACGGAGACATATCAATACATAGGTTTTAAGATTCTTACTAGTCAGATATATTCCTCTGCGGGAAATATGGGGTTTTGAGTACCTTTCACTGAGGAAGGTGTAGGTCTTGTCTATTCCATAGTTGGTTTTTGGAACGGTACCTGTGCTTATATCAAACTCTGGTTTTATGCATCACCCCACCTCTCCTTCCCCCTTAAGCAGGCATAAGAGTGTTTTCTAAATGTGAGACACTGTTCTCTTTCCTAACTCAGTTCAAGTGTAGCCATGTTTACAGGATCTTCATAAGTGATATCTTATGATAAGTTTCTTTTTCTGTGTGACTTATTTCACTTAGAATCATCATACCTGAATCCACCCATTTTGCTGCTACTGGTCTTATGACATTGATTTCATGGCTGAGGGATATTCCATCGTACGTAAGTACCACAATTTTTTGAACCATTTTTATATTTCCTGGGATATTTAAGGTGTACCCAAGTGGAGGTCCTTGTAAGCAGTGCAGCCCTAAATTTTGGGGTGGCTGTGTCTTTTTGATATTCAGTTTTCCCAAGGTATATTCCCTAGACTGGAAGTGCCCTTGGCTCTGTAGCTCTGTTGTTTACTTGTTTTAGGGAACACAATGCACTCCTCCAGAGAGGCAGTTGGCTATTTACATCCCGCCCATCAGCATAACAAGGCTCCCTGTTCTCCAGGGCCTGTCTTGCCTTTCTGGTTTTTACACATTTTGTGGATGTCCCTTTTGACCGGAGGGAAGTGATACTTCTTTGTAGTGCAGAATTGCATTGCCCGCTTGCTTGCTTGGCCAAAAAGGGCGTATGCGTTTTCTCCTGAATATATTCAGGAGAAAACGCATACGCCCTTTTTGGCCAAGTGCATCATTGTCGAAGTTGTGCCCCTCTTCCTGTGCTTTAAAGGCGATTCCAACGTACCTCTTGAAATCTGTTTCCTGCTATTCTGCCTCGCTTTCAAGTCCACCTCGTTGCCTTCCCTCAACAGATTTTTGGACGATAGTTGTCCTTTATTACTCGGCCAGTTTGTGAATTGCTGTGCCCCTGAGCTCCATTTTTCAACTCGTTTTTGGTGAGCTGACCGCAAGTCCAAAATTTTGGTTCAGGATCTATACTGATTCCCGGTGGGTGGCTGAGACTTTGGTTAATTCTTCTTCCTGCCGGGAAATTACAGTGATATGTGCCCGTCCAAATGCCTAACAGCTACTCTCTCATTGGTTCTCCCTCTTCCCTTTCATCCTCTGCCAAATTGGCAACCTGTGCGAACCAGGAGGTTAAAGGGGCTGTCTCTCCAAGTTGGGAGGTTGATAATAAAGCAGATGGAAAGTCAAACCGGAGCACCAGGAGAGGGACTATTCGTTGAGTTTTAGAAACCTTTCGTATTCACAGTGTGTCCGTTCTCTAGGATTCCCGTACATGTTATATCTGTAGTAATATTCCCTTCAACCTGGAGAGTTGGGACCCATGGAACGTGTGCCATGCATTATTGCTTTAAAGGGTCTGCATTTGCTCACCCAATCTCACTAATCCTCTCAGTCCCAAGTGTCCAGCCTTATGCCACATCCAGCTGTCATTGTAGATAGGGTCATTTCAGGTTTCATCAGAGACCCTGAAGGAATTGTAAAGAATTTCCCAGTTTTTTTGTTTTATTTTTGAAATTCCTTTTTATAGTGGGTTTGAGCTGATTCTCGCTGCCATATTTATCCCAGTCTAGACACACTTGATTCCCTTACGGAGACATATCAATACATAGGTTTTAAGATTCTTACTAGTCAGATATATTCCTCTGCGGGAAATATGGGGTTTTGAGTCCCTTTCACTGAGGAAGGTGTAGGTCTTGTCTATTCCATAGTTGGTTTTTGGAACGGTACCTTTGCTTATATCAAACTCTGGTTTTATGCATCACCCCACCTCTCCTTCCCCCTTAAGCAGGCATAAGAGTGTTTTCTAAATGTGAGACACTGTTCTCTTTCCTAACTCATTTCAAGTGTAGCCATGTTTACAGGATCTTCATAAGTGATATCTTATGATAAGTTTCTTTTTCTGTGTGACTTATTTCACTTAGAATCATCGTACCTGAATCCACCCATTTTGCTGCTACTGGTCTTATGACATTGATTTCATGGCTGAGGGATATTCCATCGTACGTAAGTACCACAATTTTTTGAACCATTTTTATATTTCCTGGGATATTTAAGGTGTACCCAAGTTGAGGTCCTTGTAAGCAGTGCAGCCCTAAATTTTGGGGTGGCTGTGTCTTTTTGATTTTCAGTTTTCCCAAGGTATATTCCCTAGACTGGAAGTGCCCTTGGCTCTGTAGCTCTGTTGTTTACTTGTTTTAGGGAACACAATGCACTCCTCCAGAGAGGCATTTGGCAATTTACATCCCGCGCATCAGCATAACAAGGCTCCCTGTTCTCCAGGGCCTGTCTTGCCTTTCTGGTTTTTACACATTTTGTGGATGTCCCTTTTGACCGGTGGGAAGTGATCCTTCTTTGTAGTGCAGATTTGCATTGTCCGCTTGCTTGCTTGGCCAAAAAGGGCGTATGCGTTTTCTCCTGAATATATTCAGGAGAAAACGCATACGCCCTTTTTGGCCAAGTTCATCATTGTCGAAGTTGTGCCCCTCTTCCTGTGCTTTAAAGGCGATTCCAACGTACCTCTTGAAATCTGTTTCCTGCTATTCTGCCTCGCTTTCAAGTCCGCCTCGTTGCCTTCCCTCAACAGATTTTTGGACGATAGTTGTCCTTTATTACTCGGCCAGTTTGTGAATTGCTGTGCCCCTGAGCTCCATTTTTCAACTCGTTTTTGGTGAGCTGACCGCAAGTCCAAAATTTTGGTTCAGGATCTATACTGATTCCCGGTGGGTGGCTGAGACTTTGGTTAATTCTTCTTCCTGCCGGGAAATTACAGTGATATGTGCCCGTCCAAATGCCTAACAGCTACTCTCTCATTGGTTCTCCCTCTTCCCTTTCATCCTCTGCCAAATTGGCAACCTGTGCGAACCAGGAGGTTAAAGGGGCTGTCTCTCCAAGTTGGGAGGTTGATAATAAAGCAGATGGAAAGTCAAACCGGAGCACCAGGAGAGGGACTATTCGTTGAGTTTTAGAAACCTTTCGTATTCACAGTGTGTCCGTTCTCTAGGATTCCCGTACATGTTATATCTGTAGTAATATTCCCTTCAACCTGGAGAGTTGGGACCCATGGAACGTGTGCCATGCATTATTGCTTTAAAGGGTCTGCATTTGCTCACCCAATCTCACCAATCCTCTCAGTCCCAAGTGTCCAGCCTTATGCCACATCCAGCTGTCATTGTAGATAGGGTCATTTCAGGTTTCATCAGAGACCCTGAAGGAATTGTAAAGAATTTCCCAGTTTTTTTGTTTTATTTTTGAAATTCCTTTTTATAGTGGGTTTGAGCTGATTCTCGCTGCCATATTTATCCCAGTCTAGACACACTTGATTCCCTTACGGAGACATATCAATACGTAGCTTTTAAGATTCTTACTAGTCAGATATATTCCTCTGCGGGAAATATGGGGTTTTGAGTCCCTTTCACTGAGGAAGGTGTAGGTCTTGTCTATTCCATAGTTGGTTTTTGGAACGGTACCTGTGCTTATATCAAACTCTGGTTTTATGCATCACCCCACCTCTCCTTCCCCCTTAAGCAGGCATAAGAGTGTTTTCTAAATGTGAGACACTGTTCTCTTTCCTAACTCAGTTCAAGTGTAGCCATGTTTACAGGATCTTCATAAGTGATATCTTATGATAAGTTTCTTTTTCTGTGTGACTTATTTCACTTAGAATCATCGTACCTGAATCCACCCATTTTGCTGCTACTGGTCTTATGACATTGATTTCATGGCTGAGGGATATTCCATCGTACGTAAGTACCACAATTTTTTGAACCATTTTTATATTTCCTGGGATATTTAAGGTGTACCCAAGTTGAGGTCCTTGTAAGCAGTGCAGCCCTAAATTTTGGGGTGGCTGTGTCTTTTTGATTTTCAGTTTTCCCAAGGTATATTCCCTAGACTGGAAGTGCCCTTGGCTCTGTAGCTCTGTTGTTTACTTGTTTTAGGGAACACAATGCACGCCTCCAGAGAGGCAGTTGGCAATTTACATCCCGCCCATCAGCATAACAAGGCTCCCTGTTCTCCAGGGCCTGTCTTGCCTTTCTGGTTTTTACACATTTTGTGGATGTCCCTTTTGACCGGTGGGAAGTGATACTTCTTTGTAGTGCAGATTTGCATTGCCCGCTTGCTTGCTTGGCCAAAAAGGGCGTATGCGTTTTCTCCTGAATATATTCAGGAGAAAACGCATACGCCCTTTTTGGCCAAGTGCATCATTGTCGAAGTTGTGCCCCTCTTCCTGTGCTTTAAAGGTGATTCCAACGTACCTCTTGAAATCTGTTTCCTGCTATTCTGCCTCGCTTTCAAGTCCGCCTCGTTGCCTTCCCTCAACAGATTTTTGGACGATAGTTGTCCTTTATTACTCAGCCAGTTTGTGAATTGCTGTGCCCCTGAGCTCCATTTTTCAACTCGTTTTTGGTGAGCTGACCGCAAGTCCAAAATTTTGGTTCAGGATCTATACTGATTCCCGGTGGGTGGCTGAGACTTTGGTTAATTCTTCTTCCTGCCGGGAAATTACAGTGATATGTGCCCGTCCAAATGCCTAACAGCTACTCTCTCATTGGTTCTCCCTCTTCCCTTTCATCCTCTGCCAAATTGGCAACCTGTGCGAACCAGGAGGTTAAAGGGGCTGTCTCTCCAAGTTGGGAGGTTGATAATAAAGCAGATGGAAAGTCAAACCGGAGCACCAGGAGAGGGACTATTCGTTGAGTTTTAGAAACCTTTCGTATTCACAGTGTGTCCGTTCTCTAGGATTCCCGTACATGTTATATCTGTAGTAATATTCCCTTCAACCTGGAGAGTTGGGACCCATGGAATGTGTGCCATGCATTATTGCTTTAAAGGGTCTGCATTTGCTCACCCAATCTCACCAATCCTCTCAGTCCCAAGTGTCCAGCCTTATGCCACATCCAGCTGTCATTGTAGATAGGGTCATTTCAGGTTTCATCAGAGACCCTGAAGGAATTGTAAAGAATTTCCCAGTTTTTTTGTTTTATTTTTGAAATTCCTTTTTATAGTGGGTTTGAGCTGATTCTCGCTGCCATATTTATCCCAGTCTAGACACACTTGATTCCCTTACGGAGACATATCAATACATAGGTTTTAAGATTCTTACTAGTCAGATATATTCCTCTGCGGGAAATATGGGGTTTTGAGTCCCTTTCACTGAGGAAGGTGTAGGTCTTGTCTATTCCATAGTTGGTTTTTGGAACGGTACCTGTGCTTATATCAAACTCTGGTTTTATGCATCACCCCACCTCTCCTTCCCCCTTAAGCAGGCATAAGAGTGTTTTCTAAATGTGAGACACTGTTCTCTTTCCTAACTCAGTTCAAGTGTAGCCATGTTTACAGGATCTTCATAAGTGATATCTTATGATAAGTTTCTTTTTCTGTGTGACTTATTTCACTTAGAATCATCGCACCTGAATCCACCCATTTTGCTGCTACTGGTCTTATGACATTGATTTCATGGCTGAGGGATATTCCATCGTACGTAAGTACCACAATTTTTTGAACCATTTTTATATTTCCTGGGATATTTAAGGTGTACCCAAGTTGAGGTCCTTGTAAGCAGTGCAGCCCTAAATTTTGGGGTGGCTGTGTCTTTTTGATTTTCAGTTTTCCCAAGGTATATTCCCGAGACTGGAAGTGCCCTTGGCTCTGTAGCTCTGTTGTTTACTTGTTTTAGGGAACACAATGCACTCCTCCAGAGAGGCAGTTGGCAATTTACATCCCGCCCATCAGCATAACAAGGCTCCCTGTTCTCCAGGGCCTGTCTTGCCTTTCTGGTTTTTACACATTTTGTGGATGTCCCTTTTGACCGGTTGGAAGTGATACTTCTTTGTAGTGCAGATTTGCATTGCCCGCTTGCTTGCTTGGCCAAAAAGGGCGTATGCGTTTTCTCCTGAATATATTCAGGAGAAAACGCATACGCCCTTTTTGGCCAAGTGCATCATTGTCGAAGTTGTGCCCCTCTTCCTGTGCTTTAAAGGCGATTCCAACGTACCTCTTGAAATCTGTTTCCTGCTATTCTGCCACGCTTTCAAGTCCGCCTCGTTGCCTTCCCTCAACAGATTTTTGGACGATAGTTGTCCTTTATTACTCTTCCAGTTTGTGAATTGCTGTGCCCCTGAGCTCCATTTTTCAACTCGTTTTTGGTGAGCTGACCGCAAGTCCAAAATTTTGGTTCAGGATCTATACTGATTCCCGGTGGGTGGCTGAGACTTTGGTTAATTCTTCTTCCTGCCGGGAAATTACAGTGATATGTGCCCGTCCAAATGCCTAACAGCTACTCTCTCATTGGTTCTCCCTCTTCCCTTTCATCCTCTGCCAAATTGGCAACCTGTGCGAACCAGGAGGTTAAAGGGGCTGTCTCTCCAAGTTGGGAGGTTGATAATAAAGCAGATGGAAAGTCAAACCGGAGCACCAGGAGAGGGACTATTCGTTGAGTTTTAGAAACCTTTCGTATTCACAGTGTGTCCGTTCTCTAGGATTCCCGTACATGTTATATCTGTAGTGATATTCCCTTCAACCTGGAGAGTTGGGACCCATGGAATGTGTGCCATGCATTATTGCTTTAAAGGGTCTGCATTTGCTCACCCAATCTCACCAATCCTCTCAGTCCCAAGTGTCCAGCCTTATGCCACATCCAGCTGTCATTGTAGATAGGGTCATTTCAGGTTTCATCAGAGACCCTGAAGGAATTGTAAAGAATTTCCCAGTTTTTTTGTTTTATTTTTGAAATTCCTTTTTATAGTGGGTTTGAGCTGATTCTCGCTGCCATATTTATCCCAGTCTAGACACACTTGATTCCCTTACGGAGACATATCAATACATAGGTTTTAAGATTCTTACTTTACTAGTCAGATATATTCCTCTGCGGGAATTATGGGGTTTTGAGTCCCTTTCACTGAGGAAGGTGTAGGTCTTGTCTATTCCATAGTTGGTTTTTGGAACGGTACCTGTGCTTATATCAAACTCTGGTTTTATGCATCACCCCACCTCTCCTTCCCCCTTAAGCAGGCATAAGAGTGTTTTCTAAATGTGAGACACTGTTCTCTTTCCTAACTCAGTTCAAGTGTAGCCATGTTTACAGGATCTTCATAAGTGATATCTTATGATAAGTTTCTTTTTCTGTGTGACTTATTTCACTTAGAATCATCATACCTGAATCCACCCATTTTGCTGCTACTGGTCTTATGACATTGATTTCATGGCTGAGGGATATTCCATCGTACGTAAGTACCACAATTTTTTGAACCATTTTTATATTTCCTGGGATATTTAAGGTGTACCCAAGTTGAGGTCCTTGTAAGCAGTGCAGCCCTAAATTTTGGGGTGGCTGTGTCTTTTTGATTTTCAGTTTTCCCAAGGTATATTCCCTAGACTGGAAGTGCCCTTGGCTCTGTAGCTCTGTTGTTTACTTGTTTTAGGGAACACAATGCACGCCTCCAGAGAGGCAGTTGGCAATTTACATCCCGCCCATCAGCATAACAAGGCTCCCTGTTCTCCAGGGCCTGTCTTGCCTTTCTGGTTTTTACACATTTTGTGGATGTCCCTTTTGACCGGTGGGAAGTGATACTTCTTTGTAGTGCAGATTTGCATTGCCCGCTTGCTTGCTTGGCCAAAAAGGGCGTATGCGTTTTCTCCTGAATATATTCAGGAGAAAACGCATACGCCCTTTTTGGCCAAGTGCATCATTGTCGAAGTTGTGCCCTTCTTCCTGTGCTTTAAAGGCGATTCCAACGTACCTCTTGAAATCTGTTTCCTGCTATTCTGCCACGCTTTGAAGTCCGCCTCGTTGCCTTCCCTCAACAGACTTTTGGACGATAGTTGTCCTTTATTACTCGGCCAGTTTGTGAATTGCTGTGCCCCTGAGCTCCATTTTTCAACTCGTTTTTGGTGAGCTGACCGCAAGTCCAAAATTTTGGTTCAGGATCTATACTGATTCCCGGTGGGTGGCTGAGACTTTGGTTAATTCTTCTTCCTGCCGGGAAATTACAGTGATATGTGCCCGTCCAAATGCCTAACAGCTACTCTCTCATTGGTTCTCCCTCTTCCCTTTCATCCTCTGCCAAATTGGCAACCTGTGCGAACCAGGAGGTTAAAGGGGCTGTCTCTCCAAGTTGGGAGGTTGATAATAAAGCAGATGGAAAGTCAAACCGGAGCACCAGGAGAGGGACTATTCGTTGAGTTTTAGAAACCTTTCGTATTCACAGTGTGTCCGTTCTCTAGGATTCCCGTACATGTTATATCTGTAGTAATATTCCCTTCAACCTGGAGAGTTGGGACCCATGGAATGTGTGCCATGCATTATTGCTTTAAAGGGTCTGCATTTGCTCACCCAATCTCACCAATCCTCTCAGTCCCAAGTGTCCAGCCTTATGCCACATCCAGCTGTCATTGTAGATAGGGTCATTTCAGGTTTCATCAGAGACCCTGAAGGAATTGTAAAGAATTTCCCAGTTTTTTTGTTTTATTTTTGAAATTCCTTTTTATAGTGGGTTTGAGCTGATTCTCACTGCCATATTTATCCCAGTCTAGACACACTTGATTCCCTTACGGAGACATATCAATACATAAGTTTTAAGATTCTTACTTTACTAGTCAGATATATTCCTCTGCGGGAAATATGGGGTTTTGAGTCCCTTTCACTGAGGAAGGTGTAGGTCTTGTCTATTCCATAGTTGGTTTTTGGAACGGTACCTGTGCTTATATCAAACTCTGGTTTTATGCATCACCCCACCTCTCCTTCCCCCTTAAGCAGGCATAAGAGTGTTTTCTAAATGTGAGACACTGTTCTCTTTCCTAACTCAGTTCAAGTGTAGCCATGTTTACAGGATCTTCATAAGTGATGTCTTATGATAAGTTTCTTTTTCTCTGTGACTTATTTCACTTAGAATCATCGTACCTGAATCCACCCATTTTGCTGCTACTGGTCTTATGACATTGATTTCATGGCTGAGGGATATTCCATCGTACGTAAGTACCACAATTTTTTGAACCATTTTTATATTTCCTGGGATATTTAAGGTGTACCCAAGTTGAGGTACTTGTAAGCAGTGCAGCCCTAAATTTTGGGGTGGCTGTGTCTTTTTGATTTTCAGTTTTCCCAAGGTATATTCCCTAGACTGGAAGTGCCCTTGGCTCTGTAGCTCTGTTGTTTACTTGTTTTAGGGAACACAATGCACTCCTCCAGAGAGGCATTTGGCAATTTACATCCCGCCCATCAGCATAACAAGGCTCCCTGTTCTCCAGGGCCTGTCTTGCCTTTCTGGTTTTTACACATTTTGTGGATGTCCCTTTTGACCGGTGGGAAGTGATCCTTCTTTGTAGTGCAGATTTGCATTGCCCGCTTGCTTGCTTGGCCAAAAAGGGCGTATGCGTTTTCTCCTGAATATATTCAGGAGAAAACGCATACGCCCTTTTTGGCCAAGTGCATCATTGTCGAAGTTGTGCCCCTCTTCCTGTGCTTTAAAGGCGATTCCAACGTACCTCTTGAAATCTGTTTCCTGCTATTCTGCCTCGCTTTCAAGTCCGCCTCGTTGCCTTCCCTCAACAGATTTTTGGACGATAGTTGTCCTTTATTACTCGGCCAGTTTGTGAATTGCTGTGCCCCTGAGCTCCATTTTTCAACTCGTTTTTGGTGAGCTGACCGCAAGTCCAAAATTTTGGTTCAGGATCTATACTGATTCCCGGTGGGTGGCTGAGACTTTGGTTAATTCTTCTTCCTGCCGGGAAATTACAGTGATATGTGCCCGTCCAAATGCCTAACAGCTACTCTCTCATTGGTTCTCCCTCTTCCCTTTCATCCTCTGCCAAATTGGCAACCTGTGCGAACCAGGAGGTTAAAGGGGCTGTCTCTCCAAGTTGGGAGGTTGATAATAAAGCAGATGGAAAGTCAAACCGGAGCACCAGGAGAGGGACTATTCGTTGAGTTTTAGAAACCTTTCGTATTCACAGTGTGTCCGTTCTCTAGGATTCCCGTACATGTTATATCTGTAGTAATATTCCCTTCAACCTGGAGAGTTGGGACACATGGAATGTGTGCCATGCATTATTGCTTTAAAGGGTCTGCATTTGCTCACCCAATCTCACCAATCCTCTCAGTCCCAAGTGTCCAGCCTTATGCCACATCCAGCTGTCATTGTAGATAGGGTCATTTCAGGTTTCATCAGAGACCCTGAAGGAATTGTAAAGAATTTCCCAGTTTTTTTAATTTTGTTTTTGAAATTCCTTTTTATAGTGGGTTTGAGCTGATTCTCGCTGCCATGTTTGTGCCAGTCTAGACACACTTGATTCCCTTACGGAGACATATCAATACATAGGTTTTAAGATTCTTACTAGTCAGATATATTCCTCTGCGGGAAATATGGGGTTTTGAGTACCTTTCACTGAGGAAGGTGTAGGTCTTGTCTATTCCATAGTTGGTTTTTGGAACGGTACCTGTGCTTATATCAAACTCTGGTTTTATGCATCACCCCACCTCTCCTTCCCCCTTAAGCAGGCATAAGAGTGTTTTCTAAATGTGAGACACTGTTCTCTTTCCTAACTCAGTTCAAGTGTAGCCATGTTTACAGGATCTTCATAAGTGATATCTTATGATAAGTTTCTTTTTCTGTGTGACTTATTTCACTTAGAATCATCATACCTGAATCCACCCATTTTGCTGCTACTGGTCTTATGACATTGATTTCATGGCTGAGGGATATTCCATCGTACGTAAGTACCACAATTTTTTGAACCATTTTTATATTTCCTGGGATATTTAAGGTGTACCCAAGTGGAGGTCCTTGTAAGCAGTGCAGCCCTAAATTTTGGGGTGGCTGTGTCTTTTTGATATTCAGTTTTCCCAAGGTATATTCCCTAGACTGGAAGTGCCCTTGGCTCTGTAGCTCTGTTGTTTACTTGTTTTAGGGAACACAATGCACTCCTCCAGAGAGGCAGTTGGCAATTTACATCCCGCCCATCAGCATAACAAGGCTCCCTGTTCTCCAGGGCCTGTCTTGCCTTTCTGGTTTTTACACATTTTGTGGATGTCCCTTTTGACCGGAGGGAAGTGATACTTCTTTGTAGTGCAGAATTGCATTGCCCGCTTGCTTGCTTGGCCAAAAAGGGCGTATGCGTTTTCTCCTGAATATATTCAGGAGAAAACGCATACGCCCTTTTTGGCCAAGTGCATCATTGTCGAAGTTGTGCCCCTCTTCCTGTGCTTTAAAGGCGATTCCAACGTACCTCTTGAAATCTGTTTCCTGCTATTCTGCCTCGCTTTCAAGTCCACCTCGTTGCCTTCCCTCAACAGATTTTTGGACGATAGTTGTCCTTTATTACTCGGCCAGTTTGTGAATTGCTGTGCCCCTGAGCTCCATTTTTCAACTCGTTTTTGGTGAGCTGACCGCAAGTCCAAAATTTTGGTTCAGGATCTATACTGATTCCCGGTGGGTGGCTGAGACTTTGGTTAATTCTTCTTCCTGCCGGGAAATTACAGTGATATGTGCCCGTCCAAATGCCTAACAGCTACTCTCTCATTGGTTCTCCCTCTTCCCTTTCATCCTCTGCCAAATTGGCAACCTGTGCGAACCAGGAGGTTAAAGGGGCTGTCTCTCCAAGTTGGGAGGTTGATAATAAAGCAGATGGAAAGTCAAACCGGAGCACCAGGAGAGGGACTATTCGTTGAGTTTTAGAAACCTTTCGTATTCACAGTGTGTCCGTTCTCTAGGATTCCCGTACATGTTATATCTGTAGTAATATTCCCTTCAACCTGGAGAGTTGGGACCCATGGAACGTGTGCCATGCATTATTGCTTTAAAGGGTCTGCATTTGCTCACCCAATCTCACTAATCCTCTCAGTCCCAAGTGTCCAGCCTTATGCCACATCCAGCTGTCATTGTAGATAGGGTCATTTCAGGTTTCATCAGAGACCCTGAAGGAATTGTAAAGAATTTCCCAGTTTTTTTGTTTTATTTTTGAAATTCCTTTTTATAGTGGGTTTGAGCTGATTCTCGCTGCCATATTTATCCCAGTCTAGACACACTTGATTCCCTTACGGAGACATATCAATACATAGGTTTTAAGATTCTTACTAGTCAGATATATTCCTCTGCGGGAAATATGGGGTTTTGAGTCCCTTTCACTGAGGAAGGTGTAGGTCTTGTCTATTCCATAGTTGGTTTTTGGAACGGTACCTTTGCTTATATCAAACTCTGGTTTTATGCATCACCCCACCTCTCCTTCCCCCTTAAGCAGGCATAAGAGTGTTTTCTAAATGTGAGACACTGTTCTCTTTCCTAACTCATTTCAAGTGTAGCCATGTTTACAGGATCTTCATAAGTGATATCTTATGATAAGTTTCTTTTTCTGTGTGACTTATTTCACTTAGAATCATCGTACCTGAATCCACCCATTTTGCTGCTACTGGTCTTATGACATTGATTTCATGGCTGAGGGATATTCCATCGTACGTAAGTACCACAATTTTTTGAACCATTTTTATATTTCCTGGGATATTTAAGGTGTACCCAAGTTGAGGTCCTTGTAAGCAGTGCAGCCCTAAATTTTGGGGTGGCTGTGTCTTTTTGATTTTCAGTTTTCCCAAGGTATATTCCCTAGACTGGAAGTGCCCTTGGCTCTGTAGCTCTGTTGTTTACTTGTTTTAGGGAACACAATGCACTCCTCCAGAGAGGCATTTGGCAATTTACATCCCGCGCATCAGCATAACAAGGCTCCCTGTTCTCCAGGGCCTGTCTTGCCTTTCTGGTTTTTACACATTTTGTGGATGTCCCTTTTGACCGGTGGGAAGTGATCCTTCTTTGTAGTGCAGATTTGCATTGCCCGCTTGCTTGCTTGGCCAAAAAGGGCGTATGCGTTTTCTCCTGAATATATTCAGGAGAAAACGCATACGCCCTTTTTGGCCAAGTTCATCATTGTCGAAGTTGTGCCCCTCTTCCTGTGCTTTAAAGGCGATTCCAACGTACCTCTTGAAATCTGTTTCCTGCTATTCTGCCTCGCTTTCAAGTCCGCCTCGTTGCCTTCCCTCAACAGATTTTTGGACGATAGTTGTCCTTTATTACTCGGCCAGTTTGTGAATTGCTGTGCCCCTGAGCTCCATTTTTCAACTCGTTTTTGGTGAGCTGACCGCAAGTCCAAAATTTTGGTTCAGGATCTATACTGATTCCCGGTGGGTGGCTGAGACTTTGGTTAATTCTTCTTCCTGCCGGGAAATTACAGTGATATGTGCCCGTCCAAATGCCTAACAGCTACTCTCTCATTGGTTCTCCCTCTTCCCTTTCATCCTCTGCCAAATTGGCAACCTGTGCGAACCAGGAGGTTAAAGGGGCTGTCTCTCCAAGTTGGGAGGTTGATAATAAAGCAGATGGAAAGTCAAACCGGAGCACCAGGAGAGGGACTATTCGTTGAGTTTTAGAAACCTTTCGTATTCACAGTGTGTCCGTTCTCTAGGATTCCCGTACATGTTATATCTGTAGTAATATTCCCTTCAACCTGGAGAGTTGGGACCCATGGAACGTGTGCCATGCATTATTGCTTTAAAGGGTCTGCATTTGCTCACCCAATCTCACCAATCCTCTCAGTCCCAAGTGTCCAGCCTTATGCCACATCCAGCTGTCATTGTAGATAGGGTCATTTCAGGTTTCATCAGAGACCCTGAAGGAATTGTAAAGAATTTCCCAGTTTTTTTGTTTTATTTTTGAAATTCCTTTTTATAGTGGGTTTGAGCTGATTCTCGCTGCCATATTTATCCCAGTCTAGACACACTTGATTCCCTTACGGAGACATATCAATACGTAGCTTTTAAGATTCTTACTAGTCAGATATATTCCTCTGCGGGAAATATGGGGTTTTGAGTCCCTTTCACTGAGGAAGGTGTAGGTCTTGTCTATTCCATAGTTGGTTTTTGGAACGGTACCTGTGCTTATATCAAACTCTGGTTTTATGCATCACCCCACCTCTCCTTCCCCCTTAAGCAGGCATAAGAGTGTTTTCTAAATGTGAGACACTGTTCTCTTTCCTAACTCAGTTCAAGTGTAGCCATGTTTACAGGATCTTCATAAGTGATATCTTATGATAAGTTTCTTTTTCTGTGTGACTTATTTCACTTAGAATCATCGTACCTGAATCCACCCATTTTGCTGCTACTGGTCTTATGACATTGATTTCATGGCTGAGGGATATTCCATCGTACGTAAGTACCACAATTTTTTGAACCATTTTTATATTTCCTGGGATATTTAAGGTGTACCCAAGTTGAGGTCCTTGTAAGCAGTGCAGCCCTAAATTTTGGGGTGGCTGTGTCTTTTTGATTTTCAGTTTTCCCAAGGTATATTCCCTAGACTGGAAGTGCCCTTGGCTCTGTAGCTCTGTTGTTTACTTGTTTTAGGGAACACAATGCACGCCTCCAGAGAGGCAGTTGGCAATTTACATCCCGCCCATCAGCATAACAAGGCTCCCTGTTCTCCAGGGCCTGTCTTGCCTTTCTGGTTTTTACACATTTTGTGGATGTCCCTTTTGACCGGTGGGAAGTGATACTTCTTTGTAGTGCAGATTTGCATTGCCCGCTTGCTTGCTTGGCCAAAAAGGGCGTATGCGTTTTCTCCTGAATATATTCAGGAGAAAACGCATACGCCCTTTTTGGCCAAGTGCATCATTGTCGAAGTTGTGCCCCTCTTCCTGTGCTTTAAAGGTGATTCCAACGTACCTCTTGAAATCTGTTTCCTGCTATTCTGCCTCGCTTTCAAGTCCGCCTCGTTGCCTTCCCTCAACAGATTTTTGGACGATAGTTGTCCTTTATTACTCAGCCAGTTTGTGAATTGCTGTGCCCCTGAGCTCCATTTTTCAACTCGTTTTTGGTGAGCTGACCGCAAGTCCAAAATTTTGGTTCAGGATCTATACTGATTCCCGGTGGGTGGCTGAGACTTTGGTTAATTCTTCTTCCTGCCGGGAAATTACAGTGATATGTGCCCGTCCAAATGCCTAACAGCTACTCTCTCATTGGTTCTCCCTCTTCCCTTTCATCCTCTGCCAAATTGGCAACCTGTGCGAACCAGGAGGTTAAAGGGGCTGTCTCTCCAAGTTGGGAGGTTGATAATAAAGCAGATGGAAAGTCAAACCAGAGCACCAGGAGAGGGACTATTCGTTGAGTTTTAGAAACCTTTCGTATTCACAGTGTGTCCGTTCTCTAGGATTCCCGTACATGTTATATCTGTAGTAATATTCCCTTCAACCTGGAGAGTTGGTACCCATGGAATGTGTGCCATGCATTATTGCTTTAAATGGTCTGCATTTGTTCACCCAATCTCACCAATCCTCTCAGTCCAAAGTGTCCAGCCTTATGCCACATCCAGCTGTCATTGTAGATAGGGTCATTTCAGGTTTCATCAGAGACCCTGAAGGAATTGTAAAGAATTTCCCAGTTTTTTTGTTTTATTTTTGAAATTCCTTTTTATAGTGGGTTTGAGCTGATTCTCGCTGCCATATTTATCCCAGTCTAGACACACTTGATTCCCTTACGGAGACATATCAATACGTAGCTTTTAAGATTCTTACTAGTCAGATATATTCCTCTGCGGGAAATATGGGGTTTTGAGTCCCTTTCACTGAGGAAGGTGTAGGTCTTGTCTATTCCATAGTTGGTTTTTGGAACGGTACCTGTGCTTATATCAAACTCTGGTTTTATGCATCACCCCACCTCTCCTTCCCCCTTAAGCAGGCATAAGAGTGTTTTCTAAATGTGAGACACTGTTCTCTTTCCTAACTCAGTTCAAGTGTAGCCATGTTTACAGGATCTTCATAAGTGATATCTTATGATAAGTTTCTTTTTCTGTGTGACTTATTTCACTTAGAATCATCGTACCTGAATCCACCCATTTTGCTGCTACTGGTCTTATGACATTGATTTCATGGCTGAGGGATATTCCATCGTACGTAAGTACCACAATTTTTTGAACCATTTTTATATTTCCTGGGATATTTAAGGTGTACCCAAGTTGAGGTCCTTGTAAGCAGTGCAGCCCTAAATTTTGGGGTGGCTGTGTCTTTTTGATTTTCAGTTTTCCCAAGGTATATTCCCTAGACTGGAAGTGCCCTTGGCTCTGTAGCTCTGTTGTTTACTTGTTTTAGGGAACACAATGCACTCCTCCAGAGAGGCAGTTGGCAATTTACATCCCGCCCATCAGCATAACAAGGCTCCCTGTTCTCCAGGGCCTGTCTTGCCTTTCTGGTTTTTACACATTTTGTGGATGTCCCTTTTGACCGGTGGGAAGTGATACTTCTTTGTAGTGCAGATTTGCATTGCCCGCTTGCTTGCTTGGCCAAAAAGGGCGTATGCGTTTTCTCCTGAATATATTCAGGAGAAAACGCATACGCCCTTTTTGTCCAAGTGCATCATTGTCGAAGTTGTGCCCCTCTTCCTGTGCTTTAAAGGCGATTCCAACGTACCTCTTGAAATCTGTTTCCTGCTATTCTGCCTCGCTTTCAAGTCCGCCTCGTTGCCTTCCCTCAACAGATTTTTGGACGATAGTTGTCCTTTATTACTCGGCCAGTTTGTGAATTGCTGTGCCCCTGAGCTCCATTTTTCAACTCGTTTTTGGTGAGCTGACCGCAAGTCCAAAATTTTGGTTCAGGATCTATACTGATTCCCGGTGGGTGGCTGAGACTTTGGTTAATTCTTCTTCCTGCCGGGAAATTACAGTGATATGTGCCCGTCCAAATGCCTAACAGCTACTCTCTCATTGGTTCTCCCTCTTCCCTTTCATCCTCTGCCAAATTGGCAACCTGTGCGAACCAGGAGGTTAAAGGGGCTGTCTCTCCAAGTTG
The DNA here is from genome assembly GCF_949752795.1 of Hyperoodon ampullatus. Classification (NCBI taxonomy): domain Eukaryota; kingdom Metazoa; phylum Chordata; class Mammalia; order Artiodactyla; family Ziphiidae; genus Hyperoodon; species Hyperoodon ampullatus. The sequence continues at coordinate 66,770 of NW_027640677.1, read as the reverse complement.
GGAGGTTGATAATAAAGCAGATGGAAAGTCAAACCGGAGCACCAGGAGAGGGACTATTCGTTGAGTTTTAGAAACCTTTCGTATTCACAGTGTGTCCGTTCTCTAGGATTCCCGTACATGTTATATCTGTAGTAATATTCCCTTCAACCTGGAGAGTTGGGACCCATGGAATGTGTGCCATGCATTATTGCTTTAAAGGGTCTGCATTTGCTCACCCAATCTCACCAATCCTCTCAGTCCCAAGTGTCCAGCCTTATGCCACATCCAGCTGTCATTGTAGATAGGGTCATTTCAGGTTTCATCAGAGACCCTGAAGGAATTGTAAAGAATTTCCCAGTTTTTTTGTTTTATTTTTGAAATTCCTTTTTATAGTGGGTTTGAGCTGATTCTCGCTGCCATATTTATCCCAGTCTAGACACACTTGATTCCCTTACGGAGACATATCAATACATAGGTTTTAAGATTCTTACTAGTCAGATATATTCCTCTGCGGGAAATATGGGGTTTTGAGTCCCTTTCACTGAGGAAGGTGTAGGTCTTGTCTATTCCATAGTTGGTTTTTGGAACGGTACCTGTGCTTATATCAAACTCTGGTTTTATGCATCACCCCACCTCTCCTTCCCCCTTAAGCAGGCATAAGAGTGTTTTCTAAATGTGAGACACTGTTCTCTTTCCTAACTCAGTTCAAGTGTAGCCATGTTTACAGGATCTTCATAAGTGATATCTTATGATAAGTTTCTTTTTCTGTGTGACTTATTTCACTTAGAATCATCATACCTGAATCCACCCATTTTGCTGCTACTGGTCTTATGACATTGATTTCATGGCTGAGGGATATTCCATCGTACGTAAGTACCACAATTTTTTGAACCATTTTTATATTTCCTGGGATATTTAAGGTGTACCCAAGTTGAGGTCCTTGTAAGCAGTGCAGCCCTAAATTTTGGGGTGGCTGTGTCTTTTTGATTTTCAGTTTTCCCAAGGTATATTCCCTAGACTGGAAGTGCCCTTGGCTCTGTAGCTCTGTTGTTTACTTGTTTTAGGGAACACAATGCACGCCTCCAGAGAGGCAGTTGGCAATTTACATCCCGCCCATCAGCATAACAAGGCTCCCTGTTCTCCAGGGCCTGTCTTGCCTTTCTGGTTTTTACACATTTTGTGGATGTCCCTTTTGACCGGTGGGAAGTGATACTTCTTTGTAGTGCAGATTTGCATTGCCCGCTTGCTTGCTTGGCCAAAAAGGGCGTATGCGTTTTCTCCTGAATATATTCAGGAGAAAACACATACGCCCTTTTTGGCCAAGTGCATCATTGTCGAAGTTGTGCCCCTCTTCCTGTGCTTTAAAGGCGATCCCAACGTACCTCTTGAAATCTGTTTCCTGCTATTCTGCCACGCTTTGAAGTCCGCCTCGTTGCCTTCCCTCAACAGATTTTTGGACGATAGTTGTCCTTTATTACTCGGCCAGTTTGTGAATTGCTGTGCCCCTGAGCTCCATTATTCAACTCGTTTTTGGTGAGCTGACCGCAAGTCCAAAATTTTGGTTCAGGATCTATACTGATTCCCGGTGGGTGGCTGAGACTTTGGTTAATTCTTCTTCCTGCCGGGAAATTACAGTGATATGTGCCCGTCCAAATGCCTAACAGCTACTCTCTCATTGGTTCTCCCTCTTCCCTTTCATCCTCTGCCAAATTGGCAACCTGTGCGAACCAGGAGGTTAAAGGGGCTGTCTCTCCAAGTTGGGAGGTTGATAATAAAGCAGATGGAAAGTCAAACCGGAGCACCAGGAGAGGGACTATTCGTTGAGTTTTAGAAACCTTTCGTATTCACAGTGTGTCCGTTCTCTAGGATTCCCTTACATGTTATATCTGTAGTAATATTCCCTTCAACCTGGAGAGTTGGGACCCATGGAATGTGTGCCATGCATTATTGCTTTAAAGGGTCTGCATTTGCTCACCCAATCTCACCAATCCTCTCAGTCCCAAGTGTCCAGCCTTATGCCACATCCAGCTGTCATTGTAGATAGGGTCATTTCAGGTTTCATCAGAGACCCTGAAGGAATTGTAAAGAATTTCCCAGTTTTTTTGTTTTATTTTTGAAATTCCTTTTTATAGTGGGTTTGAGCTGATTCTCGCTGCCATATTTATCCCAGTCTAGACACACTTGATTCCCTTACGGAGACATATCAATACATAGGTTTTAAGATTCTTACTTTACTAGTCAGATATATCCCTCTGCGGGAAATATGGGGTTTTGAGTCCCTTTCACTGAGGAAGGTGTAGGTCTTGTCTATTCCATAGTTGGTTTTTGGAACGGTACCTGTGCTTATATCAAACTCTGGTTTTATGCATCACCCCACCTCTCCTTCCCCCTTAAGCAGGCATAAGAGTGTTTTCTAAATGTGAGACACTGTTCTCTTTCCTAACTCAGTTCAAGTGTAGCCATGTTTACAGGATCTTCATAAGTGATATCTTATGATAAGTTTCTTTTTCTGTGTGACTTATTTCACTTAGAATCATCGTACCTGAATCCACCCATTTTGCTGCTACTGGTCTTATGACATTGATTTCATGGCTGAGGGATATGCCATCGTACGTAAGTACCACAATTTTTTGAACCATTTTTATATTTCCTGGGATATTTAAGGTGTACCCAAGTTGAGGTCCTTGTAAGCAGTGCAGCCCTAAATTTTGGGGTGGCTGTGTCTTTTTGATTTTCAGTTTTCCCAAGGTATATTCCCTAGACTGGAAGTGCCCTTGGCTCTGTAGCTCTGTTGTTTACTTGTTTTAGGGAACACAATGCACTCCTCCAGAGAGGCAGTTGGCAATTTACATCCCGCCCATCAGCATAACAAGGCTCCCTGTTCTCCAGGGCCTGTCTTGCCTTTCTGGTTTTTACACATTTTGTGGATGTCCCTTTTGACCGGTGGGAAGTGATACTTCTTTGTAGTGCAGATTTGCATTGCCCGCTTGCTTGCTTGGCCAAAAAGGGCGTATGCGTTTTCTCCTGAATATATTCAGGAGAAAACGCATACGCCCTTTTTGTCCAAGTGCATCATTGTCGAAGTTGTGCCCCTCTTCCTGTGCTTTAAAGGCGATTCCAACGTACCTCTTGAAATCTGTTTCCTGCTATTCTGCCTCGCTTTCAAGTCCGCCTCGTTGCCTTCCCTCAACAGATTTTTGGACGATAGTTGTCCTTTATTACTCGGCCAGTTTGTGAACTGCTGTGCCCCTGAGCTCCATTTTTCAACTCGTTTTTGGTGAGCTGACCGCAAGTCCAAAATTTTGGTTCAGGATCTATACTGATTCCCGGTGGGTGGCTGAGACTTTGGTTAATTCTTCTTCCTGCCGGGAAATTACAGTGATATGTGCCCGTCCAAATGCCTAACAGCTACTCTCTCATTGGTTCTCCCTCTTCCCTTTCATCCTCTGCCAAATTGGCAACCTGTGCGAACCAGGAGGTTAAAGGGGCTGTCTCTCCAAGTTGGGAGGTTGATAATAAAGCAGATGGAAAGTCAAACCGGAGCACCAGGAGAGGGACTATTCGTTGAGTTTTAGAAACCTTTCGTATTCACAGTGTGTCCGTTCTCTAGGATTCCCGTACATGTTATATCTGTAGTAATATTCTCTTCAACCTGGAGAGTTGGGACCCATGGAATGTGTGCCATGCATTATTGCTTTAAAGGGTCTGCATTTGCTCACCCAATCTCACCAATCCTCTCAGTCCCAAGTGTCCAGCCTTATGCCACATCCAGCTGTCATTGTAGATAGGGTCATTTCAGGTTTCATCAGAGACCCTGAAGGAATTGTAAAGAATTTCCCAGTTTTTTTGTTTTATTTTTGAAATTCCTTTTTATAGTGGGTTTGAGCTGATTCTCGCTGCCATATTTATCCCAGTCTAGACACACTTGATTCCCTTACGGAGACATATCAATACATAGGTTTTAAGATTCTTACTTTACTAGTCAGATATATCCCTCTGCGGGAAATATGGGGTTTTGAGTCCCTTTCACTGAGGAAGGTGTAGGTCTTGTCTATTCCATAGTTGGTTTTTGGAACGGTACCTGTGCTTATATCAAACTCTGGTTTTATGCATCACCCCACCTCTCCTTCCCCCTTAAGCAGGCATAAGAGTGTTTTCTAAATGTGAGACACTGTTCTCTTTCCTAACTCAGTTCAAGTGTAGCCATGTTTACAGGATCTTCATAAGTGATATCTTATGATAAGTTTCTTTTTCTGTGTGACTTATTTCACTTAGAATCATCGTACCTGAATCCACCCATTTTGCTGCTACTGGTCTTATGACATTGATTTCATGGCTGAGGGATATTCCATCGTACGTAAGTACCACAATTTTTTGAACCATTTTTATATTTCCTGGGATATTTAAGGTGTACCCAAGTTGAGGTCCTTGTAAGCAGTGCAGCCCTAAATTTTGGGGTGGCTGTGTCTTTTTGATTTTCAGTTTTCCCAAGGTATATTCCCTAGACTGGAAGTGCCCTTGGCTCTGTAGCTCTGTTGTTTACTTGTTTTAGGGAACACAATGCACTCCTCCAGAGAGGCAGTTGGCAATTTACATCCCGCCCATCAGCATAACAAGGCTCCCTGTTCTCCAGGGCCTGTCTTGCCTTTCTGGTTTTTACACATTTTGTGGATGTCCCTTTTGACTGGTGGGAAGTGATACTTCTTTGTAGTGCAGATTTGCATTGCCCGCTTGCTTGCTTGGCCAAAAAGGGCGTATGCGTTTTCTCCTGAATATATTCAGGAGAAAACGCATACGCCCTTTTTGGCCAAGTGCATCATTGTCGAAGTTGTGCCCCTCTTCCTGTGCTTTAAAGGCAATTCCAACGTACCTCTTGAAATCTGTTTCCTGCTATTCTGCCACGCTTTCAAGTCCGCCTCGTTGCCTTCCCTCAACAGATTTTTGGACGATAGTTGTCCTTTATTACTCGGCCAGTTTGTGAATTGCTGTGCCCCTGAGCTCCATTTTTCAACTCGTTTTTGGTGAGCTGACCGCAAGTCCAAAATTTTGGTTCAGGATCTATACTGATTCCCGGTGGGTGGCTGAGACTTTGGTTAATTCTTCTTCCTGCCGGGAAATTACAGTGATATGTGCCCGTCCAAATGCCTAACAGCTACTCTCTCATTGGTTCTCCCTCTTCCCTTTCATCCTCTGCCAAATTGGCAACCTGTGCGAACCAGGAGGTTAAAGGGGCTGTCTCTCCAAGTTGGGAGGTTGATAATAAAGCAGATGGAAAGTCAAACCGGAGCACCAGGAGAGGGACTATTCGTTGAGTTTTAGAAACCTTTCGTATTCACAGTGTGTCCGTTCTCTAGGATTCCCGTACATGGTATATCTGTAGTAATATTCCCTTCAACCTGGAGAGTTGGGACCCATGGAATGTGTGCCATGCATTATTGCTTTAAAGGGTCTGCATTTGCTCACCCAATCTCACTAATCCTCTCAGTCCCAAGTGTCCAGCCTTATGCCACATCCAGCTGTCATTGTAGATAGGGTCATTTCAGGTTTCATCAGAGACCCTGAAGGAATTGTAAAGAATTTCCCAGTTTTTTTGTTTTATTTTTGAAATTCCTTTTTATAGTGGGTTTGAGCTGATTCTCGCTGCCATATTTATCCCAGTCTAGACACACTTGATTCCCTTACGGAGACATATCAATACCTAGGTTTCAAGATTCTTACTAGTCAGATATATTCCTCTGCGGGAAATATGGGGTTTTGAGTCCCTTTCACTGAGGAAGGTGTAGGTCTTGTCTATTCCATAGTTGGTTTTTGGAACGGTACCTGTGCTTATATCAAACTCTGGTTTTATGCATCACCCCACCTCTCCTTCCCCCTTAAGCAGGCATAAGAGTGTTTTCTAAATGTGAGACACTGTTCTCTTTCCTAACTCAGTTCAAGTGTAGCCATGTTTACAGGATCTTCATAAGTGATATCTTATGATAAGTTTCTTTTTCTGTGTGACTTATTTCACTTAGAATCATCGTACCTGAATCCACCCATTTTGCTGCTACTGGTCTTATGACATTGATTTCATGGCTGAGGGATATTCCATCGTACGTAAGTACCACAATTTTTTGAACCATTTTTATATTTCCTGGGATATTTAAGGTGTACCCAAGTTGAGGTCCTTGTAAGCAGTGCAGCCCTAAATTTTGGGGTGGCTGTGTCTTTTTGATTTTCAGTTTTCCCAAGGTATATTCCCTAGACTGGAAGTGCCCTTGGCTCTGTAGCTCTGTTGTTTACTTGTTTTAGGGAACACAATGCACTCCTCCAGAGAGGCAGTTGGCAATTTACATCCCGCCCATCAGCATAACAAGGCTCCCTGTTCTCCAGGGCCTGTCTTGCCTTTCTGGTTTTTACACATTTTGTGGATGTCCCTTTTGACCGGTGGGAAGTGATACTTCTTTGTAGTGCAGATTTGCATTGCCCGCTTGCTTGCTTGGCCAAAAAGGGCGTATGCGTTTTCTCCTGAATATATTCAGGAGAAAACACATACGCCCTTTTTGGCCAAGTGCATCATTGTCGAAGTTGTGCCCCTCTTCCTGTGCTTTAAAGGCGATTCCAACGTACCTCTTGAAATCTGTTTCCTGCTATTCTGCCACGCTTTCAAGTCCGCCTCATTGCCTTCCCTCAACAGATTTTTGGACGATAGTTGTCCTTTATTACTCGGCCAGTTTGTGAATTGCTGTGCCCCTGAGCTCCATTTTTCAACTCGTTTTTGGTGAGCTGACCGCAAGTCCAAAATTTTGGTTCAGGATCTATACTGATTCCCGGTGGGTGGCTGAGACTTTGGTTAATTCTTCTTCCTGCCGGGAAATTACAGTGATATGTGCCCGTCCAAATGCCTAACAGCTACTCTCTCATTGGTTCTCCCTCTTCCCTTTAATCCTCCGCCAAATTGGCAACCTGTGCGAACCAGGAGGTTAAAGGGGCTGTCTCTCCAAGTTGGGAGGTTGATAATAAAGCAGATGGAAAGTCAAACCGGAGCACCAGGAGAGGGACTATTCGTTGAGTTTTAGAAACCTTTCGTATTCACAGTGTGTCCGTTCTCTAGGATTCCCGTACATGTTATATCTGTAGTAATATTCCCTTCAACCTGGAGAGTTGGGACCCATGGAATGTGTGCCATGCATTATTGCTTTAAAGGGTCTGCATTTGCTCACCCAATCTCACCAATCCTCTCAGTCCCAAGTGTCCAGCCTTATGCCACATCCAGCTGTCATTGTAGATAGGGTCATTTCAGGTTTCATCAGAGACCCTGAAGGAATTGTAAAGAATATCCCAGTTTTTTTTGTTTTGTTTTTGAAATTCCTTTTTATAGTGGGTTTGAGCTGATTCTCGCTGCCATATTTATCCCAGTCTAGACACACTTGATTCCCTTATGGAGACATATCAATACATAGGTTTTAAGATTCTTACTAGTCAGATATATTCCTCTGCGGGAAATATGGTGTTTTGAGTCCCTTTCACTGAGGAAGGTGTAGGTCTTGTCTATTCCATAGTTGGTTTTTGGAACGGTACCTGTGCTTATATCAAACTCTGGTTTTATGCATCACCCCACCTCTCCTTCCCCCTTAAGCAGGCATAAGTGTGTTTTCTAAATGTGAGACACTGTTCTCTTTCCTAACTCAGTTCAAGTGTAGCCATGTTTACAGGATCTTCATAAGTGATAAATTATGATAAGTTTCTTTTTCTGTGTGACTTATTTCACTTAGAATCATCGTACCTGAATCCACCCATTTTGCTGCTACTGGTCTTATGACATTGATTTCATGGCTGAGGGATATTCCATCGTATGTAAGTAGAACAATTTTATGAACCAATTTTATATTTCCTGGGATATTTAAGGTGTACCCAAGTTGAGGTCCTTGTAAGCAGTGCAGCCCTAAATTTTGGGGTGGCTCTGTCTTATTGATTTTCAGTTTTCCCAAGGTATATTCCCGAGACTGGAAGTGCCCTTGGCTCTGTAGCTCTGTTGTTTACTTGTTTTAGGGAACACAATGCACTCCTCCAGAGAGGCAGTTGGCAATTTACATCCCGCCCATCAGCATAACAAGGCTCCCTGTTCTCCAGGGCCTGTCTTGCCTTTCTGGTTTTTACACATTTTGTGGATGTCCCTTTTGACTGGTGGGAAGTGATACTTCTTTGTAGTGCAGATTTGCATTGCCCGCTTGCTTGCTTGGCCAAAAAGGGCGTATGCGTTTTCTCCTGAATATATTCAGGAGAAAACACATACGCCCTTTTTGTCCAAGTGCATCATTGTCGAAGTTGTGCCCCTCTTCCTGTGCTTTAAAGGCGATTCCAACGTACCTCTTGAAATCTGTTTCCTGCTATTCTGCCTCGCTTTCAAGTCCGCCTCGTTGCCTTCCCTCAACAGATTTTTGGACGATAGTTGTCCTTTATTACTCGGCCAGTTTGTGAATTGCTGTGCCCCTGAGCTCCATTTTTCAACTCGTTTTTGGTGAGCTGACCGCAAGTCCAAAATTTTGGTTCAGGATCTATACTGATTCCCGGTGGGTGGCTGAGACTTTGGTTAATTCTTCTTCCTGCCGGGAAATTACAGTGATATGTGCCCGTCCAAATGCCTAACAGCTACTCTCTCATTGGTTCTCCCTCTTCCCTTTCATCCTCTGCCAAATTGGCAACCTGTGCGAACCAGGAGGTTAAAGGGGCTGTCTCTCCAAGTTGGGAGGTTGATAATAAAGCAGATGGAAAGTCAAACCGGAGCACCAGGAGAGGGACTATTCGTTGAGTTTTAGAAACCTTTCGTATTCACAGTGTGTCCGTTCTCTAGGATTCCCGTACATGTTATATCTGTAGTAATATTCCCTTCAACCTGGAGAGTTGGGACCCATGGAATGTGTGCCATGCATTATTGCTTTAAAGGGTCTGCATTTGCTCACCCAATCTCACTAATCCTCAGTCCCAAGTGTCCAGCCTTATGCCACATCCAGCTGTCATTGTAGATAGGGTCATTTCAGGTTTCATCAGAGACCCTGAAGGAATTGTAAAGAATTTCCCAGTTTTTTTGTTTTATTTTTGAAATTCCTTTTTATAGTGGGTTTGAGCTGATTCTCGCTGCCATATTTATCCCAGTCTAGACACACTTGATTCCCTTACGGAGACATATCAATACATAGGTTTTAAGATTCTTACTAGTCAGATATATTCCTCTGCGGGAAATATGGGGTTTTGAGTCCCTTTCACTGAGGAAGGTGTAGGTCTTGTCTATTCCATAGTTGGTTTTTGGAACGGTACCTGTGCTTATATCAAACTCTGGTTTTATGCATCACCCCACCTCTCCTTCCCCCTTAAGCAGGCATAAGAGTGTTTTCTAAATGTGAGACACTGTTCTCTTTCCTAACTCAGTTCAAGTGTAGCCATGTTTACAGGATCTTCATAAGTGATATCTTATGATAAGTTTCTTTTTCTGTGTGACTTATTTCACTTAGAATCATCGTACCTGAATCCACCCATTTTGCTGCTACTGGTCTTATGACATTGATTTCATGGCTGAGGGATATTCCATCGTACGTAAGTACCACAATTTTTTGAACCATTTTTATATTTCCTGGGATATTTAAGGTGTACCCAAGTTGAGGTCCTTGTAAGCAGTGCAGCCCTAAATTTTGGGGTGGCTGTGTCTTTTTGATTTTCAGTTTTCCCAAGGTATATTCCCTAGACTGGAAGTGCCCTTGGCTCTGTAGCTCTGTTGTTTACTTGTTTTAGGGAACACAATGCACGCCTCCAGAGAGGCAGTTGGCAATTTACATCCCGCCCATCAGCATAACAAGGCTCCCTGTTCTCCAGGGCCTGTCTTGCCTTTCTGGTTTTTACACATTTTGTGGATGTCCCTTTTGACCGGTGGGAAGTGATACTTCTTTGTAGTGCAGATTTGCATTGCCCGCTTGCTTGCTTGGCCAAAAAGGGCGTATGCGTTTTCTCCTGAATATATTCAGGAGAAAACACATACGCCCTTTTTGGCCAAGTGCATCATTGTCGAAGTTGTGCCCCTCTTCCTGTGCTTTAAAGGCGATTCCAACGTACCTCTTGAAATCTGTTTCCTGCTATTCTGCCACGCATTGAAGTCCGCCTCGTTGCCTTCCCTCAACAGATTTTTGGACGATAGTTGTCCTTTATTACTCGGCCAGTTTGTGAATTGCTGTGCCCCTGAGCTCCATTTTTCAACTCGTTTTTGGTGAGCTGACCGCAAGTCCAAAATTTTGGTTCAGGATCTATACTGATTCCCGGTGGGTGGCTGAGACTTTGGTTAATTCTTCTTCCTGCCGGGAAATTACAGTGATATGTGCCCGTCCAAATGCCTAACAGCTACTCTCTCATTGGTTCTCCCTCTTCCCTTTCATCCTCTGCCAAATTGGCAACCTGTGCGAACCAGGAGGTTAAAGGGGCTGTCTCTCCAAGTTGGGAGGTTGATAATAAAGCAGATGGAAAGTCAAACCGGAGCACCAGGAGAGGGACTATTCGTTGAGTTTTAGAAACCTTTCGTATTCACAGTGTGTCCGTTCTCTAGGATTCCCGTACATGTTATATCTGTAGTAATATTCCCTTCAACCTGGAGAGTTGGGACCCATGGAATGTGTGCCATGCATTATTGCTTTAAAGGGTCTGCATTTGCTCACCCAATCTCACCAATCCTCTCAGTCCCAAGTGTCCAGCCTTATGCCACATCCAGCTGTCATTGTAGATAGGGTCATTTCAGGTTTCATCAGAGACCCTGAAGGAATTGTAAAGAATTTCCCAGTTTTTTTGCTTTATTTTTGAAATTCCTTTTTATAGTGGGTTTGAGCTGATTCTCGCTGCCATATTTATCCCAGTCTAGACACACTTGATTCCCTTACGGAGACATATCAATACATAGGTTTTAAGATTCTTACTAGTCAGATATATTCCTCTGCGGGAAATATGGGGTTTTGAGTCCCTTTCACTGAGGAAGGTGTAGGTCTTGTCTATTCCATAGTTGGTTTTTGGAACGGTACCTGTGCTTATATCAAACTCTGGTTTTATGCATCACCCCACCTCTCCTTCCCCCTTAAGCAGGCATAAGAGTGTTTTCTAAATGTGAGACACTGTTCTCTTTCCTAACTCAGTTCAAGTGTAGCCATGTTTACAGGATCTTCATAAGTGATATCTTATGATAAGTTTCTTTTTCTGTGTGACTTATTTCACTTAGAATCATCGTACCTGAATCCACCCATTTTGCTGCTACTGGTCTTATGACATTGATTTCATGGCTGAGGGATATGCCATCGTACGTAAGTACCACAATTTTTTGAACCATTTTTATATTTCCTGGGATATTTAAGGTGTACCCAAGTTGAGGTCCTTGTAAGCAGTGCAGCCCTAAATTTTGGGGTGGCTGTGTCTTTTTGATTTTCAGTTTTCCCAAGGTATATTCCCGAGACTGGAAGTGCCCTTGGCTCTGTAGCTCTGTTGTTTACTTGTTTTAGGGAACACAATGCACTCCTCCAGAGAGGCAGTTGGCAATTTACATCCCGCCCATCAGCATAACAAGGCTCCCTGTTCTCCAGGGCCTGTCTTGCCTTTCTGGTTTTTACACATTTTGTGGATGTCCCTTTTGACCGGTGGGAAGTGATACTTCTTTGTAGTGCAGATTTGCATTGCCCGCTTGCTTGCTTGGCCAAAAAGGGCGTATGCGTTTTCTCCTGAATATATTCAGGAGAAAACGCATACGCCCTTTTTGTCCAAGTGCATCATTGTCGAAGTTGTGCCCCTCTTCCTGTGCTTTAAAGGCGATTCCAACGTACCTCTTGAAATCTGTTTCCTGCTATTCTGCCTCGCTTTCAAGTCCGCCTCGTTGCCTTCCCTCAACAGATTTTTGGACGATAGTTGTCCTTTATTACTCGGCCAGTTTGTGAATTGCTGTGCCCCTGAGCTCCATTTTTCAACTCGTTTTTGGTGAGCTGACCGCAAGTCCAAAATTTTGGTTCAGGATCTATACTGATTCCCGGTGGGTGGCTGAGACTTTGGTTAATTCTTCTTCCTGCCGGGAAATTACAGTGATATGTGCCCGTCCAAATGCCTAACAGCTACTCTCTCATTGGTTCTCCCTCTTCCCTTTCATCCTCTGCCAAATTGGCAACCTGTGCGAACCAGGAGGTTAAAGGGGCTGTCTCTCCAAGTTGGGAGGTTGATAATAAAGCAGATGGAAAGTCAAACCGGAGCACCAGGAGAGGGACTATTCGTTGAGTTTTAGAAACCTTTCGTATTCACAGTGTGTCCGTTCTCTAGGATTCCCGTACATGTTATATCTGTAGTAATATTCCCTTCAACCTGGAGAGTTGGGACCCATGGAATGTGTGCCATGCATTATTGCTTTAAAGGGTCTGCATTTGCTCACCCAATCTCACCAATCCTCTCAGTCCCAAGTGTCCAGCCTTATGCCACATCCAGCTGTCATTGTAGATAGGGTCCTTTCAGGTTTCACCAGAGACCCTGAAGGAATTGTAAAGAATTTCCCAGTTTTTTTGTTTTATTTTTGAAATTCCTTTTTATAGTGGGTTTGAGCTGATTCTCGCTGCCATATTTATCCCAGTCTAGACACACTTGATTCCCTTACGGACACATATCAATACATAGGTTTTAAGATTCTTACTTTACTAGTCAGATATATCACTCTGCGGGAAATATGGGGTTTTGAGTCCCTTTCACTGAGGAAGGTGTAGGTCTTGTCTATTCCATAGTTGGTTTTTGGAACGGTACCTGTGCTTATATCAAACTCTGGTTTTATGCATCACCCCACCTCTCCTTCCCCCTTAAGCAGGCATAAGAGTGTTTTCTAAATGTGAGACACTGTTCTCTTTCCTAACTCAGTTCAAGTGTAGCCATGTTTACAGGATCTTCATAAGTGATATCTTATGATAAGTTTCTTTTTCTGTGTGACTTATTTCACTTAGAATCATCGTACCTGAATCCACCCATTTTGCTGCTACTGGTCTTATGACATTGATTTCATGGCTGAGGGATATTCCATCGTACGTAAGTACCACAATTTTTTGAACCATTTTTATATTTCCTGGGATATTTAAGGTGTACCCAAGTTGAGGTCCTTGTAAGCAGTGCAGCCCTAAATTTTGGGGTGGCTGTGTCTTTTTGATTTTCAGTTTTCCCAAGGTATATTCCCTAGACTGGAAGTGCCCTTGGCTCTGTAGCTCTGTTGTTTACTTGTTTTAGGGAACACAATGCACTCCTCCAGAGAGGCAGTTGGCAATTTACATCCCGCCCATCAGCATAACAAGGCACCCTGTTCTCCAGGGCCTGTCTTGCCTTTCTGGTTTTTACACATTTTGTGGATGTCCCTTTTGACTGGTGGGAAGTGATACTTCTTTGTAGTGCAGATTTGCATTGCCCGCTTGCTTGCTTGGCCAAAAAGGGCGTATGCGTTTTCTCCTGAATATATTCAGGAGAAAACGCATACGCCCTTTTTGGCCAAGTGCATCATTGTCGAAGTTGTGCCCCTCTTCCTGTGCTTTAAAGGCAATTCCAACGTACCTCTTGAAATCTGTTTCCTGCTATTCTGCCACGCTTTGAAGTCCGCCTCGTTGCCTTCCCTCAACAGACTTTTGGACGATAGTTGTCCTTTATTACTCGGCCAGTTTGTGAATTGCTGTGCCCCTGAGCTCCATTTTTCAACTCGTTTTTGGTGAGCTGACCGCAAGTCCAAAATTTTGGTTCAGGATCTATACTGATTCCCGGTGGGTGGCTGAGACTTTGGTTAATTCTTCTTCCTGCCGGGAAATTACAGTGATATGTGCCCGTCCAAATGCCTAACAGCTACTCTCTCATTGGTTCTCCCTCTTCCCTTTCATCCTCTGCCAAATTGGCAACCTGTGCGAACCAGGAGGTTAAAGGGGCTGTCTCTCCAAGTTGGGAGGTTGATAATAAAGCAGATGGAAAGTCAAACCGGAGCACCAGGAGAGGGACTATTCGTTGAGTTTTAGAAACCTTTCGTATTCACAGTGTGTCCGTTCTCTAGGATTCCCGTACATGTTATATCTGTAGTAATATTCCCTTCAACCTGGAGAGTTGGGACCCATGGAATGTGTGCCATGCATTATTGCTTTAAAGGGTCTGCATTTGCTCACCCAATCTCACCAATCCTCTCAGTCCCAAGTGTCCAGCCTTATGCCACATCCAGCTGTCATTGTAGATAGGGTCATTTCAGGTTTCATCAGAGACCCTGAAGGAATTGTAAAGAATTTCCCAGTTTTTTTGTTTTATTTTTGAAATTCCTTTTTATATTGGGTTTGAGCTGATTCTCGCTGCCATATTTATCCCAGTCTAGACACACTTGATTCCCTTATGGAGACATATCAATACATAGGTTTTAAGATTCTTACTAGTCAGATATATTCCTCTGCGGGAAATATGGGGTTTTGAGTCCCTTTCACTGAGGAAGGTGTAGGTCTTGTCTATTCCATAGTTGGTTTTTGGAACGGTACCTGTGCTTATATCAAACTCTGGTTTTATGCATCACCCCACCTCTCCTTCCCCCTTAAGCAGGCATAAGAGTGTTTTCTAAATGTGAGACACTGTTCTCTTTCCTAACTCAGTTCAAGTGTAGCCATGTTTACAGGATCTTCATAAGTGATATCTTATGATAAGTTTCTTTTTCTGTGTGACTTATTTCACTTAGAATCATCGTACCTGAATCCACCCATTTTGCTGCTACTGGTCTTATGACATTGATTTCATGGCTGAGGGATATGCCATCGTACGTAAGTACCACAATTTTTTGAACCATTTTTATATTTCCTGGGATATTTAAGGTGTACCCAAGTTGAGGTCCTTGTAAGCAGTGCCGCCCTAAATTTTGGGGTGGCTGTGTCTTTTTGATTTTCAGTTTTCCCAAGGTATATTCCCGAGACTGGAAGTGCCCTTGGCTCTGTAGCTCTGTTGTTTACTTGTTTTAGGGAACACAATGCACTCCTCCAGAGAGGCAGTTGGCAATTTACATCCCGCCCATCAGCATAACAAGGCTCCCTGTTCTCCAGGGCCTGTCTTGCCTTTCTGGTTTTTACACATTTTGTGGATGTCCCTTTTGACCGGTGGGAAGTGATACTTCTTTGTAGTGCAGATTTGCATTGCCGGCTTGCTTGCTTGGCCAAAAAGGGCGTATGCGTTTTCTCCTGAATATATTCAGGAGAAAACGCATACGCCCTTTTTGTCCAAGTGCATCATTGTCGAAGTTGTGCCCCTCTTCCTGTGCTTTAAAGGCGATTCCAACGTACCTCTTGAAATCTGTTTCCTGCTATTCTGCCTCGCTTTCAAGTCCGCCTCGTTGCCTTCCCTCAACAGATTTTTGGACGATAGTTGTCCTTTATTACTCGGCCAGTTTGTGAATTGCTGTGCCCCTGAGCTCCATTTTTCAACTCGTTTTTGGTGAGCTGACCGCAAGTCCAAAATTTTGGTTCAGGATCTATACTGATTCCCGGTGGGTGGCTGAGACTTTGGTTAATTCTTCTTCCTGCCGGGAAATTACAGTGATATGTGCCCGTCCAAATGCCTAACAGCTACTCTCTCATTGGTTCTCCCTCTTCCCTTTCATCCTCTGCCAAATTGGCAACCTGTGCGAACCAGGAGGTTAAAGGGGCTGTCTCTCCAAGTTGGGAGGTTGATAATAAAGCAGATGGAAAGTCAAACCGGAGCACCAGGAGAGGGACTATTCGTTGAGTTTTAGAAACCTTTCGTATTCACAGTGTGTCCGTTCTCTAGGATTCCCGTATATGTTATATCTGTAGTAATATTCCCTTCAACCTGGAGAGTTGGGACCCATGGAATGTGTGCCATGCATTATTGCTTTAAAGGGTCTGCATTTGCTCACCCAATCTCACCAATCCTCTCAGTCCCAAGTGTCCAGCCTTATGCCACATCCAGCTGTCATTGTAGATAGGGTCATTTCAGGTTTCATCAGAGACCCTGAAGGAATTGTAAAGAATTTCCCAGTTGTTTTGTTTTATTTTTGAAATTCCTTTTTATAGTGGGTTTGAGCTGATTCTCGCTGCCATATTTATCCCAGTCTAGACACACTTGATTCCCTTACGGAGACATATCAATACATAGGTTTTAAGATTCTTACTAGTCAGATATATTCCTCTGCGGGAAATATGGGGTTTTGAGTCCCTTTCACTGAGGAAGGTGTAGGTCTTGTCTATTCCATAGTTGGTTTTTGGAACGGTACCTGTGCTTATATCAAACTCTGGTTTTATGCATCACCCCACCTCTCCTTCCCCCTTAAGCAGGCATAAGAGTGTTTTCTAAATGTGAGACACTGTTCTCTTTCCTAACTCAGTTCAAGTGTAGCCATGTTTACAGGATCTTCATAAGTGATATCTTATGATAAGTTTCTTTTTCTGTGTGACTTATTTCACTTAGAATCATCGTACCTGAATCCACCCATTTTGCTGCTACTGGTCTTATGACATTGATTTCATGGCTGAGGGATATTCCATCGTACGTAAGTACCACAATTTTTTGAACCATTTTTATATTTCCTGGGATATTTAAGGTGTACCCAAGTTGAGGTCCTTGTAAGCAGTGCAGCCCTAAATTTTGGGGTGGCTGTGTCTTTTTGATTTTCAGTTTTCCCAAGGTATATTCCCTAGACTGGAAGTGCCCTTGGCTCTGTAGCTCTGTTGTTTACTTGTTTTAGGGAACACAATGCACTCCTCCAGAGAGGCAGTTGGCAATTTACATCCCGCCCATCAGCATAACAAGGCACCCTGTTCTCCAGGGCCTGTCTTGCCTTTCTGGTTTTTACACATTTTGTGGATGTCCCTTTTGACCGGTGGGAAGTGATACTTCTTTGTAGTGCAGATTTGCATTGCCCGCTTGCTTGCTTGGCCAAAAAGGGCGTATGCGTTTTCTCCTGAATATATTCAGGATAAAACACATACGCCCTTTTTGGCCAAGTGCATCATTGTCGAAGTTGTGCCCCTCTTCCTGTGCTTTAAAGGTGATTCCAACGTACCTCTTGAAATCTGTTTCCTGCTATTCTGCCACGCTTTCAAGTCCGCCTCATTGCCTTCCCTCAACAGATTTTTGGACGATAGTTGTCCTTTATTACTCGGCCAGTTTGTGAATTGCTGTGCCCCTGAGCTCCATTTTTCAACTCGTTTTTGGTGAGCTGACCGCAAGTCCAAAATTTTGGTTCAGGATCTATACTGATTCCCGGTGGGTGGCTGAGACTTTGGTTAATTCTTCTTCCTGCCGGGAAATTACAGTGATATGTGCCCGTCCAAATGCCTAACAGCTACTCTCTCATTGGTTCTCCCTCTTCCCTTTCATCCTCCGCCAAATTGGCAACCTGTGCGAACCAGGAGGTTAAAGGGGCTGTCTCTCCAAGTTGGGAGGTTGATAATAAAGCAGATGGAAAGTCAAACCGGAGCACCAGGAGAGGGACTATTCGTTGAGTTTTAGAAACCTTTCGTATTCACAGTGTGTCCGTTCTCTAGGATTCCCGTACATGTTATATCTGTAGTAATATTCCCTTCAACCTGGAGAGTTGGGACCCATGGAATGTGTGCCATGCATTATTGCTTTAAAGGGTCTGCATTTGCTCACCCAATCTCACCAATCCTCTCAGTCCCAAGTGTCCAGCCTTATGCCACATCCAGCTGTCATTGTAGATAGGGTCATTTCAGGTTTCATCAGAGACCCTGAAGGAATTGTAAAGAATATCCCAGTTTTTTTTGTTTTATTTTTGAAATTCCTTTTTATAGTGGGTTTGAGCTGATTCTCGCTGCCATATTTATCCCAGTCTAGACACACTTGATTCCCTTATGGAGACATATCAATACATAGGTTTTAAGATTCTTACTAGTCAGATATATTCCTCTGCGGGAAATATGGTGATTTGAGTCCCTTTAACTGAGGAAGGTGTAGGTCTTGTCTATTCCATAGTTGGTTTTTGGAACGGTACCTGTGCTTATATCAAACTCTGGTTTTATGCATCACCCCACCTCTCCTTCCCCCTTAAGCAGGCATAAGAGTGTTTTCTAAATGTGAGACACTGTTCTCTTTCCTAACTCAGTTCAAGTGTAGCCATGTTTACAGGATCTTCATAAGTGATAAATTATGATAAGTTTCTTTTTCTGTGTGACTTATTTCACTTAGAATCATCGTACCTGAATCCACCCATTTTGCTGCTACTGAACTTATGACATTGATTTCATGGCTGAGGGATATTCCATCGTACGTAAGTAGAACAATTTTTTGAACAAATTTTATATTTCCTGGGATATTTAAGGTGTACCCAAGTTGAGGTCCTTGTAAGCAGTGCAGCCCTAAATTTTGGGGTGGCTCTGTCTTATTGATTTTCAGTTTTTCCCAGGTATATTCCCTAGACTGGAAGTGCCCTTGGCTCTGTAGCTCTGTTGTTTACTTGTTTTAGGGAACACAATGCACTCCTCCAGAGAGGCAGTTGGCAATTTACATCCCGCCCATCAGCATAACAAGGCTCCCTGTTCTCCAGGGCCTGTCTTGCCTTTCTGGTTTTTACACATTTTGTGGATGTCCCTTTTGACCGGTGGGAAGTGATACTTCTTTGTAGTGCAGATTTGCATTGCCCGCTTGCTTGCTTGGCCAAAAAGGGCGTATGCATTTTCTCCTGAATATATTCAGGAGAAAACGCATACGCCCTTTTTGGCCAAGTGCATCATTGTCGAAGTTGTGCCCCTCTTCCTGTGCTTTAAAGGCGATTCCAACGTACCTCTTGAAATCTGTTTCCTGCTATTCTGCCTCGCTTTCAAGTCCGCCTCGTTGCCTTCCCTCAACAGATTTTTGGACGATAGTTGTCCTTTATTACTCGGCCAGTTTGTGAACTGCTGTGCCCCTGAGCTCCATTTTTCAACTCGTTTTTGGTGAGCTGACCGCAAGTCCAAAATTTTGGTTCCGGATCTATACTGATTCCCGGTGGGTGGCTGAGATTTTGGTTAATTCTTCTTCCTGCCGGGAAATTACAGTGATATGTGCCTGTCCAAATGCCTAACAGCTACTCTCTCATTGGTTCTCCCTCTTCCCTTTCATCCTCTGCCAAATTGGCAACCTGTGCGAACCAGGAGGTTAAAGGGGCTGTCTCTCCAAGTTGGGAGGTTGATAATAAAGCAGATGGAAAGTCAAACCGGAGCACCAGGAGAGGGACTATTCGTTGAGTTTTAGAAACCTTTCGTATTCACAGTGTGTCCGTTCTCTAGGATTCCCGTACATGTTATATCTGTAGTAATATTCCCTTCAACCTGGAGAGTTGGGACCCATGGAATGTGTGCCATGCATTATTGCTTTAAAGGGTCTGCATTTGCTCACCCAGTCTCACCAATCCTCTCAGTCCCAAGTGTCCAGCCTTATGCCACATCCAGCTGTCATTGTAGATAGGGTCATTTCAGGTTTCATCAGAGACCCTGAAGGAATTGTAAAGAATTTCCCAGTTGTTTTGTTTTATTTTTGAAATTCCTTTTTATAGTGGGTTTGAGCTGATTCTCGCTGCCATATTTATCCCAGTCTAGACACACTTGATTCCCTTACGGAGACATATCAATACATAGGTTTTAAGATTCTTACTAGTCAGATATATTCCTCTGCGGGAAATATGGGGTTTTGAGTCCCTTTCACTGAGGAAGGTGTAGGTCTTGTCTATTCCATAGTTGGTTTTTGGAACGGTACCTGTGCTTATATCAAACTCTGGTTTTATGCATCACCCCACCTCTCCTTCCCCCTTAAGCAGGCATAAGAGTGTTTTCTAAATGTGAGACACTGTTCTCTTTCCTAACTCAGTTCAAGTGTAGCCATGTTTACAGGATCTTCATAAGTGATATCTTATGATAAGTTTCTTTTTCTGTGTGACTTATTTCACTTAGAATCATCGTACCTGAATCCACCCATTTTGCTGCTACTGGTCTTATGACATTGATTTCATGGCTGAGGGATATTCCATCGTACGTAAGTACCACAATTTTTTGAACCATTTTTATATTTCCTGGGATATTTAAGGTGTACCCAAGTTGAGGTCCTTGTAAGCAGTGCAGCCCTAAATTTTGGGGTGGCTGTGTCTTTTTGATTTTCAGTTTTCCCAAGGTATATTCCCTAGACTGGAAGTGCCCTTGGCTCTGTAGCTCTGTTGTTTACTTGTTTTAGGGAACACAATGCACTCCTCCAGAGAGGCAGTTGGCAATTTACATCCCGCCCATCAGCATAACAAGGCACCCTGTTCTCCAGGGCCTGTCTTGCCTTTCTGGTTTTTACACATTTTGTGGATGTCCCTTTTGACCGGTGGGAAGTGATACTTCTTTGTAGTGCAGATTTGCATTGCCCGCTTGCTTGCTTGGCCAAAAAGGGCGTATGCGTTTTCTCCTGAATATATTCAGGATAAAACACATACGCCCTTTTTGGCCAAGTGCATCATTGTCGAAGTTGTGCCCCTCTTCCTGTGCTTTAAAGGTGATTCCAACGTACCTCTTGAAATCTGTTTCCTGCTATTCTGCCACGCTTTCAAGTCCGCCTCATTGCCTTCCCTCAACAGATTTTTGGACGATAGTTGTCCTTTATTACTCGGCCAGTTTGTGAATTGCTGTGCCCCTGAGCTCCATTTTTCAACTCGTTTTTGGTGAGCTGACCGCAAGTCCAAAATTTTGGTTCAGGATCTATACTGATTCCCGGTGGGTGGCTGAGACTTTGGTTAATTCTTCTTCCTGCCGGGAAATTACAGTGATATGTGCCCGTCCAAATGCCTAACAGCTACTCTCTCATTGGTTCTCCCTCTTCCCTTTCATCCTCCGCCAAATTGGCAACCTGTGCGAACCAGGAGGTTAAAGGGGCTGTCTCTCCAAGTTGGGAGGTTGATAATAAAGCAGATGGAAAGTCAAACCGGAGCACCAGGAGAGGGACTATTCGTTGAGTTTTAGAAACCTTTCGTATTCACAGTGTGTCCGTTCTCTAGGATTCCCGTACATGTTATATCTGTAGTAATATTCCCTTCAACCTGGAGAGTTGGGACCCATGGAATGTGTGCCATGCATTATTGCTTTAAAGGGTCTGCATTTGCTCACCCAATCTCACCAATCCTCTCAGTCCCAAGTGTCCAGCCTTATGCCACATCCAGCTGTCATTGTAGATAGGGTCATTTCAGGTTTCATCAGAGACCCTGAAGGAATTGTAAAGAATATCCCAGTTTTTTTTGTTTTATTTTTGAAATTCCTTTTTATAGTGGGTTTGAGCTGATTCTCGCTGCCATATTTATCCCAGTCTAGACACACTTGATTCCCTTATGGAGACATATCAATACATAGGTTTTAAGATTCTTACTAGTCAGATATATTCCTCTGCGGGAAATATGGTGATTTGAGTCCCTTTAACTGAGGAAGGTGTAGGTCTTGTCTATTCCATAGTTGGTTTTTGGAACGGTACCTGTGCTTATATCAAACTCTGGTTTTATGCATCACCCCACCTCTCCTTCCCCCTTAAGCAGGCATAAGAGTGTTTTCTAAATGTGAGACACTGTTCTCTTTCCTAACTCAGTTCAAGTGTAGCCATGTTTACAGGATCTTCATAAGTGATAAATTATGATAAGTTTCTTTTTCTGTGTGACTTATTTCACTTAGAATCATCGTACCTGAATCCACCCATTTTGCTGCTACTGAACTTATGACATTGATTTCATGGCTGAGGGATATTCCATCGTACGTAAGTAGAACAATTTTTTGAACAAATTTTATATTTCCTGGGATATTTAAGGTGTACCCAAGTTGAGGTCCTTGTAAGCAGTGCAGCCCTAAATTTTGGGGTGGCTCTGTCTTATTGATTTTCAGTTTTTCCCAGGTATATTCCCTAGACTGGAAGTGCCCTTGGCTCTGTAGCTCTGTTGTTTACTTGTTTTAGGGAACACAATGCACTCCTCCAGAGAGGCAGTTGGCAATTTACATCCCGCCCATCAGCATAACAAGGCTCCCTGTTCTCCAGGGCCTGTCTTGCCTTTCTGGTTTTTACACATTTTGTGGATGTCCCTTTTGACCGGTGGGAAGTGATACTTCTTTGTAGTGCAGATTTGCATTGCCCGCTTGCTTGCTTGGCCAAAAAGGGCGTATGCATTTTCTCCTGAATATATTCAGGAGAAAACGCATACGCCCTTTTTGGCCAAGTGCATCATTGTCGAAGTTGTGCCCCTCTTCCTGTGCTTTAAAGGCGATTCCAACGTACCTCTTGAAATCTGTTTCCTGCTATTCTGCCTCGCTTTCAAGTCCGCCTCGTTGCCTTCCCTCAACAGATTTTTGGACGATAGTTGTCCTTTATTACTCGGCCAGTTTGTGAACTGCTGTGCCCCTGAGCTCCATTTTTCAACTCGTTTTTGGTGAGCTGACCGCAAGTCCAAAATTTTGGTTCCGGATCTATACTGATTCCCGGTGGGTGGCTGAGACTTTGGTTAATTCTTCTTCCTGCCGGGAAATTACAGTGATATGTGCCTGTCCAAATGCCTAACAGCTACTCTCTCATTGGTTCTCCCTCTTCCCTTTCATCCTCTGCCAAATTGGCAACCTGTGCGAACCAGGAGGTTAAAGGGGCTGTCTCTCCAAGTTGGGAGGTTGATAATAAAGCAGATGGAAAGTCAAACCGGAGCACCAGGAGAGGGACTATTCGTTGAGTTTTAGAAACCTTTCGTATTCACAGTGTGTCCGTTCTCTAGGATTCCCGTACATGTTATATCTGTAGTAATATTCCCTTCAACCTGGAGAGTTGGGACCCATGGAATGTGTGCCATGCATTATTGCTTTAAAGGGTCTGCATTTGCTCACCCAGTCTCACCAATCCTCTCAGTCCCAAGTGTCCAGCCTTATGCCACATCCAGCTGTCATTGTAGATAGGGTCATTTCAGGTTTCATCAGAGACCCTGAAGGAATTGTAAAGAATTTCCCAGTTTTTTTGTTTTATTTTTGAAATTCCTTTTTATAGTGGGTTTGAGCTGATTCTCGCTGCCATATTTATCCCAGTCTAGACACACTTGATTCCCTTACGGAGACATATCAATACGTAGATTTTAAGATTCTTACTAGTCAGATATATTCCTCTGCGGGAAATATGGGGTTTTGAGTCCCTTTCACTGAGGAAGGTGTAGGTCTTGTCTATTCCATAGTTGGTTTTTGGAACGGTACCTGTGCTTATATCAAACTCTGGTTTTATGCATCACCCCACCTCTCCTTCCCCCTTAAGCAGGCATAAGAGTGTTTTCTAAATGTGAGACACTGTTCTCTTTCCTAACTCAGTTCAAGTGTAGCCATGTTTACAGGATCTTCATAAGTGATATCTTATGATAAGTTTCTTTTTCTGTGTGACTTATTTCACTTAGAATCATCGTACCTGAATCCACCCATTTTGCTGCTACTGGTCTTATGACATTGATTTCATGGCTGAGGGATATTCCATCGTACGTAAGTACCACAATTTTTTGAACCATTTTTATATTTCCTGGGATATTTAAGGTGTACCCAAGTTGAGGTCCTTGTAAGCAGTGCAGCCCTAAATTTTGGGGTGGCTGTGTCTTTTTGATTTTCAGTTTTCCCAAGGTATATTCCCTAGACTGGAAGTGCCCTTGGCTCTGTAGCTCTGTTGTTTACTTGTTTTAGGGAACACAATGCACTCCTCCAGAGAGGCAGTTGGCAATTTACATCCCGCCCATCAGCATAACAAGGCTCCCTGTTCTCCAGGGCCTGTCTTGCCTTTCTGGTTTTTACACATTTTGTGGATGTCCCTTTTGACCGGTGGGAAGTGATACTTCTTTGTAGTGCAGATTTGCATTGCCCGCTTGCTTGCTTGGCCAAAAAGGGCGTATGCGTTTTCTCCTGAATATACTCAGGAGAAAATGCATACGCCCTTTTTGGCCAAGTGCATCATTGTCGAAGTTGTGCCCCTCTTCCTGTGCTTTAAAGGCGATTCCAACGTACCTCTTGAAATCTGTTTCCTGCTATTCTGCCTCGCTTTCAAGTCTGCCTCATTGCCTTCCCTCAACAGATTTTTGGACGATAGTTGTCCTTTATTACTCGGCCAGTTTGTGAATTGCTGTGCCCCTGAGCTCCATTTTTCAACTCGTTTTAGGTGAGCTGACCGCAAGTCCAAAATTTTGGTTCAGGACCTATAGTGGTTCCCGGAGGAGGGCTGAGACTTTGGTTAATTCTTCTTCCTGCCGGGAAATTACAGTGATATGTGCCCGTCCAAATGCCTAACAGCTACTCTCTCATTGGTTCTCCCTCTTCCCTTTCATCCTCTGCCAAATTGGCAACCTGTGCGAACCAGGAGGTTAAAGGGGCTGTCTCTCCATGTTGGGAGTTTGATAGTAAAGCAGATGGAAAGTCAAACCGGAGCACCAGGAGAGGGACTATTCGTTGAGTTTTAGAAACCTTTTGTATTCACAGTGTGTCCGTTCTCTAGGTTTCCCGTACATGTTATAACTGTAGTAATATTCCCTTCAACCTGGAGAGTTGGGACCCATGGAATGTGTGCCATGCATTATTGCTTTAAAGGGTCTGCATTTGTTCACCCAATCTCACCAATCCTCTCAGTCCAAAGTGTCCAGGCTTATGCCACATCCAGCTGTCGGTGTAGATAGGGTCATTTCAGGTTTCATCAGAGACCCTGAAGGAATTGTAAAGAATTTCCCAGTTTTTTTGTTTTATTTTTGAAATTCCTTTTTATAGTGGGTTTGAGCTGATTCTCGCTGCCATATTTATCCCAGTCTAGACACATTTGATTCCCTTACGGAGACATATCAATACGTAGCTTTTAAGATTCTTACTAGTCAGATATATTCCTCTGCGGGAAATATGGGGTTTTGAGTCCCTTTCACTGAGGAAGGTGTAGGTCTTGTCTATTCCATAGTTGGTTTTTGGAACGGTACCTGTGCTTATATCAAACTCTGGTTTTATGCATCACCCCACCTCTCCTTCCCCCTTAAGCAGGCATAAGAGTGTTTTCTAAATGTGAGACACTGTTCTCTTTCCTAACTCAGTTCAAGTGTAGCCATGTTTACAGGATCTTCATAAGTGATATCTTATGATAAGTTTCTTTTTCTGTGTGACTTATTTCACTTAGAATCATCGTACCTGAATCCACCCATTTTGCTGCTACTGGTCTTATGACATTGATTTCATGGCTGAGGGATATTCCATCGTACGTAAGTACCACAATTTTTTGAACCATTTTTATATTTCCTGGGATATTTAAGGTGTACCCAAGTTGAGGTCCTTGTAAGCAGTGCAGCCCTAAATTTTGGGGTGGCTGTGTCTTTTTGATTTTCAGTTTTCCCAAGGTATATTCCCTAGACTGGAAGTGCCCTTGGCTCTGTAGCTCTGTTGTTTACTTGTTTTAGGGAACACAATGCACTCCTCCAGAGAGGCAGTTGGCAATTTACATCCCGCCCATCAGCATAACAAGGCTCCCTGTTCTCCAGGGCCTGTCTTGCCTTTCTGGTTTTTACACATTTTGTGGATGTCCCTTTTGACCGGTGGGAAGTGATACTTCTTTGTAGTGCAGATTTGCATTGCCCGCTTGCTTGCTTGGCCAAAAAGGGCGTATGCGTTTTCTCCTGAATATATTCAGGAGAAAACGCATACGCCCTTTTTGGCCAAGTGCATCATTGTCGAAGTTGTGCCCCTCTTCCTGTGCTTTAAAGGCGATTCCAATGTACCTCTTGAAATCTGTTTCCTGCTATTCTGCCTCGCTTTCAAGTCCGCCTCATTGCCTTCCCTCAACAGATTTTTGGACGATAGTTGTCCTTTATTACTCGGCCAGTTTGTGAATTGCTGTGCCCCTGAGCTCCATTTTTCAACTCGTTTTAGGTGAGCTGACCGCAAGTCCAAAATTTTGGTTCAGGACCTATAGTGGTTCCCGGAGGAGGGCTGAGACTTTGGTTAATTCTTCTTCCTGCCAGGAAATTACAGTGATATGTGCCCGTCCAAATGCCTAACAGCTACTCTCTCATTGGTTCTCCCTCTTCCCTTTCATCCTCTGCCAAATTGGCAACCTGTGCGAACCAGGAGGTTAAAGGGGCTGTCTCTCCAAGTTGGGAGTTTGATAGTAAAGCAGATGGAAAGTCAAACCGGAGCACCAGGAGAGGGACTATTCGTTGAGTTTTACAAACCTTTTGTATTCACAGTGTGTCCGTTCTCTAGGTTTCCCGTACATGTTATAACTGTAGTAATATTCCCTTCAACCTGGAGAGTTGGGACCCATGGAATGTGTGCCATGCATTATTGCTTTAAAGGGTCTGCATTTGTTCACCCAATCTCACCAATCCTCTCAGTCCAAAGTGTCCAGCCTTATGCCACATCCAGCTGTCGGTGTAGATAGGGTCATTTCAGGTTTCATCAGAGACCCTGAAGGAATTGTAAAGAATTTCCCAGTTTTTTTGTTTTATTTTTGAAATTCCTTTTTATAGTGGGTTTGAGCTGATTCTCGCTGCCATATTTATCCCAGTCTAGACACATTTGATTCCCTTACGGAGACATATCAATACGTAGCTTTTAAGATTCTTACTAGTCAGATATATTCCTCTGCGGGAAATATGGGGTTTTGAGTCCCTTTCACTGAGGAAGGTGTAGGTCTTGTCTATTCCATAGTTGGTTTTTGGAACGGTACCTGTGCTTATATCAAACTCTGGTTTTATGCATCACCCCACCTCTCCTTCCCCCTTAAGCAGGCATAAGAGTGTTTTCTAAATGTGAGACACTGTTCTCTTTCCTAACTCAGTTCAAGTGTAGCCATGTTTACAGGATCTTCATAAGTGATATCTTATGATAAGTTTCTTTTTCTGTGTGACTTATTTCACTTAGAATCATCGTACCTGAATCCACCCATTTTGCTGCTACTGGTCTTATGACATTGATTTCATGGCTGAGGGATATTCCATCGTACGTAAGTACCACAATTTTTTGAACCATTTTTATATTTCCTGGGATATTTAAGGTGTACCCAAGTTGAGGTCCTTGTAAGCAGTGCAGCCCTAAATTTTGGGGTGGCTGTGTCTTTTTGATTTTCAGTTTTCCCAAGGTATATTCCCTAGACTGGAAGTGCCCTTGGCTCTGTAGCTCTGTTGTTTACTTGTTTTAGGGAACACAATGCACTCCTCCAGAGAGGGAGTTGGCAATTTACATCCCGCCCATCAGCATAACAAGGCTCCCTGTTCTCCAGGGCCTGTCTTGCCTTTCTGGTTTTTACACATTTTGTGGATGTCCCTTTTGACCGGTGGGAAGTGATACTTCTTTGTAGTGCAGATTTGCATTGCCCGCTTGCTTGCTTGGCCAAAAAGGGCGTATGCGTTTTCTCCTGAATATATTCAGGAGAAAACGCATACGCCCTTTTTGGCCAAGTTCATCATTGTCGAAGTTGTGCCCCTCTTCCTGTGCTTTAAAGGCGATTCCAACGTACCTCTTGAAATCTGTTTCCTGCTATTCTGCCTCACTTTCAAGTCCGCCTCATTGCCTTCCCTCAACAGATTTTTGGACGATAGTTGTCCTTTATTACTCGGCCAGTTTGTGAATTGCTGTGCCCCTGAGCTCCATTTTTCAACTCGTTTTTGGTGAGCTGACCGCAAGTCCAAAATTTTGGTTCAGGATCTATACTGATTCCCGGTGGGTGGCTGAGACTTTGGTTAATTCTTCTTCCTGCCGGGAAATTACAGTGATATGTGCCCGTCCAAATGCCTAACAGCTACTCTCTCATTGGTTCTCCCTCTTCCCTTTCATCCTCTGCCAAATTGGCAACCTGTGCGAACCAGGAGATTAAAGGGGCTGTCTCTCCAAGTTGGGAGGTTGATAATAAAGCAGATGGAAAGTCAAACCGGAGCACCAGGAGAGGGACTATTCGTTGAGTTTTAGAAACCTTTCGTATTCACAGTGTGTCCGTTCTCTAGGATTCCCGTACATGTTATATCTGTAGTAATATTCCCTTCAACCTGGAGAGTTGGTACCCATGGAATGTGTGTCATGCATTATTGCTTTAAATGGTCTGCATTTGTTCACCCAACCTCACCAATCCTCTCAGTCCAAAGTGTCCAGCCTTATGCCACATCCAGCTGTCGTTGTAGATAGGGTCATTCCAGGTTTCATCAGAGACCCTGAAGGAATTGTAAAGAATTTCCCAGTTTTTTTGTTTTGTTTTTGAAATTCCTTTTTATAGTGGGTTTGAGCTGATTCTCGCTGCCATGTTTATGCCAGTCTAGACACACTTGATTCCCTTACGGAGACATATCAATACATAGTTTTTAAGATTCTTACTAGTCAGATATATTCCTCTGCGGGAAATATGGGGTTTTGAGTCCCTTTCACTGAGGAAGGTGTAGGTCTTGTCTATTCCATAGTTGGTTTTTGGAACGGTACCTGTGCTTATATCAAACTCTGGTTTTATGCATCACCCCACCTCTCCTTCCCCCTTAAGCAAGCATAAGAGTGTTTTCTAAATGTGGGACGCTGTTCTCTTTCCTAACTCAGTTCAAGTGTAGCCATGTTTACAGGATCTTCATAAGTGATATCTTATGATAAGTTTCTTTTTCTGTGTGACTTATTTCACTTAGAATCATCGTATCTGAATCCACCCATTTTGCTGCTACTGGTCTTATGACATTGATTTCATGGCTGAGGGATATTCCATCGTACGTAAGTACCACAATTTTTTGAACCATTTTTATATTTCCTGGGATATTTAAGGTGTACCCAAGTTGAGGTCCTTGTAAGCAGTGCAGCCCTAAATTTTGGGGTGGCTGTGTCTTTTTGATATTCAGTTTTCCAAAGGTATATTCCTTAGACTGGAAGTGCCCTTGGATCTGTAGCTCTGTTCTTTACTTGTTTTAGGGAACACAATGTACTCCTCCAGAGAGGCAGTTGGCAATTTACATACGCCCATCAGCATAACAAGGCTCCGTGTTCTCCAGTGCCTGTCTTGACTTTCTGGTTTTTACACATTTTGTGGATGTCCCTTTTGACCGGTGGTAAGTGATACTTCTTTGTAATGCAGATTTGCATTGCCCGATTGCTTGCTTGGCCAAAAAAGGGCGTATGCGTTTTCTCCTGAATATATTCAGGAGAAAACGCATACGCCCTTTTTGGCCACGTGCATCATTGCCGAAGTTGTGCCCCTCATCCGGTGCTTTAAAGGTGATTCCAACGTACCTCTTGAAATCTGTTTCCTGCTATTCTGCCTCGCTTTCAAGTCCGCCTCATTGCCTTCCCTCAACAGATTTTTGGACGATAGTTGTCCTTTATTACTCGGCCAGTTTGTGAATTGCTGTGCCCCTGAGCTCCATTTTTCAACTCGTTTTTGGTGAGCTGACCGCAGGTCCAAAATTTTGGTTCAGGATCTATGCTGGTTCCCGGTGGGGGGCTGAGACTTTGGTTAATTCTTCTTCCTGCCGGGAAATTACAGTGATATGTGCCCGTCCAAATGCCTAACAGCTACTCTCTCATTGGTTCTCCCTCTTCCCTTTCATCCTCTGCCAAATTGGCAACCTGTGCGAACCAGGAGGTTAAAGGGGCTGTCTCTCCAAGTTGGGAGGTTGATAGTAAAGCAGGTGGAAAGTCAAACCGGAGCACCAGGAGAGGGACTATTCGTTGAGTTTTAGAAACGTTTCGTATTCACAGTGTGTCCGTTCTCTAGGTTTCCCGTACATGTTATAACTGTAGTAATATTCCCTTCAACCTGGAGAGTTGGGACCCATGGAATGGGTGCCATGCATTAATGCTTTAAAGGTTCTGCATTTGTTCACCCAATCTCACCAATCCTCTCAGTCCAAGTGTCCCGCCTTATGCCACATCCAGCTGTCGTTGTAGATAGGGTCAGTCCAGGTTTCATCAGAGACTCTGAAGGAATTGTAAAGAATTTCCCAGGTTTTTGTTTTGTTATTGAAATTCCTTTTTATAGTGGGTTTGAGCTGATTCTCGCTGCCATGTTTATGCCAGTCTAGACACACTTGGTTCCCTTACGGAGACATATCAATACATAGGTTTTAAGATTCTTACTAGTCAGATATATTCCTCTGCGGGAAATATGGGGTTTTGAGTCCCTTTCACTGAGGAAGGTGTAGGTCTTGCCTATTCCATAGTTGGTTTTCGGAACGGTACCTCTGCTTATATCAAACTCTGGTTTTATGCATCACCCCACCTCTCCTTCCCCCTTAAGCAGGCATAAGAGTGTTTTCTAAATGTGAGACACTGTTCTCTTTCCTAACTCAGTTCAAGTGTAGCCATGTTTACAGGATCTTCATAAGTGATATCTTATGATAAGTTTCTTTTTCTGTGTGACTTATTTCACTTAGAATCATCGTACCTGAATCCACCCATTTTGCTGCTACTGGTCTTATGACATTGATTTCATGGCTGAGGGATATTCCATCGTACGTAAGTACCACAATTTTTTGAACCATTTTTATATTTCCTGGGATATTTAAGGTGTACCCAAGTTGAGGTCCTTGTAAGCAGTGCAGCCCTAAATTTTGGGGTGGCTGTGTCTTTTTGATTTTCAGTTTTCCCAAGGTATATTCCCTAGACTGGAAGTGCCCTTGGCTCTGTAGCTCTGTTGTTTACTTGTTTTAGGGAACACAATGCACTCCTTCAGAGAGGCAGTTGGCAATTTACATCCCGCCCATCAGCATAACAAGGCTCCCTGTTCTCCAGGGCCTGTCTTGCCTTTCTGGTTTTTACACATTTTGTGGATGTCCCTTTTGACCGGTGGGAAGTGATACTTCTTTGTAGTGCAGATTTGCATTGCCCGCTTGCTTGCTTGGCCAAAAAGGGCGTATGCGTTTTCTCCTGAATATATTCAGGAGAAAACGCATACGCCCTTATTGGCCAAGTGCATCATTGTCGAAGTTGTGCCCCTCTTCCTGTGCTTTAAAGGCGATTCCAACGTACCTCTTGAAATCTGTTTCCTGCTATTCTGCCTCGCTTTCAAGTCCGCCTCGTTGCCTTCCCTCAACAGATTTTTGGACGATAGTTGTCCTTTATTACTCGGCCAGTTTGTGAATTGCTGTGCCCCTGAGCTCCATTTTTCAACTCGTTTTTGGTGAGCTGACCGCAAGTCCAAAATTTTGGTTCAGGATCTATACTGATTCCCGGTGGGTGGCTGAGACTTTGGTTAATACTTCTTCCTGCAGGGAAATTACAGTGATATGTGCCCGTCCAAATGCCTTACAGCTACTCTCTCATTGGTTCTCCCTCTTCCCTTTCATCCTCTGCCAAATTGGCAACCTGTGGGAACCAGGAGGTTAAAGGGGCTGTCTCTCCAAGTTGGGAGGTTGATAATAAAGCAGATGAAAGTCAAACCGGAGCACCAGGAGAGGGACTATTCATTGAGTTTTAGAAACCTTTTGTATTCACAGTGTGTCCGTTCTCTAGGATTCCCGTACATGTTATATCTGTAGTAATATTCCCTTCAACCTGGAGAGTTGGGACCCATGGAATGTGTGCCATGCATTATTGCTTTAAAGGGTCTGCATTTGCTCACCCAATCTCACCAATCCTCTCAGTCCCAAGTGTCCAGCCTTATGCCACATCCAGCTGTCATTGTAGATAGGGTCATTTCAGGTTTCATCAGAGACCCTGAAGGAATTGTAAAGAATTTCCCAGTTTTTTTGTTTTGTTTTTGAAATTCCTTTTTATAGTGGGTTTGAGCTGATTCTCGCTGCCATATTTATCCCAGTCTAGACACACTTGATTCCCTCACGGAGACATATCAATACATAGTTTTTAAGATTCTTACTAGTCAGATATATTCCTCTGCGGGAAATATGGGGTTTTGAGTCCCTTTCACTGAGGAAGGTGTAGGTCTTGTCTATTCCATAGTTGGTTTTTGGAACGGTACCTGTGCTTATATCAAACTCTGGTTTTATGCATCACCCCACCTCTCCTTCCCCCTTAAGCAGGCATAAGAGTGTTTTCTAAATGTGAGACACTGTTCTCTTTCCTAACTCAGTTCAAGTGTAGCCATGTTTACAGGATCTTCATAAGTGACATCTTATGATAAGTTTCTTTTTCTGTGTGACTTATTTCACTTAGAATCATCGTACCTGAATCCACACATTTTGCTGCTACTGGTCTTATGACATTGATTTCATGGCTGAGGGATATTCCATCGTACGTAAGTACCACAATTTTTTGAACCATTTTTATATTTCCTGGGATATTTAAGGTGTACCCAAGTTGAGGTCCTTGTAAGCAGTGCAGCCCTAAATTTTGGGGTGGCTGTGTCTTTTTGATTTTCAGTTTTCCCAAGGTATATTCCCTAGACTGGAAGTGCCCTTGGCTCTGTAGCTCTGTTCTTTACTTGTTTTAGGGAACACAATGCACTCCTCCAGAGAGGCAGTTGGCAATTTACATCCCGCCCATCAGCATAACAAGGCTCCCTGTTCTCCAGGGCCTGTCTTGCCTTTCTGGTTTTTACACATTTTGTGGATGTCCCTTTTGACCGGTGGGAAGTGATACTTCTTTGTAGTGCAGATTTGCATTGCCCGCTTGCTTGCTTGGCCAAAAAGGGCGTATGCGTTTTCTCCTGAATATATTCAGGAGAAAACGCATACGCCCTTTTTGGCCAAGTGCATCATTGTCGAAGTTGTGCCCCTCTTCCTGTGCTTTAAAGGCGATTCCAACGTACCTCTTGAAATCTGTTTCCTGCTATTCTGCATCGCTTTCAAGTCCTCCTCGTTGCCTTCCCTCAACAGATATTTGGACGATAGTTGTCCTTTATTACTCGGCCAGTTTGTGAATTGCTGTGCCCCTGAGCTCCATTTTTCAACTCGTTTTTGGTGAGCTGACCGCAAGTCCAAAATTTTGGTTCAGGATCTATACTGATTCCCGGTGGGTGGCTGAGACTTTGGTTAATTCTTCTTCCTGCCGGGAAATTACAGTGATATGTGCCTGTCCAAATGCCTAACAGCTACTCTCTCATTGGTTCTCCCTCTTCCCTTTCATCCTCTGCCAAATTGGCAACCTGTGCGAACCAGGAGGTTAAAGGGGATGTCTCTCCAAGTTGGGAGGTTGATAATAAAGCAGATGGAAAGTCAAACCGGAGCACCAGGAGAGGGACTATTCGTTGAGTTTTAGAAACCTTTCGTATTCACAGTGTGTCCGTTCTCTAGGATTCCCGTACATGTTATATCTGTAGTAATATTCCCTTCAACCTGGAGAGTTGGGACCCATGGAATGTGTGCCATGCATTATTGCTTTAAAGGGTCTGCATTTGCTCACCCAATCTCACCAATCCTCTCAGTCCCAAGTGTCCAGCCTTATGCCACATCCAGCTGTCATTGTAGATAGGGTCATTTCAGGTTTCATCAGAGACCCTGAAGGAATTGTAAAGAATTTCCCAGTTTTTTTATTTTATTTTTGAAATTCCTTTTTATAGTGGGTTTGAGCTGATTCTCGCTGCCATATTTATCCCAGTCTAGACACACTTGATTCCCTTACGGAGACATATCAATACATAGGTTTTAAGATTCTTACTAGTCAGATATATTCCTCTGCGGGAAATATGGGGTTTTGAGTCCCTTTCACTGAGGAAGGTGTAGGTCTTGTCTATTCCATAGTTGGTTTTTGGAACGGTACCTGTGCTTATATCAAACTCTGGTTTTATGCATCACCCCACCTCTCCTTCCCCCTTAAGCAGGCATAAGAGTGTTTTCTAAATGTGAGACACTGTTCTCTTTCCTAACTCAGTTCAAGTGTAGCCATGTTTACAGGATCTTCATAAGTGACATCTTATGATAAGTTTCTTTTTCTGTGTGACTTATTTCACTTAGAATCATCGTACCTGAATCCACCCATTTTGCTGCTACTGGTCTTATGACATTGATTTCATGGCTGAGGGATATTCCATCGTACGTAAGTACCACAATTTTTTGAACCATTTTTATATTTCCTGGGATATTTAAGGTATACCCAAGTTGAGGTCCTTGTAAGCAGTGCAGCCCTAAATTTTGGGGTGGCTGTGTCTTTTTGATTTTCAGTTTTCCCAAGGTATATTCCCTAGACTGGAAGTGCCCTTGGCTCTGTAGCTCTGTTGTTTACTTGTTTTAGGGAACACAATGCACTCCTCCAGAGAGGCAGTTGGCAATTTACATCCCGCCCATCAGCATAACAAGGCTCCCTGTTCTCCAGGGCCTGTCTTGCCTTTCTGGTTTTTACACATTTTGTGGATGTCCCTTTTGACCGGTGGGAAGTGATACTTCTTTGTAGTGCAGATTTGCATTGCCCGCTTGCTTGCTTGGCCAAAAAGGGCGTATGTGTTTTCTCCTGAATATATTCAGGAGAAAACGCATACGCCCTTTTTGGCCAAGTGCATCATTGTCGAAGTTGTGCCCCTCTTCCTGTGCTTTAAAGGCGATTCCAACGTACCTCTTGAAATCTGTTTCCTGCTATTCTGCCTCGCTTTCAAGTCCGCCTCGTTGCCTTCCCTCAACAGATTTTTGGACGATAGTTGTCCTTTATTACTCGGCCAGTTTGTGAATTGCTGTGCCCCTGAGCTCCATTTTTCAACTCGTTTTTGGTGAGCTGACCGCAAGTCCAAAATTTTGGTTCAGGATCTATACTGATTCCTGGTGGGTGGCTGAGACTTTGGTTAATTCTTCTTCCTGCCGGGAAATTACAGTGATATGTGCCCGTCCATATGCCTTACAGCTACTCTCTCATTGGTTCTCCCTTTTCCCTTTCATCCTCTGCCAAATTGGCAACCTGTGCGAACCAGGAGGTTAAAGGGGCTGTCTCTCCAAGTTGGGAGGTTGATAATAAAGCAGATGAAAGTCAAACCGGAGCACCAGGAGAGGGACAATTCATTGAGTTTTAGAAACCTTTCGTATTCACAGTGTGTCCGTTCTCTAGGATTCCCGTACATGTTATATCTGTAGTAATATTCCCTTCAACCTGGAGAGTTGGGACCCATGGAATGTGTGCCATGCATTATTGCTTTAAAGGGTCTGCATTTGCTCACCCAATCTCACCAATCCTCTCAGTCCCAGGTGTCCAGCCTTATGCCACATCCAGCTGTCATTGTAGATAGGGTCATTTCAGGTTTCATCAGAGACCCTGAAGGAATTGTAAAGAATTTCCCAGTTTTTTTGTTTTATTTTTGAAATTCCTTTTTATAGTGGGTTTGAGCTGATTCTCGCTGCCATATTTATCCCAGTCTAGACACACTTGATTCCCTCACGGAGACATATCAATACATAGGTTTTAAGATTCTTACTAGTCAGATATATTCCTCTGCGGGAAATATGGGGTTTTGAGTCCCTTTCACTGAGGAAGGTGTAGGTCTTGTCTATTCCATAGTTGGTTTTTGGAACGGTACCTGTGCTTATATCAAACTCTGGTTTTATGCATCACCCCACCTCTCCTTCCCCCTTAAGCAGGCATAAGAGTGTTTTCTAAATGTGAGACACTGTTCTCTTTCCTAACTCAGTTCAAGTGTAGCCATGTTTACAGGATCTTCATAAGTGACATCTTATGATAAGTTTCTTTTTCTGTGTGACTTATTTCACTTAGAATCATCGTACCTGAATCCACCCGTTTTGCTGCTACTGGTCTTATGACATTGATTTCATGGCTGAGGGATATTCCATCGTACGTAAGTACCACAATTTTTTGAACCATTTTTATATTTCCTGGGATATTTAAGGTGTACCCAAGTTGAGGTCCTTGTAAGCAGTGCAGCCCTAAATTTTGGGGTGGCTGTGTCTTTTTGATTTTCAGTTTTCCCAAGGTATATTCCCTAGACTGGAAGTGCCCTTGGCTCTGTAGCTCTGTTGTTTACTTGTTTTAGGGAACACAATGCACTCCTCCAGAGAGGGAGTTGGCAATTTACATCCCGCCCATCAGCATAACAAGGCTCCCTGTTCTCCAGGGCCTGTCTTGCCTTTCTGGTTTTTACACATTTTGTGGATGTCCCTTTTGACCGGTGGGAAGTGATACTTCTTTGTAGTGCAGATTTGCATTGCCCGCTTGCTTGCTTGGCCAAAAAGGGCGTATGCGTTTTCTCCTGAATATATTCAGGAGAAAACGCATACGCCCTTTTTGGCCAAGTGCATCATTGTCGAAGTTGTGCCCCTCTTCCTGTGCTTTAAAGGTGATTCCAACGTACATCTTGAAATCTGTTTCCTGCTATTCTGCCTCGCTTTCAAGTCCGCCTCGTTGCCTTCCCTCAACAGATATTTGGACGATAGTTGTCCTTTATTACTCGGCCAGTTTGTGAATTGCTGTGCCCCTGAGCTCCATTTTTCAACTCGTTTTTGGTGAGCTGACCGCAAGTCCAAAATTTTGGTTCAGGATCTATACTGATTCCCGGTGGGTGGCTGAGACTTTGGTTAATTCTTCTTCCTGCCGGGAAATTAAAGTGATATGTGCCTGTCCAAATGCCTAACAGCTACTCTCTCATTGGTTCTCCCTCTTCCCTTTCATCCTCTGCCAAATTGGCAACCTGTGCGAACCAGGAGGTTAAAGGGGATGTCTCTCCAAGTTGGGAGGTTGATAATAAAGCAGATGGAAAGTCAAACCGGAGCACCAGGAGAGGGACTATTCGTTGAGTTTTAGAAACCTTTCATATTCACAGTGTGTCCGTTCTCTAGGATTCCCATACATGTTATATCTGTAGTAATATTCCCTTCAACCTGGAGTGTTGGGACCCATGGAATGTGTGCCATGCATTATTGCTTTAAAGGGTCTGCATTTGCTCACCCAATCTCACCAATCCTCGCAGTCCCAAGTGTCCAGCCTTATGCCAAATCCAGCTGTCATTGTAGATAGGGTCATTTCAGGTTTCATCAGCGACCCTGAAGGAATTGTAAAGAATTTCCCAGTTTTTTTGTTTTATTTTTGAAATTCCTTTTTATAGTGGGTTTGAGCTGATTCTCGCTGCCATATTTATCCCAGTCTAGACACACTTGATTCCCTTACGGACACATATCAATACATAGGTTTTAAGATTCTTACTAGTCAGATATATTCCTCTGCGGGAAATATGGGGTTTTGAGTCCCTTTCACTGAGGAAGGTGTAGGTCTTGTCTATTCCATAGTTGGTTTTTGGAACGGTACCTCTGCTTATATCAAACTCTGGTTTTATGCATCACCCCACCTCTCCTTCCCCCTTAAGCAGGCATAAGAGTGTTTTCTAAATGTGAGACACTGTTCTCTTTCCTAACTCAGTTCAAGTGTAGCCATGTTTACAGGATCTTCATAAGTGATATCTTATGATAAGTTTCTTTTTCTGTGTGACTTATTTCACTTAGAATCATCGTACCTGAATCCACCCATTTTGCTGCTACTGGTCTTATGACATTGATTTCATGGCTGAGGGATATTCCATCGTACGTAAGTACCACAATTTTTTGAACCATTTTTATATTTCCTGGGATATTTAAGGTGTACCCAAGTTGAGGTCCTTGTAAGCAGTGCAGCCCTAAATTTTGGGGTGGCTGTGTCTTTTTGATTTTCAGTTTTCCCAAGGTATATTCCCTAGACTGGAAGTGCCCTTGGCTCTGTAGCTCTGTTGTTTACTTGTTTTAGGGAACACAATGCACTCCTCCAGAGAGGCAGTTGGCAATTTACATCCCGCCCATCAGCATAACAAGGCTCCCTGTTCTCCAGGGCCTGTCTTGCCTTTCTGGTTTTTACACATTTTGTGGATGTCCCTTTTGACCGGTGGGAAGTGATACTTCTTTGTAGTGCAGATTTGCATTGCCCGCTTGCTTGCTTGGCCAAAAAGGGCGTATGCGTTTTCTCCTGAATATATTCAGGAGAAAACGCATACGCCCTTTTTGGCCAAGTTCATCATTGTCGAAGTTGTGCCCCTCTTCCTGTGCTTTAAAGGCGATTCCAACGTACCTCTTGAAATCTGTTTCCTGCTATTCTGCCTCACTTTCAAGTCCGCCTCATTGCCTTCCCTCAACAGATTTTTGGACGATAGTTGTCCTTTATTACTCGGCCAGTTTGTGAATTGCTGTGCCCCTGAGCTCCATTTTTCAACTCGTTTTTGGTGAGCTGACCGCAAGTCCAAAATTTTGGTTCAGGATCTATACTGATTCCCGGTGGGTGGCTGAGACTTTGGTTAATTCTTCTTCCTGCCGGGAAATTACAGTGATATGTGCCCGTCCAAATGCCTAACAGCTACTCTCTCATTGGTTCTCCCTCTTCCCTTTCATCCTCTGCCAAATTGGCAACCTGTGCGAACCAGGAGGTTAAAGGGTCTGTCTCTCCAAGTTGGGAGGTTGATAATAAAGCAGATGGAAAGTCAAACCGGAGCACCAGGAGAGGGACTATTCGTTGAGTTTTAGAAACCTTTCGTATTCACAGTGTGTCCGTTCTCTAGGATTCCCGTACATGTTATATCTGTAGTAATATTCCCTTCAACCTGGAGAGTTGGTACCCATGGAATGTGTGTCATGCATTATTGCTTTAAATGGTCTGCATTTGTTCACCCAACCTCACCAATCCTCTCAGTCCAAAGTGTCCAGCCTTATGCCACATCCAGCTGTCGTTGTAGATAGGGTCATTCCAGGTTTCATCAGAGACCCTGAAGGAATTGTAAAGAATTTCCCAGTTTTTTTGTTTTGTTTTTGAAATTCCTTTTTATAGTGGGTTTGAGCTGATTCTCGCTGCCATGTTTATGCCAGTCTAGACACACTTGATTCCCTTACGGAGACATATCAATACATAGTTTTTAAGATTCTTACTAGTCAGATATATTCCTCTGCGGGAAATATGGGGTTTTGAGTCCCTTTCACTGAGGAAGGTGTAGGTCTTGTCTATTCCATAGTTGGTTTTTGGAACGGTACCTGTGCTTATATCAAACTCTGGTTTTATGCATCACCCCACCTCTCCTTCCCCCTTAAGCAAGCATAAGAGTGTTTTCTAAATGTGGGACGCTGTTCTCTTTCCTAACTCAGTTCAAGTGTAGCCATGTTTACAGGATCTTCATAAGTGATATCTTATGATAAGTTTCTTTTTCTGTGTGACTTATTTCACTTAGAATCATCGTATCTGAATCCACCCATTTTGCTGCTACTGGTCTTATGACATTGATTTCATGGCTGAGGGATATTCCATCGTACGTAAGTACCACAATTTTTTGAACCATTTTTATATTTCCTGGGATATTTAAGGTGTACCCAAGTTGAGGTCCTTGTAAGCAGTGCAGCCCTAAATTTTGGGGTGGCTGTGTCTTTTTGATATTCAGTTTTCCAAAGGTATATTCCTTAGACTGGAAGTGCCCTTGGATCTGTAGCTCTGTTCTTTACTTGTTTTAGGGAACACAATGTACTCCTCCAGAGAGGCAGTTGGCAATTTACATACGCCCATCAGCATAACAAGGCTCCGTGTTCTCCAGTGCCTGTCTTGACTTTCTGGTTTTTACACATTTTGTGGATGTCCCTTTTGACCGGTGGTAAGTGATACTTCTTTGTAATGCAGATTTGCATTGCCCGATTGCTTGCTTGGCCAAAAAAGGGCGTATGCGTTTTCTCCTGAATATATTCAGGAGAAAACGCATACGCCCTTTTTGGCCACGTGCATCATTGCCGAAGTTGTGCCCCTCATCCGGTGCTTTAAAGGTGATTCCAACGTACCTCTTGAAATCTGTTTCCTGCTATTCTGCCTCGCTTTCAAGTCCGCCTCATTGCCTTCCCTCAACAGATTTTTGGACGATAGTTGTCCTTTATTACTCGGCCAGTTTGTGAATTGCTGTGCCCCTGAGCTCCATTTTTCAACTCGTTTTTGGTGAGCTGACCGCAGGTCCAAAATTTTGGTTCAGGATCTATGCTGGTTCCCGGTGGGGGGCTGAGACTTTGGTTAATTCTTCTTCCTGCCGGGAAATTACAGTGATATGTGCCCGTCCAAATGCCTAACAGCTACTCTCTCATTGGTTCTCCCTCTTCCCTTTCATCCTCTGCCAAATTGGCAACCTGTGCGAACCAGGAGGTTAAAGGGGCTGTCTCTCCAAGTTGGGAGGTTGATAGTAAAGCAGGTGGAAAGTCAAACCGGAGCACCAGGAGAGGGACTATTCGTTGAGTTTTAGAAACGTTTCGTATTCACAGTGTGTCCGTTCTCTAGGTTTCCCGTACATGTTATAACTGTAGTAATATTCCCTTCAACCTGGAGAGTTGGGACCCATGGAATGGGTGCCATGCATTAATGCTTTAAAGGTTCTGCATTTGTTCACCCAATCTCACCAATCCTCTCAGTCCAAGTGTCCCGCCTTATGCCACATCCAGCTGTCGTTGTAGATAGGGTCAGTCCAGGTTTCATCAGAGACTCTGAAGGAATTGTAAATAATTTCCCAGGTTTTTGTTTTGTTATTGAAATTCCTTTTTATAGTGGGTTTGAGCTGATTCTCGCTGCCATGTTTATGCCAGTCTAGACACACTTGGTTCCCTTACGGAGACATATCAATACATAGGTTTTAAGATTCTTACTAGTCAGATATATTCCTCTGCGGGAAATATGGGGTTTTGAGTCCCTTTCACTGAGGAAGGTGTAGGTCTTGCCTATTCCATAGTTGGTTTTCGGAACGGTACCTCTGCTTATATCAAACTCTGGTTTTATGCATCACCCCACCTCTCCTTCCCCCTTAAGCAGGCATAAGAGTGTTTTCTAAATGTGAGACACTGTTCTCTTTCCTAACTCAGTTCAAGTGTAGCCATGTTTACAGGATCTTCATAAGTGATATCTTATGATAAGTTTCTTTTTCTGTGTGACTTATTTCACTTAGAATCATCGTACCTGAATCCACCCATTTTGCTGCTACTGGTCTTATGACATTGATTTCATGGCTGAGGGATATTCCATCGTACGTAAGTACCACAATTTTTTGAACCATTTTTATATTTCCTGGGATATTTAAGGTGTACCCAAGTTGAGGTCCTTGTAAGCAGTGCAGCCCTAAATTTTGGGGTGGCTGTGTCTTTTTGATTTTCAGTTTTCCCAAGGTATATTCCCTAGACTGGAAGTGCCCTTGGCTCTGTAGCTCTGTTGTTTACTTGTTTTAGGGAACACAATGCACTCCTTCAGAGAGGCAGTTGGCAATTTACATCCCGCCCATCAGCATAACAAGGCTCCCTGTTCTCCAGGGCCTGTCTTGCCTTTCTGGTTTTTACACATTTTGTGGATGTCCCTTTTGACCGGTGGGAAGTGATACTTCTTTGTAGTGCAGATTTGCATTGCCCGCTTGCTTGCTTGGCCAAAAAGGGCGTATGCGTTTTCTCCTGAATATATTCAGGAGAAAACGCATACGCCCTTTTTGGCCAAGTGCATCATTGTCGAAGTTGTGCCCCTCTTCCTGTGCTTTAAAGGCGATTCCAACGTACCTCTTGAAATCTGTTTCCTGCTATTCTGCCTCGCTTTCAAGTCCGCCTCGTTGCCTTCCCTCAACAGATTTTTGGACGATAGTTGTCCTTTATTACTCGGCCAGTTTGTGAATTGCTGTGCCCCTGAGCTCCATTTTTCAACTCGTTTTTGGTGAGCTGACCGCAAGTCCAAAATTTTGGTTCAGGATCTATACTGATTCCCGGTGGGTGGCTGAGACTTTGGTTAATACTTCTTCCTGCAGGGAAATTACAGTGATATGTGCCCGTCCAAATGCTTTACAGCTACTCTCTCATTGGTTCTCCCTCTTCCCTTTCATCCTCTGCCAAATTGGCAACCTGTGCGAACCAGGAGGTTAAAGGGGCTGTCTCTCCAAGTTGGGAGGTTGATAATAAAGCAGATGAAAGTCAAACCGGAGCACCAGGAGAGGGACTATTCATTGAGTTTTAGAAACCTTTCGTATTCACAGTGTGTCCGTTCTCTAGGATTCCCGTACATGTTATATCTGTAGTAATATTCCCTTCAACCTGGAGAGTTGGGACCCATGGAATGTGTGCCATGCATTATTGCTTTAAAGGGTCTGCATTTGCTCACCCAATCTCACCAATCCTCTCAGTCCCAAGTGTCCAGCCTTATGCCACATCCAGCTGTCATTGTAGATAGGGTCATTTCAGGTTTCATCAGAGACCCTGAAGGAATTGTAAAGAATTTCCCAGTTTTTTTGTTTTGTTTTTGAAATTCCTTTTTATAGTGGGTTTGAGCTGATTCTCGCTGCCATATTTATCCCAGTCTAGACACACTTGATTCCCTCACGGAGACATATCAATACAGAGGTTTTAAGATTCTTACTAGTCAGATATATTCCTCTGTGGGAAATATGGTGTTTTGAGTCCCTTTCACTGGGGAAGGTGTAGGTCTTGTCTATTCCATAGTTGGTTTTTGGAACGGTACCTGTGCTTATATCAAACTCTGGTTTTATGCATCACCCCACCTCTCCTTCCCCCTTAAGCAGGCATAAGAGTGTTTTCTAAATGTGAGACACTGTTCTCTTTCCTAACTCAGTTCAAGTGTAGCCATGTTTACAGGATCTTCATAAGTGACATCTTATGATAAGTTTCTTTTTCTGTGTGACTTATTTCACTTAGAATCATCGTACCTGAATCCACACATTTTGCTGCTACTGGTCTTATGACATTGATTTCATGGCTGAGGGATATTCCATCGTACGTAAGTACCACAATTTTTTGAACCATTTTTATATTTCCTGGGATATTTAAGGTGTACCCAAGTTGAGGTCCTTGTAAGCAGTGCAGCCCTAAATTTTGGGGTGGCTGTGTCTTTTTGATTTTCAGTTTTCCCAAGGTATATTCCCTAGACTGGAAGTGCCCTTGGCTCTGTAGCTCTGTTCTTTACTTGTTTTAGGGAACACAATGCACTCCTCCAGAGAGGCAGTTGGCAATTTACATCCCGCCCATCAGCATAACAAGGCTCCCTGTTCTCCAGGGCCTGTCTTGCCTTTCTGGTTTTTACACATTTTGTGGATGTCCCTTTTGACCGGTGGGAAGTGATACTTCTTTGTAGTGCAGATTTGCATTGCCCGCTTGCTTGCTTGGCCAAAAAGGGCGTATGCGTTTTCTCCTGAATATATTCAGGAGAAAACGCATACGCCCTTTTTGGCCAAGTGCATCATTGTCGAAGTTGT
This sequence comes from Hyperoodon ampullatus, assembly GCF_949752795.1. Classification (NCBI taxonomy): domain Eukaryota; kingdom Metazoa; phylum Chordata; class Mammalia; order Artiodactyla; family Ziphiidae; genus Hyperoodon; species Hyperoodon ampullatus. The sequence goes on along the minus strand of NW_027640677.1, from coordinate 23,702 downwards.
GCCCCTCTTCCTGTGCTTTAAAGGCGATTCCAACGTACCTCTTGAAATCTGTTTCCTGCTATTCTGCATCGCTTTCAAGTCCTCCTCGTTGCCTTCCCTCAACAGATATTTGGACGATAGTTGTCCTTTATTACTCGGCCAGTTTGTGAATTGCTGTGCCCCTGAGCTCCATTTTTCAACTCGTTTTTGGTGAGCTGACCGCAAGTCCAAAATTTTGGTTCAGGATCTATACTGATTCCCGGTGGGTGGCTGAGACTTTGGTTAATTCTTCTTCCTGCCGGGAAATTACAGTGATATGTGCCTGTCCAAATGCCTAACAGCTACTCTCTCATTGGTTCTCCCTCTTCCCTTTCATCCTCTGCCAAATTGGCAACCTGTGCGAACCAGGAGGTTAAAGGGGCTGTCTCTCCAAGTTGGGAGGTTGATAATAAAGCAGATGGAAAGTCAAACCGGAGCACCAGGAGAGGGACTATTCGTTGAGTTTTAGAAACCTTTCGTATTCACAGTGTGTCCGTTCTCTAGGATTCCCGTACATGTTATATCTGTAGTAATATTCCCTTCAACCTGGAGAGTTGGTACCCATGGAATGTGTGTCATGCATTATTGCTTTAAATGGTCTGCATTTGTTCACCCAACCTCACCAATCCTCTCAGTCCAAAGTGTCCAGCCTTATGCCACATCCAGCTGTCGTTGTAGATAGGGTCATTCCAGGTTTCATCAGAGACCCTGAAGGAATTGTAAAGAATTTCCCAGTTTTTTTGTTTTGTTTTTGAAATTCCTTTTTATAGTGGGTTTGAGCTGATTCTCGCTGCCATGTTTATGCCAGTCTAGACACACTTGATTCCCTTACGGAGACATATCAATACATAGTTTTTAAGATTCTTACTAGTCAGATATATTCCTCTGCGGGAAATATGGGGTTTTGAGTCCCTTTCACTGAGGAAGGTGTAGGTCTTGTCTATTCCATAGTTGGTTTTTGGAACGGTACCTGTGCTTATATCAAACTCTGGTTTTATGCATCACCCCACCTCTCCTTCCCCCTTAAGCAAGCATAAGAGTGTTTTCTAAATGTGGGACGCTGTTCTCTTTCCTAACTCAGTTCAAGTGTAGCCATGTTTACAGGATCTTCATAAGTGATATCTTATGATAAGTTTCTTTTTCTGTGTGACTTATTTCACTTAGAATCATCGTATCTGAATCCACCCATTTTGCTGCTACTGGTCTTATGACATTGATTTCATGGCTGAGGGATATTCCATCGTACGTAAGTACCACAATTTTTTGAACCATTTTTATATTTCCTGGGATATTTAAGGTGTACCCAAGTTGAGGTCCTTGTAAGCAGTGCAGCCCTAAATTTTGGGGTGGCTGTGTCTTTTTGATATTCAGTTTTCCAAAGGTATATTCCTTAGACTGGAAGTGCCCTTGGATCTGTAGCTCTGTTCTTTACTTGTTTTAGGGAACACAATGTACTCCTCCAGAGAGGCAGTTGGCAATTTACATACGCCCATCAGCATAACAAGGCTCCGTGTTCTCCAGTGCCTGTCTTGACTTTCTGGTTTTTACACATTTTGTGGATGTCCCTTTTGACCGGTGGTAAGTGATACTTCTTTGTAATGCAGATTTGCATTGCCCGATTGCTTGCTTGGCCAAAAAAGGGCGTATGCGTTTTCTCCTGAATATATTCAGGAGAAAACGCATACGCCCTTTTTGGCCACGTGCATCATTGCCGAAGTTGTGCCCCTCATCCGGTGCTTTAAAGGTGATTCCAACGTACCTCTTGAAATCTGTTTCCTGCTATTCTGCCTCGCTTTCAAGTCCGCCTCATTGCCTTCCCTCAACAGATTTTTGGACGATAGTTGTCCTTTATTACTCGGCCAGTTTGTGAATTGCTGTGCCCCTGAGCTCCATTTTTCAACTCGTTTTTGGTGAGCTGACCGCAGGTCCAAAATTTTGGTTCAGGATCTATGCTGGTTCCCGGTGGGGGGCTGAGACTTTGGTTAATTCTTCTTCCTGCCGGGAAATTACAGTGATATGTGCCCGTCCAAATGCCTAACAGCTACTCTCTCATTGGTTCTCCCTCTTCCCTTTCATCCTCTGCCAAATTGGCAACCTGTGCGAACCAGGAGGTTAAAGGGGCTGTCTCTCCAAGTTGGGAGGTTGATAGTAAAGCAGGTGGAAAGTCAAACCGGAGCACCAGGAGAGGGACTATTCGTTGAGTTTTAGAAACGTTTCGTATTCACAGTGTGTCCGTTCTCTAGGTTTCCCGTACATGTTATAACTGTAGTAATATTCCCTTCAACCTGGAGAGTTGGGACCCATGGAATGGGTGCCATGCATTAATGCTTTAAAGGTTCTGCATTTGTTCACCCAATCTCACCAATCCTCTCAGTCCAAGTGTCCCGCCTTATGCCACATCCAGCTGTCGTTGTAGATAGGGTCAGTCCAGGTTTCATCAGAGACTCTGAAGGAATTGTAAAGAATTTCCCAGGTTTTTGTTTTGTTATTGAAATTCCTTTTTATAGTGGGTTTGAGCTGATTCTCGCTGCCATGTTTATGCCAGTCTAGACACACTTGGTTCCCTTACGGAGACATATCAATACATAGGTTTTAAGATTCTTACTAGTCAGATATATTCCTCTGCGGGAAATATGGAGTTTTGAGTCCCTTTCACTGAGGAAGGTGTAGGTCTTGCCTATTCCATAGTTGGTTTTCGGAACGGTACCTCTGCTTATATCAAACTCTGGTTTTATGCATCACCCCACCTCTCCTTCCCCCTTAAGCAGGCATAAGAGTGTTTTCTAAATGTGAGACACTGTTCTCTTTCCTAACTCAGTTCAAGTGTAGCCATGTTTACAGGATCTTCATAAGTGATATCTTATGATAAGTTTCTTTTTCTGTGTGACTTATTTCACTTAGAATCATCGTACTTGAATCCACCCATTTTGCTGCTACTGGTCTTATGACATTGATTTCATGGCTGAGGGATATTCCATCGTACGTAAGTACCACAATTTTTTGAACCATTTTTATATTTCCTGGGATATTTAAGGTGTACCCAAGTTGAGGTCCTTGTAAGCAGTGCAGCCCTAAATTTTGGGGTGGCTGTGTCTTTTTGATTTTCAGTTTTCCCAAGGTATATTCCCTAGACTGGAAGTGCCCTTGGCTCTGTAGCTCTGTTGTTTACTTGTTTTAGGGAACACAATGCACTCCTTCAGAGAGGCAGTTGGCAATTTACATCCCGCCCATCAGCATAACAAGGCTCCCTGTTCTCCAGGGCCTGTCTTGCCTTTCTGGTTTTTACACATTTTGTGGATGTCCCTTTTGACCGGTGGGAAGTGATACTTCTTTGTAGTGCAGATTTGCATTGCCCGCTTGCTTGCTTGGCCAAAAAGGGCGTATGCGTTTTCTCCTGAATATATTCAGGAGAAAACGCATACGCCCTTTTTGGCCAAGTGCATCATTGTCGAAGTTGTGCCCCTCTTCCTGTGCTTTAAAGGCGATTCCAACGTACCTCTTGAAATCTGTTTCCTGCTATTCTGCCTCGCTTTCAAGTCCGCCTCGTTGCCTTCCCTCAACAGATTTTTGGACGATAGTTGTCCTTTATTACTCGGCCAGTTTGTGAATTGCTGTGCCCCTGAGCTCCATTTTTCAACTCGTTTTTGGTGAGCTGACCGCAAGTCCAAAATTTTGGTTCAGGATCTATACTGATTCCCGGTGGGTGGCTGAGACTTTGGTTAATACTTCTTCCTGCAGGGAAATTACAGTGATATGTGCCCGTCCAAATGCTTTACAGCTACTCTCTCATTGGTTCTCCCTCTTCCCTTTCATCCTCTGCCAAATTGGCAACCTGTGCGAACCAGGAGGTTAAAGGGGCTGTCTCTCCAAGTTGGGAGGTTGATAATAAAGCAGATGAAAGTCAAACCGGAGCACCAGGAGAGGGACTATTCATTGAGATTTAGAAACCTTTCGTATTCACAGTGTGTCCGTTCTCTAGGATTCCCGTACATGTTATATCTGTAGTAATATTCCCTTCAACCTGGAGAGTTGGGACCCATGGAATGTGTGCCATGCATTATTGCTTTAAAGGGTCTGCATTTGCTCACCCAATCTCACCAATCCTCTCAGTCCCAAGTGTCCAGCCTTATGCCACATCCAGCTGTCATTGTAGATAGGGTCATTTCAGGTTTCATCAGAGACCCTGAAGGAATTGTAAAGAATTTCCCAGTTTTTTTGTTTTGTTTTTGAAATTCCTTTTTATAGTGGGTTTGAGCTGATTCTCGCTGCCATATTTATCCCAGTCTAGACACACTTGATTCCCTCACGGAGACATATCAATACAGAGGTTTTAAGATTCTTACTAGTCAGATATATTCCTCTGTGGGAAATATGGTGTTTTGAGTCCCTTTCACTGGGGAAGGTGTAGGTCTTGTCTATTCCATAGTTGGTTTTTGGAACGGTACCTGTGCTTATATCAAACTCTGGTTTTATGCATCACCCCACCTCTCCTTCCCCCTTAAGCAGGCATAAGAGTGTTTTCTAAATGTGAGACACTGTTCTCTTTCCTAACTCAGTTCAAGTGTAGCCATGTTTACAGGATCTTCATAAGTGACATCTTATGATAAGTTTCTTTTTCTGTGTGACTTATTTCACTTAGAATCATCGTACCTGAATCCACACATTTTGCTGCTACTGGTCTTATGACATTGATTTCATGGCTGAGGGATATTCCATCGTACGTAAGTACCACAATTTTTTGAACCATTTTTATATTTCCTGGGATATTTAAGGTGTACCCAAGTTGAGGTCCTTGTAAGCAGTGCAGCCCTAAATTTTGGGGTGGCTGTGTCTTTTTGATTTTCAGTTTTCCCAAGGTATATTCCCTAGACTGGAAGTGCCCTTGGCTCTGTAGCTCTGTTGTTTACTTGTTTTAGGGAACACAATGCACTCCTCCAGAGAGGCAGTTGGCAATTTACATCCCGCCCATCAGCATAACAAGGCTCCCTGTTCTCCAGGGCCTGTCTTGCCTTTCTGGTTTTTACACATTTTGTGGATGTCCCTTTTGACCGGTGGGAAGTGATACTTCTTTGTAGTGCAGATTTGCATTGCCCGCTTGCTTGCTTGGCCAAAAAGGGCGTATGCGTTTTCTCCTGAATATATTCAGGAGAAAACGCATACGCCCTTTTTGGCCAAGTGCATCATTGTCGAAGTTGTGCCCCTCTTCCTGTGCTTTAAAGGCGATTCCAACGTACCTCTTGAAATCTGTTTCCTGCTATTCTGCATCGCTTTCAAGTCCTCCTCGTTGCCTTCCCTCAACAGATATTTGGACGATAGTTGTCCTTTATTACTCGGCCAGTTTGTGAATTGCTGTGCCCCTGAGCTCCATTTTTCAACTCGTTTTTGGTGAGCTGACCGCAAGTCCAAAATTTTGGTTCAGGATCTATACTGATTCCCGGTGGGTGGCTGAGACTTTGGTTAATTCTTCTTCCTGCCGGGAAATTACAGTGATATGTGCCTGTCCAAATGCCTAACAGCTACTCTCTCATTGGTTCTCCCTCTTCCCTTTCATCCTCTGCCAAATTGGCAACCTGTGCGAACCAGGAGGTTAAAGGGGATGTCTCTCCAAGTTGGGAGGTTGATAATAAAGCAGATGGAAAGTCAAACCGGAGCACCAGGAGAGGGACTATTCGTTGAGTTTTAGAAACCTTTCGTATTCACAGTGTGTCCGTTCTCTAGGATTCCCGTACATGTTATATCTGTAGTAATATTCCCTTCAACCTGGAGAGTTGGGACCCATGGAATGTGTGCCATGCATTATTGCTTTAAAGGGTCTGCATTTGCTCACCCAATCTCACCAATCCTCTCAGTCCCAAGTGTCCAGCCTTATGCCACATCCAGCTGTCATTGTAGATAGGGTCATTTCAGGTTTCATCAGAGACCCTGAAGGAATTGTAAAGAATTTCCCAGTTTTTTTATTTTATTTTTGAAATTCCTTTTTATAGTGGGTTTGAGCTGATTCTCGCTGCCATATTTATCCCAGTCTAGACACACTTGATTCCCTTACGGAGACATATCAATACATAGGTTTTAAGATTCTTACTAGTCAGATATATTCCTCTGCGGGAAATATGGGGTTTTGAGTCCCTTTCACTGAGGAAGGTGTAGGTCTTGTCTATTCCATAGTTGGTTTTTGGAACGGTACCTGTGCTTATATCAAACTCTGGTTTTATGCATCACCCCACCTCTCCTTCCCCCTTAAGCAGGCATAAGAGTGTTTTCTAAATGTGAGACACTGTTCTCTTTCCTAACTCAGTTCAAGTGTAGCCATGTTTACAGGATCTTCATAAGTGACATCTTATGATAAGTTTCTTTTTCTGTGTGACTTATTTCACTTAGAATCATCGTACCTGAATCCACCCATTTTGCTGCTACTGGTCTTATGACATTGATTTCATGGCTGAGGGATATTCCATCGTACGTAAGTACCACAATTTTTTGAACCATTTTTATATTTCCTGGGATATTTAAGGTATACCCAAGTTGAGGTCCTTGTAAGCAGTGCAGCCCTAAATTTTGGGGTGGCTGTGTCTTTTTGATTTTCAGTTTTCCCAAGGTATATTCCCTAGACTGGAAGTGCCCTTGGCTCTGTAGCTCTGTTGTTTACTTGTTTTAGGGAACACAATGCACTCCTCCAGAGAGGCAGTTGGCAATTTACATCCCGCCCATCAGCATAACAAGGCTCCCTGTTCTCCAGGGCCTGTCTTGCCTTTCTGGTTTTTACACATTTTGTGGATGTCCCTTTTGACCGGTGGGAAGTGATACTTCTTTGTAGTGCAGATTTGCATTGCCCGCTTGCTTGCTTGGCCAAAAAGGGCGTATGTGTTTTCTCCTGAATATATTCAGGAGAAAACACATACGCCCTTTTTGGCCAAGTGCATCATTGTCGAAGTTGTGCCCCTCTTCCTGTGCTTTAAAGGCGATTCCAACGTACCTCTTGAAATCTGTTTCCTGCTATTCTGCCTCGCTTTCAAGTCCGCCTCGTTGCCTTCCCTCAACAGATTTTTGGACGATAGTTGTCCTTTATTACTCGGCCAGTTTGTGAATTGCTGTGCCCCTGAGCTCCATTTTTCAACTCGTTTTTGGTGAGCTGACCGCAAGTCCAAAATTTTGGTTCAGGATCTATACTGATTCCCGGTGGGTGGCTGAGACTTTGGTTAATTCTTCTTCCTGCCGGGAAATTACAGTGATATGTGCCCGTCCATATGCCTTACAGCTACTCTCTCATTGGTTCTCCCTTTTCCCTTTCATCCTCTGCCAAATTGGCAACCTGTGCGAACCAGGAGGTTAAAGGGGCTGTCTCTCCAAGTTGGGAGGTTGATAATAAAGCAGATGAAAGTCAAACCGGAGCACCAGGAGAGGGACAATTCATTGAGTTTTAGAAACCTTTCGTATTCACAGTGTGTCCGTTCTCTAGGATTCCCGTACATGTTATATCTGTAGTAATATTCCCTTCAACCTGGAGAGTTGGGACCCATGGAATGTGTGCCATGCATTATTGCTTTAAAGGGTCTGCATTTGCTCACCCAATCTCACCAATCCTCTCAGTCCCAGGTGTCCAGCCTTATGCCACATCCAGCTGTCATTGTAGATAGGGTCATTTCAGGTTTCATCAGAGACCCTGAAGGAATTGTAAAGAATTTCCCAGTTTTTTTGTTTTATTTTTGAAATTCCTTTTTATAGTGGGTTTGAGCTGATTCTCGCTGCCATATTTATCCCAGTCTAGACACACTTGATTCCCTCACGGAGACATATCAATACAGAGGTTTTAAGATTCTTACTAGTCAGATATATTCCTCTGCGGGAAATATGGGGTTTTGAGTCCCTTTCACTGAGGAAGGTGTAGGTCTTGTCTATTCCATAGTTGGTTTTTGGAACGGTACCTGTGCTTATATCAAACTCTGGTTTTATGCATCACCCCACCTCTCCTTCCCCCTTAAGCAGGCATAAGAGTGTTTTCTAAATGTGAGACACTGTTCTCTTTCCTAACTCAGTTCAAGTGTAGCCATGTTTACAGGATCTTCATAAGTGACATCTTATGATAAGTTTCTTTTTCTGTGTGACTTATTTCACTTAGAATCATCGTACCTGAATCCACCCATTTTGCTGCTACTGGTCTTATGACATTGATTTCATGGCTGAGGGATATTCCATCGTACGTAAGTACCACAATTTTTTGAACCATTTTTATATTTCCTGGGATATTTAAGGTGTACCCAAGTTGAGGTCCTTGTAAGCAGTGCAGCCCTAAATTTTGGGGTGGCTGTGTCTTTTTGATTTTCAGTTTTCCCAAGGTATATTCCCTAGACTGGAAGTGCCCTTGGCTCTGTAGCTCTGTTGTTTACTTGTTTTAGGGAACACAATGCACTCCTCCAGAGAGGGAGTTGGCAATTTACATCCCGCCCATCAGCATAACAAGGCTCCCTGTTCTCCAGGGCCTGTCTTGCCTTTCTGGTTTTTACACATTTTGTGGATGTCCCTTTTGACCGGTGGGAAGTGATACTTCTTTGTAGTGCAGATTTGCATTGCCCGCTTGCTTGCTTGGCCAAAAAGGGCGTATGCGTTTTCTCCTGAATATATTCAGGAGAAAACGCATACGCCCTTTTTGGCCAAGTGCATCATTGTCGAAGTTGTGCCCCTCTTCCTGTGCTTTAAAGGCGATTCCAACGTACCTCTTGAAATCTGTTTCCTGCTATTCTGCCTCGCTTTCAAGTCCGCCTCGTTGCCTTCCCTCAACAGATATTTGGACGATAGTTGTCCTTTATTACTCGGCCAGTTTGTGAATTGCTGTGCCCCTGAGCTCCATTTTTCAACTCGTTTTTGGTGAGCTGACCGCAAGTCCAAAATTTTGGTTCAGGATCTATACTGATTCCCGGTGGGTGGCTGAGACTTTGGTTAATTCTTCTTCCTGCCGGGAAATTAAAGTGATATGTGCCTGTCCAAATGCCTAACAGCTACTCTCTCATTGGTTCTCCCTCTTCCCTTTCATCCTCTGCCAAATTGGCAACCTGTGCGAACCAGGAGGTTAAAGGGGATGTCTCTCCAAGTTGGGAGGTTGATAATAAAGCAGATGGAAAGTCAAACCGGAGCACCAGGAGAGGGACTATTCGTTGAGTTTTAGAAACCTTTCGTATTCACAGTGTGTCCGTTCTCTAGGATTCCCGTACATGTTATATCTGTAGTAATATTCCCTTCAACCTGGAGAGTTGGGACCCATGGAATGTGTGCCATGCATTATTGCTTTAAAGGGTCTGCATTTGCTCACCCAATCTCACCAATCCTCTCAGTCCCAAGTGTCCAGCCTTATGCCACATCCAGCTGTCATTGTAGATAGGGTCATTTCAGGTTTCATCAGAGACCCTGAAGGAATTGTAAAGAATTTCCCAGTTTTTTTGTTTTATTTTTGAAATTCCTTTTTATAGTGGGTTTGAGCTGATTCTCGCTGCCATATTTATCCCAGTCTAGACACACTTGATTCCCTTACGGAGACATATCAATACCTAGGTTTTAAGATTCTTACTAGTCAGATATATTCCTCTGCGGGAAATATGGGGTTTTGAGTCCCTTTCACTGAGGAAGGTGTAGGTCTTGTCTATTCCATAGTTGGTTTTTGGAACGGTACCTGTGCTTATATCAAACTCTGGTTTTATGCATCACCCCACCTCTCCTTCCCCCTTAAGCAGGCATAAGAGTGTTTTCTAAATGTGAGACACTGTTCTCTTTCCTAACTCAGTTCAAGTGTAGCCATGTTTACAGGATCTTCATAAGTGACATCTTATGATAAGTTTCTTTTTCTGTGTGACTTATTTCACTTAGAATCATCGTACCTGAATCCACCCATTTTGCTGCTACTGGTCTTATGACATTGATTTCATGGCTGAGGGATATTCCATCGTACGTAAGTACCACAATTTTTTGAACCATTTTTATATTTCCTGGGATATTTAAGGTGTACCCAAGTTGAGGTCCTTGTAAGCAGTGCAGCCCTAAATTTTGGGGTGGCTGTGTCTTTTTGATTTTCAGTTTTCCCAAGGTATATTCCCTAGACTGGAAGTGCCCTTGGCTCTGTAGCTCTGTTGTTTACTTGTTTTAGGGAACACAATGCACTCCTCCAGAGAGGCAGTTGGCAATTTACATCCCGCCCATCAGCATAACAAGGCTCCCTGTTCTCCAGGGCCTGTCTTGCCTTTCTGGTTTTTACACATTTTGTGGATGTCCCTTTTGACCGGTGGGAAGTGATACTTCTTTGTAGTGCAGATTTGCATTGCCCGCTTGCTTGCTTGGCCAAAAAGGGCGTATGTGTTTTCTCCTGAATATATTCAGGAGAAAACGCATACGCCCTTTTTGGCCAAGTGCATCATTGTCGAAGTTGTGCCCCTCTTCCTGTGCTTTAAAGGCGATTCCAACGTACCTCTTGAAATCTGTTTCCTGCTATTCTGCCTCGCTTTCAAGTCCGCCTCGTTGCCTTCCCTCAACAGATTTTTGGACGATAGTTGTCCTTTATTACTCGGCCAGTTTGTGAATTGCTGTGCCCCTGAGCTCCATTTTTCAACTCGTTTTTGGTGAGCTGACCGCAAGTCCAAAATTTTGGTTCAGGATCTATACTGATTCCCGGTGGGTGGCTGAGACTTTGGTTAATTCTTCTTCCTGCCGGGAAATTACAGTGATATGTGCCCGTCCATATGCCTTACAGCTACTCTCTCATTGGTTCTCCCTTTTCCCTTTCATCCTCTGCCAAATTGGCAACCTGTGCGAACCAGGAGGTTAAAGGGGCTGTCTCTCCAAGTTGGGAGGTTGTTAATAAAGCAGATGAAAGTCAAACCGGAGCACCAGGAGAGGGACAATTCATTGAGTTTTAGAAACCTTTCGTATTCACAGTGTGTCCGTTCTCTAGGATTCCCGTACATGTTATATCTGTAGTAATATTCCCTTCAACCTGGAGAGTTGGGACCCATGGAATGTGTGCCATGCATTATTGCTTTAAAGGGTCTGCATTTGCTCACCCAATCTCACCAATCCTCTCAGTCCCAAGTGTCCAGCCTTATGCCACATCCAGCTGTCATTGTAGATAGGGTCATTTCAGGTTTCATCAGAGACCCTGAAGGAATTGTAAAGAATTTCCCAGTTTTTTTGTTTTATTTTTGAAATTCCTTTTTATAGTGGGTTTGAGCTGATTCTCGCTGCCATATTTATCCCAGTCTAGACACACTTGTTTCCCTCACGGAGACATATCAATACAGAGGTTTTAAGATTCTTACTAGTCAGATATATTCCTCTGCGGGAAATATGGGGTTTTGAGTCCCTTTCACTGAGGAAGGTGTAGGTCTTGTCTATTCCATAGTTGGTTTTTGGAACGGTACCTGTGCTTATATCAAACTCTGGTTTTATGCATCACCCCACCTCTCCTTCCCCCTTAAGCAGGCATAAGAGTGTTTTCTAAATGTGAGACACTGTTCTGTTTCCTAACTCAGTTCAAGTGTAGCCATGTTTACAGGATCTTCATAAGTGACATCTTATGATAAGTTTCTTTTTCTGTGTGACTTATTTCACTTAGAATCATCGTACCTGAATCCACCCATTTTGCTGCTACTGGTCTTATGACATTGATTTCATGGCTGAGGGATATTCCATCGTACGTAAGTACCACAATTTTTTGAACCATTTTTATATTTCCTGGGATATTTAAGGTGTACCCAAGTTGAGGTCCTTGTAAGCAGTGCAGCCCTAAATTTTGGGGTGGCTGTGTCTTTTTGATTTTCAGTTTTCCCAAGGTATATTCCCTAGACTGGAAGTGCCCTTGGCTCTGTAGCTCTGTTGTTTACTTGTTTTAGGGAACACAATGCACTCCTCCAGAGAGGGAGTTGGCAATTTACATCCCGCCCATCAGCATAACAAGGCTCCCTGTTCTCCAGGGCCTGTCTTGCCTTTCTGGTTTTTACACATTTTGTGGATGTCCCTTTTGACCGGTGGGAAGTGATACTTCTTTGTAGTGCAAATTTGCATTGCCCGCTTGCTTGCTTGGCCAAAAAGGGCGTATGCGTTTTCTCCTGAATATATTCAGGAGAAAACGCATACGCCCTTTTTGGCCAAGTGCATCATTGTCGAAGTTGTGCCCCTCTTCCTGTGCTTTAAAGGCGATTCCAACGTACCTCTTGAAATCTGTTTCCTGCTATTCTGCCTCGCTTTCAAGTCCGCCTCGTTGCCTTCCCTCAACAGATATTTGGACGATAGTTGTCCTTTATTACTCGGCCAGTTTGTGAATTGCTGTGCCCCTGAGCTCCATTTTTCAACTCGTTTTTGGTGAGCTGACCGCAAGTCCAAAATTTTGGTTCAGGATCTATACTGATTCCCGGTGGGTGGCTGAGACTTTGGTTAATTCTTCTTCCTGCCGGGAAATTACAGTGATATGTGCCTGTCCAAATGCCTAACAGCTACTCTCTCATTGGTTCTCCCTCTTCCCTTTCATCCTCTGCCAAATTGGCAACCTGTGCGAACCAGGAGGTTAAAGGGGATGTCTCTCCAAGTTGGGAGGTTGATAATAAAGCAGATGGAAAGTCAAACCGGAGCACCAGGAGAGGGACTATTCGTTGAGTTTTAGAAACCTTTCATATTCACAGTGTGTCCGTTCTCTAGGATTCCCATACATGTTATATCTGTAGTAATATTCCCTTCAACCTGGAGTGTTGGGACCCATGGAATGTGTGCCATGCATTATTGCTTTAAAGGGTCTGCATTTGCTCACCCAATCTCACCAATCCTCGCAGTCCCAAGTGTCCAGCCTTATGCCAAATCCAGCTGTCATTGTAGATAGGGTCATTTCAGGTTTCATCAGCGACCCTGAAGGAATTGTATAGAATTTCCCAGTTTTTTTGTTTTATTTTTGAAATTCCTTTTTATAGTGGGTTTGAGCTGATTCTCGCTGCCATATTTATCCCAGTCTAGACACACTTGATTCCCTTACGGACACATATCAATACATAGGTTTTAAGATTCTTACTAGTCAGATATATTCCTCTGCGGGAAATATGGGGTTTTGAGTCCCTTTCACTGAGGAAGGTGTAGGTCTTGTCTATTCCATAGTTGGTTTTTGGAACGGTACCTCTGCTTATATCAAACTCTGGTTTTATGCATCACCCCACCTCTCCTTCCCCCTTAAGCAGGCATAAGAGTGTTTTCTAAATGTGAGACACTGTTCTCTTTCCTAACTCAGTTCAAGTGTAGCCATGTTTACAGGATCTTCATAAGTGACATCTTATGATAAGTTTCTTTTTCTGTGTGACTTATTTCACTTAGAATCATCGTACCTGAATCCACCCATTTTGCTGCTACTGGTCTTATGACATTGATTTCATGGCTGAGGGATATTCCATCGTACGTAAGTACCACAATTTTTTGAACCATTTTTATATTTCCTGGGATATTTAAGGTGTACCCAAGTTGAGGTCCTTGTAAGCAGTGCAGCCCTAAATTTTGGGGTGGCTGTGTCTTTTTGATTTTCAGTTTTCCCAAGGTATATTCCCTAGACTGGAAGTGCCCTTGGCTCTGTAGCTCTGTTGTTTACTTGTTTTAGGGAACACAATGCACTCCTCCAGAGAGGCAGTTGGCAATTTACATCCCGCCCATCAGCATAACAAGGCTCCCTGTTCTCCAGGGCCTGTCTTGCCTTTCTGGTTTTTACACATTTTGTGGATGTCCCTTTTGACCGGTGGGAAGTGATACTTCTTTGTAGTGCAGATTTGCATTGCCCGCTTGCTTGCTTGGCCAAAAAGGGCGTATGCGTTTTCTCCTGAATATATTCAGGAGAAAACGCATACGCCCTTATTGGCCAAGTGCATCATTGTCGAAGTTGTGCCCCTCTTCCTGTGCTTTAAAGGCGATTCCAACGTACCTCTTGAAATCTGTTTCCTGCTATTCTGCCTCGCTTTCAAGTCCGCCTCGTTGCCTTCCCTCAACAGATTATGGACGATAGTTGTCCTTTATTACTCGGCCAGTTTGTGAATTGCTGTGCCCCTGAGCTCCATTTTTCAACTCGTTTTAGATGAGCTGACCGCAAGTCCAAAATTTTGGTTCAGGACCTATACTGGTTCCCGGTGGGTGGCTGAGATTTTGGTTAATTCTTCTTCCTGCCGGGAAATTACAGTGATATGTGCCCGTCCAAATGCCTAACAGCTACTCTCTCATTGGTTCTCCCTCTTCCCTTTCATCCTCTGCCAAATTGGCAACCTGTGCGAACCAGGAGGTTAAAGGGGCTGTCTCTCCAAGTTGGGAGGTTGATAGTAAAGCAGATGGAAAGTCAAACCGGAGCACCAGGAGAGGGACTATTCGTTGAGTTTTAGAAACCTTTCGTATTCACAGTGTGTCCGTTCTCTAGGTTTCCCGTACATGTTATATCTGTAGTAATATTCCCTTCAACCTGGAGAGTTGGGACCCATGGAATGTGTGCCATGCATTATTGCTTTAAATGGTCTGCATTTGTTCACCCAATCTCACCAATCCTCTCAGTCCAAAGTGTCCAGCCTTATGCCACATCCAGCTGTCGTTGTAGATAGGGTCATTCCAGGTTTCATCAGAGACCCTGAAGGAATTGTAAAGAATTTCCCAGTTTTTTTGTTTTGTTTTTGAAATTCCTTTTTATAATGGGTTTGAGCTGATTCTCGCTGCCATGTTTATGCCATTCTAGACACACTTGATTCCCTTACGGAGACATATCAATACATAGTTTTTAAGATTCTTACTAGTCAGATATATTCCTCTGCGGGAAATATGGGGTTTTGAGTCCCTTTCACTGAGGGAGTTGTAGGTCTTGTCTATTCCATAGTTGGTTTTTGGAACGGTACCTGTGCTTATATCAAACTCTGGTTTTATGCATCACCCCACCTCTCCTTCCCCCTTAAGCAGGCATAAGAATGTTTTCTAAATGTGAGGCACTGTTCTCTTTCCTAACTCAGTTCAAGTGTAGCCATGTTTACAGGATCTTCATAAGTGATAACTTATGATAAGTTTCTTTTTCTCTGTGACTTATTTCACTTAGAATCATCGTACCTGAATCCACCCATTTTGCTGCTACTGGTGTTATGACATTGATTTCATGGCTGAGGGATATTCCATCGTACGTAAGTACCACAAATTTTTGAACCATTTTTATATTTCCTGGGATATTTAAGGTGTACCCAAGTTGAGGTCCTTGTAAGCAGTGCAGCCCAAAATTTTGGGGTGGCTCTGTCTTATTGATTTTCAGTTTTTCCCAGGTATATTCCCTAGACTGGAAGTGCCCTTGGCTCTGTAGCTCTGTTGTTTACTTGTTTTAGGGAACAAAATGCACTCCTCCAGAGAGGCAGTTGGGAATTTACATCCCGTCCATCAGCATAACAAGGCTCCCTGTTCTCCAGGACCAGTCTTGCCTTTCTGGTTTTTACACATTTTGTTGATGTCCCTTTTGACCGGTGGGAAGTGATACTTCTTTGTAGTGGAGATATGCATTGCCCGCTTGCTTGCTTGGCCAAAAAGGGCGTATGCGTTTTCTCCTGAATATATTCAGGAGAAAACGCATACGCCCTTTTTGGCCAAGTGCATCATTGTCGAAGTTGTGCCCCTCTTCCTGTGCTTTACAGGCGATTCCAACGTACCTCTTGAAATCTGTTTCCTGCTATTCTGCCTCGCTTTCAAGTCTGCCTCGTTGCCTTCCCTCAACAGATTTTTGGACGATAGTTGTCCTTTATTACTCGACCAGTTTGTGAATTGCTGTGCCCCTGAGCTCCATTTTTCAACTCGTTTTTGGTGAGCTGACCGCAAGTCCAAAATTTTGGTTCAGGACTTCTGCTGGTTCCCGGTGGGGGGCTGAGACTTTGGTTAATTCATCTTCCTGCCGGGAAATTACAGTGATATGTGCCCGTCCAAATGCCTAACAGCTACTCTCTCATTGGTTCTCCCTCTTCCCTTTCATCCTCTGCCAAATTGGCAACCTGTGCGAACCAGGAGGTTAAAGAGGCTGTCTCTCCAAGTTGGGAGGTTGATAGTAAAGCAGGTGGAAAGTCAAACCGGAGCACCAGGAGAGGGACTATTCCTTGAGTTTTAGAAACCTTTCATATTCACAGTGTGTCCGTTCTCTAGGTTTCCCGTACATGTTATAACTGTAGTAATATTCCCTTCAACCTGGATAGTTCGGACCCATGGAATGTGTGCCATGCATTAATGCTTTAAAGGTTCTGCATTTGTTCACCCAATCTCACCAATCCTCTCAGTCCAAGTGTCCCGCCTTATGCCACATCCAGCTGTCGTTGTAGATAGGGTCATTCCAGGTTTCATCAGAGACTCTGAAGGAATTGTAAAGAATTTCCCAGTTTTTTTGTTTTGTTTTTGAAATTCCTTTTTATAGTGTGTTTGAGCTGATTCTCGCTGCCATGTTTATGCCAGTCTAGACATACTTGATTCCCTTACAGAGACATATCAAGACATAGGTTTTAAGATTCTTACTAGTCAGATATATTCCTCTGCTTGAAATATGGGGTTTTGAGTCCCTTTCACTGAGGAAGGTGTAGGTCTTGCCTATTCCATAGCTGGTTTTTGGAACAGTAGTTCTGCTTATATCAAACTCTGGTTTTATGCAGCACCCCACCTCTCCTTCCCCCTTAAGCAGGCATAAGAGTGTTTTCTAAATGTGAGACACTGTTCTCTTTCCTAACTCAGTTCAAGTGTAGCCATGTTTACAGGATCTTCATAAGTGATATCTTATGATAAGTTTCTTTTTCTCTGTGACTTATTTCACTTAGAATCATCGTACCTGAATCCACCCATTTTGCTGCTACTGGTCTTATGACATTGATTTCATGGCCGAGGGATATTCCATCGTACGTAAGTAGCATAATTTTTTGAACCATTTTTATATTTCCTGGGATATTTAAGGTGTACCCAAGTTGAGGTCCTTGTAAGCAGTGCAGCCCTAAATTTTGGGGTGGCTGTGTCTTTTTGATTTTCAGTTTTCCCAAGGTATATTCCCTAGACTGGAAGTGCCCTTGGCTCTGTAGCTCTGTTGTTTACTTGTTTTAGGGAACACAATGCACTCCTCCAGAGAGGCAGTTGGCAATTTACATCCCGCCCATCAGCATAACAAGGCTCCCTGTTCTCCAGGGCCTGTCTTGCCTTTCTGGTTTTTACACATTTTGTGGATGTCCCTTTTGACCGGTGGGAAGTGATACTTCTTTGTAGTCCAGATTTGCATTGCCCGCTTGCTTGCTTGGCCAAAAAGGGCGTATGCGTTTTCTCCTGAATGTATTCAGGAGAAAACGCATACGCCCTTTTTGGCCAAGTGCATCATTGTCGAAGTTGTGCCCCTCTTCCTGTGCTTTAAAGGCGATTCCAACGTACCTCTTGAAATCTGTTTCCTGCTATTCTGCCTCGCTTTCAAGTCCGCCTCGTTGCCTTCCCTCAACAGATTTTTGGACGATAGTTGTCCTTTATTACTCGGCCAGTTTGTGAAATGCTGTGCCCCTGAGCTCCATTTTTCAACTCGTTTTTGGTGAGCTGACCGCAAGTCCAAAATTTTGGTTCAGGACCTATACTGGTTCCCGGTGGGGGCCTGAGACTTTGGTTAATTCTTCTTCCTGCCGGGAAATTACAGTGATATGTGTCTGTCCAAATGCCTAACAGCTACTCTCTCATTGGTTCTCCCTCTTCCCTTTCATCCTCTGCCAAATTGGCAACCTGTGCGAACCAGGAGGTTAAAGGGGCTGTCTCTCCAAGTTGGGAGGTTGATAATAAAGCAGATGGAAAGTCAAACCGGAGCACCAGGAGAGGGACTATTCGTTGAGTTTTAGAAACCTTTCGTATTCACAGTGTGTCCGTTCTCTAGGTTTCCCGTACATGTTATAACTGTAGTAATATTCCCTTCAACCTGGAGAGTTGGGACCCATGGAATGGGTGCCATGCATTATTGCTTTAAAGGGTCTGCATTTGTTCACCCAATCTCACCAATCCTCTCAGTCCCAAGTGTCCAGCCTTATGCCACATCCAGCTGTCGTTGTAGATAGGGTCATTCCAGGTTTCATCAGAGACCCTGAAGGAATTGTAAAGAATTTCCCAGTTTTTTTGTTTTGTTTTTGAAATTCCTTTTTATAGTGGGTTTGAGCTGATTCTCGCTGCCATGTTTCTGCCAGTCTAGACACACTTGATTCCCTTACGGAGACATATCAATACATAGGTTTTAAGATTCTTACTAGTCAGATATATTCCTCTGCGGGAAATATGGGGTTTTGAGTCCCTTTCACTGAGGAAGGTGTAGGTCTTGTCTATTCCATAGTTGGTTTTTGGAATGGTTCCTGTGCTTATATCAAACTCTGTTTTTATGCATCACCCCACCTCTCCTTCCCCCTTAAGCAGGCATAAGAGTACTTTCTAAATGTGAGACACTGATCTCTTTCCTAACTCAGTTCAAGTGTAGCCATGTTTACAGGATCTTCATAAGTGATATCTTATGATAAGTTTCTTTTTCTCTGTGACTTATTTCACTTAGAATCATCGTACCTGAATCCACCCATTTTGCTGCTACTGGTCTTATGACATTGATTTCATGGGTGAGGGATATTCCATCGTACGTAAGTACCACAATTTTTTGAACCATTTTTATATTTCCTGGGATATTTAAGGTGTACCCAAGTTGAGCTCCTTATAAGCAGTGCAGCCCTAAATTTTGGAGTGGCTGTGTCTTTTTGATTTTCAGTTTTCCCAAGGTATATTCCCTAGACTGGAAGTGCCCTTGGCTCTGTAGCTCTGTTGTTTACATGTTTTAGGGAACACAATGCACTCCTCCAGAGAGGCAGTTGGCAATTTACATCCCGCCCATCAGCATAACAAGGCTCCCTGTTCTCCAGGGCCTGTCTTGCCTTTCTGGTTTTTACACATTTTGTGGATGTCCCTTTTGAGCGGTGGGAAGTGATACTTCTTTGTAGTGCAGATTTGCATTGCCTGCTTGCTTGCTTGGCCAAAAAGGGCGTATGCGTTTTCTCCTGAATGTATTCAGGAGAAAACGCATACGCCCTTTTTGGCCAAGTGCATCATTGTCGAAGTTGTGCCCCTCTTCCTGTGCTTTAAAGGCGATTCCAACGTACCTCTTGAAATCTGTTTCCTGCTATTCTGCCTCGCTTTCAAGTCCGCCTCGTTGCCTTCCCTCAACAGATTTTTGGACGATAGTTGTCCTTTATTACTCGGCCACTTTGTGAAATGCTGTGCCCCTGAGCTCCATTATTCAACTCGTTTTTGGTGAGCTGACCGCAAGTCCAAAATTTTGGTTCAGGACCTATACTGGTTCCCGGTGGGGGCCTGAGACTTTGGTTAATTCTTCTTCCTGCCGGGAAATTACAGTGATATGTGTCTGTCCAAATGCCTAACAGCTACTCTCTCATTGGTTCTCCCTCTTCCCTTTCATCCTCTGCCAAATTGGCAACATGTGCGAACCAGGAGGTTAAAGGGGCTGTCTCTCCAAGTTGGGAGGTTGATAGTAAAGCAGATGGAAAGTCAAACCGGAGCACCAGGAGAGGGACTATTCGTTGAGTTTTAGAAACCTTTCGTATTCACAGTGTGTCCATTCTCTAGGTTTCCCGTACATGTTATAACTGTAGTAATATTCCATTCAACCTGGAGAGTTGGGAACCATGGAATGTGTGCCATGCATTATTGCTTTAAATGGTCTGCATTTGTTCACCCAATCTCACCAATCCTCTCAGTCCCAAGTGTCCAGCCTTATGCCACATCCAGCTGTCGTTGTAGATAGGGTCATTCCAGGTTTCATCAGAGACCCTGAAGGAATTGTAAAGAATTTCCCAGTTTTTTTGTTTTGTTTTTGAAATTCCTTTTTATAGTGGGTTTGAGCTGATTCTCGCTGCCATGTTTCTGCCAGTCTAGACACACTTGATTCCCTTACGGAGACATATCAATACATAGGTTTTAAGATTCTTACTAGTCAGATATATTCCTCTGCGGGAAATATGGGGTTTTGAGTCCCTTTCACTGAGGAAGGTGTAGGTCTTGTCTATTCCATAGTTGGTTTTTGGAACGGTACCTGTGCTTATATCAAACTCTGGTTTTATGCATCACCCCACCTCTCCTTCCCCCTTAAGCAGGCATAAGAGTGTTTTCTAAATGTGAGACACTGTTCTCTTTCCTAACTCAGTTCAAGTGTAGCCATGTTTACAGGATCTTCATAAGTGATATCTTATGATAAGTTTCTTTTTCTGTGTGACTTATTTCACTTAGAATCATCGTACCTGAATCCACCCATTTTGCTGCTACTGGTCTTATGACATTGATTTCATGGCTGAGGGATATTCCATCGTACGTAAGTACCACAATTTTTTGAACCATTTTTATATTTCCTGGGATATTTAAGGTGTACCCAAGTTGAGGTCCTTGTAAGCAGTGCAGCCCTAAGTTTTGGGGTGGCTGTGTCTTTTTGATTTTCAGTTTTCCCAAGGTATATTCCCTAGACTGGAAGTGCCCTTGGCTCTGTAGCTCTGTTGTTTACTTGTTTTAGGGAACACAATGCACTCCTCCAGAGAGGCAGTTGGCAATTTACATCCCGCCCATCAGCATAACAAGGCACCCTGTTCTCCAGGGCCTGTCTTGCCTTTCTGGTTTTTACACATTTTGTGGATGTCCCTTTTGACCGGTGGGAAGTGATACTTCTTTGTAGTGCAGATTTGCATTGCCCGCTTGCTTGCTTGGCCAAAAAGGGCGTATGCGTTTTCTCCTGAATATATTCAGGAGAAAACGCATACGCCCTTTTTGGCCAAGTGCATCATTGTCGAAGTTGTGCCCCTCTTCCTGTGCTTTAAAGGCGATTCCAACGTACCTCTTGAAATCTGTTTCCTGCTATTCTGCCTCGCTTTCAAGTCCGCCTCGTTGCCTTCCCTCAACAGATTTTTGGACGATAGTTGTCCTTTATTACTTGGCCAGTTTGTGAATTGCTGTGCCCCTGAGCTCCATTTTTCAACTCGTTTTTGGTGAGCTGACCGCAAGTTCAAAATTTTGGTTCAGGATCTATACTGATTCCCGGTGGGTGGCTGAGACTTTGGTTAATTCTTCTTCCTGCTGGGAAATTACA
This sequence comes from Hyperoodon ampullatus, assembly GCF_949752795.1. Lineage (NCBI taxonomy): Eukaryota > Metazoa > Chordata > Mammalia > Artiodactyla > Ziphiidae > Hyperoodon > Hyperoodon ampullatus. Next base: position 2,551 of record NW_027640677.1, on the reverse strand, counting down.
GTGATATGTGCCCGTCCAAATACCTAACAGCTACTCTCTCATTGGTTCTCCCTCTTCCCTTTCGTCCTCTGCCATATTGGCAACCTGTGCAAACCAGGAGGTTAAAGGGGCTGTCTCTCCAAGTTGGGAGGTTGATAATAAAGCAGATGGAAAGTCAAACCGGAGCACCAGGAGAGGGACTATTCGTTGAGTTTTAGAAACCTTTCGTATTCACAGTGTGTCCGTTCTCTAGGATTCCCGTACATGTTATATCTGTAATAATATTCCCTTCAACCTGGAGAGTTGGGACCCATGGAATGTGTGCCATGCATTATTGCTTTAAAGGGTCTGCATTTGCTCACCCAATCTCACCAATCCTCTCAGTCCCAGGTGTCCAGCCTTATGCCACATACAGCTGTCATTGTAGATAGGGTCATTTCAGGTTTCATCAGAGACCCTGAAGGAATTGTAAAGAATTTCCCAGTTTTTTTATTTTATTTTTGAAATTTCTTTTTATAGTGGGTTTGAGCTGATTCTCGCTGCCATATTTTTCCCAGTCTAGACACACTTGATTCCCTTACGGAGACATATCAATACATAGGTTTTAAGATTCTTACTAGTCAGATATATTCCTCTGCGGGAAATATGGGGTTTTGATTCCCTTTCACTGAGGAAGGTGTAGGTCTTGTCTATTCCATAGTTGGTTTTTGGAACGGTACCTGTGCTTATATCAAACTCTGGTTTTATGCATCACCCCACCTCTCCTTCCCCCTTAAGCAGGCATAAGAGTGTTTTCTAAATGTGAGACACTGTTCTCTTTCCTAACTCAGTTCAAGTGTAGCCATGTTTACAGGATCTTCATAAGTGATATCTTATGATAAGTTTCTTTTTCTGTGTGACTTATTTCACTTAGAATCATCGTACCTGAATCCACCCATTTTGCTGCTACTGGTCTTATGACATTGATTTCATGGCTGAGGGATATTCCATCGTACGTAAGTACCACAATTTTTTGAACCATTTTTATATTTCCTGGGATATTTAAGGTGTACCCAAGTTGAGGTCCTTGTAAGCAGTGCAGCCCTAAATTTTGGGGTGGCTGTGTCTTTTTGATTTTCAGTTTTCCCAAGGTATATTCCCTAGACTGGAAGTGCCCTTGGCTCTGTAGCTCTGTTGTTTACTTGTTTTAGGGAACACAATGCACTCCTCCAGAGAGGCAGTTGGCAATTTACATCCTGCCCATCAGCATAACAAGGCTCCCTGTTCTCCAGGGCCTGTCTTGCCTTTCTGGTTTTTACACATTTTGTGGATGTCCCTTTTGACCGGTGGGAAGTGATACTACTTTGTAGTGCAGATTTGCATTGCCCGCTTGCTTGCTTGGCCAAAAAGGACTTATGCGTTTTCTCCTGAATATATTCAGGAGAAAACGCATATGCCCTTTTTGGCCAAGTGTATCATTGTCGAAGTTGTGCCCCTCTTCCTGTGCTTTAAAGGCGATTCCAACGTACCTCTTGAAATCTGTTTCCTGCTATTCTGCCTCGCTTTCAAGTCCGCCTCGTTGCCTTCCCTCAACAGATTTTTGGACGATAGTTGTCCTTTATTACTCGGCCAGTTTGTGAATTGCTGTGCCCCTGAGCTCCATTTTTCAACTCGTTTTTGGTGAGCTGACCGCAAGTCCAAAATTTTGGTTCAGGATCTATACTGATTCCCGGTGGTTGGCTGAGACTTTGGTTAATTCTTCTTCTTGCCGGGAAATTACAGTGATATGTGCCCGTCCAAATTCCTAACAGCTACTCTCTCATTGGTTCTCCCTCTTCCCTTTCATCCTCTGCCAAATTGGCAACCTGTGCGAACCAGGAGGTTAAAGGGGCTGTCTCTCCAAGTTGGGAGGTTGATAATAAAGCAGATGGAAAGTCAAACCGGAGCACCAGGAGAGGGACTATTCGTTGAGTTTTAGAAATCTTTCGTATTCACAGTGTGTCCGTTCTCTAGGATTCCCGTACATGTTATATCTGTAGTAATATTCCCTTCAACCTGGAGAGTTGGGACCCATGGAATGTGTGCCATGCATTATTGCTTTAAAGGGTCTGCATTTGCTCACCCAGTCTCACCAATCCTCTCAGTCCCAAGTGTCCAGCCTTATGCCACATCCAGCTGTCATTGTAGATAGGGTCATTTCAGGTTTCATCAGAGACCCTGAAGGAATTGTAAAGAATTTCCCAGTTTTTTTGTTTTATTTTTGAAATTCCTTTTTATAGTGGGTTTGAGCTGATTCTCGCTGCCATATTTATGCCATTCTAGACACACTTGATTCCCTTACGGAGACATATCAATACATAGGTTTTAAGATTCTTACTAGTCAGATATATTCCTCTGCGGGAAATATGGGGTTTTGAGTCCCTTTCACTGAGGAAGGTGTAGGTCTTGTCTATTCCATAGTTGGTTTTTGGAACGGTACCTGTGCTTATATCAAACTCTGGTTTTATGCATCACCCCACCTCTCCTTCCCCCTTAAGCAGGCATAAGAGTGTTTTCTAAATGTGAGACACTGTTCTCTTTCCTAACTCAGTTC